>NW_027411977.1:9449085-10176502 GCF_047663935.1 Musca autumnalis | reverse complement strand
ATAATAAATAATAAATAATAAATAATAAATAATAAATAATAAATAATAAATAATAAATAATAAATAATAAATAATAAATAATAAATAATAAATAATAAATAATAAATAATAAATAATAAATAATAAATAATAAAATAATAAATAATAAATAATAAATAATAAATAATAAATAATAAATAATAAATAATAAATAATAAATAATAAATAATAAATAATAAATAATAAATAATAAATAATAAATAATAAATAATAAATAATAAATAATAAATAATAAATAATAAATAATAAATAATAAATAATAAATAATAAATAATAAATAATAAATAATAAATAATAAATAATAAATAATAAATAAATTAATAAATAATAAATAATAAATAATAAATAATAAATAATAAATAATAAATAATAAATAATAAATAATAAATAATAAATAATAAATAATAAATAATAAATAATAAATAATAAATAATAAATAATAAATAATAAATAATAAATAATAAATAATAAATAATAATAATAAATAATAAATAATAAATAATAAATAATAAATAATAAATAATAAATAATAAATAATAAATAATAAATAATAAATAATAAATAATAAATAATAAATAATAAATAATAAATAATAAATAATAAATAATAAATAATAAATAATAAATAATAAATAATAAATAATAAATAATAAATAATAAATAATAAATAATAAATAATAAATAATAAATAATAAATAATAAATAATAAATAATAAATAATAAATAATAAATAATAAAATAATAATAAAATAATAAATAATAAATAATAATAATAATAAATAAATAATAAATAATAAATAATAAAATAATAAATAATAAATAATAAATAATAAATAATAAATAATAAATAATAAATAATAAATAATAAAATATAAATAATAATAAATAATAAATAATAAATAATAAATAATAAATAATAAAAATAAATAATAAATAATAAATAATAAATAATAAATAATAAATAATAAATAATAAATAATAAATAATAAATAATAAAATAATAAATAATAAATAATAAATAATAAATAATAAATAATAAATAATAAATAATAAATAAATAATAATAAATAATAAATAATAAATAATAAATAATAAATAATAAATAATAAATAATAAATAATAAATAATAAATAATAAATAATAAATAAATAATAATATAAATAATAAATAATAAATAATAAATAATAAATAATAAATAATAAATAATAAATAATAAATAATAAATAATAAATAATAAATAATAAATAATAAATAATAAATAATAAATAATAAATAATAATAATAAATAATAAATAATAAATAATAAATAATAAATAATAAATAATAAATAATAAATAATAAATAATAAATAATAAATAATAAATAATAAATAATAATAATAAATAATAAATAATAAATAATAAATAATAAATAATAAATAATAAATAATAAATAATAAATAATAAATAATAAATAATAAATAATAAATAATAAATAATAAATAATAAATAATAAATAATAAATAATAAATAATAAATAATAAATAATAAATAATAAATAATAAATAATAAATAATAAATAATAAATAATAAATAATAAATAATAAATAATAAATAATAAATAATAAATAATAAATAATAAATAATAAATAATAAATAATAAATAATAAATAATAAATAATAAATAATAAATAATAAATAATAAATAATAAATAATAAATAATAAATAATAAATAATAAATAATAAATAATAAATAATAAATAATAAATAATAAATAATAAATAATAAATAATAAATAATAAATAATAAATAATAAATAATAAATAATAAATAATAAATAATAAATAATAAATAATAAATAATAAATAATAAATAATAAATAATAAATAATAATTAATAATAAATAATAAATAATAAATAATAAATAATAAATAATAAATAATAAATAATAAATAATAAATAATAATAATAAATAAATAAATAATAAATAATAAATAATAAATAATAAATAATAAATAATAAATAATAAATAATAAATAATAAATAATAAATAATAAATAATAAATAATAAATAATAAATAATAAATAATAAATAATAAATAATAAATAATAAATAATAAATAATAAATAATAAATAATAAATAATAAATAATAAATAATAAATAATAAATAATAAATAATAAATAATAAAAAATAATAAATAATAAATAATAAATAATAAATAATAAATAATAAATAATAAATAATAAATAATAAATAATAAATAATAAATAATAAATAATAAATAATAAATAATAAATAATAAATAATAAATAATAAATAATAAATAATAAATAATAAATAATAAATAATAAATAATAAATAATAAATAATAAATAATAAATAATAAAATAAATAATAAATAATAAATAATAAATAATAAAATAATAAAATAATAAATAATAAATAATAAATAATAAATAATAAATAATAAATAATAAATAATAAATAATAAATAATAAATAATAAATAATAAATAATAAATAATAAATAATAAATAATAAATAAATAATAATAAATAAATAATAAATAATAAATAATAAATAATAAATAATAAATAATAATAAATAATAAATAATAAATAATAAATAATAAATAATAAATAATAAATAATAAATAATAATAAATAATAAATAATAAAATAATAAATAATAAATAATAAATAATAAATAATAAATAATAATAATAAATAATAAATAATAAATAATAAATAATAAATAATAAATAATAAATAAATAAATAATAAATAATAAATAATAAATAATAAATAATAAATAATAATAATAAATAATAAATAATAAATAATAAATAATAAATAATAAATAATAAATAATAAATAATAAATAATAAATAATAAATAATAAATAATAAATAATAAATAATAAATAATAAATAATAAATAATAAATAATAAATAATAAATAATAAATAATAAATAATAAATAATAAATAATAAATAATAAATAATAAATAATAAATAATAAATAATAAATAATAAATAATAAATAATAAATAATAAATAATAAATAATAAATAATAAATAATAAATAATAAATAATAAATAATAAATAATAAATAATAAATAATAAATAATAAATAATAAATAATAAATAATAAATAATAAATAATAAATAATAAATAATACAATAAATAATAAATAATAAATAATAAATAATAAATAATAAATAATAAATAATAAATAATAAAATAATAAATAATAAATAATAAATAATAAATAATAAATAATAAATAATAAATAATAAATAATAATAAATAATAAATAATAAATAATAAATAATAAATAATAAATAATAAATAATAAATAATAAATAATAAATAATAAATAATAAATAATAAATAATAAATAATAAATAATAAATAATAAATAATAAATAATAAATAATAAATAATAAATAATAAATAATAAATAATAAATAATAAATAATAAATAATAAATAATAAATAATAAATAATAATAATAAATAATAAATAATAAATAATAAATAATAAATAATAAATAATAAATAATAAATAATAAATAATAAATAATAAAATAATAATAATAATAAATAATAAATAATAAATAATAAATAATAAATAATAAATAATAAATAATAAATAATAAATAATAAATAATAAATAATAAATAATAAATAATAAAATATAAATAATAAATAATAAATAATAATAATAAATAATAAATAATAAATAATAAATAATAAATAATAAATAATAAATAATAAATAATAAATAATAAATAATAAATAATAAATAATAAATAATAAATAATAAATAATAAATAATAAATAATAAATAATAAATAATAAATAATAAATAATAAATAATAAATAATAAATAATAAATAATAAATAATAAATAATAAATAATAAATAATAAATAATAAATAATAAATAATAAATAATAAATAATAAATAATAAATAATAAATAATAAATAATAAATAATAAATAATAAATAATAAATAATAAATAATAAATAATAAATAATAAATAATAAATAATAAATAATAAATAATAAATAATAAATAATAAATAATAAATAATAAATAATAAATAATAAATAATAAATAATAAATAATAAATAATAAATAATAAATAATAAATAATAAATAATAAATAATAAATAATAAATAATAAATAATAAATAATAAATAATAAATAATAAATAATAAATAATAAATAATAAATAATAAATAATAAATAATAAATAATAAATAATAAATAATAAATAATAAATAATAAATAATAAATAATAAATAATAAATAATAAATAATAAATAATAAATAATAAATAATAAATAATAAATAATAAATAATAAATAATAAATAATAAATAATAAATAATAAATAATAAATAATAAATAATAAATAATAAATAATAAATAATAAATAATAAATAATAAATAATAAATAATAAATAATAAATAATAAATAATAAATAATAAATAATAAATAATAAATAATAAATAATAAATAATAAATAATAAATAATAAATAATAAATAATAAATAATAAATAATAAATAATAAATAATAAATAATAAATAATAAATAATAAATAATAAATAATAAATAATAAATAATAAATAATAAATAATAAATAATAAATAATAAATAATAAATAATAAATAATAAATAATAAATAATAAATAATAAATAATAAATAATAAATAATAAATAATAAATAATAAATAATAAATAATAAATAATAAATAATAAATAATAAATAATAAATAATAAATAATAAATAATAAATAATAAATAATAAATAATAAATAATAAATAATAAATAATAAATAATAAATAATAAATAATAAATAATAAATAATAAATAATAAATAATAAATAATAAATAATAAATAATAAATAATAAATAATAAATAATAAATAATAAATAATAAATAATAAATAATAAATAATAAATAATAAATAATAAATAATAAATAATAAATAATAAATAATAAATAATAAATAATAAATAATAAATAATAAATAATAAATAATAAATAATAAATAATAAATAATAAATAATAAATAATAAATAATAATAAATAATAAATAATAAATAATAAATAATAAATAATAAATAATAAATAATAAATAATAAATAATAAATAATAAATAATAAATAATAAATAATAAATAATAAATAATAAATAATAAATAATAAATAATAAATAATAAATAATAAATAATAAATAATAAATAATAAATAATAAATAATAAATAATAAATAATAAATAATAAATAATAAATAATAAATAATAAATAATAAATAATAAATAATAAATAATAAATAATAAATAATAAATAATAAATAATAAATAATAAATAATAAATAATAAATAATAAATAATAAATAATAAATAATAAATAATAAATAATAAATAATAAATAATAAATAATAAATAATAAATAATAAATAATAAATAATAAATAATAAATAATAAATAATAAATAATAAATAATAAATAATAAATAATAAATAATAAATAATAAATAATAAATAATAAATAATAAATAATAAATAATAAATAATAAATAATAAATAATAAATAATAAATAATAAATAATAAATAATAAATAATAAATAATAAATAATAAATAATAAATAATAAATAATAAATAATAAATAATAAATAATAAATAATAAATAATAAATAATAAATAATAAATAATAAATAATAAATAATAAATAATAAATAATAAATAATAAATAATAAATAATAAATAATAAATAATAAATAATAAATAATAAATAATAAATAATAAATAATAAATAATAAATAATAAATAATAAATAATAAATAATAAATAATAAATAATAAATAATAAATAATAAATAATAAATAATAAATAATAAATAATAAATAATAAATAATAAATAATAAATAATAAATAATAAATAATAAATAATAAATAATAAATAATAAATAATAAATAATAAATAATAAATAATAAATAATAAATAATAAATAATAAATAATAAATAATAAATAATAAATAATAAATAATAAATAATAAATAATAAATAATAAATAATAAATAATAAATAATAAATAATAAATAATAAATAATAAATAATAAATAATAAATAATAAATAATAAATAATAAATAATAAATAATAAATAATAAATAATAAATAATAAATAATAAATAATAAATAATAAATAATAAATAATAAATAATAAATAATAAATAATAAATAATAAATAATAAATAATAAATAATAAATAATAAATAATAAATAATAAATAATAAATAATAAATAATAAATAATAAATAATAAATAATAAATAATAAATAATAAATAATAAATAATAAATAATAAATAATAAATAATAAATAATAAATAATAAATAATAAATAATAAATAATAAATAATAAATAATAAATAATAAATAATAAATAATAAATAATAAATAATAAATAATAAATAATAAATAATAAATAATAAATAATAAATAATAAATAATAAATAATAAATAATAAATAATAAATAATAAATAATAAATAATAAATAATAAATAATAAATAATAAATAATAAATAATAAATAATAAATAATAAATAATAAATAATAAATAATAAATAATAAATAATAAATAATAAATAATAAATAATAAATAATAAATAATAAATAATAAATAATAAATAATAAATAATAAATAATAAATAATAAATAATAAATAATAAATAATAAATAATAAATAATAAATAATAAATAATAAATAATAAATAATAAATAATAAATAATAAATAATAAATAATAAATAATAAATAATAAATAATAAATAATAAATAATAAATAATAAATAATAAATAATAAATAATAAATAATAAATAATAAATAATAAATAATAAATAATAAATAATAAATAATAAATAATAAATAATAAATAATAAATAATAAATAATAAATAATAAATAATAAATAATAAATAATAAATAATAAATAATAAATAATAAATAATAAATAATAAATAATAAATAATAAATAATAAATAATAAATAATAAATAATAAATAATAAATAATAAATAATAAATAATAAATAATAAATAATAAATAATAAATAATAAATAATAAATAATAAATAATAAATAATAAATAATAAATAATAAATAATAAATAATAAATAATAAATAATAAATAATAAATAATAAATAATAATAATAAATAATAAATAATAAATAATAAATAATAAATAATAAATAATAAATAATAAATAATAAATAATAAATAATAAATAATAAATAATAAATAATAAATAATAAATAATAAATAATAAATAATAAATAATAAATAATAAATAATAAATAATAAATAATAAATAATAAATAATAAATAATAAATAATAAATAATAAATAATAAATAATAAATAATAAATAATAAATAATAAATAATAAATAATAAATAATAAATAATAAATAATAAATAATAAATAATAAATAATAAATAATAAATAATAAATAATAAATAATAAATAATAAATAATAAATAATAAATAATAAATAATAAATAATAAATAATAAATAATAAATAATAAATAATAAATAATAAATAATAAATAATAAATAATAAATAATAAATAATAAATAATAAATAATAAATAATAAATAATAAATAATAAATAATAAATAATAAATAATAAATAATAAATAATAAATAATAAATAATAAATAATAAATAATAAATAATAAATAATAAATAATAAATAATAAATAATAAATAATAAATAATAAATAATAAATAATAAATAATAAATAATAAATAATAAATAATAAATAATAAATAATAAATAATAAATAATAAATAATAAATAATAAATAATAAATAATAAATAATAAATAATAAATAATAAATAATAAATAATAAATAATAAATAATAAATAATAAATAATAAATAATAAATAATAAATAATAAATAATAAATAATAAATAATAAATAATAAATAATAAATAATAAATAATAAATAATAAATAATAAATAATAAATAATAAATAATAAATAATAAATAATAAATAATAAATAATAAATAATAAATAATAAATAATAAATAATAAATAATAAATAATAAATAATAAATAATAAATAATAAATAATAAATAATAAATAATAAATAATAAATAATAAATAATAAATAATAAATAATAAATAATAAATAATAAATAATAAATAATAAATAATAAATAATAAATAATAAATAATAAATAATAAATAATAAATAATAAATAATAAATAATAAATAATAAATAATAAATAATAAATAATAAATAATAAATAATAAATAATAAATAATAAATAATAAATAATAAATAATAAATAATAAATAATAAATAATAAATAATAAATAATAAATAATAAATAATAAATAATAAATAATAAATAATAAATAATAAATAATAAATAATAAATAATAAATAATAAATAATAAATAATAAATAATAAATAATAAATAATAAATAATAAATAATAAATAATAAATAATAAATAATAAATAATAAATAATAAATAATAAATAATAAATAATAAATAATAAATAATAAATAATAAATAATAAATAATAAATAATAAATAATAAATAATAAATAATAAATAATAAATAATAAATAATAAATAATAAGTAATAAATAATAAATAATAAATAATCTATGTTGACGGGCTTTTCCAACACTACGAGAGTTGACCACCACGGTGTTATCCCTGGCCAACTTTTACCTGTGCTTTGAAACTGGTGGATCTCCCACTTCGTCGCTCTATAGGGCAAGGAATTAGCTGCGGCAAGGGCAAGGTTTCGAGTTTGTCTTTCTGGGCTTCCTTTTGTTTAAACAAAACGACACTGTTTATTTAACTGCGATTTGATGCTGACAAGTCTTCCACTTCGTCACTTTATTGGGCAAGAAATTGGTTGCTACAAGGGCAAGGCTTCGAATTTATCTTTTGTTTAATTAAAACCGCACTGTTTATGGAACTAAATTAATGTGACTTTTATTTCAACACCTTTTTTTATATTAATTCTATGACAGATGACTTTTTACAAAGATATGAGAATTCTGTACTCTTTGCCGGTTAAACTATATATGTTTCACAAATTCAAGAGAGAGTATTTCTTTTCTATTTCCTAAATTCTATTTTTCTTTGATATTCACAGTGGTGTGACTACGTGAGAGGTATAAAGAGAATAGAAAGAATGTGGCATTGCCAGTAATAAATAGGAGAGGGAAGACGTATATGGGAATTGCCATTCTAGGGGCACCATCCATGGTAGAACAAATACAAGGTAAAGTTAATACTACAACAAATACAACTCGAACAACAACCACAAAGGAATTTGTTTTTGTTTGTAAACCTTAGTGTCAACGTAAATGTAAACAAAACAAGGAAATGTCTATAAATTATTGGAATTTAAAAACTAATAATTTTTCACATTTGATTGAATATTTTGGAAAACATGAATGAAAACTCGTTACATTTTCAATTTGAATGTTTCCATATCATTCCACTAAATGCATAATTTCTCGCAGAAAGTAGAATACTTGCAAAAATGTTTCGGGTCGCTGGTAATTCATTGAAAAAAGAGAAGCTGTTTCAATCATTTGCTTTTGAAAACAAAAAAGCACATGTTTATTAGGGCTTTATTCTTTTCAAGTTTAACAAAATACCACACATATTAACAAATATTGTACCGCCTCTATAAGCGGTGTTTTAGTGTGCGGCATGTCGTTTGGACCTGGAGGAGGTTACATGTCAATGATATGAAGCCGTCTTTATGGGAAATAGTTTTTTTTTCTGATGAATAAATTTGTTCTTGAAAAATATATATCCCTAATATACATCGAACATAGAAATAAATACATAAAATGTCGAATGGAATTTGACACTAACACTACAACACAGTTCAGTCAGCTGGGTATTGCTGCTACCTTTTCTTGTTCTACCATGGGCACCATCAGTGATGTCTATGTAGTGCTTTTCCCATATACAATCTATATATATATAGCATTTCCAAATTAAATGAAACCTTTTCCAAATTGAATGAAACTTTTTCCAAATTGAATGAAACCTTTTCCAAATTAAATTAAACCTTTTCCAAATTAAATGAAACCTTTTCCAAATTAAATGAAACCTTTTCCAAATCAAATGAAACCTTTTCCAAATCAAATGAAACCTTTTCCAAAACAAATGAAACCTTTTCCAAATTGAATGAAACCTTTATTTTTATTGAAAGAAAATAGCCAGAATATTTTGAAAAAAGAAAGAAATAAAAAATTATATGGGGTTTCAACAATTTTTTACTTAAATTCTAATCATATGTAATGACCTAAAAGTGCAACTCGCTGCATGTTTTGCTTCCTTGAACTTACACTTTTTATAATTTTTGGGCATCAATTAAGGTTATAGCGTAATAATGCTAAAGAGAGAATTGAGGTTTAAAAAATTGATAATATATAATAACAGGGACTAATTGTATTACCTAATGAAGTGGTTCACGATTTGCTGCTTGTGGAATTTTCTCATTACATAATTGGAGCAGTCCTGTTTATTGAGATGTTGGTTGCTATGCTCAATCACGTCAACGATATTACGATCTATTGTCTGATCGCTTAGTACCACTCTGGTACACAATTTTATTTTTGAAAATGCCTTTACTATTGGGTTCAACAATGCTGAATATGGCATTAAAAATTTAAAATTACACCGGTTTAATTCTATCGTTATGTGTATTCGTTTACTTATTAAGTTATTGCATAAAAATTATCCTAAAAAAACTTTCAAAAATAAAATTGTGTGCCAGAGTCGTACTACGCGATCGGATAATAGATCGTGATACCGTTGACGTGATTGAGCATTGTATCGAACAGCTCAAACAACAGTCCATGATTACAAAATCGATTAGTTGTCAATCAGGGTTATACCTAAAATTTTTGAAGAACATTTCGAAGCTAATAACGTCATCATGTGGTACTTTTATAGGGGTTCATAAAATAAGTGACGAAAAGGACATTGAAGGAAGCGAGTTAGAAGGTCGAAATGCTCTACGAAAATAATCCTCATTCGATCTGACTGAAGACAAGTCATTTCATAAATAAGCTAAAACAACTGTTAACAAAGATATAACGTTAATTTCAGATGCCTTATATGGGCTTCAGCAGAAACTTAATCACGCGATAACTCGGAATTTCGACTCACGGCGGATCTATCCTTCAGGATTCTTAATATACTCACCTAGGGCTTTCATCCCCAAAGGAATTATCTCTGCCCCAGATTTTCACCTCCATTTAGTGTCACAGTGTTATTAAGAATTTTTTAAACCTAAATTCTCTCTTTAGGATTATTTCGCTATAACCTTAATTGATGCCCAAAAATTATGAAATGTTTATGTTCAAGGAAGCAGAACATGCAGCGAGTTACATTTTTATGTCATTACTTAAGATTAGAATTTAAGTAAAAAATCGTTGAAAATCCATATAATTTTTATTTCTTAATTTTATCAAAATATTCTGGCTTTTTTCTTTCAATAAAAATAAAGGTTTCATTCAATTTGGAAAAGGTTTCATTTGATTTGGAAAAGGTTTCATTTGATTTGGAAAAGGTTTCATTTGATTTGGAAAAGGTTTCATTTGATTTGGAAAAGGTTTCATTTAATTTGGAAAAGGTTTCATTTAATTTGGAAAAGGTTTCATTTAATTTGGAAAAGGTTTCATTCAATTTGGAAAAGGTTTCATTTAATTTGGAAATGCTATAAAAGAGCTTAGTGATAAGTGAGTGAGTGAGTGAGTGAGTGACATGTATATCATCGCCCAGACGAAACCGCTGAAGCTAGAAAGCTGAAATTTTAACTGTGGGTTGCTGTCGGTGTGTAGGGGTGAGATAAGGCTGGGTTTTTGGAAATTCGACCTAGAAGTGTACGAAAAGTACTAAAAGGTACTAAATATGGTACCCATTGTATTAGGCAAACGGCAAGAGCTAGAGTGCTGAATTTGGAACGAATATCACTGATGGATAGTTAGAAAGATGTACCAAAGGGTTTTTGGAAATTCGACCTCTAATGTACGAAAAGTACTAAATTTAGTACCAATTGTATATTTTGAACGGATTTAGCTAGAAACTTGGAATTTGGTATGGAAATGAAGGTTGGGAAGTGCTGTTTATAAAAGAAAATGGTTTGTGAAATTAGTACTCATGTGTACGAAAAGTACTAAATGGTGCTAAATTTAGTACAATTTGGATTTGGGTGAAAGGATAGAGCTGCAAACCTGAAATTTGGAATTAAGATTACTGACGGAGTATTGGATTGAGATATGGGGGTAGTTTTGGAAATTCGTACTTATGTATACGAAAGGTACAAAATGGTACTAAATTTAGTACAACTTGGATTTGGGTGAATGGAGAGAGCTAGAAATCTGAAATTTGGAATTAAGGTTACTGTTGGAGAGTAGGATTGAAGAAGATTTGGAAATTTGTAATTATGGGTACGGAAACTACTAAATGGTACTAAATTTGGTACAATTTGAATTTGGATGAACGGATAGAGCTGGAATCCTGAAATTTGGAATTAAGGTTACTGTTGGAGTGTAGGATTGAGGTAGTTTTGGAAATTCGTACTTTTGGGTACAGAAAGTACTGAATGGTACTAAAGTTGGTACAATTAGGAAGTGATTGAACGGATAGGCCTGGAAACCTGAAATTTGGAGTTAAGGTTACTGTTGGAGTGTAGGATTGAAAAAGATTTGGAAATTCGTAATTATGGGTACGAAAAGTACTAAATTTGGTACAATTAGGAAGTGATTGAACGGGTAGGCCTGGAAGACAGAAATTTGGAATTATGGTTACTGTTGGAGTGTAGGATTGAGGAAGTTTTGAAAATTCGTACTTATGGGTACGGAAAGTTTTAAGTGGTACTAAATTTTGTACAATTACGATTTGGGTGAACGGATAGAGCTGATATCCTGAAATTAAGATTACTCTTGGACTGTAGGATTGAGGTAGTTTTGGAAATTCGTACTTATGGGTACGAAAAGTACTAAATTGTACTAAATTTGGTGCAATTTAGATTTGGATAAACGGATAGAGCTGGAGTCCTGAAATTTGGAATTAAGATTACTGTTGGACTGTAGGATTGAGTAAGTTTGGGAAAATTATACTTATGGGTATGAAAAGTACTAAATGGTATTAAATTAGGTACAAATTGGATTTGGGTGAACGGAAAGCGCTGGAATCCTGAAATTTGGAATTAAGATTACTGTTGGAGTGTAGGATTGAGGTAGTTTTGGAAATTCGTAATTATGGGTACGGAAAGTATTAAATGGCGCCCCATTTCATACAATTAAATTTGGGTGAACGGATAGCGCTGGAATTATGAAATTTGGAATTAGGATTACAGTTGGAGTGTAGGATTGAGGAAATTTTGGAAATTCGTCCTTATGGGTACGAAGAGTATTAAATTTCGTACAATTTAGACTTGGTTGAACGGTTAGAGCTGGAATCCTGAAATTTGGAATTAAAACTACGGTTAAAGTGAAGAATTGAGGTAGTTTTGAAAAATCGTACTTATGGGTACGAAGAGTACTAAATGGAACTAAGTTTGGTACAATTTGATATTGGACGAACAGATACTGCTGGAATCCTGAGATTTGGAATTAAGATTTTTGCTGTTATTGTGTATAATCGTCAGTGTAGGGTTGAAAGATGTGGTTGTCAAAATACCATGGTACTCAATTTTTTGTTGGGTGTAGGGACAGAGCTGGAATCTGTATTTTTAGAGTTAGGGTGAGTATTGGTGTGTAACGTTGGTATATTTAAGAAAAGTAATAAATGTTGTATCGGGTGTAGGAACGGGTGGAATTCTAAAATTTGTTCTTAGAGTCACAGTTGAGTTAAGATATGGAGATAATGGAGAAATTCTGAAATTTGGTATGAGGGTCGTTGATGGCTGAAATGATATTGGAAATACCTACTATTAGTTAACAAAAAAGTACTAAATGGTATTGAAATTTGGAATTAAGATTACTGTTGGAGTGGACGATTTAAGTAGCCTTATATTTACGAAAATTACTAAATTGTACTTAATGTGATAAAATTTGGATTTAGTGAGCGCATCGAGCTAAAATCCTGAAATATAGAATTAATTACTGCCAGAATGGAGTTCTTTCGTACGAAAAGTATTAAATGGTACTAAATTTGGTATGTGGAATTCGGAAATTTGGTTTTATATTCGCTGTTATGGATGTCATTGTGGATATACGTATCATAAAAGGTATGCAGAGCTGAAATTGTAAAATTCTGTATTAGGATAACAGTTGGGGTATATTGTGGAGATAAGGAGGATGTTTTGGAAATTCATACAGATTTGGTTTTGGAAGAATATATAAGGCTGTAAATGTGTATCGCTGTTGCGATATAGTTTTTGATATAGGAAGGTAATTTTTGAAACTATTACCTATTTTAAGTACTAAATTTGGTACCGTTTTGGAGTTGCATAAAGAGATATAGCTGGAATTTAGAATTTTTGTAATAGGTTCTGTGTTAGTGTTTAGATATTGAGCTGGTGTTGGAAATACGGAAATATATTTTGATGTCACAAATTCCGAAATTACAACTACTTCGGTTGGCAAACGTGGATACAATTTATAAACTACCCATACCGTTGTGAAACGTGAACTGAAATTTAAAATGTTGACGTGTAGGATGCGTAAAGGAATTTCTTTTTGGAAATTCGAGCTAAAGGTGTACGAACGGTATTTAAATGAAATTAAACATCAACTTAAATAGGTATTGGTACATCAAAATTGTTAGTGTTCACCATTTTCATATTAAATATTGTTTATTTGTATATTCTTCCCTTTCCGCATACGAAGTAGCGGGCATTTTGCTAGTATTATATATTAAACAAATTCCTCCCACAATTGCCAATCTATTCCATTTTACATATACATATTTATAAGTTGTGGACGTAGGGGATGGAAGATACCAAGGAACGGTCCTGACCAGTTTTAACATGGCAAAGCCCAGGATTTATCTTGGTCCCTCTTTCATCTCAAGTGGACACTGACCTCCCCGTGGTGTCACCAGGGGAACTGCCTTTAACACCCGTTAAAGGTAGTGAGCTAACATGTGCCGCGCGTTCACCCATAAGAACGTTAAAAACTTGGGTTTGGGCGTCGGGATAGTAACCCTCCCCTAGAAAAAACAGCCTACTATGAAAAAAACGAAAGAAAAAAAAAACAAACCCCTCTAAAGTTGACGAACCCCGCAAACGTTTTAAGGACCATGATCTGCGAATCTGCACCTGAGATGTTCGCACTCTTTATAGAGAAGGTGCAGTCTTCGCATTGGCAGACGTACTTGAAAAGTACAAGGCCGATATTACTGCCATACAGGAAATACGATGGATTGGGAAAGGCGTCACAACAACACCTAAAGGCGACGCACTGTATTATAGCTGCCATGACGTAAAGCATGAGTTTGGTTGCGGATTCGTAGTAGGTCGGAGGCTAAAACATCTGGTATCATGCTTCACCCCAGTGAAAGACAGACTTGCTGCAATTCGAATAAAAGCTAAATTCTTCAACATCAGCTTTATTTGCACTCATGCTCCCACTGTCGGGAAATTCAATCTCCACAGTGAAACATCTGACAATGGTATGAGGCTGATAGACTTTGCAGCTGCAAAAAACATGGTAGTTAGTAGTACCAGATTTAATCATCTCGATATTCATAAGGGCAACTGGCTGTCTCTCGATCAGTAAACAAGAAATCAAATTGATCTTGTTGTAATAGATGGAATGCCTATTCATCGAGCGTGTTGGATGTACGATCGTTCCGAGGCGCAAACATTGATTCGGACCACTACCTGGTTGCAGCAAAGGTACGCACCCGCTTAAACGTAGCAAACAATGTACGAACAGATACAACACGAAAGTTAGACATCGGTAAGCTGCAATCACAACAGATAGCCACAGCATATTCCACTCAACTAGCCCAATTGCTTAATCAAAGTCTTCCTCATCCCGATAAAATATCAGCGCAATGGCAAAGCATTGCCCACTCCATGCAAACAGCCGCAAAATCCATACTTGGATACCAGAGACCTCCACCAAGGAATCCATGGTATGATCCATGCCGCATATGTCGTGCTGCCACCGAAGAGAAAAATGCGGCATATACGAGTAGGGCTACTTTACAATCCGTAGGAAAGGAGAAACGTCTTTTCCGCAGGAAAAAGAGAGAGATGGAAAAGCGGGAGTGTGAAAAAATCGAGATGTACAGGAGCCAGAATGAAGTCTGAAAATTCTACCAAAAGTCAAGCATCAAACCGATGGTTTTGGAACAGGCACATCCTCCTGTAGAGACCAGCAAGGTAATTTGGTAACTGATACAGATAGTATACTCAGGATATGGAAAGAAAATTTTTCAAAACTATTGGTATCCAATAGCAGCGAAGACGACGAAGATACCACAGTCCCAATCCCAGAAGATGGTATTGAATGTATACCGCCCAGCCAAGATGAGGTAAAAACAGCAATAAATCGGCTGAAGAATAATAAGGCAGCAGGAGCCGATGGCCTACCAGACGAGCTGTTCAAAACCGGAGGCGACACGCTGATAAGGTGTATTCATCAGCTAGTTAGCACCATCTGGCAGGAAGAACGAGTACCCGACGATTGGAGATAAGACTGTATGCTCTAACTATAGGGGCATAAGTCTACTCCCTATTGCCTACAAGATCTCGTGGTCTACGAGATAATTGGACCATACTAATGCGGCTTTAGACCTGGCAACCAGATATTTACCCTGCGGCATATCCTGGAGAAGACCCAAGAGATGCAGATCGACACCTACCACCTTTTTGTCGGTTATAAAGCAGCCTTCGACAGCCCGCTGCGTTCAAAGGTATTCCAAGCCATGTCTGAATTTGGTATCCCCGCAAAGCTCTTCCGGCTTTGTAAAATGACTTTAACTGACACGAGGTCCTCAGTTAAAATAGGAAAGAACCTCTCCGAAGAGTTTGGTACCAAAAGAGGTTTCAGACAAGGAGACAGCCTTTCGTGTGATCTCTTCAACATCCTGCTGGAAAAGGTTATACGAGAGGCAAACGTCAAAAGAAGTGGCACAATCTACACCAATAGTCACATGTTACTTGCTTATGCTGATGATATAGACATCGTGGGCCGATCAGTAAAAGAAGTAACTGATACCTTTATGAAGGTCGAAGGAGAATCTGCTAAAGTGGGTTTGGCGGTAAACGGTGAGAAGACCAAGTTGATAGTGTCGATGCGCAATGCGCTCATTGAGCTCGACCGACTGTGGAAGTTGGTTCCTATAATATTGAGGTAGTAAAAGACTTCGTCTACCTTCGGCACCTCCGTAAACACAACAAACGACATCAGTTGTGAAATAAAAAGAGGAATTGTATTGGCCAACAGATGCTAATTTGGTTTAAGTAAACAGTTTAAAAACAAAGCCACATCTCGTCAAACAAAAATAACGCTCTACAAAACACTGATACTACCCGTGCTGATGTAAGGCTCCGAAGCCTGGGTACTTGCGCAAGCAGACATGGCAGTGCTTGGTGTGTTTGAGAGAAAAATTCTTCGTAAGATCTACGGACCAATCTGTGTTGACGGTGAATATCCACGTCGCATGAAGCACGAGATGTATCTGCTATACAACGACATCAATATTGTTAAACGTATCGAGATGCAGCGATTGCGTTGGCTAGGCCATATCATACGAATGAGCGATGATGAACCCGCTAAAAAGGCGTATAAATACGGACCGCTTGGCGGTGCACGCAGAATTGGCAGGCCAAGGAATAGATGGCGCAAACAAGCGGATGATGAGATGAAAAGGCGCGCTATTCCAGAGTGCGAAGCAACAAATAGAGAGAAATGGAGATCTTTTCTTAGTTCGGCATATGGAACAAATGTTCTGTAATGGGCCAGCTAAGTAAGTAAGTAAGGTTTATTTTTCCGCGGTTTCAAACACATTGAAATATGCCTTATAATATACTTTTTTAGTTTTTCTTCAAAATTCTCAATTTGACTGTAATTTAAACCGCGATAATGGCGCTATTTTGAAAAATATCATTCATATTAATAAATTTTGACATGTTCTTTTTTCAATGCCAACTAAAAAATATTATTATTAAAAGTTTCAAAATCGACTTTTTGCCCCAAAAACTGGACAAATTACCCATAGTACGTCGTAGCATAGGCTCCGTGTACAACCAGCAGCAAAAAGTCAAAACACATTAGATCTGGAACAGATTACTGAAAGTTTTCTGCATTGCTGTTAGTAGGTTTCGAAAGCCGATTTTGCCCGTTTTCTGATATTTATCAGATTTTGTTGGGTTACTTCTCAATAAAAACTCTTAATATCTTGAAAGTTTGGTTTGAGGAAATAAATATAAAAATATTGTTGTATACAATTTCATTGCATGTAAAATTAGTAATGGCGACAAATTGTTCGTTATATCCGTGGTTTTCTATAAACGGTGCGGCAGTAGTAAGCTTTATTATACCCTCTTTATTATACCCTCTGCAGATGGGCCCTATCGGTCCACTCCTTCGGGTACCTCCCACACAAAAGTTCGAAAATGTTCGGAAAATTTGTGCACACGAATACTTTGCAAATTCTGAAATTTCTACCAGACATAGATGAGGTTCCAATATCTTCGGGTACCTCCCATACAAAATTTCGAAAAATGTCAGTTTAGGACCTTGTCTAGAATGGCTTGGTTTTTTGTTGAAACAACTAGTATTCACTGTCCCCTATAGGGCCGCATAAGTTTCATCAGGGGCAAGTCCATACTTCCTGAGAAAATTGCTTGAAAGTTGCAAAAAAAACCATATGACACAGTATGTAGTGGTTGGAGCGCAAGATAACTCTCGAACGGATCTGCCGATTGGGTCCAAATTTGGGCATTCGTATTATTATGTCCAAACTTAGTTTACGTTCGAAGATATGCCATATCGGTCCACACCTTCAGGTACCTTCCCCACGAAAGTTCAAAAATGGTCGGAAAAATTGTGGGCACGATAAATTTTGAAGGGAGTGACCGATGTAGTTCATACTTTGCACATCGTTATATATCTATCAGATATACATCAGGTTCGAATATGGACTATAGTTGTCCACTTCTTCGGGTACTTCCCACACAGAATTTCGGATAAGTTCATTTTAAGACCTGCTCTCGAATTACTTTGATTTTTGTACAAGGAACTCGCATTCGTTACCGCAATTACGACGGAAAAAGTTTTTTTCAGGGGCAAGTCCATACTTCTTGAGAAAACAGCCATATGTCATAATTGTGGCGGCCGGAGAACACAATAACTGTTCCACCGATTTGGTCTAAAATTTGGCCTTCGTCATATATTGTCCAAATTTAGTTTCATTTCGATGGTGGGCAATACCGGTCCACAACTTCCGATACTTCCCCCAATATTTAAAATATGTCATTAAAATGGTATGCACGATATCTCTGGAACGGGGAAACCAATTTGGTCCAAACTTTGGATATGTTAATATTTTGTGCAAATTTAGTTTAACTTCTAAAATGGCCCATATCGGGTACCTCCCGCACAAAAGTTCAACATTTGTGTCTTAGACGATGTTAAGGGTCTGTTCGAAGATTCCTTGGAAATGTATACGGATTCTGATCATTGTGATCTTGTTTACATGTTTATGTTTTCCGTGGACAATTCGGGTACCTATAGTAAAATGTTATGACAAATAATTTTGTAGAATATTCTGATCTGATACGATCACATTTTAAAGGAGGTTTTAAACGTTTTTAAAAAAAGGGACCAAAAAGGCCCGTTTAGTGACTCACAGGAGGGTTAATTTTTTTCATAAAAAGATACCCCGCATTGTTGTCAGTAATATTGCCAAAGACACTTTATACCTAAAATGCAAGGATTCCAAGGAATCTGATGTCGAATATTTCAAATCCTGTAGAAATGGGCGGAAATTGCCACACCTATTTAGGTCACTTCGCGACGTAAACTTTCAAAACGCCGATACACGTGTCTTCTTTTTTCGGTCCTTTGTCATAATCTGTGCGGGGTTTCTTGTAATTTTAAAAAAAGTTCGATTTTGTTGAACCGTGTAATTTGAACGGACTATCCAATTTTGCCGAATTTTGTACATCGACAAATTTCTTCCAAACATACATCAAGCTTCAAGATGGTCTTTATCAGACAAAATCTCCAGGCAGGCAGTTTGATTATCCATATCAGCATAACGCTACCGTTTTTTGTAATTTTCTAACACAACCTCATGATGCAATTACATGCACAACTACCTTGCAGGTATGTCCCTCATCGGTGGGCTAATATGAATCGGGCTGCACTCATAGATATGAGAAATATCTCTCTTGTTCTCTCTGCAACGATTGCGGGAACATATGTATGTATTTTTATACCCTTCACCATAGTATGGAGGGTATATTAAGTTTGTTTTTCCGTTTGTAACGCATTGAAATACTCATTTGCGACCCTATAAAGTATATATATTCTTGATCAGGGTAAAATTCTAAGTCGATCTGAGCACGTCCGTCCGTCCGTCCGTCTGTGGTAATCACTCTAGCATCCACAAAAATGGAGATAGGACGCTGAAATTTTGGGAAAGAGCGTCTTTTGTTTGCAGGCAGGTCAAGTTCGATGATGGGCTATATCGGTCCACGTTTTGGTATAGCCCCCATATAACGGTACCCCCCGATTTACGGTATTTTGACGTTTTTAGCTACATTTTCAGACCGATTTGGCTATAATTTGACATTTATGGTTCTTAAGTATCAATAAACATATATAACAAAACTTGTGGACATAGGTCCACGTTTTGGTATAGCCCCCATATAACGGTACCCCCCGATTTACGGTATTTTGACGTTTTTAGCTACATTTTCAGACCGATTTGGCTATAATTTGACATTTAGGGTTCTTCAGTATCAATAAACATATATAACAAAAGTTGTGGACATAGGTCCACGTTTTGGTATAGCCCCCATATAACGGTACCCCCCGATTTGCGGTATTTTGACGTTTTAGCTACATTTTCAGACCGATGTAGCTATAATTTGACATTTAGGGTTCTTATGTGTCAATAAACTTATATAACAAAAGTTGTGGACATAGGTCTACGTTTTGGTATAACCCCATATAACGGTACCCCCTGATTTACGGTATTTTGACGGTTTTAGCTACATTTTCAGACCGATTTGGCTATAATTTGCCATTTAGGGTTCTTAAGTGTTAATAAACTTATATAATAAAAGTTGTGGACATAGGTCCACGTTTTGGTATAGCCCCCATATAACGGTACCCCCCGATTTGCGGTATTTTGACGTTTTTAGCAACATTTTTAGACCGATTTAGCTATAATTTGACATTTAGGGTTCTTAAGTATCAATAAACATATATGACAAAAGTTGTGGACATAAGTCCACGGTTTAGTATAGCCCCCATATAACGGTACCCCCCGATATACGGTATTTTGACGTTTTTAGCTACATTATCAGACCGATGTAGCTATAATTTGACATTTAGGGTTCTTAAGTGTAACTAAATTTATATAACAAAAGTTGTGGACCTAGGTCCACGTGTTGGTATAGCCCCCATATAACGGTACCCCCGATTTACGACATTTTGACGTTTTTATCTACATTTTCAGACCGATTTAGCTATCAATTGACATTTAGGGTTCTTAAATGTCAATAAACTTATATAACTAGTGGACATAGGTCCATGTTTTGGAATAGCCCCCATATAAGGTTACCGCCCGATTTCAGGTATTTTGAGAATTTTACCAACAAGTTTTAACCGAATTATCTGTAATTTGAACATTTGACATTTGAAATTCTTAGTGGTCACCACACCTCTCCACCAAAAATTGTCAAGAAAGCCCCCATATAACGGTACCTCCCGATTTTCAGTAATTTGATGATTTTAGCTACAATATTAAACCGAACTAGCAGTAATTTGACATTTGAAGTTCTTAGTGGTCACAACACCTCTCCATCAAAAATTGTCAACATAGGTCCATGTTCGGATATAGCTCCCATGTAACGGTACCTCCCAATTTTCAGTAATTTGGCAATTTTAGCTACAATTTTTAACAGAACTAACTGTAATTTGACATTTGATGGTTGTAGTGGTCACCACGCATCTGCATCAACAATTTTCAACATAGCCCCAATATAACGATACTTCCCGATTTTCGGTACTTTGAGGATTTTACTTAAAATGTTTAACCGAACGTAGGTCCATGTTTTTGTATAGCCCCAAAACAAACCTCCCGATTTTCCGTACCTTAGCTTTATTTTTAGACGAACTTTCTGTAATTTGAAATTTAAAAGTCAACAAAAATTCTGCAACAAAAATTGTTCATTTAAGTTCATATTTTCGTATAGCCCAGATACCTCCGAACTAGCTGTTAATGACATTTGAAGTTCCCACGTTATGTACCGATTTTCGATATTTTGAGGATTCTAGCTAAATTTTTTAACCGAATTAGGAGTTATTTGACATTAAAGGCTTCCATCAAAAACTCTCAACATAGACCCATGTTTTATTATAACCCCTGTATAACAGTACCTCCCAATTTCTAGCCCACCAAAAATTGTCAACAGTTAGATATAGGCACCATAAAAAAGGGCCTCCCGAATGAAGCATTTTATGTACATTATCTGACATTTTAACGTACTCACTTAAAGTTGGGGACAGGAATGAATATTTTATGGTGGAGGGTATGAAAAGTTCGGCCCGGCCGAACTTAATGCTTTTTTACTTGTTAAAATTTATTTAATGCTGTTTGTTTTTTATTATAACTTTAACAAATGTACATGTTAAATTTTTTCTCACATCCTCTTAAATAAATATGTGTAATTGAAAACTTTATTATTATTTCTAACCCACACCCTTTGTACAATAATAAATACATCATCCAACTCACACATACAGTCAACCAAAAAAGTCTACATACACCCTATAAATCTCGGGTTTTAAGGGTAAGGAAGCATTTTTATGAAAATCCAAGTACATAGTTCTATCTCATATCCCTAATAAACAATATTACATACAACAGAAATATATTCCATAATACGAATAACGGTAAATTCTATAAAAATTAAAAAAATAATAGGGAAAAAGTGTACATACACCCAATGAAATATTAAGATTACCGTAAAATTTATGGAATAAGCAATACAAATTTTACATTTTATTGCTTTATCGAATGTCTCTGGTTGTCTATGATATATTTTAGACAAAATAGGAACATATTTGTGGATTAATTGCCGTTATTTAATGTCAGACTTCGCGTATAGCTCCTTAAGGCGTACCCTTGCAGGTTTCTTTGAGTTTTTCAGTCTAGTAGTGTATGAAACCCCAGAAAATACAGTGGGACTAACAATTTTGGGAGCCAAGAGCGCTATGAAGTTTTTCTTGTGATAATATATGCTCCTGAGCTTCGCTAAATATACGAATTCCTGAGGTTTCTCATAAATTTTATAGTTTTCACAACATTTTAAGGTGCAAATTACATGCAGAAGCCTTAGAATTACCTTGTAATAAGGTCTGGTACAATCCTCGAGCATCCATTGAATAAGCAATGTAAAAGTATCCGACATTTATAGCGCTTCAAGTGACCCTAACGATCGTAATATGAGAGCATACTAGTTAACAGTGTAAATTTCATACAAATTGCATGCATTCTTTGGTGGTGCTTTTATTTTGATACTTTGGAAACTTTAGAAGCGGGTTTGTATAATAATATTGTACATTTCTGATTGAGTTAAGGTCCAAAAATTTATTACAAGGTAATTCCAAGGTTCTTGCTTGTAATTTGACCCTTGGAATGCTGTGAAAACTATAAAATTTATGAAAAACTCAGGAATTCGCATATTTAGCGAAGCTCAGGAGCATATATTATCCATAAAAACAACTTCAAAGCGCTCTAGGATCTCAAAATAATTAGTCCCACTGTATTTCCTGGGGTTTCATAAACTACCAGACTGAAAAACTCAAAGATATCTGCAAGGGTCCGCCTTAACGAGCTATACCCGAAGTCTGACCTTAAATAACGTCAATTAAAGCACAAATATATTCCTATTTTGTCTAAAACATATCTTAGACAACCAGAGACATTCGATAAAGCAATAAAATGTAAAATTTGTATTGCTTATTCCATAAATTTTACGGTAATCTTAATATTTCATTGGGTGTATGTACACTTTTTCCCTATTAATTTTTTAACTTTTATAGAATTTACCGTTATTCGTATTATGGAATATATTTTTGTTGTATGTAATATTGTTTATTAGGGATATGAAATAGAACTATGTACTTGGATTTTCATAAAAATGCTTCCTTACCCTAAAAACTCGAGATTTATAGGGTGTATGTAGACTTTTTTAGTTGACTGTATATGAATAATGAATATCGAATCAGCCAACAACACCAGCAAACAAACAACGTATTAAACATTGCATCAAATGTTGTAATCCATCTTTTGTAGTAGATTACAATCAACAGCATCTTTTCGGAAAGACTAGCTGAAGGAAGCGTGCTCCTGACAGCATTATAATGGATTGCACAGTGGATGTCACAATCAACGGCAGTATGTAGCAAAACTTTGTAAGTGTGTATGTAGAGGCACAAAAGAAAATTGTTGTTATTGCAGCTGTTGCTATTTCAATGTTATGCATACGCCGTTTTGCCAATATTGATTCAGTATTTATATTGATGTTGAGTTTCGCTAGAAACTTTTTAATCATCTACATTTCATCGTCATCTGTTCTCGTAAAACCGATGCCGTTGGCGGTAACAGTTCTTCTACTCACTTTCTTTCCAAGGGCTTATCAAACTAAATGTTGCAATGCAAGTAATAAAGACGGAGAAGCGGAGAGAAATGTGAATTATTTATGTTATCCAAAACGGAAGCTGAGGCGACAACAGCATCCGATGCGCCAAACAAGGATCTATTATGGTTGTCGCTGACAACTTCCTTGCTGACTGTTGAGTTTTTATGTTTGTTGCCATTGCTTGATATCGAAGTCTGGTTATTTCTGTTGGAAGTGATGTTGCCAATGTCGCTGCAGGCTCTCATCTTGTTTTGCTATCAACTGCATCATTGAAATCATTCAATACATTTAACTCACACCAGAAAAAAGAGTCATGCTGGGAGAAAGACGAGTAGGAATATTTTCTAAAGCCTGCTGTTGAACACAGCGTTTCCAGTGATGCATTTATTAGAAGTGGAATTAAATGAATTACAAATATATAAATTCTTTAAGAAATATATAAACGGCAAAGATATAAATTATTGTGTATAAAAACCTTATTTTCTTGTATACTTTGCAAATTCAAATTATTATTATTATTTAAATTCACATAGGCTGAGGGTTTATCTCTGTCGCCAAAGCCGATTGATATTTTTTAATTGTTTTATTTAAATTGTACTGACGAGTATCTCAGCTTTTCCAAAATTGGTAAAATGCTTGTGATGTTGAAAAAGACTCTGAAATATCCCAATTTCCAATTTATGCAATTTTATTTCCATGTCAGATATTTCTGCTTCTGTTGGACATATTCCAAGGAGAGAGCTTGATAATGAAACTGAACGATCCGAGCTTTAAATTGAAAAAAAAAATGTAGCATTTATGGTAAAATATAATATTTTAAAGTTTTTACTTTAAGACAAATAATTCTGCTTATATTTGGTATATTAAAGATTAATAAAATGATTAAATAATTTGGTATAAAAATCATATAGGTGAAAACTTTATTATCTCCCTAAAAAATGTTTATGAGTGAAAAGCTTATGCACAGGGGTAGTGGTGTATTTTTTTATCAGTTATTTAATATAGAAAAAAATGAACAAAATTACACATTAAAAATCAATTTTTATCAATGATTTTGCTCTTATATTTTCTTAAAATTTGTATTAAACTACAATTAAATTAAAAAATTGCACCCAGACCCACTGTGCAGTTTTGTTCTATTTTTTAATAAAAAGCTGACAAAATCAAATAAAATACAAAAAAAAAAAGATTTTTTCTATTAGTAGCAAATACAAAAAACATTTTTTTCTATTTAGACCATTATTAAAGAAGTTATGAGTATTTCTTTGCATATATGTAGATTTTACTGAGTTCGACTTTTTCAAGGGGAGATATCTTTGGAACCTTTAGTTGAACAAATCTAAATATATACTGAAATGTTTTGCTGAGGAACAGCATCAACACAGCAAATCAGAAATCAGAAAACGCTTTTTGTAAAACAGTCCGATTTTACTCAGAATTCTCCAAATGTATATTTATACTGAACTTTTTCTAGTTTAGAATAAAAATGTACTATATATAAAAAAATCCATATCTATCAATACAACAATTAGGTTCCACTACACACACAATCTCCAATTGACATTGCTGTCATGAAGGCAGCAACGCGTTCTTAAACATAACCTAACACTAGTGAAAGATCGTCGGTGTCATGCTTAAGTGTTCCATACGCCATTTTCCCGTTTTAAGATAATCACATTTTAATGTTTGTGTCTCAACTGCCTGGAGACGACTTGAGAAAATATTTATTGAATATATTTATTTGACTTGAATTATGTTGAAACTAATTCTTGTGTTGATGATGGTGTCTGCTGTGCACTAAATGAAAGACGATGTGTTGCTGTTGAGTGCTTTATTACGAGTGTCATTATTTTCTTCTTACACACTACAAGTACCCTTAAGTCTATGTTATATTTACAACTTGTGTATGTTCACACATTGCGAACTGATCGCAACCACTCTTATGTGTGTAGTGTGTTGTTCGAACTCATCGTCGAGGTTCTCACATTACAACACTCCTCCTCAACACACATACACACATATCAAATCTCAAAAACTAAATTCTTTACTTCCATATTTCTCAACATTATGTTTGTAAACTTATTACAAAAATATTCTAAATAAATACACACAGTATTTTCAATCAATGATTAACTAATAATCCATTTTCTCCTCCTGTATGATGTACCCCTTCATAAGGGCTTCTCGACGGCTGACCTAACTGTTTTATTTCTTCTACTGCGAAACACATTCGCTCGGCATGTCTGGTCATCTTCTAATTGGTGTGGGCTCTCCCGGCACATCACTACATTTGTTGTTGTTTTCGCTAGAAACTCATTCTCAGCATGATTGGTGTACAAAAACAAATTATTGACCCATCTTGCTGTCAGCACCACTTCTTGTTTGTTTAGGATCAATGCGCAATTTCTTCTAAAAACAACTTCATGTTTTGCCGCTACTCTGCCAACCGCCAAAAAATTACATTGCAGGTCCGGCACAAACAACACATCGTTCAATTCGATGTTCCCCTTTCTGATGAGCACTTTCTCCCTTCCTCTTGCTTCAATTTGCTAGGGAAATCTTTTCATGGTGCTGCCTGTATGTCGTAAACAAATTACGATTGCAGCATAAATGGCTCGACGAACCGCTATCCAAACACCAGATGTTCTTATTGACATTGTTGTTGTCTATCGTGGATAAAACGGTGTACGCATGCTCGTGGGGATCTCTCAGCTTACCCTTTTTCGCTGCTTTTCTGCATTGCGCCGCATAATGGCCTCTGCCGCCACAATTGTAACATTTGAAATTTCTTCTTGTGCGCGAATGCCTGGGGTTGCTACCTGCATAGTTGTTGTTGCTAACATTCTTCTTGTGCGTATTGGATTTCATATTTTGCGTATCGAAATTTCTTCTTTCGCAGTTATTGTTGTTGCTATTTCTGGTGCGATGTGTCATAAACGCATAATTCGAGTGTCCATCATTTGTCAACTCTAATGATGATTTCCTCCTTTCGCTCTCCTCGGACAATTTCAACTTTAGAGCACACAGCGTAGGTAAATTGTCACGAGACTCTAACGCAACAACCAAATTCTCGAACGACTCTGGCAAACTGGCGAGGATCATGATGACAAGTAGATCTTCACTTAATTCAATACCTGTCTCCGCTAATCTATCCACGACTGACGTGAACTTACACAGGAATTCCTGGATCCCTTCGCTTTCTCTCATGTTCATGCTGAGCAACTGCTTAAACAAAGACGCCTTCCTTACTGGGCCTTTGGGTCGATGTATTGCACTCAGACTGTCCCATGCTTCTTTAGCCGACTTACAGCTCTTAACGTAAGAAATCTGGACAGGAGTGATGCTCAAGATGATTGTTGCCATTGCCTTTTCGTCTCGCTTCTTCCAGGATACATTATCTTCTGCCTTCTCAGAGATCACACTCCAAAGATCTTGGAGGATCAAAACGGACTTTA
The DNA here is from genome assembly GCF_047663935.1 of Musca autumnalis. Taxonomy (NCBI): domain Eukaryota; kingdom Metazoa; phylum Arthropoda; class Insecta; order Diptera; family Muscidae; genus Musca; species Musca autumnalis. The sequence goes on along the minus strand of NW_027411977.1, from coordinate 10,148,108 downwards.
CTTGCAAACACCATGACTCGTAGTTTTCTTCGGACAGCTTGTCGATGTTGAACATTGAAGACATTTTGTTTTGTTTGCTTTCGACTGACGATACTATACAACTGACACACAGTTATAACAAAATGTTTCACACACTCCAATGTTTTACTTCTTTGGCACTTCCAATCACACAGATTGATTTTTCACTGCAACACTTTCAATTCGTTTCTCCAATTCGTTGTCCTTTGCCTGATCCTGGTCACTATCAATTTATTTTTCCAATACGTCTTTTCAATTTTGATTTCCTTAGCGTTGTCCTTTTCAGTATCCTGGGCCCATAACCTGTTGAAACTTATTCTTGTGTGGTGATGTGATGATGCGTGGAGGAAATGAAACGACGACGTGTTGCTTGCTTGAGTGCTTTATTACGAGTGTCATTATTTTCTTCTTACACACTACAAGTACCCTTAAGTCTATGTTCTATTTACAACTTGTGTGTGTTCACACATTGCGAACTGATCGCAACCACTCTTATGTGTGTAGTGTGTTGTTCGAACTCATCGTGGAGGTTCTCACATTACAACAAATTATTAATAATATTAAATAGAATGTCTTTGCAAAAATTTAGAGGAATTTCTGTTGGAACATAAAAGCTATAGAAGATTTTTTAAAACTAGAATATTTGTCGATTTATTCCATATCCACCTTTATTGACTAAGATAAAGGGATTCATAGGCTAAACACTATAATGGAAATGCATTTGGTAAAGAGACTAATATCTATATGGGTACGATGCCTGTCCGTAACAACCGTGGTATCTTCGCTCAGTTTGTGCCTCCGAGACCTGGATAAGTACTCGGGCTGGGTGACAGGATACGGGACCGTGGGTTTGAGAGACCTTGATAAGTACTCTTAACTACGTCGGAGAGACCTGGATAAGTTCTCTATGTCACACGTACTTAGACCTGATGGAAGGAAGGATGATGCAAAGATACTAACTACTATTACGGCAAGAGACCTGAATAAGTACTCAAGCCAGGGGAGAATACCACCGCAAGAGACCTTAATAAGAACTCAAGCAGGAATTTGGGCAATACTACTGCAAGATACCTTAGTAAGTACTCAAGCAAGGATACTAGGGAACACTACTGCAAGAGACCTTAGTAAGTACTCAAGCAAGGATATTGGGGAGTACTACCGCAAGAGACCTTAGTAAGTACATAGGCAAGGATACTGGGGAAAATACTACTTCAAGAGACCTTAGTAAGTACTCAAGCAAGGGTACTGGGGAATACTACGGCACGAGACCTTAGTAAGTACTCAAGCAATGGTACTGGGGACCACTACTGCAAGAGACCTTGGTAAGTACTCAAGCAAGGATACGGGAAAATTCAAGGATCGAAGGATATCCCAAGGATCGAAGGACATTCCAAGGATACTTCGGAGTCTTAAGGATACTTCAAGGATATTCCAAGGATCAAGGGTTACCCGAAGGATACAATCAAAGGAAAATATATGAATGTTATGACTTACATAAATGCTTACAGGACACAAGGACTTTCGATTTCACTTCGAAGAATTTGCCGCGGGTCGATGTTCACGCACTGAAAGTCTCGAACTGACTGACCCAATTTGACAATCGCCCGCCTTTTATATGGTCTTAGACCACTTGTTTCCCATAGGAATAACGGGAACTTGTTTTGATCTAGTTTGGCTCTCTCTCAGCAACTCCCTTTATGGGAGTTGTTGTTTATCTCAACCAATGGCTGAGTTACTCTCACGTGAGACTAACGGGATATTGACAGAGGCTGAAGGTTTTAAATTAAAATAAATCCCTTTATTAATTCGGTTGGATATAAACAACTTACTACTTACTTACTTAGCTGGCCCATTACAGAACATTTGTTCTATAGGCCGAACTAAGAAGAGATCTCCATTCCTCTCTATTTGTTGCTTTGCTCTCTGGAATACCGCGCCTTTTCATCTCAACATCCACTTGTTTGCGCCATCTATTCCTTGGCCTGCCAATTCTGCGTGCACCGCCATGTGGCATGTATTCATACGCCTTTTTAGCGGGTTCATCATCGCTCATTCTTATGATATGGCCTAGCCAACGCAATCGCTGCATCTCGATACGTTTAACAATATTGATGTCGTTGTATAGCAGATACAGCTCGTGGTTCATGCGACGTCGATATTCACCGTCAACGCAGATTGGTCCGTAGATCTTTCGAAGAATTTTTCTCTCAAACACACCAAGCACTGCCATGTCTGCTTGCGCAAGTACCCAGGCTTCGGAGCCATACATCAGCACGGGTAGTATCAGTGTTTTGTAGAGCGTTATTTTTGTTTGACGAGATGTGGCTTTGTTTTTAAACTGCTTACTTAATCCAAAGTAGCATCTGTTGGCCAATACAATTCTTCTTTTTATTTCACAACTGATGTCGTTTGTTGTGTTGACGGAGGCGCCGAGGTAGACGAAGTCTTTTACTACCTCAATATTATAGGAACCAACTTCCACAGTCGGTCCGAGCTCAATGGACGCATTGCGCGTCGACACCATCAACTTGGTCTTTTCGCCGTTTACCGCCAGACCCACTTTCGCAGATTCTGCTTCGACCTTCCTAAAGGCATCAGTTACTTCCTTTACTGATCGTCCCATGATGTCTATGTCATCAGCATAGGCAAGTAACATGTGGCTATTGGTGTAGATTGTGCCACTTCTTTTGACGTTTGCCTCTCGTATAACCTTTTCTAGCAGGATGTTGAAGAGGTCACACGAAAGGCTGTCTCCTTGTCTGAAACCTCTTTTGGTACCAAACTCTTCGGAGAGGTTCTTTCCTATTTTAACTGAGGACCTCGTGTCAGTTAAAGTCATTTTACAAAGCCGGATGAGCTTTGCGGGAATACCAAATTCAGACATGGCTTGGAATACCTTTGAGCGCAGCGGGCTGTCGAAGGCTGCTTTATAATCGACAAAAAGGTGGTAGGTGTCGATCTGCATCTCTTGGGTCTTCTCCAGGATTTGCCGCAGGGTAAATATCTGGTCAATGGTGGACTTGCCAGGTCTAAAGCCGCATTGGTATGGTCCAATAATCTCGTTGACCATTGGCTTTAGTCGTTCGCACAATATCCCTGACATGATCTTGTAGGCAATAGGGAGTAGACTTATGCCCCTATAGTTAGAGCATACAGTCTTATCTCCCTTCTTGTGGACGGGGCACAGGATACTCAGGTTCCAATCGTCGGGTACTCGTTCTTCCTGCCAGATGGTGCTAACTAACTGATGAATACACCTTATCAGCGTGTCGCCTCCGGTTTTGAACAGCTCGGCTGGTAAGCCATCGGCCCTTGCTGCCTTATTACTCTTCAGCCGATTTATTGCTGTCTTTACCTCATCTTGGCTGGGCGGTATACATTCAATACCATCTTCTGGGATTGGGACTGTGGTATCTTCGTCGTCTTCGCTGCTATTGGATACCAACAGATTTGAAAAATGTTCTTTCCATATCCTGAGTACACTATCTGTATCAGTTACCAAATTACCTTGCTGGTCTCTACAGGAGGATGTGCCTGTACCAAAGCCATCAGTTTGATGCTTGACTCTTTGGTAGAATTTTCGGACTTCATTCTGGCTCCTGTACATCTCGATTTTTTCACACTCCCGCTTTTCCATCTCTCTCTTTTTCCTGCGGAAAAGACGTTTCTCCTCTCTCCTTTTCTCCCTGTATCTCTCTCGTGTGCTACGCGTTGCTACGGATTGTAAAGTAGCCTTATATGCCGCATTTTTCTCTTCGGTGGCAGCACGACACTCCTCATCATACCATGGATTCCTTGGTGGAGGTCTCTGGTATCCAAGTATGGATTTTGCGGCTGTTTGCATGGAGTGGGCAATGCTTTGCCATTGCGCTGATATGTTATCGGGATGAGGAGGGCTTTGATTAAGCAATTGGGCTAGTTGAGTGGAATATGCTGTGGCTATCTGTTGTGATTGCAGCTTACCGATGTCTAACTTTCGTGTTGTGTCTGTTCGTACTTTGTTTGCTACGTTTAAGCGGGTGCGTACCTTTGCTGCAACAAGGTAGTGGTCCGAATCAATGTTTGCGCCTCGGAACGATCGTACATCCAACACGCTCGATGAATGTCTTCCATCTATCACAACATGATCAATTTGGTTTCTTGTTTTCTGATCTGGAGACAGCCAGGTGCCCTTATGAATATCGAGATGATTAAATCTGGTACTGCTAACTACCATGTTTTTTGCAGCTGCAAAGTCTATCAGTCTCATACCATTGTCAGATGTTTCACTGTGGAGACTGAATTTCCCGACTGTTGGGCCAAAGATATTCTCCTTTCCAATTTTGGCATTAAAATCGCCTAGAATGATTTTAATGTCATGGGCAGGGCAACGGTCATATGTTTCTTCTAAGCGCTCGTAAAATATATCTTTGGTCTGTTCGTCCTTTTCTTCAGTGGGAGCATGAGCGCAAATAAAGCTGATGTTGAAGAATTTAGCTTTTATTCGAATTGCAGCAAGTCTTTCATTCACTGGGGTGAAGCTGGATACAAGATGTTTTAGTCTCCGACTAACTACGAATCCACAACCAAACTCATGCTTTACGTCATGGCAGCTATAATACAGTGCGTCACCTTTAGGTGTTGTTGTGACGCCTTTCCCAATCCATCGTATTTCCTGTATGGCAGTAATATCGGTCTTGTACTTTTCAAGTACGTCTGCCAATGCGAAGACTGCACCTTCTCTATAAAGAGTGCGAACATTCCAGGTGCAGATTCGCAGATCATGGTCCTTAAAACGTTTGCGGGGTTCGTCAACTTTAGAGGGGTTTGTTTTTCTTTTCTTTCGTTTTTTCATAGTAGGCTGTTTTTTCTAGGGGAGGGTTACTAACCCGACGCCCAAACCCAAGTTTTTAACGTTCTTATGGGTGAACGCGCGGCACATGTTAGCTCACTACCTTTAACGGGTGTTAAAGGCAGTTCCCCAGGTGACACCACGGGGAGGTCAGTGTCCACTTGGGATGAAAGAGGGACCAAGATAAATCCTGGGCTTTGCCATGGATATAAACAAATCAAATCAAATTCAAATCAGTAAAGATGGTGGCAAAATTAAGGTGCTCCGATTTTTGCCGTTACAACACTTATAACACAAATGTGAAATAGTTTTGCATATTTGCCTCAATAAATTCAAAACTTTAAATCGTGAATTAAAATTCTACTTTTTTAAATGTGTTTTTAAACTTGTAGGTTATTAAAATATTAATTTTACACATGTAAAAAATGTATGCTTCCACGCCGAAAGGTAGATATCTCGAAAACTATAGCAGATAGCAAAATGTCAAAAATGACGTATGGAACACATGCCAATCGCGTCTTGATATTAAAACGTTTACTGATGTGTATACATTTTTCACACTTGGAAGCACTTAAACTTGGTTTTTATGTTGAATATTGTAACAGATTCTATATTCTTGCTAAATTGGAAAAAAAATCGTAACGTTTTAGCTCACAACCTTTGGCTTGTATGGCAGCAATATTTACAAGATAATGCAATACGTGAGCCACCACAAACTATTGCCGGATTTATGTTGCAGTTGACAAACAAAGCTCTTTTTGTCTTTGGTAAGTTTCTGCAAAATTTTTTCGATGTCCTAAATTACATTAGCCATTTTTTTGGAGAGTTAGAGAGCCAGGCGTGAATCTGATGAAAACTAGAGTTGGGTAATCTAGTTCCTAGTTCCTTGTACCAGTTCCAAAAGGTATGAGTAACATCATGAAATATAACGTGTGATAGTAAGTATACGCAGTTTGTTCAAAGAAAAAATGTGGGCCATTGGAACTGCTAAGTGAACTAGATAGTTCCATATAGTTCCTTTGGCACAACTCTAATGAAAACCCTTTCAATATCCAACCGATAAACTGAGACTTGCCACAAACAAAATTATCAAATGAAAATTGGAATTTTTGACATACAAAAATTGTATAAATTAATTGAAACAGAGGCCTATTCTGTAAGTTATTAACAACTTTGCTTATTGTTTGTTTTACAACAATTTATTTCGTTTATTTTATTGTTGTTAGAAAAACAAAAGAAATTTGAACAATATCGACAGTTGTTAAAAGTTACAGAATAGGCCTACAGGATTCTTATTATCATGTTATGTATTTATTTCAGGTAAAGTCTATATTTTGCTACTTCAAATATTTGAAGAACAACAACAAACTCTGTGTAGATCATCAGCTCAATAGGAATGACCAGATAATTAAACAAAATGAGAAATTTTCACCATCCTCCTAAATCCGATGACCGCATAATTGACTAACACATATGCATATGAATATTATCGCCAGAATAAAAACCAATTCTTAACTATAAGTAAAAGAAATCTTACTACACAAACTCAAATTAAAATAATTAAAACCATATTCAACATATCTTAGTGTTAAATGTCAAAACTTTGTTCGATTTCAATATTGATGGCCACTTCAATTTAGAACAATATTGATTTAAGAAAATCCTCTTATGATTTACTGTTGGTTATGTTCGCATCAGTTCATGTGTTGTGTAACTGAAAGAACAATACAAAAGTCTCTTCATTGTCCTTTCAATCTAAAGCGATTGTAAAATAATAATGAGACATCATTAATGTCAACTGCATTTTAAGACAAAGAGACTTTCGTACATATGTCATACATACATATGTAATGCACAAAGGTTTGCCATGAACGTTTGTAATGTACTTTTGTATTTTGTGTAATATGGATATTATAATAAATTTATATTGCTGTACTTTAGCCCAATGTAAGGTGTCCAAAGTGGGTGCTCGTAGAATATGCTTGGACGAAACCTTACTCATTTTATAAGATTTGTTATACTTTGAGAAAAAATATATTTTGGAAACAAAAAAGAATGTTGTTAAAATATACTTAAAATCAAAGTGTATTATGTAAAGTGTTTGAATGAATTACAATTATTTGAAATCAGTAGTGCGATTCTCTAACACATTTTTGAAATTACCGACAAAAATCGGTAAAATTAAAATGTTTGTAATTTCTGTAATTAACGATATTTTAAGTTAAGTTAGCGGCCAATAAAAAGTAGTCGTAAAGTTCTAGCGATAACAACAGTGTTGTCAACTTTTTTTGAACTTTTCATTCATAATTTTGCGTTTTAAAGTTACGGATTTTTGTCGGTAACTCAATCAATGAATTGGAGAATCGCACTACAGAAGACCTTTATTACTAAAAAAATAAAACGTATTCCAATAAAAGACCAAAAGCCTACCTGCAGGAGACCATTAGATCTTCTTTTAGAAGACCAACCGATCTTACATTATTCCTTAAGATGTCTGAAAGGTATTGCTATAAAAGCCTATAAGGCCTTCCTATGGAAGACTGAAAGGTATTGCTATAAAAGCCTATAAGGCCTTCCTATGGAAGACCAAAAGGCCTCCAACGACAAGACCAAGAATAAACACGGTGCTCTTGAAGCAACTTTAAATGGAAGGTGCTTACACTTGGAAAGTTTTTGCGGATTCTTAAACTACAATGTTCATAGATGAGAAAAATCAAAAAACAAACAAGTAAGAAATGCGTTAATTTCGGCCGGGCCGAACTTTTTATACCCTCCACCAAGAAGTGTATTGAAGTGAATTCCAAAAATTCCGAAAATTGGGAGATATCGTCCTATGGGGGCTATATAAAGGCGTCGACCTATACCTATAATTTCATATGGAAAGTTTAATACCCCAAATGAAGACCAAATACCAAATTTCAGCCATTTCGGTGGATTAATGTGGCCACAATCTTCAAAATACCGAACAGACGGACGGACATGGCTATATCGATGTAGAATTGCACGCTGATTAAGAATATATATAGTTTGTGGGGTCTACAATGATTATTTCGAGTAGTTACAAACGGAATGACAAACTTAATATACCCCCCATCTTATGGTGGAGGGTATAAAAAAATGGTCGGATCGCTTTTTAAATAAATCGCGATTTAAAAAGAGTAAATAATATTTTTTTAAAACGACTAGAATAGCACAAAGAATCAAACGCCATTATTGAAGTATTTTTTTAAAGCCCCTTGAAAATCAAAATGCAGAATTTTATCGGTGATAAAAATACGCTCTTGGACTTTGTTGTTGTATCGCTGTTGATCGAAGCAATTATATCTAAAGGATTTTTATCGGATCGTTTTTAACCGCAAGTTGCTTGCGCTTAATGCTCAAAGGTTTGTTTAAAAATATTGTCTCTGTCCGTACCTCGAAGTTAGAAATTTGTGACACCTAGAAATGTCAGGAAAATCTGTGACCGTATCCTAATCTGGAGTGCAAATACACAAACAAATACATACAGTTGGCAACAAATATATTGCACAGACCAAAATTGTAAAAAAATCATAATAATTGTTCGTTTATGGCAACAAATTACGTTAAAAGTATAGTTTTTTTTTTGTAAATCTCTTGCTATTGGTCCTTAAAACAATATTCCGTTAAAATATACAAAGTTTATTTGCAATTTTTAACAAACACAGACTAAAATAAGAATTACCTACTACTTTTAGGTGACAAAAAATGTATTGCAAAGGGACTATAAAATTAATAATTTTTGCAAATTTTTGTACTTATTATGCATTTTTATGATTTTTGCGGTTAATAATAAACTAACAGTATTAAATGTGATAAAGTTCAGTGATAAAAAAAACGTCATGGAGGGTCTTCATACAGGTAAAAAACCATTGAGACCATATTAACAGTAAACAATGACGAATCGGCCACAGACAACAATGCAAAGAAATAATATTTGACTCAATATTTATTGTCGGATAATGGACCAATGCAAAACAGTTCGAGTTTGGATTTGGAAACATCAACATACATCTGGAAAGTATGGACTAAACACCTGCATGGATACAACTGAATATATCAGTTCCGACATTTTTCAACATTGAGTGAGTATGGATATGTAGAATGTAGTTTCAGTTCCAAGTTGATACTGATACTTTTTCAAACAGGTATGATATGAGTTGGTATAGACAGAAAAAAAGGAACATATTTGTTTATATCTGGTTTGTACAAACTGATATAAATGGATATTGGTGTGATACAATAAGTATTTATTGTATGTATTGAATTGAAATAGAAAAATTCCCACAGAGCTGAATTTTGGTGGAAATGTAGGATTTGTCATTACAAATGAGGTCCTAAAAATCTCTGTTGATCCCATGCGTCCAAAGAAACTTATTCATGGTCATAGGTCATATTTTTGGGTTTTTTTTATATATTTCAAAAACTGTGAGCCTTACCAAAAAGTGACTAAAGCAAAAGACAACGACCGTAAAATTCTCTATAAGATATGGCGTTCCTAAAAGTCACATAAAAATATATGCACCTATAACTTATTTGACCCGAAAGTCAGGATACAAAATCTGGTTAGACCTGGTGCTACTGGACCGAGTACTACAAATCAAATCAAAAATGTGAATTTCGGTTTTCTTCAGAATCATTCCATGGACCAATAACAAATTCTGCATTATGAAAACCATTAGGAATAACAAAATTGTTTAATTTTGAATGGAGGGTATATTATGTTTGTCATTCTGTTTGTAACTCCTCCAAACAATAATTTAAGATCATATAAAGTGTATATGTTCTTTATCAGCCTGCTTCTACACCGATATAGCCATGACTGTACTTCAGTGGAAATGACTTTAATGTCCGAAGTATGTATGTGGATAATACTTCGGTAAATGTATTGTACGTCCATTCAGCTTGGACCAACCCCTACCTTACAAAGTGACGCGTCGTTTTAAGGGCTTTTGAAGGCATTATTCTCCTAAGGTCAATCCCTGACCAGAACACCAACATTTTCGGCGGTGGTGGCCTGAGTATTTCAGCCATGAAAACTTATTTACAAGTTGTGTCGTAAGACACTCCTTTCGGACTCGGCGATGAAAGTAGGTCCCATATCATTGTGGCAATATGCAACGCTGTGCACTCATTGATATGGAAGAAGTATCCCTTCTCCCTTCCGGGATGTTGTAGGTGCATATAATAAGTAAGTTTTTTTTTAAACGAACAATAGGAATGCAAATATGTTACTCTCTCCATCTCCCTCTCTGTTTAATAACCACCACACCAATTTAAAAATGTAACAAGCTAACACTTCCCTGCGGGAAATATATTGGTTTAAAGGTATTTTAAACCTAGTTTTGAAATAACCACAAAAAACGCTTCAATATTACAAAACTATTTGCAATAAATATTTGGAATATAATAAAACTATTTTTGATAAATATTCGCGTTTTCATTATTAGGTCGGAAACTTTTCTAGTAGCCCTCGTACATTCCACTCGCTGAACCCAGATGCGCTCAGTTGTAATGTTATGTCTTTAATATTTATTTATCCCCTAAATAATAAAAATTTTGAAAAATTTTATTTTTGATGACATTTTCCTTTGAAGTTATTCACACAAGCATGTTACACCTATAGTATCTGTTGGTATCTGTAGTATTTGAAAAATATCTGTTGTACAACAGATACTTGAGAACGAAAAAACAAATAAAGTTCTCACTCGTTCATATACAACACAGAACTGTTTCTAACAGTTATGTTATTGTGAGTATACACAACCTAAACAATATCATAACTGTTACACTCATTCCCACATTTATATCATATTATATCTGTTATGTATATGATATATCTGTTTTGTTGATATAAACAGTTATACCATTGCACGTGTTTAGTATGGACAAATAGACCCTCAGTACAGTATTTTGAAACGACTTCATTTTTCAAAAATAGATAGATATTATCCTCTACTATCATAATAAATCACAAAAAGTGTGCCGAATACAGTAAAACCCATCAAATATGGATATTAAACCCCTTCTGAAAAAGCTGGAATATCAATTTTTTGGGTAGAATATTTTTATCAAGCAAAAAAGTATGCGAAATCGGGTGCACGGACATAATAATGATTGTGAAGACATTCCCACTGACATAATTAGGGAAATATTTAATAGTCATTATTCTGAAAGTCAGTAAAAGGGATCCAGAAAGCTCAAACAAGTTCAACTACCGCCATTCCAAAGGCCAGATCATGACATATAATCCTTATTTTTGTAAATTGCTGATGTAATATAAGAATATTAGACTAATAAATACCTCGGGCCTATATCCTGATATCAAACCTTATAAAAAGTTTGGGTGCATTTTAAGAAAACTCGAAAAAGATCCTCCAAAATTAATTTTGAGTTAACTAAGCTCATTAAAGCTCTAATGAATTTCCAAAGTGTATAAACAACTTATTGAGGAACACTACTTTGGTAATTCTTCAAGAAACCAAGTAATAGATAATTCTTATTTTAGTCCACATTTTTTATAAATCGCAAAAAACCTTTGTATATTTATACGAATATTTTGAGTTTTTACACAATTTGTTGCCATAAACACATATGGAATTGTTTACAATGTTGGTCTTGCAATACATTTATTGTCAAACTGTATATATTATGTTTCGGACTGTTGCAAACATATATATGTTTGCTGCAAAATATGTTTAGGACATATGTATGTTAGAGAGCAGTTTATTCCTCCGTGTAGCCTCAGCCTGTGACTGGACATGTACATGCTAATCTCTTTTTCTCATCAAATTCACAGGTGGAATTTTATTTCTTATACATTTTGATATGTAGAAGTATTTCATTATTTGGGCATCCAAGTATTATTTTTAGTTTTCCTACCTACATTTAATTGTATGTATTTTTGTATATCCATATGTATGATTTTTGTTTAAATTCCCAAATTAAATTATGACAATCCTACTCTATGGCTAGGGCGTACAATCCTATTACTATTGCCAGTAACATATGGTCATACAATGGTCCACGTCACTGTAATTGTGATTGACATGCTTACGAATACATATGTATATATACATATACACATATGTATGTATTTATAGAAATATTTCACAAAAACTTTACTATTGCAAACTTTGTATGCATGTATGTTTAACATTTGATTCGGCATGCCAAACAGTTTTTATTTAACAAAAATGTTGTTATATCTTTGGCTTCTGGTTGTTTTTTTTTTTCTATAAATGCAAAATTCTCATACACACATACAACTATTGAATATGCCAGTTTTTTCCTCATGTCTGTCGTTTTCAATAGTCACAGAGACTGCAGCGCATTTCTTTTTTCGCCTTTACCAGTAAAATGTCTCCGAGCGATATTAAAGTTTTGACAGGTTTTGAGTAACAATGGCACCATAAAATTTATTAAAACTGTGGAATTCCCTGCCAGACAATCAATTGTAACATCCATTCCGCCAGAAACATATGTATATGAAAAAATGGATGGATAGGTTATGGAATGGTAAAATCTCCATGCAAAAAATATTTGAGAAGAGAAAATGCTATTTTTTAAAACGACTAGAATGTCTCAAAAATTATCAAACGCCAGTATTAATATTAAGTCATAATTTTATTGAAGTCTTTTTTAAAGTTGAAAAAAATTATTATAAGCTCTTTATGAAATTCAGACAAGGTTTTCAAGCCCCTTGAAAATCAAAATGCAGAATTGTATCGGTGATGAAAATACGCTCTTGGTCTTTGTTGTTGTTCTCTGTTGATCGAAGCTCTTAAATCGAAATGAGTTTTCTCGGATCGTTTCTAACCACAAGTTGTCCTTGTGCACAAACATCTTAATGTCCAAAGTAAAACCTATAAATATAGTCTCTGTTCCTACCTCCCCAGCAAAAATCCTCATTACAAACCTCCTTTCCCACCCATTATTTTAACAAGGGCATGTCGCGCGGAATATCTGGTTATTTCGTAACCACTGAAAAAGGTAGATGGTATCCACTGAAATAAGTAGATACTGAGTAGATTCTGACTACTTATTTCAGTGGTTACAAAATAACCAGATATTTCGCGCGACATGCCCTTGTTAAAATATTGGGTGGGAAAGGAGGTTTGTAATGAGGATTTTTGGTGGGTCGAAATTAGAAATTTGTGATACCTACAAATTTTAGGAAAATCTGGGACCGTATCATAATCTGGAGTGCAAATACACAAACAAATACATACATAGACTGATATATCTACATTAGAGTGACCCAAAAAAAAAAAAAACAAAATTTCTTCATGGGAAACCTACCCAGCAAAAATTCGGATCCGTTAGTCATTACGTAACCCATTACAAAGTAATGTAAACAAGCTTCGTTTCGCATTACAAGTAATCTGAAAAGTAATGGGTTACTGCTTAAAAATGTACAAGGCAAACCTACTTACTTTACTCCTCACTAAGTAATGAGGACGGTGGTACAGTGTGTGTGTGTCCGACTATAAATCCTAGGGTTGTGTGTTTAACGCTCACCGTCGGCACGCGAGTTTTTGTTAATTAAAAAATAATAGTGGTGCACTGCACATTTAAGTTCTTAAGCAACCCTTAATATTCGTGTGCGTGGCACAGTGTGTAATGTCTTTGGCTAGAAATCAGAGGGTTCGTGGTTTCAATTCGGGCAGACAGCGAAATAAAGTAAAACAAGTAAAAAAGTATCAGTCGGCTTTGTCGACAGAGATATACCCTCAGCCTGTGTGGATTGAAATACTTTTTTCCCAAAAAAAAAAAACTTATGTATTTAGGGGGGGATTTCAAAATTTTGGGCGTATGCACCGACAAAAGTATGCATAAGATCAAAGCTCAAACATTTGCGGGGATATCGATAGATAGGGCCAACGAAAAATATAATATCGCTGTAAACAGGGCCACTAGGAAAACCTTCGGTAAAAATGTCCAAAGAATCCTCGAACTACACAAATATGTTGAACCTTTGTGTGGGTGGTACCACAAGGATTGGACAGATATTGCACAAATTTGAACATAAACAAACAATATTTAGAAATCAAAAGTTTGGACCCCATCGGTTGCTAGGTCTACGAGAAATCGCGCGTACCATTTTAGCGAATAGTTTTCGAACTTTTGTGCGGGTGGTACCGGAAGGAGTGGACCTATAAACACCACCTTCGAATTTCATCTAATATTCGAAGAAATATTACAATATCCAAAGTGTGGACGAACGCAGTATTCGGTTCGAGCCCTCCAGCCACTACATATGGTGCCATAGGGTTTTTACGACTTTCTGGCTGTTTTCTAAAGAAGTATGGACTTGCCCCTGTGTTGGGGCACTCACCAACTCTCTAAAGTTGACCACCACGAATCCGCAATCCCTGGTCAACTCGGTTTGCCAGCACCAAATTCCCGATCACAAGAAATTCAAACTTCCCGTCTCTGGCTGGAGCAAACGAACACCTTTTCCTCAAGGCGATGGGGCAACAACAATTCTTACCCGTGAGGCAGCAATAATTCACTTCTTCTTGTAGGGCCAATGCCAAAGTTATTTTTTCCACATTAATTAAAAACAGATCGAGTCAGAATGGGGCAACCACGGGCAATTTATTTCATTATTATTTTCAATAAATATTTCGACTAACAAATTCTAATTTATTACTTTATATTATGTTTGGCTCTTTTGTGTCATTTTATTAAATCCACAATTCAAAATGATATTTAATGAACTCTCTTTCTCTTCTGCTTGTGCTGGTTTCGAAGTACTTTCGCTAGTGATGTTATGTGCAATGGAATGCAGTATTGTGGCCCCAGAACTGGTTTTAGTCATTATTAGAATAGCAGGAGAGAAAGAGAGTAAGAAATGGTGGTAATGAGGAACAACGTTTATGTGAGGTATGTTCAGTGGAAGCTACAGTGATGCCACTGTAGCGTTTCTCACATAAACACCCTGAAAACCCTTTTACTGGCGTAATTGAGGCATCAAATGCAAGTTGCTTCAACAAGTGAATTTATCCAAAATTTTGTGTGGGAAGTACCCGAAGGAGTGGACAAATATAGTCCATATTCAGACCTGATCTATATATGGTAGATATTTTAGAATGTGTAAAGTATGGACCAAATATGTCACTCCCATCAAGAGTTATCGTGCCCACAATTTTTCCGAACATTTTTGAACTTTTGTGGTGGAGGTACCTGAAGGAGTTTACCGATATGGCTTATCTTCGAACTTAAACTAAGTTTGGACAAAATATTACGAAGGCAAAATATTGGACCGAATTGGCAGATCCGTTCGAGAGTTATCTTGCGCTCCAACCACTACACACGGGTTCATAGGGTTTTTTGTACCTTTCAGGCTATTTTCTCAGGAAGTATGTACTTGTTCCTGATGAAACTTGTACCGTTATATGGGGGGGCAGTGAATACAAGTTGCAAAGGGATTCTTGAACAGGTCCTAAACTGAACTTTTCCGAAATCTTGTGTGGGAGGTACCCGAAGGAGTGGACCTATTGAGTCCATATTGAAACTTCATCTAAGTATGGAAGAAATTTAACGATGTGCAAAGTATGGACCAAATCGGTTACTTCCTTCAAGAGTTATCGCGCGCACAAATTTTCCTAACATTTACCGGAAGGAGTGGACAGATATAACCCATCTTCGAACTTTACGGCTGCCAAAAATTCCTTACAAAACCCATGATTTTTGGAGGACTTTTTTGCTGGGTACATATTACAGACACCACAAGAGCTGAGGCTCGAGTAACCCCAGGATTAAGGAAACGCCAGGGGCTAGACCACAAGGAAAGCAAGGATTACGAACTCTTGGCCCTCAAGGAATGGGCCATGAGTAACCACCATGAGTAAGGATTGCGGACGCCTAAAGGGTTGGGATTCACGACACTTCTGGGGCTATGAATTTGGAAGGATGATAACCGTAGAAGGATCTTCCAATGGGGAACACTGCTATTGTTAATTCAATAATCCATGTATAATTCAATGAATGCGCTATTAGTAACCATAAAAAGCATTTAAATCCACCACTCAACGATCACTTCCGCAGGTTGAAGCGTCCTTTATTCCTTGTTCTGCACTAATACAACGAACTCTTATATCTCTAGGTCGCTAATTCGTTTAAGACCTTGCTGAGACGACCGAATTGCGGTTGGGAGATCCTTTGAGGTTTATAAATTTATAAGCCTGGATATACTAATAATTACCAAAATATTTGTAACACTAACATTTAAGTTTACCATTATTCACATATCGGCTAGGAAAATCAATCTAATTATGTGCGTCCCTCTGTCTATCCATCACTTTTGTAATCACACAAAGATCCGATTTGTCTCTAAATTTTGAATGGGCTTCAAGTCCAAGTCCACAATAGACACAAATACCTTTGGCGATGACAGAAAAATATTAAGCGGGACAGACCCTTCAAAATTCTTTGAATTTGGTTTTTCTTTTCTTCTCTCACATTAGTTGTTGTTACTGATTTCAGCACTGCCCTGTGTGTCACATTTATCGCTTACTGATGGTTCCATGAAATTTAAGTAGTGAGCAGATATGCCATTACTCCATACATATGCAATGCATATTATGTATACATTGAGGGAATTATGTATGTATGTATGTATGTATGTATGTATGTATGTATGTTTCTTTTGCAGCTTTCGAGTGCAGTGTCCGTGCTGTGGGATACTAACAACACTCTTTAAACAAAGTTATTACATTCCTGATGGATGGAAGTGGCACCTTTTAGCTCACTACCTTCAAGGGATACTTGTTAAAGGGAATGTTAAAATCCAAAGTAGAAATACATAAAAAATAATGATATATACATGTATTACTTCAATATATAAAACGATGTGATGAATGTGTATGTATTTTTAATAAAAAATGGAAACATACGGAAACCGTTCTTACCATTCCAACCAATAGGTAGGTACACTCTCTCCAAATCACAATCAATTTAATACAAATTACTATCGTCCTTACAATATTTTAACATGAAACATGTTACCGCAGTATCTCGATTTACATGATACTACAAATAAATGTTATTAATCGTGTGGGGATCCTCTTTATTTATTTTTTGGTTTTTGGGTTTTTTGGTATGTAACACCGAAATACCCACTCATATGAATAACCACAATGGCCACTTCAAACATCCATGGTATCCAAAAGGATTTGGTAAACCAGAAATTCATGAAGCGTAGCAAACCAATTCATATTGAAATATAACATTCATTGACCCATACGCAATTTGAGAAGATGCAAAAGAAGACAAAGAAGAAAAAAAAAGAACAACCAATAAAACAGTACTTATGTTCATGTTGCATTAAATTGTTGTAATAAATCAATGTAATGGTTAAATCACCAACTATAAATTCCAAAAAACTATCAGTTTATCATTGGGCAGCGTAAGACCCTAAGCGCATACATAAGTATTTATGTGTTTGAAGACTAAAACAGGAAATGCCATGTGGAATTATGGCGTGAAAATGTTTAGTGAAAGGAAGGTATTTGGAAATACTTGTTGAAATAATGTTTGAATAAATGTCATATGAAAAAGCACTTTTGTGACGTTAAAGAAAACCTAACCTAACAAACAAAGTCTGAGGTAAACTAAACTTTGTGCTAGATCGCGATTAGCTGTACTCTATGAATATTAGTATGCTTCGCCACAACGTTGATGGTTGCGGTAATGCAGTCGACTTGGATATGTTTGCAACATTTTGTAACATAGGGAGGGTGTGGGGGGCGGTAAATCCATAAGTATTTTCAATAATTCAACGATAGCTCAGGATACAGTTTGATGAGCAGTGGAAAGAGGAAAGAAACCAAAGAAAATAAAAACAAAGCTGTATCAGTTTTAATATTAAGTAATATGCTTGAAGTTTATTGTGATTATTTTCAAACAACAACAAAGATCACCTTGTAATGTGGGGTGGCGACAGAGGCCGATTAGTATAACGGGTAGACGTTAGTTAGTTTGTACAAGTGTACTATCCAAAGGTTGATCAACAAGTGAACGCATAGGTACTTGCAATCGCAGAGGATCTGAGTCGAATCATACTAGCTTTGTTCCAGAACTAAGAAGTTTTTAAAATTTTTACGACTTTTACACATTTTACCCGAAAACCCGTTCCCGTACACAAAAAAGTTGTAAAATGTTCACTTCTCTTTAAACAAAAATGGCGCTGAATGACGCTCTCT
This sequence comes from Musca autumnalis, assembly GCF_047663935.1. Lineage (NCBI taxonomy): Eukaryota > Metazoa > Arthropoda > Insecta > Diptera > Muscidae > Musca > Musca autumnalis. The sequence continues at coordinate 10,130,033 of NW_027411977.1, read as the reverse complement.
TTAAAAACTTTTTACTCGACAAATTTGAGCGTGTAAAAAAATTGTAACATGGATGCCGGCGTCTGATTGGCTGGTACGCCGACTTTGACATTTGTTCCAGCTTTTTTGACGTTTTTTCCATTTTTGCGTTCCCGAACTTTTTGAAAAAAGTTTTGTGTGACAACAATTTTTCTCTCCTTCTCTCTTTTACGAGTTTTGCTATTAAAAAGTACGGGAACAAAGCTACTCCTATATTTACATTTCCCAATGAGAGAAAACTCAACAACGCTGGCATATGCGCTCTACGGTGTCCGCAGAGGGAACGGGCAGAGGAGATGCCTGATGACGTCAATCAGAATCCGTGATCGGCTGAGCTCGGGAAGTTGAGTTGGAACATATTAAACATATACAGGTAAAAACATATTTTTATGGGTGGAGAGAGGATTTTTTCCAAAGAGCGTAATAACAGGAATCTTATTTTATAATGAAGAGCTGTGTGTATGGTGCAATAGTAGACACTGAAGTAGCGACGGGAGGGTGAAGAAGTCGGCGTTTGCGTTGGTGGTGTGTGTGCGGTATGCGGACTCCCGTCCAATTTTTTCACGCCTCCAATCCATTTTTTTCACGAATGCAACTCCAACCCGGAGTCGACTCCGAAAATTTACTACTTAGCTAGATTTTTTGTAATCTTCATATAATGTTAAATGTCTCTTTAACAAGTAAAAAATATCAGTCGGTGAATCGGTGGAACTTATACTAAATTTGGTCACAATATTACGAAGGCCAAATTTTTGACCGAATCGGCTGATCTGTTCGAAAGTTATTGTGTGCTCCAGCAACTACATATGGTGCCGTATATGTTTTTTACACCTTTCGAGCCATTTTCTCAGGAAGTATGGACTGCCCATGATAAAACTTGTACTGCGAACACAAGTGGCTACAACAATAATGAAAGCGATTTGAGAGCAACTCTTAAACTGCACTTTTCCAAAAATGTGTGTGGTAGATACCCGAAAGATTGGACCGATAGATTATCGAAGATTTACGATATGCAAAGTGTGAACCAACTCTGTTATTGCCTTCGAGAATTGTTGTGCGCACACTTTTAGCAAACAGTTTTGAACTTTCGTGGAGGAAATATAGGTGTGGACCGATATTGCCCACATTCAAACTTAAACTAAGTTTGAACAAAATATAACGAAACAAAATTTTGACCGAACCGGCCGATCCATTGGAGACATTGCCCAGAAAAGACTTGTATCGTCTTAATGGGGGACAGCGAATACAAGTGGCTGCAACAAAAATCAAATCGATTCGAGTGTAGGTCATTAACTGAACATATCCGAAATTGTGTGTGGGAGGTACCCGAAGTAGTGGATCGATAGAGTCCACATTGGATCTTCATCTATGACGGACAGACATAGCTAAATCGACCCCAAATTGTCTGAAACGGATTTCGTACAAATATACTTATGGTCTAAAATCATTATTTCGATGAGGTTATAAAACTTTTATTCTGCTGAGGGTATAAAAAGAAAACAAGTAAAACCTTCGCTGTCTTGAACATTGTGCACTCTCTTAAGTATGGTATTTTTAATCTTTTAATATGTTTCATAAAGTGGGGACTATAAAAACTATTGGCAATTTATTCTAAGGACTTATTTATCCATTAGGAATACATTCCTTTGGATACAATATTTTTTATTTTTAAAAGAGCTACCTTAAAGCTCTACCTTGATTTCAACAGACAATCGGAAATGGCTAAACCGACATATTAGTTAATATATCCTCCTTCTTGTGGAGAAGGTGAGAAACATTTTTGACAACAGGATGTTCTAATAGAAATTCAGCAAGGAGATTAATATATCTTCCAGTAGAGTTGTTAAAATCTAGTTCATCTGAACGACCTAACTCACTTAGCAGTTTAGAATTTCTAAAAATGTAGATAGAAAAATTGGGTTAAAACACACATATTCAATTAAATAGAAATAAGTATATGAGTGAATATCAAAAAATTTAGTTTCCATGAAGCCAAGGTTTGCGCTATTATAATACGCGAACTATTGCAATTTACCAGTAACTATGACCATGGCTAGATCAATTCAAGTGTTTTTGAACAAAGCTCAATTTGGGTGGAAGTTATGACCGCGTAAATGAATAAAAATAGGGAAAAAACGTTGAAGCTAACGAGGTTTTTTACGTTACTATTTTATTGCTGATTAAACCGTTCAAATGACCGACATATGTCCAAAGTAAAAGTAGAAGAATACAAAATGAAGATTACACTTCTAATGCACTTTTCGAAATTTCCACGGATGCTGACATTTTGAAGTCGGATTTTAGGTGTTTTTCGTATTTTTAATTTAACTGGAACGCACATTCAAGTATTTCAAAAACCAATCAATAGGATTAAAGTACTCGCAATTACGCATAATTTGATATGTATAGTGGCTATGTAGCCCACACAGCAGCAGAGTAATCTACTGCCAAAGGCCAAAATTTAGTGCGATATTTTTTCTAAAAAACATATTTTTTGGGTACAGTATTTACAATATCCTTTTGAGTGTGCTGGTACCCCGCGATATTTTAGTTTTTCGGCGGTCCGGATCATATAAATCATAGATCGTGAAAATGCATCCCCTAGAGCGGCGAAAACAGCAACTGCAAAAACCGAAAAATATGCGAAAAATGTTTTTGAAAATATCGCGGATTTAGTCGCATTTTCTGTGGATCGTTTTCTTGTCAATGAAAAAACTGACACATCACTCGCGGTTTTGCGAAAACAGCGGTTTAAAAAATTTAGTGGCATGGGAGCTTTATCCGACTTATCCCAAAAATTGTGTGTGCCGCTACATCCACGGTTCTTGATGGATTTTATCGAAATAGGTTTAGATCGATGTATTTTTTCATGGATGATAGTTAAATCGGATGCGCATAAAACGTGTATGCACTTTGTGCAAATTTTAAGCGTTATACAGTTTGTTGCCCACTAAACTGCAGACGATGCTACATCTTTGCGGCCAAAGTAAATCCTAGCAAATGTGTACAAATTAAAAGAGAAGAATTCGCCGTATTGATATACCGCATGCGCATCAAGCGATTTTGAGGACTTCGCGATTTACACGCATTTCAAATGATACAGTTATATTTGAAGATTATACCGCATTCAAAGGAACCCAATATTTATTTGAACGTTACCCATATCTTCCGCTAGATGTTAGCGTGTACTCGAGAAGTGATTAGAATAAAAAAACGCGATTTTTTGCGTGAAATTTAACTGAAATAGAAAAATAACTCCGACCTTATTTTCTTACATTTTCTTCAACTAACTCACAAAAAAATTTAAAAATATTTTCTCTTACAAAAATTTTATAACTTCCCTCAATATATTTCTTTTGTTTTTGCTAAAATGTCCAAACCGCTAAACAGATTTTTATATTTTTGGTTCCATTTGAATCGTCGCGATGTTTAGGTTACGTACATATTTTTAAAATATTTTCCGATGCATAAACAACTTAAATTTTAATAAAACAAGTTGCAAGCAAACAGTTAATTTAATTCTTTCTTAATTTCCGCAAAAATTTACAACTTTGTCACTAATGTTATGGGACCTCAGTAATCATATAGTACGTAGGAAGCCCTTAATTAACAATGTTTCGCAATATAATGAGTAGCGTTGTTTTAAGATTTATTTCTTATTATCAGAATTAAAACCGCCATAACTTTTGCGCGCAGCAACCAAAATTAGTATCTCGAACAGATTTGAGAATCGGAATTTTTTCCCAATCTATGTTCCAAAAATCTTTCATGTAGCTTAAAATTTTTTAAAATTTTTTTTTTATGGAAAACTAAAAAAATTTGGTATTTCCTCATATATCATGCACTGATACAGTCAGTTGTTCCCATTTCCATTGTGACGACTCCTCTACACAAATAACTAAAATTTGGCAAACTATTTAATGAAATATTACACATTTATTCGATATATTAAACTGATTTACTTTTAATTGGAACAACTTAATTTATGTAATTTACTCAAACAAGGAAGATTCGACATAATGACAAAATGAATGTGTGGGTGTATCTCTTAGAATGCCAGTCATGTAGTTAAACAACTTATTGATTTTTCGGAATGATGAAGCAAAAACAATAATGTAACACGTAAGGGGAGCTACCATATAAATTGATTACTCTTCGGGATGTTTTTTTCTTGTTTTTGTTTAATAGTGAATGTCATTCTTCGAACAACAACATATGTCTTTTTATTAGAAAACATTAGTTTAGTGGCATTGCCCAAATTAAGTCAATCGTCTATATTGTGGCAAGACAAATGTTTGACTGCATACACTCTCATGTCTGGCCATTTATCTTGGAAGATGTGTTCAATTTGGAGGTAACTGATTTATGAGTAAATTGGTGAACCACGTTCACATTTGACCGCTGCTACGAATCAATATATCCAAGAAGGGATGTTAGTTAATGGGAATTTACGTGACTTAGATTTATGTTTTTTTTTTTGTTCTTTTCTGTGGTGTAGTGTATAAAAAATATTGTTGTCCTCCGTAGATTTCGATTATATAGGTTTATGTTTCGCGAGAAAGGGTTTGTGAAATTGAGGTTAGAGTTTATACACCAAATGGAAGAGGTTACGCAGTTGTCATGATAGTTTAATGAAATAAACTACACTTTATTAAAATAAAGTGATTGGTATTTGTTCTTTTCTAAACTAAATTACCAATAAAGTCATTTCATTATTCACGTGAACAAAAAAAAACTGAATAGACTCCACCTTCTTGTAACATATTAGAGTCATGGTAAAGTATTGTCCAGTTCAAATCTTAGTATGTGGAGGAGTTCGCCACCGAACGCATGGTAGCAGTACTAGAGCTTGCCTCTGAGAAAGGGACAAAATTAGGTAGCATGTGACAGGAAAAAGCAAAAAAAATCAAGGCTTTTCCGCAAAATAGAAATGAGCAAACATTTTCCTCTGCATAATTATTTGTAAAAGATTCACCATGCTAGACAGATTTAGGTAGAAACAAGTAAAAACGTTAAGTTCAACCGGGCCGAACTTTCTATACCCTCCTCCATGAACTGTTTATTCCTAGCATTTCCTTTTATTCATTGTAGGAGCAGATAATACTCCCTTTAAAAGAGCTCATATGGGGCGTCATCGTTATTCATTGCAAAACATGGACAAATATTTAACATTTTCCGAATTGAGCTTCAGTATCCTCTGGCAACACACAAGATTGAATTACAGCAATTTCGGTTCGAAAATTTGACAATACAGAAATCCAAATAACAACCAATTCAGTAAAAAAAAAAAATTACTACAATCTTCAAAAAAAACTTTATCTAAACGTGGACCTAAACTGGCTGATTTTTTGAAGGGATGTTTTGTACATGTTATGTTTTGCACCTTTAGCGAAAACTAAATACCAAATTTCTGTTATTCCGGTAGAATAATGTGGCTAAAATTTTCAAAATAACGAAAACCAGGAGTTCCGTTCTGCGGAATGTTGACCTGTACCGAAAAAATTCTAGAGGAACTTTTTGCAACTCCAACGAAGACTAAATAACAAATTTCTGTAATTTCGGTTGAAGAATGTGACTACAACATCCAATATACCGAAAATCTGTGCTACCGTTCTTTGGGGGCTATATGAAAGCTTGGGGCTATACCGACAAATTTATGGTGAATGTTTTATACCTCCAACGAAAACTAAATACCAAATTTCAGCCATTTCGATAAGATATTAAGGCTACAACTTTCAAAATACCGAAACTCTGGAGGTATCGCTCAAAGGCCTTTAAAATACTGAAAATTGGGAAGAAACGTTCTATGGGGGCTATATGAATGCATGGATCTATACCGACAATTTTCAAGTGGAAAGTTTAATGCCACCAATGAAGACCAAATAGTAAATTTGAGCCATATCGGTGTAATAATGAACGTAAAACATGGGTGCCACCTTGGTGCAATGGTTTGCACACCCGCCTTGCACACTAAACGTCGTGGATTCGATTCCCCGGCCAGGAAACATCAAAAATTTCAACGGAGGCAAAATACCCCTCAGTAATGTTGGCTACATTTCCTGAGTATCAGCCATGTAAAACTTCTATACAAGTAGTGTCTTAGGACACGCCGTTCGGACTCAGCGATAAACTGTAGGTCCCATATCATTGAGCTAATATGAATCGGGGTGCACTAATTGGTATGAGAGAAGTCTCCCTAATCCCGTATGGGATGTTTGTGGAACAATTATAAAACATTTAAAATAACGAAAATCTGGAAGTACCATTCAATGGGGGCTATATCATAACATGGACCGATACAGCACATTTTCATCAACATCTTAGTAGTAATAAACACTTCTATACAAAATTATAAAGCTGTATATTAAAATTTCGAGATATGTCTTGATTTCAACGGACATTTAATATCGACCTAGAATTTTATGCTGATCAAGAACAATTGTATATACTTTATAGGGTCACTGACGAATATTTCTATGTGTTACAAACGGACAAATGACAAAGTTAATTATACCCTACATGTTATGGGGTATAAAAAAGGCAGACGAATCCGCAAAAAATGTAGATGAACATAAAGGTGGAAGATATATCAAAAGAAACATCAATAATTGGTTTCTATTTATTTATTAAGTTTCTGTTTTTTTTGGATTTTAAGCTTTTACCTTGCTTTGTATTCGGTTATTCATTTCATATTTGTTGCTATATTTCTAAGGTCTATTTCTTTCCTCCATTAAAATTCCCCTCATATTTTAATTTCAGAAACCCCTTTGTTTTATGTTTCTAATTACATCTTTTAACATCATAACTGTATTTTGGCTTTATGGACACCACTAGAAACAGCTCAACACTTTGGTTTATCTTGAAGTGTCAATTATTCTCTTTTAAAAATAATACAATTATGTTTTGTGAGCACGTCTTTTGTATTTTGAAAGTTTATTATTTGAGAAACTTAAGTTGTTTTCTTATTCCCTCACCCCCGCTTAAGATTTTTAAACAAAAGTAACGTAATTGTCACTCACCAACTAAGTAAAAAAAAACTCTAATTGTCATCTTGATTGTTTGCCTACCAAATAGTTCTTAAGGACACTTCTTGTCTTCAACCAAGACATAGACTATTTACTGTCAGGAGATGGGAGCCATAGCTAAGGAGAAGAACTTTGCCAAAAACGATTTGTTTATTGTTTTGAGAGATAATTTTAAGTGCAATTAAGCACAATTTAAAACACAACGACAAAATCTCTGTTCACTAAAAGACCCACTATGAGCGTAGCGTTTTCCAACGACCTAAGAAATCAAAATACCAGCACATAATTAGATTGTAAAGTTTATTTAGTTTGAGTTTATTCCAAGGGTTTGTGACTCATGCCAATATTATTCATGCTGCTTTGTTTTGAAATACTAGGAAATTACGGTTTCTGTGAGTTTTATGAAAAATTGAAATGTTTTCGAAAACAAATTTAATAACAGAGAAGTACTAACTAACCTTCAACATGTTTGAAATGCGTGAGAGGCCGAGTTTTTTACGGGATGTAAACTAGGGTTATGACTTTTTGACCTTCTGATGATTTGATATGATTTTCTGTAGCGACAATGAATAACTTGACTAAATATGACTAAAATAACGTTTACTCTATTTAAGTATTAAAAAAATGTTACACACAAATCACTTTGAAAAACAAAAATTGAAAAATGCTATGAAATAAAAAATATTTAAAAAATTATTTTGCACGAATGAATGCCCTTTGGTCTGTTATTGACTATAATAACTTTTATTCCTTTTAAATATAGAAAAAGGTCACACACAAACCATATCTGCTTATAGTGACCTTAAAAGTTTGTCAAAAAAGCTCATATAGACAATTTTTCAAATGACTTTGTGCTTGAGTTTTGATCGAATCACCATATAATTAAGATTTTATGTAATCTTAGGTAAAAACTCATCAAAAGATGATCAGGGATGCTAGGTTGTAAAAAGTCATCGTTAATGTTCACTCTTCCTGCAAAAATTGCCCGAAGGCTCTAGAAATCATAATCATAATTAAAATCACTGCAGTCATGATTAATCTTGACACAAATACTGCTTTTTGTACGCAGCAAATTCGAAGATACCTATAAAAAATTCTAATATTAAGCTGAATATAGCATGATACTTATTTGTTTGTTCCTAGTATGGTGTTTCTGCAAAAAATATAGAGACATAGGATACGTGTTGAAACGGCCAATTAAATATTTCAATTGTGGGTCTAACCCAACATTTCAAAATTGTGCAATTTTAAGCAGTTTTATTCTTCCAGCCTTCCTAGAGACAACTGTAATCCCATTCCGTGTGGCAAGGCTTTGTAGGGAAAACCGATTGACACTTTTTTTCTGCATTATTGTAAAATTTTTTTATTACCTCCAATCTCATCAACACCTTTGGGGATGACTAAGGCGGCTTCGAAATGATGGTCAAGTTTATTAAGTCGATCTTTTCTTGTTGCGCTTTTTCAAATCGTATACCGCATTGGAGTAAGCCGATTATTTGAGTATAGGTTTAAGTCGTTCGTACAAAATACCCGTCTATGAGCAGGACAACAGAACATAGCGAGCATACGCATTTGTTCGCCGGCCTATTAATTGATGTTGAGTGCAACCGTGGTACAATGACATGCACACCTGATTTGCACTCAGAAGGTCTGCGGTTTGATTTCCAGGCCAGGCAAAATTAAATTTTCAGCGGTGTCAAAATACCCCTCAGTGTAATGTTGGCGATATTTCCCGTATTTCTGCCATGTAAAACTTCTCTACAAGTGGTGTCGTAAGAAACGCCCTTCGGACTAGGCGATAAACAGTAAGTCCCATATCATTGAGCTAATATGAATAGGGTTGCACTCATTGATATGAGAGAAGTCTCCCTTGTCCCTTCTGGGATGTTTGTGAATAATTATTATTAATATATTAAATGCTGTCCCGATGTCTTTGGTTAGAATCTGTACATTCAATTCTGCCATTATTATATAGTTTTAGACTATATATATTTGATACTGTTCACACCTTCAGCAAACTACAGTAAAAATCATTCGTAGCAACCAGAGCTCCGAATACTCGCTCGAATTCCACTCGCGAGTGAAACTCTTCTCGAATTCGAGCAAGTTTTGGGGGGAAACTTGCCCCCTCCCCAACTACAAACAAAAACTTATCCCAACCCGAAATAAACTTGCCCCACAAACAACAAAAATATTGCACCCAAAAAAATTACCACCTCCCCCCAAATTTTCACTCGCGAGTGATAGCAACACCCAAGGGACCAACGAAATTCGATAAATGAAAACTATTATCGGTAAAAGCTACATTCATTTGTGTGGTCCATAAATGGCAGACGTTTTAGATTTCGTCGATATATCGTTATAAGCGATTGAATTATTTTTTGTTGGTATTTTCATCTCTGTTAAAGTTTGCGGCCTTTCTTCGGACTCCTTAATATATCGAGTTGATCGCGCTCTTATATTTTTGTTCTTTCATTGTTCTTTTAGAAATAATATCCTCCTCTATCCTTTTCATTTGATTTTTTCTGCATTTTGTCGGCAGCAGATGTATATTCCCTCTGGGCGTGCAACAATATATTTACCATCATTCTCTTTAGTCGCAGCATTGACATTTAAATTATTTTATTCATTGGAGTGAATCTCTAAACCAGATCTATAATGAAAACTGTGAATTTCCATTGATTCTTGTATTTATCGTCCATGATCAGTCAGGGTTTTGTTTCTTTAGACAAAATTGGAGAAAACTGCCAAAATTTCTTCAATAAAAATAGTTATTTGGATAAAATATTAAAATAACAACGGTTGTCATCTTGGTACAATGGTAAGGACGTCCACCTTGCGCTCTGCATGCCCGGTTCGATTCACAGGCCGGGCAAAACATTATACTTTCCAACGGTGCCAAAATATCCTCAACGTAATGTAGGCAACATTTCCAAATTATTCCCACCATGTAAAATTTCTCTATACACAAATATTTAAAGAATTTTTACATATTTTCGTCGTGATGTAGTTTTTTCATACTGTACAGGTACCTCACATAAGATAAATGTGCAGTTTTTTATACCATCCAAAAGCCGCTATTTTTTCAAAAATATATAAGATTTTCATGAGATGCAAAACCACCTTCCTATTTTTCCCTACATTCCCATTATTTGCTCTAATATTTCCTCTCTTGCTTAGTAAATGCTCCCAACTTTGTTCTCTTTTACTTTCGAATGGTCTCATCGTCTCAACATGACATTGACACTGTATCAACAAATTACAACACAACAACCTGACTGAAATACAACTAAAAGTAGTTTTTTCTCCCCATCATCACATTTAGACTGTATCAACAAACCACAACAACACACTACCTGACTGAAATACAACTAAACGCTTTACGCTAAACTACCACGGTCGTAACAACTAACAACCAAAACAACTACAGTGCGTTTGGTGTTGAAACAACAAAGTCATTGGTTGTACGATATAGTTCGCATCTACAATTTTTTATTTTTTTAATATAAAGACAACACCCAATATCTCAACCTAGTGCTAATACACTCAACATCTACATACATATCGTCACCAGAAATGCCCAAAGACGTAACCCTCAACCTAACCCTTTGATGGTTACGTCTTTGGGCATTTCAGGTGACGATATGTACATTTGGTTCATATTGTTTTGCTATGCTCACAAGACGATAACAACTACAGTGAAAATCATTAGAAGAAACGCTAAATTACAATAATACAAAATAAAAGCTTTATAAAAATCAGGAAAAATTGTCTTTGGTTTGGTTGGTGGTGTCTGGTGATTGTTAGTCAATAATAATCTCTCAGAAGAAACAAGTATTTTTTGATTTATAAAAGGCGTTCATGAAATGCAGAAATTTGAACTTTGTTAACACTTTATGAACACTATTCCTAAATGCAGTATTTTTCCCTGTGTACCGGGTGTCGTAGGACACGCCCTTCGGACTCGGCGATAAAAAATAATTTTATATGGAGTTAGAAAGAATCGGCGTGCACTAATTGATATGTGAGAAGTCTCCGTGAACCTGCAAAAAAACAAATTTTCAATGGCTCATCATCAAATTGTTGATGTCTTAATTCAGGTTGCCAGACACCATCGCACAGTGGATGCGCCCATAGGACAAAAATGAAAAATTGTATGTCTGTGTATAACACTTTTATGAGCTTAAAAGTGTTATACACATACCAAAATTCACTGTTCTAACAACGTTTTGACAATTTATAACGGAATTTTCTGATGGGAGCATCATTAAAATATGTGTTCATTCTTAAAAATAGTGCGTTAAAAACGAAAAAAATAAAGTACAAATATATAAATGAAATCAAATATATATAACGATTTCTAAAATGGAAGTTGTTATTCAAGATATGAACTAATTTTTTTATATCATTTCATCTGTGCATAGTGATCCTTGTGTATTAATAATAACAGCCAACAAAATATGTTAAAATATGTAATATTTTGGTTTTTTGACTAACTTCCCATAAGCTTTTAACTAGTATCGCTACCGATCTCCGCCGCCTCATTGGCATTATTTTCTAGCTTTAGGCGTCAAGATTTAAAAAATGTATAAGTTAGCTGCGGAAATTTGCGGATGAACATGGTGTAACAAATTTTGTGACATAACCTCTTAATGAAGAATTTGGAAAGGGGCCCGAAATCTGTATAAAAAACCCCCTAACCCTACATTTTTCGGTACTACCTTGGTCCAAACATTGCATATCGTAACATTTCTACGAATCTTAGATAGGGCAAAGATGGTACATATCGGTCCACTCCTTCCGGCACCTCCCCCTTTAAAGTTCAAAAATATTCAATAACATGTAACGCGCGATATCTCATAAGCAACCGATTTGGTCCAAACTTTGGATCTCGTAATATTTTGTCCAAACTTAGTTTAAACTCGAAACTGCCATATCGATCCACTTCTTAGGGTACCTGCCTCACAAAAGTTCAAAATTTTTGTTTAAGTGCAGTTTAAGGTCTGTTCGAGGATCCTTTGGAAATGTTTACCGAAGGTAGTCCTTGTGATCCTGTTTACAGCGGTATCATGTTTTTCGTGGGCAAGTCCATGCTTCCTGGTATAATGGCTCTAAATTAAACGGTGATCGACTGAAATGACTGGTGGGTGCAAAATCTATCGAAAGTAATACGTCCCACAATAAGACCCACTTACAAAATCGAGTATATCCTTCCATTCCTTCGGGTACCTCCTCCGAAATCTTGTGAACTTTAATCAAAATCCATATTTTTGTCGGCAAGTTCATACGTCGAATAAGAGGGCACAAAATTCTGAAAACCATCTATATACATAATTTTCTGTGAAAACAGATTTTCAAATTACACAGACTAACACCGTGTTTTTGTAAAAATTCTTGCCTGTCACACGAACCGTTCGTACTAAAACGTATACGTTCAAAATTTGGTTCTTGTTAAATTTTAGGAACCATTCGTTTTTATCTAAAAGCTTTCGTCTATTTCATAAAAGCTTTTATATTTCAGGGTTTACATGATACTTATTTTGTGAACTTTGCATAGGCATCTGTACGTAAAATGTGTTACTTGATGGCAACCTCGATAAACATATGTATGACAAACAAAAAAATAAGAAAAAATGTAATCAATTTGTCCAAAAATAATTCTGATAATATGAAGAAACGGATGTACATATACGCGTGTGCTTCTATGGAAATAAATAAAATTGCATTCCCTTACATTTTTCGTGTGTTTTGTGCCATTTATTACTCAAATTATTTAATTTTCATTCAAAGCGATGGGTGTTTTCCATTCGTTTATTTTTGACGTATTCGTTCGTCTGATTTTGTTACGAAAACCAAAAAATTACGAAAAAAAAAAAGCTTTCATTTGTTTGTCACACGAAAACAAACGTCAACCGTTATGAGAACCAAATTGTGTCTTCGTTCATAAAATCGACGAACGAATGGGCAAAAAGTTTTTACAAAAACACGCTGTAAGGGTATATCTCCGTAAGCAAATCCGCCGCATACTTTTTTGCTTGTTTTACATTGATTAAGTGGTACTATTAATTGATATGTATTTATATGATTTTAGCATCGAAATGATACTTAAGCATGCCCGATCATGCTCAAAATTTGTGATGATTCTTGCGTAGTGATAAATACACAGTCCCTAAAGTTTTAAGATGATATACCAATATTTAATATTTTTGTCGCACTGTCCTAAAGGAATGCATCCACTGTGCATTGTGCCATTTGACAAGCCAGCATATGTTAATACTGGCTCATGGGATTTTTAATGAATACATTTAAATCGGCGTACGTAAAAATACTTTAAATAACATTTCCAATCGTTTCGTTTCGTATTTTCCATGGGAACAATACAAAACGAAACATAACCCACGTTGGCCGAGCTCGCTGTTTAGTTTTGTTTTTTTTTTACATTCGTGAGTGCGAACAAAACCAAAAGCGAAAAGTACTCAACTCCACAAGAGCAGATAGAAAACGAAATAGTAATAAACACATGTGAATAAATCAAAAACGTTTGGTGGTTGATAAAATTCACTGTGGTATGCTGATGCTAACTTTTAGGGTTGTTAAGCAATCACATGTGTGTGTGTCTGAGTGTGTTATTGACAATACGCCCGGCAAACGTTTCCCAAAAATACTTGTTGTTTCGGTGATGAATGAAACAACTCGGCAAAGCATAACCGAAGTTACATTTCAGCAATCGTACGGTTTCCATCTTTTTACATTGAAAAGTTTGTGGTTTTTTTTTTTGGTTGTGAGAATGAAACGATTCAGAGAAGCTGAAAAGTTTGTGGCTTTGTGTGATTGGCACGGGAATCGTTTTGGTTGTTTCCGTTCATTGATTTAAACTGACATTGCAACTACCAAGCGTTAAGTGGTGACTTTACAAACGTTGAAATTTTAAGAATGTATGGTGCGGCTGTGCATCTGGGGGTGGCTTTGGCACCGCAGATTTTCTTGAAAATTGCAAATATTACAAAAAACCGTTAAAAAGAAAATTGTGAGTTTAGCAAAGATCTATCATATCCCAAAAGCTGGCATTTGTACCAAAGATATGATAGAGGATGCACGCAGTTGTGTGTTTCTCAGGGTATTGCGAAAAAAGTTCATGGAAGGTATATTTTGTTATATTTTGTTTACCTTTGGTGATATCCAAACTATATTTTATACAGTTAAAAGACAACTTCTAAAGAATAGAATTCCAAATAGTTTGTATTAAAAAAACACAAAAAGCTGCCCCATTGGTGGGGCAACAATTAACAACAACAACAATTATATTTTAAAAACAAAATTATAAACATTTATATATCAAAATTTATAGCTAAGATATGCTTATATTTTTTCCAAAAATAATATTAAAAAAAACTTTAAAAGTGTTAATATTAGAACATTTTGAACAAAAACGTGGTACATCCTCTCCATGTTACCATATTTAAATAATTTACGCAAAGTGGCAGACAGCTGTCACTAACTTACGCCATTAAGTTGTTTAATTACATTCTGTTAATGTAGGGGTTAGAATTCAATTCATTAGGATTAGATATTTAAACTATGTATATTTAAATTCATTAAAATATTTCTTTGAAAATATTAAAACATTAATATTTCAGGAAATTCTTCAAAGTTGTGTGAAATTTGTCGACAGTTTCACTCCCATTCATTCGCTTCCATTTCCATATACACTAACCCAGCAAAATTTATTCTCCCTGAAAATCCCTAAGGTATATAACTTAGTTTGCATTCTGAAATAATTTCAAAATATTAAATTGTACTTAAATGATTTAATATTGCCAGAAGTAATATTTAATATCCAATGTTTGACCTCTTAAAGTGTATGACGTTATACAGGGATGTTATATGCATATTAAATAAATTAATATACATATATTCCGTCCTAATAGATATGATGTTAGGGCGTGCATATACATACATACGAATATATAAGCAAGTATGTATATTCATATTTAATTTTCCCAAAATTACAATATTTCCACATGACTTGCAGTCCTTCATCAAACTGCATATCAAATGACTGTGAACTCGAAAATGTCTTTGGTTACCAGTTGTCTATGTTACGGTTAATATGATAGCATGCATGTTAATTTACTTCGCCTTTTGAATTTATTTACACACAAGCATTACATGTCTTTTGAGAGAAAAAAAGTGAATTTTCCAAGACAATTGTTGACATTTACAAAATTTATTTTATTTTAGAAAGTTTATGTGAAGAACATTTTCAATTTGCTGGACGGAGCTGTAATAAAAACTAATGTACATACATATACGATACAAAACAAGTCCAAGGTAATTGTTAGTCGTTTTGCCGACACAGATATACCCTCAATCTGTGTGACAGATCGAATACCTGCTACACCATCTACCTTTTCTCCAAAAATTGTATGTATGTTCCCACAATATCCACGAAGGAACAAGCGACTTCTCTAATATCAATCATAATTGCTCAATGATATGGGACCTAGTTTTTATCGCCGAGCCCGAACGGCGTGTCTTGCGACACCGCTTAAAGAGAAGTTTTACATGGCTGAAATAATCAGAAAATGTAAGCCAACTTTGCGCTGAGGGGATTTGCCAACATCGATGTGATGTTGTGGTCAGGGATTGAACGGCACACCTCCTAAGTGGATGATAGATGTTATTACTACTGCACAAAGGTGACTCCATGTGGACGTATGAACTTACCGACAGCAAAAAAATTATTTAGATTAAAGTGCAAACTAGTTGATCTTTTGTGAGGGAAGTACCCGAAGATGTTGTCCGATATACTTACTTACTTACTTACTTACTTACTTAGCTGGCCCATTACAGAACATTTGTTCTATAGGCCGAACTAAGAAGAGATCTCCATTCCTCTCTATTTGTTGCTTTGCACTCTGGAATACCGCGCCTTTTCATCTCATCATCCACTTGTTTGCGCCATCTATTCCTTGGCCTGCCAATTCTGCGTGCACCGCCATGTAGCATGTATTCATACGCCTTTTTAGCGGGTTCATCATCGCTCATTCTTTTGATATGGCCTAGCCAACGCAATCGCTGCTTCTCGATACGTTTAACAATATTGATGTCGTTGTATAGCAGATACAGCTCGTGGTTCATGCGACGTCGATATTCACCGTCAACGCAGATTGGTCCGTAGATCTTTCGAAGAATTTTTCTCTCAAACACACCAAGCACTGCCATGTCTGCTTGCGCAAGTACCCAGGCTTCGGAGCCATACATCAGCACGGGTAGTATCAGTGTTTTGTAGAGCGTTATTTTTGTTTGACGAGATGTGGCTTTGTTTTTAAACTGCTTACTTAATCCAAAGTAGCATCTGTTGGCCAATACAATTCTTCTTTTTATTTCACAACTGATGTCGTTTGTTGTGTTGACGGAGGTGCCGAGGTAGACGAAGTCTTTTACTACCTCAATATTATAGGAACCAACTTCCACAGTCGGTCCGAGCTCAATGGACGCATTGCGCGTCGACACCATCAACTTGGTCTTCTCACCGTTTACCGCCAGACCCACTTTAGCAGATTCTCCTTCGACCTTTATAAAGGTATCAGTTACTTCTTTTACTGATCGACCCATGATGTCTATATCATCAGCATAAGCAAGTAACATGTGACTATTGGTGTATATTGTGCCACTTCTTTTGACGTTTGCCTCTCGTATAACCTTTTCTAGCAGGATGTTGAAGAGGTCACACGAAAGGCTGTCTCCTTGTCTGAAACCTCTTTTGGTACCAAACTCTTCGGAGAGGTTCTTTCCTATTTTAACTGAGGACCTCGTGTCAGTTAAAGTCATTTTACAAAGCCGGATGAGCTTTGCGGGAATACCAAATTCAGACATGGCTTGGAATTCCTTTGAGCGCAGCGGACTGTCGAAGGCTGCTTTATAATCGACAAAAAGGTGGTAGGTGTCGATCTGCATCTCTTTGGTCTTCTCCAGGATTTGCCGCAGGGTAAATATCTGGTCAATGGTGGACTTGCCAGGCCTAAAGCCGCATTGGTATGGTCCAATAATCTCGTTGACCATTGGCTTTAGTCGTTCGCACAATATCCCTGACACGATCTTGTAGGCAATAGGGAGTAGACTTATGCCCCTATAGTTAGAGCATACAGTCTTATCTCCCTTCTTGTGGACGGGGCACAGGATACTCAGGTTCCAATCGTCGGGTACTCGTTCTTCCTGCCAGATGGTGCTAACTAGCTGATGAATACACCTTATCAGCGTGTCGCCTCCGGTTTTGAACAGCTCGGCTGGTAAGCCATCGGCCCCTGCTGCCTTATTATTCTTCAGCCGATTTATTGCTGTCTCTACCTCATCTTGGCTGGGCGGTATACATTCAATACCATCTTCTGGGATTGGGACTGTGGTATCTTCGTCGTCTTCGCTGCTATTGGATACCAACAGATTTGAAAAATGTTCTTTCCATATCCTGAGTACACTATCTGTATCAGTTACCAAATTACCTTGCTGGTCTCTACAGGAGGATGTGCCTGTACCAAAGCCATCAGTTTGATGCTTGACTCTTTGGTAGAATTTTCGGACTTCATTCTGGCTCCTGTACATCTCGATTTTTTCACACTCCCGCTTTTCCATCTCTCTCTTTTTCCTGCGGAAAAGACGTTTCTCCTCTCTCCTTTTCTCCCTGTATCTCTCTCGTGCGCTACGCGTTGCTACGGATTGTAAAGTAGCCTTATATGCCGCATTTTTCTCTTCGGTGGCAGCACGACACTCCTCATCATACCATGGATTCCTTGGTGGAGGTCTCTGGTATCCAAGTATGGATTTTGCGGCTGTTTGCATGGAGTGGGCAATGCTTTGCCATTGCACTGATATGTTATCGGGATGAGGAGGGCTTTGATTAAGCAATTGGGCTAGTTGAGTGGAATATGCTGTGGCTATCTGTTGTGATTGCAGCTTACCGATGTCTAACTTTCGTGTTGTGTCTGTTCGTACTTTATTTGCTACGTTTAAGCGGGTGCGTACCTTTGCTGCAACAAGGTAGTGGTCCGAATCAATGTTTGCGCCTCGGAACGATCGTACATCCAACACGCTCGATGAATGTCTTCCATCTATCACAACATGATCAATTTGGTTTCTTGTTTTCTGATCTGGAGACAGCCAGGTGCCCTTATGAATATCGAGATGATTAAATCTGGTACTGCTAACTACCATGTTTTTTGCAGCTGCAAAGTCTATCAGTCTCATACCATTGTCAGATGTTTCACTGTGGAGACTGAATTTCCCGACTGTTGGGCCAAAGATATTCTCCTTTCCAATTTTGGCATTAAAATCGCCTAGAATGATTTTAATGTCATGGGCAGGGCAACGGTCATATGTTTCTTCTAAGCGCTCGTAAAATATATCTTTGGTCTGTTCGTCCTTTTCTTCAGTGGGAGCATGAGCGCAAATAAAGCTGATGTTGAAGAATTTAGCTTTTATTCGAATAGCAGCAAGTCTTTCATTCACTGGAGTGAAGCTGGATACAAGATGTTTTAGTCTCCGACTAACTACGAATCCACAACCAAACTCATGCTTTACGTCATGGCAGCTATAATACAGTGCGTCACCTTTAGTTGTTGTTGTGACGCCTTTCCCAATCCATCGTATTTCCTGTATGGCAGTAATATCGGTCTTGTACTTTTCAAGTACGTCTGCCAATGCGAAGACTGCACCTTCTCTATAAAGAGTGCGAACATTCCAGGTGCAGATTCTCAGATCATGGTCCTTAAAACGTTTGCGGGGTTCGTCAACTTTAGAGGGGTTTGTTTTTCTTTTCTTTCGTTTTTTCATAGTAGGCTGTTTTTTCTAGGGGAGGGTTACTAACCCGACGCCCAAACCCAAGTTTTTAACGTTCTTATGGGTGAACGCGCGGCACATGTTAGCTCACTACCTTTATCGGGTGTTAAAGGCAGTTCCCCAGGTGACACCACGGGGAGGTCAGTGTCCACTTGGGATGAAAGAGGGACCAAGATAAATCCTGGGCTTTGCCATGTTAAAACCGGTCAGGACCGTTCCTTGGTATCTTCCATCCCCTACGTCACCCGTTGTCCGATATAGATACACAAAACATATCCTTAAACTGCACTTTTGTGAAACGTTTTGAAAATGTGTGTGGGAGGTTCCCGAAGGAGTCGACTGATATAGTCAAACTACGAACAAGACTTGTACAATCTACTTCAATTGAAAGATCTAATTCAATAGCTTAGCTCTTTTAACTGAACTAGATCAGTAATCTAGTTCATAATTTCGGAAAAACAAACGTATAATACCCTTTCAACATTGTGGCGTAGGGTATAATTACGCTATGCAACACTGAAAATGCAAACAACTTCTAGTATGCATTTTTTGAAAGTACATATTTAGACTACAAAAACCCTAGTAGAGTTTTGTCCAGTCAGATCCAGTTCGGATTTTATGGCCTCTTCTAAACCGGACTAAATCTACACTTTTTTGCATTTATCAGGCCTTTATCTCATAAACAAATAGGAATTTTGCATAGCTGTCTTTAGCTGTCTTTTGAAAAAAACTCCATCTAGGGCATCAAAATCTATAAAATATAGAAAATTTTACATAATTGCTGAAATTCTGGTCAGTATCGGCTAAACTATTGGGAGCTGAACCAAGTAACCTTTTGCAAAAATCTTCCTAATAAAGTTCTCAACAATTCTTTAGAACATTCTGAAACTCTAAAATGCTTACTTCATGTTGTTTTAGCGGTATTTTGCATCATATCTTTTACAACACGTATTTCATACACAGTTCACACCAACAATTTATTCTCGCATTTCGGATTTCACTACATTATTGACATTTTTTTAAATCGTCGTTGAAGAATGTACTGAAAACAACGGCATAGAGACATTTTACAACAATGACATGTTGTGAAGAGTTGTGTATTACATTCTAGCGAATATTTTTCCAAAGGAAAATGTTCAGAAAAAATTAACGGTTTTGGAGATACGGTGCGAAATGTATAAAAATTGTGGAATTTTTGCATATATTTTGAAATTTGAGGCAATAACTGTAGTTTTTCGAGTTCATTATTTCTAAAAATATGTTACTTTTGTCCTTATCTACAAATTTGCTTCAGAGGTCAGAAGAAGATTCGCGTTGGTTTCAGAGATACAGCCCCGAATTTTTTTAGAAACTCAATATTTAACCATGTTTAGATGGGACCATAAAATCCGAGCTGGATCTGACACAACAAAACGCAACCAGTGTTTCTTGTCGTTTGGGTCCTCAGTTCGAATTGTTTGCACAAGATCACCTTAAAAATGTTGCACAGTGTTATCAAGAAGTTGTCAATAGTGTTCTTTGTAATGCATATGCTGCCAAGCAAATATATGTATTTCTATTTCTGCATCATGTATATTTACATTTGAATGTCTTTTTATGAAAAAGTTATATATAAAGGGCTTTTTTATACGTAAACATACGTTGTTGTAACATCAAACAATATTTGTGTAACCGGATTAACCT
Organism: Musca autumnalis; assembly: GCF_047663935.1. Lineage (NCBI taxonomy): Eukaryota > Metazoa > Arthropoda > Insecta > Diptera > Muscidae > Musca > Musca autumnalis. Next base: position 10,109,472 of record NW_027411977.1, on the reverse strand, counting down.
TTTGTTTGCCTGTAGACAGCGAATAAGCAATTGTTAAATGTTTCATCAACACCTACAAAACCTATCAATATCATGCACATGTACACAAACATATTAACAACTCAATATAACAAATACATTTCTTTATTCTCATTTGAACTCGTACTAGTATATAATGTAGTTCTTACATTGCCTTATCCAAACACATTTGAAATAGAAGTGAACAACGGAAATATTTAAACACATTTTACACTAAATGAAAATATCTAAGGATTCTTGTTTCGCATTGTATTCTCGTCTCATACCAACTTTTACGACTTCCATTACATTTCCCTAGAGCTTAGCAAGTATGTTTACCTTTCCACATGACAATGTTAAACAATTTATGCAACATTTACTTTGAAATAGTTTTCTATGGTATTCTCTTCATCTTGCTTTACATTGATCTAAAAATGACTTATGTTGAAATTTATTAAGATTTTTTACGAATTATTAACGGAATTACAAACAAATATGTATAGAAATACGATTGCATACAAAACAACTGAATGATGCACTATCAAGTGCGAACAGCTCAAATCGATGCTACAAAAAGCTACAGCCTACTCTAGATGGATCATGCTTCATCGAAGCACTAACACAGAGAGAAATGCTCTGGATTCTGAAAACCAGAAGTGATATGTTCACACTGAATTCCAAGAGATTTGGAACAAATACAAAAATATGTTCAATTTGTAACACTAATATTCACCTCTTTAGTATTCTTTTTTTTTCTTTTTAGTATTCTTTCAAAAACACTTTCTTACTGAATTAGAATTGATAAATATACTCAATGGATATGTAATTACATACACTTTACTTTTAATATTGGACAGACCACCACAGGTCAATGCCATACTCTGATATTCATAATCCATTATTCTTTTGTTTGCTTTATTTGTGTTGCTAATTACTATTTTAAACGGAATTAAATCAATAAAGAATACTATTGCTACTATATTGTATTGCCAAAGAAAGGCTTCTCATGACGAATGATACTTTGGTCACTCTTATATTTAGAGACGACGATTGATGTGTGGGTATAAAAAGTTTCTTGTTGAAGAAGTTATTGAAAGATATTTTCACTGGTGAACATCCGCAAACACAAAAACAAGGGAACAGACGAGATTCTGTAGCGAGAATCGAAACTATAGCCTACCTTACCTCTTGGTGAATAATGAACACTTTTCTCCACTAATCAATTCGTTGTCCTAATTTTTTAAAACAACAACAAAAATAGCCGCTGTATTTTGAAAAAAAAAACATTAATTATAAATCAATGGACATCAATGTCTTTGTACTGTAATGGTACTACTGTCTATCTTCTTTATCAGGGGTTTCCCTGAAATACGGCCAAAATAAACAGAGGTATCCGTAAAGGAAATAATATTTCGATAGTTGACATTTGGTAACGCCGCGCCACTTTTAGTAACACAATTGGAACCAATAAACCACAATTGCAACCAATGACCACTTTTACTGACATGCCTCTAATCAAAGCTTGTATATTCGTTATTGCAACTTATAAAAATAGAGAAGTGATATGGATTAGCAACTATTCCTATATATCAGATTTTGACCACCAACGCCAACCCACTTGGTATCATTGTGAGGTGAGGTGCAGAATATTCTTCATTCATTGACAGAACATTCCCCCTGCGATTGCAAAGTTTAGATAAACAGAAGAACACACATAGCAAGATCAACTCAGCCTGCGGATACATTATTTTTTAAATATGTAAAGGTGGATCTACCACCTTTATTTGGATGTGTTATGAATAATATCACACACATAGGGTATAATTAGGGTACACACACTCCGGTTCATCTGTATAGAACCAACCTATTTTGCCTACAAATACCGTTATATCTAACGACAGGAGAGGAATTGAAAATTAATTGTGGACACGTAGAGTATATGGGCAATATTATTGAAAATTTAACATCGTTGAAGCCAAGGTTTACCCCTTTATAACACGCGAATAGTGGTTGTATATTGTACAATTTAAATGCTTTTGGATAAAATGAAATGTTTTTAGACTTGGCAAAAAATATTGGCCTTCAAAGTTGATTTGATGGGTAAAAATGGGTTGAAGCCAACGTGACTTTTTTTGTTTTCTCTCGATTTGTGATTAAACCACACCTTTCACGATTTTCCCGTCAAAGTAAAAGAAGAAGGTAACTAAATAAGGATCATCTCACTAGTGTATAACTTCTCAAAATTTGATCTGCGTCTACCATTAAATGATGCTGACATTTTGCTGATGCTGACATAATTTTCTTATAATTTCGTTCCGCAAACAAGTTTTTCAAAAAATCATGTATAGGAATGAAGAACTCACGATTCTGGTTTATTTGATATATGTGTCGTGAATGTAGCCTACACAGCTTCAGAGAAATCTGTATCCAAATACGCAAATTTTGTGCGAACAAATTTCTAAAAATCATATTTTTCGGCCCTAATTTTTACAATTGTCATTCGATTTACTCGTACTTGATTGCAAATTTTTGATTCTTACGTTGCGGATCTAATAAATCTATACTCGTGAAATTCCATCTACTAAAACGCGAGATACGAGAAATTCCAAGGTAGGAAAATCACCTAATATTGTTTTTTAAAATATCGCGCATTTTATCGCGTATTCTGTCGGCCGCTTGCACTGCTATGAAAAAACTAGTGCAGCATCTTCCTTTTTGCGGAAACAGAGATTTAAACACTTCACTGATAAGGGAACTACATTCATTTTATCACAAAAATAGTGTGTGATGCTACATCCACGGTTCTTGACTGATTGCCTTAAAATAGGTATATATCGATGCAGATTTTCGTGGTGACACTGAAACCGGATGCGGAACGAAATTGTATGAACTTTGCGCAAATTAGCGATGTTTTATAGGTTTTTTAATGCTAAGATGCAGCCGATGCTACATCTTAGCGTCCAAATTATATTTCGAAAAATATATACAAATTAAAAGATATGGTCTTGCTGTACATGAAAATCACATGCGGACAAAACGATTTTGATAACTACGCGATTTACACATATTTTAATAATGCATATAAGTTAAAGCTGTTTATTTGAACTCTATTTCCGTTTAAGAAGTCTAATGATTTATTTCAACAACCCGATAACTTTCCTCAATGGGAAACCTTCTATGTGAATGTAGATAAAGCAAAATCCGCATATTTTCTTGGGAGTTTCAAGAAAAATAAAAGAAGTACTCATATAGAATTTTTCCAATATTTTCGACTCTAGAATGCATGTGAAAACTATTATTCCAAACCAAAATTAGTTTTTTGTAACAGAAATATGTGCTTATTTGGGCTATAAAAACTACTATCCCGATGATTATAATTTTGGTATCATTTGATTCCCCGTGAAGTCTTTATTTAAAACTGTTACTTTCTTTGTAATTTTTGACGGGTAAATGGACCTATATTTTCAAAAGATTCAGATTACATTTAAAATTTTGTTAATTTTTTGTAAATTCCGCGAATGCTGAGAAACCTTTTATAAATATTATGCTATCAACTTAATGATAACTTTTTAGTGACAATTGTACTCAATAAAATAATTAGCGTTTTTATAATAATTTTTTCTTAAAAGCAGAAGTAAAACCGCGATAACATTTGTCCGCAACAACCAAAAATTTGCTCGCGAACGGATTTGTACTGGGGAATTTTATGTACCAAAAATCGTTAATGTAGCGCGAAAAGAAAAAATTAAATTTTTTGGAAATGGAATATGAAATAATTGGCAACATTTCCCATATATTAGTCGATATTTTGAATACCCAACATGTTTCATGTATGCGTTATAACGGTGCTTTTTACTCGCATTATGAAAAAATGACAAAATATGTTTTAATGGTTCACCAGGATAGAACCACCATAAGAATCCTTTGTCAGATGTGGAAAACTTTTACAATAAACTACTTATAATTTCAAATAAAGGCCGCGAGTGTCAATTGCCATGAAGTATTGGGCAGAAAATTGTATTAGAGCCTTGGAATATGATGAAAATCGATGTTTAGAGCTCCAAAATATATTCTTATCAAGAAATCGATAGAAGCAATATACAAAGTCAAAATTGTATACTGAATTGCTTTCAATATATTCAAGACTACAACAAAATTACCAAGAAGTCACATTTGATAGCTTTATAAGTCCGAAACAGAAGAAATATGGTAAATATAATTCAAATTGCTGCCTTTCCAATTCAATGACTGATATTTTATCTTAGGAAAATGAATGGAAATCGATAGATTCCACGCAGTTTCGTTGGCTGGGGACATAAGATAAGAAAAATCCAATCGCCGAACGCTTCATGAAATTTCGGACGATCCCAAGACGTTTGATGTGCACAAACAACATAGTGATAGGGCCTGCAGAGGTTAATTTTATCGGAAGAAAAGTATTTAATTTTGATGATTTTGATGTTTGCAGCTCTTTTACTCATGGTTTATGTACCGAAAAAATATTTCTGATCCATTATTACACAAGAAAGAGCACCTTTGTTTCTGTGCATTTCACGTTACGCAATATCTTCTAAACCAAAGCCTTTTATGTTAGCATGAAGGTTTCAGGGGTGGGAGTTTTGATATTTTTCGGAGCTGTAGATATCCACAACCAATGAAACTGTGTGGAACCCATCGATTTCCATTCATTTTCCTAAGATAAAATATAAATTATTGAATTGGAAAGACAAAAATTTGAATTATCTTTACCAAATTTCTTCTCTTTCGGACTTATAAAGCTAACAAATGTGACTTCTTTGTACTTTCGCTGTAGCCTTGAAAATATTGAACCCTATTCAGTATACAATTTTGACTTTGTAAATTGCTTCTATCGATTTATTTATAAAAATACCTTTTGGAGTTCTAAGCATCGATTTTCATTATATTCCAAGATCCTATTACAATTTGTTGCCCAATATTTCTTTGCAATTGACACTCACAGCCTTTATTTGAAATTATAAATAGTTTATTGTAAAAGTTTTCCACATCTGACAAAGCATTTGTGCAAATTTTTATGGTGGGTCTATCCTGGTGAACCATTAAAACATGCCAATATTTTGAATTTTTTTCATATCGGGAAATAACATGTCCTCTTATAAAATGTATATCGTAGCTTCCCGCAAACTTTTCGAATTTGTGAATGATGTATCCATAGAACTGGAGCTAAATCAGATCAAAACTATTCTGGTTGGCGGCAGTAGGGAAACCCCATTGGGAAACATTTTGGGAAACTAATCTCAGCAAGTCTGTACTTCCCGCATAAAAAATCGTTGTAATTCAAAACGATCCGAGAACAGTCCTTAAACTGTAGCTAAGCGAAAAGTTTTCAAATTTAATGTTCGAGCTTGATATCAGTAAGAAATGATCACGATAAAGAATATTACAATAGAGATATGTATCTTGCTTACCACCCGAGCTAGTTGGTCTGAATTATGATTGGGTCCACCAGGTCTACATGTTATAATGCTGTAAAAATGACCCACAAACAAACTTAAAACCAACATTTTAAAATTTTGTTGAAGAGGTAACAGTTAGGTTGGACCAATTTGTCCATGTTCGTTGCTACGAAGAAAATTGGATTAGTATTTTATGATGTGCAATAATCGAACCCACTAGCGACTTTAGTTGGAGTTAGTATGAGTTCTAGAGCTTTCGAGTCATTGCCTCAGCTAATATAAACTTTCACAAAAATGTATAACGTTTTGACCAATATATCTCATGTCTGAAGTTGAACTAAGTTTGGAAGAAATATTACGATGTGCAAAGTTAGGACCAAAAAATTTACTCGGAGGTATGTATTATTCAGTTTTTTTTCATTTTTCTCAAAAACGGAAAGACTTAGCAAAAGCCGGCTAAAGTAAAAGTTGTAGATTCAATAGTTGCCTACAAGAATAGTCGCGTAAGTACATTATGAGGAGAACCGGTTAAAAAAACCACACTATGTGTTAGGTATTTCCATAAGCTTTCAAACGATATCCACTTTGCAGTAATCGATTCAGTAGAACCGGGTCTAACCCGGTTTTTAAATCTGGCCTTTCGGGTCGATTAACCGGCGAACCGGATCCGCCGCCCATGAAAATTAAATTTTTCCGTAATCAGCTCAACAAACCCTACCTTCGGGGTCGTTCCCGTTGGGCATCTGATTACACATGTGGGTTAAATGGGCTATTTTTGCATAAAAAGACTCTAACATGGAATAACCCTACTAAACACGCTCCGATTTTGTTGGAATTTGTTTCAAAAGATAGGTATAATTTCGCTATTCAAGGAAACATATATTTTTCGGGGGCAGACCAGGTTACTTCGGTTATTTTAGCCGGTTCGTCTGAATATGTGCAAATTTCCACACTTGTAGATAATTTTTCTGTCTACAATATTTACTTTAGTCACTTTTTGATTAGATCAACCGTTTTCAAAAATAAATCCGAAAACCTAAAAAACCCTTAAAGCTTGACCTTTGACCCCGAATAACTTTTTTGCACACATGGGATCTATGGGGACTTTTAGGACGTTGCCTCTCCACCAAAATTCAGCTTTGTGGGAATTTTTGTTATTTCAATGTCTATTTTGACTGGGCTAATAAGGCAAGGAGAAAAACAAGACTCGTTTGGAAATCTAAGTTCAACATTTAAGAATAACGATTGCAAATGTCATTAGAGCGTTGCTAAATTCTGCTTAGAATCCCAGCTAATAAAATTCTTACTAAATAATGGGTTTTTATAGTACTCATTGGTAGTCGTAACAACTTACAAAACCCCCTACTAACCCATTATTTTAACAAAGGTATGTAGCACTGATTAACTAGTTATTATACGACCACTAGAATAACTAGATATTCTTTGGCCACTAAATGTTGAAAATAACCTAGTTTGAGGTGAACTATGTTTTCAATTTAATCTACTTCGCGCCAAGCTTTTTTTTGCGGGAAAACTTAAAATTGTTTATGAAAGTTTTCGATTGCTTGAGTGGAATATTCCCCCATTGGCTCAACTTCATTTATTACCCTCTATTACAGAGAGTAATGTTTTTCAAAACGAACTGACAGTGTTGCAAAATTTTACTGATCGCTACCAATATCATGATTTCATCCCGGCGTAGGGAATTATCAATTGGCTTCTCAGTTTTTGAAATGATGCCTTTTTAGTGAAAAACCAAACTCTTTAAGTGTCTAGTATTCCCAAATGAATGAGAATCACACTCACTTTTCGGCTTTTCCAAAGAAACGCACGCAAAGAAAGCACGTATCAACTAAGAATTCGTCGAATTCTGTGAGTTGAAAATAACATCACAACAGTTGCCTGTGAGGTTGTTATTGGAATTTTGTTTTTAACAAAGCTCCATTCGTCCGTGCCTCGGCTGTTTTTTGTTTGTTTTGTTTTATTGTTGAAGATTCAATCTCATTTTCGATTGCTTGAGTGGAGTATTCCCCCGTTGGCTCAACTTCATTTATTACCCTCTATTACAGAGAGTAATGTTTTTAAAAACGAAAGTTATATTTTTTAGCATTTCTTAAAACCAACTTTTTCTCTAAAACGAATAGTTTTCCTGTAAACGGGTCTTCTTTTCAAACTTGGAAGGGTAATATAGGTGTATTCTTACATCACAATCCCTTGGTTTTTATTGAGAAAATAATCTTACTACATTCCCAACAAATCCCTGAAGTTATATGAATGTAACAGTTTTGATTAAATTTGTATGGCATATTTAAATTTTTCATCAAAAGTTGAAAATTACGAAGTCGGTTTTTTGCATTGCTTGCGTTTTAGACCAAATGCGTGGAAATGCGTAAGACAAATGAATATTTAAATGCGTAGAATGACTCATAACAGACAATACTATAACAATATGCAAAAACCCCCACAAAATATGTGAAAATGCCCGAGTTTTACGTCAATTTGTGCAACCATTTTTGGTGGCGTTTAAACGACCAGTGCCTTTAAGTGGGTTAAACACACTTCATGTTTTTAGTTTATTTGGCACCTTGCTGGATTTGATCATGGGAACTTCTAATTTGTAGCCGAACACACTATGCCATGAGCACAAACATTACGGGTTGTTTAAACGCTTACATGTTCTTTGTTTTTTTTGACAAAAATTACCCGATCGACGGTGAGCGTAGAACACACAACCTTTGGATTTGTAGTCGAACACACACGCTCTGTGCCACCGTACTCTTAACGTAGTAATGCGTAATATAAGTAGATATTTTTGTTTACATTACTTTGTAATGGGTTACATAATGACTAACGGATCCGAATTTTTGTTGGATCATGAAAGAGGATTACCTTTGTCCATTATTGTTTTGTTTCTAACGTTATTATATTGTTTGAATATATGTATGTATGTTGTATATCTATACATATGTATGTCGCCATATTTTGTTCTTCTGCCACTCAGGCAGAACAAAAACAAAAACAACATGCATACCATTGCCTGCAATTCAAATATAGATTTATGCCTTTACTGCAACAATTGTGACTAACGATTGGGGTGGGAGTTGTTGGCGTTCTCGTTTAACTATATTCATTCAATGTCCTTTGTCATTAATATTTAAAACTACGCTAATATATTGAATGGTTCTTAACATTGTACAAAAAAAGAAAGAAGCTCCATGAACAAAGCGTATAAATTTAACTAATAAAAGGAATATCAAAATTATTGAACTTATTGAAAAGGCTACACATTTCGTCTTAGCTTTTAATGGGACAGACAATTCAGGACGGATATTTAATGCCTAAAGGAGAATAAGACATACACGTTTATATATTATTTGGAGTAGTTTGCAGATTGAAAAGATTAATTTTGAAAGCATTGGTATATTCTGTATTTTATTTGATTCTATAATGTTAATTTGTCGTACTTAGGCCAACCAACCTTGTTTTGAAGCATAGTAACTTCAAAACAACGTTGGTTAGCAAATGTCGACAGCATCTTAAAAATACCTAAATATCTAGTCCTAAATATTTTCTGGAAAATTATAATTCGGTTGAAATCAAGATCTTCGAAATAAGCAAAATTCGAAACTATTCATCCTACGCTGTGATTGGACAGTTAAGACACCCAAAACTTCCCATAAAAAATTAAAATATGATTAAATTAAACGGATCATAATCATCATCACGGATTGAATTGTTATTTACTTCATTAAAACAGCAAATCTTCGCGCATTCCCACTGTCTCATTTATTCTCATCATTATCAACTGATTTTATAAAATCTTTAAAACAAATCATTGAATAGTGTTAAAACACACACACAAAAAAAATTCAATTCGATTACCCGCTTAGCTTAGGAATTACAATTCAATTAAAGTGTCAACAGGATATTTTCCAACATAATCCTACAATTTCAAATTCAACATTGAAACGAAGTAATTTATTGTGTCAACATGACTCGAACAATGAACTTATCCCATCGTATGCTCTTCCCACAAAACACACACACAAATACCTACGCAGCAAAGTAAATAGCGCAAAAAGGCAAGAAAGCAAAAGCTATTGTCAAAATATTGTCGAACAAATTCGTTTGGCTTAAAAGCATTTTGCTAGCATTACAATTGTATTAGCCGAAAAGATATATTTGTTGTTCGACTAGCAACAGGGGAAGTGACTGAGATTCGCTGAGATAGTGTTACAGTTACGCTTATTCTGTTTCGCCTTTGCTGGCATTTAAGTTAGTGACGTAGTATTATCGATTAATGGCAATAGAATGCTGCCTTGGATAGAGTATATATCAGACGCTAAGACAAACGATTGCCTGTAATGGTCACGTCGCCGGTCTTATTAAATATGTGTTTTACTTGTAAATATCAGTACAAACTTTAAGTAAAACTTCAAAATACATGGAAACGCCTTGATACCGTGCATATTCCTAATATACAAAAATTGCTTCGATATTATCTATGCGGAACAATAAATTTCCTTACATGCTTTAGGGATAAATAAAATGTCTCAATTCCCAAGCCACAAGTGGAATATCCAACAAATTTGATAAAACCATTATATGTGAGGGAGGAGTCAAGGCAAAGCCAGAACGACAAGAGTAGCTTTGTAAATTATGTATTCAACTACGAAGCAAGTATGTGTTAGAAAACTTGCAAATGGAACGTTGATATGGCAAAATTGCCCCACTAGGACATTGTGAACTAATATGAAAATACTTTTTATGACGTCCTTATTCCTACAGCTTTAATGTTTTAATACTGGATTGATAACGTATATAACATAGCAAATTTTATGACATATGTATATTGGTCCCGTTTTATCTTAAGAAGAAATATTACGTCTTTCAATTAACTATATGCACACGCCTTTAGGCGCACACACAGGTAGCTCTGTTGATGTTTCTCACACACCTAACTTAAGCAATTATCTGATTGTATCCTCAACAATTAGAAAACAAACATCGGAACGAAATTTGAAAGGTCCAACTGCCGAAAGTGATTTGTTGCCTGAAAAACCTGTCATTGGCCTATAGTACCATGTGCCTATTTCATGACTTTGGTAGATTTTCTCCACAGCTGCATCCTAATTACGAGTAATTTGTATGGGACCAAAGGTGAATTTTCACTTTCAGACCGCAATTATGGTCCAATCGATAAAAACACTTTACAAGTTCATTGTTATTGCTAAAAAAACGAATCCTACAAAAATTTGTGAAAATCCGATCAGATTTTGATGCAGCGCCAATATGCATATTTGGCATATGGAGCTGAACTGATAAAACTTTTTTCATCGATCGGCCTTTAGAGAATTTTCGGGAAAATGCAATTTTGTCACCATACAAATTACTATGGAAACACACGGGTTAACGTTTACCGATCGCCATAAAATTTCAAACATACGGTTCTTGGAAGAAATTGGAAAAATTCAAACAAAAAAATTGATTTGTTTGTCGCCTTGGTCCACATCCTCACATACAAATCATTTCGGTGTTATGTATGCTAATCGTTCACTCTCAGCATTTATGTTAACGAGGGTATATACACTTTCATACGGGCAAAATGTGTCTCATCGAAATAATGGTTTTATACCCGAGGTATGTTTGGACACAATCCGTTTCAGATAATTTAAAGTTGATTTATCCATGTCCGTCTGTCTGGCTGGCTGGAGCGCACGACAACTCTCGAAAGAATCAACCGATTCGTCTAAAATTTGGCTTTTGTAATATTTTGTCCAAACTAAGTGTAAGTTCGAAGATGGGTTATATCGCTCCACTCCTTCCACACAAAATTTTGGAAAAGTTCTTCTTAGGATCTGCTCTCGACTCGCTTTGATTTTTGTTGCAACAACTTGTATGATGCAAGTTTCATCGGGAGAAAGAAAATAGGCTTAAAGGCGAAAAAACTACTATGACACCGCGGTTGGATCGCAAGATAACTCTCAAACGGATCTGCCGATTTGGTCCGAAATTTGACCTTCGTAATATGTTGTTCAAACTTAGATTAAGTTCGAAGATCATCCACGTGGGTCCACTCCTTCAGGTGCCTCCCCCGCAAATGTTAAAAAATGTTCCGAAAGAATTCTTGAAGCGAGTGGCCGATTTGGTCCATGCTCTACCCATCCTAATATATATGTAGATAAGGTTTGAATATGGACTATATTTTTCCACACCTTCGGGTACCTAGCACACAAAAATTCGGATAAGTTCACTTTAAGACCTGCTCTCGAATCACTTTGATTTCTGTTGAAGCAACTTGCATTCGCTGCCTCAATTACGATGGTAAATGTTTTTTCAGAGACAAGTCCATACTTCTTGAGAAAATAGCCCGAAATTTGTGAAAACCCCTATGCCACCATATGTAGTCGCTGGAGAGCACGAAAACTCTCCGGTTTGGTCCAAAATTTGGCCTTCGTCATATTTTGTCCGAACTTAGTTTCAGTTCGAACATTCGCAACAACTTCCGGTACTTCCTCCCAATATTAAAAAAATGTCACTAAAATGCTATACAGGATATCTCTTGAACGGGGCAACCAATTTGGTTCAAACTTTGGATCTCCTAATATTTTGTCTAAATTTAGTTTAATTTCTAAAATGGCCGGTATTGATCTTCTCCTTAGGGTACCTCCCCCACAAAAGTTCAACATTTGCGTCTAAGTGCAGTTTAGGGTCTGTTGGAAGATACTTTGGAAATGTATATCGATGCTGTTCGTTGTAGTCCTGTTTGCAGTCATATTATATTTTCCGTGAACGAAACCATGCTTCCTGAAATACTGGTCCAAAAGTTTAAGGACGACCCACTGAAATGACTAGTGAGCCCAATATATATCAAAAAGATATGATTCTCAAAATAAAATCCACTTACATAATGGACTATGTCAGTCCATTCCTTTAAGTTCCTCCTCCGCAAATCTTTTGAACTTTAATCCTAAACCACATTTTTGTCGGCAAGTTCAAATGTCCAAAAAGGGCCACAAAAATCTAAAAAGAACAAAAAGACATTCGATATGTCCGTAGATTAAAGTTTCAATTCACATAGGCTGAGCCGACTGATACTTTTTTACTTGTTTCACTGCAAAATAATTTGTTACTGTGCACAGTGTGGCCAAATTCAATATTGAGACAAAAATGCTTAAATTTTCTTTCTAATATTTCCAACAATTGCACGTGAAGTGATGGAAAACATTCGTTGGACATATCTTTATGTTTCATCGGTTCCTATAACACAACATCTTTCCATAGAAAAAATACTATAAATATTACGGAAATTAGTTAGTTCTATAAAACAATCGTTCCGCCAAATTTAAATGACATTATGGAATCTCATTGAGTAAGCATCCTTGCTAGAAATTATCACATTTTAAAGGTACCGCCAGCTTTGAGGTTGTTATAATATTAACAAATATTAATTTTTATAACTAAGTCAAATAGAAGATCTATATGCGATACACATCGGCTCAAAATAGCTATAACTTTCACAAAATATCCATTTTATACACATTGTGATGTGAAATAATGTTCACACCTCTGGATTAAAATCACTTTGTCCGTAAAAATCTAACTGTAAAAACTAGACTCATTATGCCCTCAGCATGTATGCTAACGAGGGTATATACACTTTCATACGGGCAAAATGTGCCTCATCGAAATAATGGTTTTAGACCCCAAGTATGTTTGGACGAAATGTGTTTCAGACAATTTGGAGTCGATTGAGCAATGTCCGTCCGTCTGTCTGTCTGGCTGGCTGGAGCGCACGATAACTCTCGAACGAATGCACCGATTCGGTTCAAATTTTGGCTTTCGTAATATTTTGCCCAAACTTAGTTTAAGTTCGAAGATAAGTCATATCGGTCCACTCCTTCAGGTACCTCCCTCACAAAAGTTCAAAAATGTTCGGAAAATTTGTTCGTACGGCAACTATTGAGGGGAGTGGCCAAATTGGTCCATACTTTACACATCCTAATATATCTACTAGATATAGATCACGTTCAAATATGGACTATATTTGTCCACTCCATCCGGTACCTCCCACACAAAATAAGGATAAGTTCACTTTAAGACCTGCTATCGAATTACTTTGATTTTTGTTGAAGCAACTTAGGTTCGCTGCCTCAATTATGATGGTAAAAGTTTTTTCAGGGGCAAGTCCATACTTCTTGAGCAAACAGCCCGAAGGGTGTAAGAACCCCCTATGGCGCCATATGTAGTGGCTGGAGATCCACTTCCATAATGGTCAATGTACATCCATTCTCCTCAAAACATATCTCCTCAAAACTTTGTTCTTTAATCTTAATCAACATTTTTGTTGGTTCAAACGCCCAAAATTTTTAAAAACCCCTAAATACATACGTTTTTTGGAAAAAAATGATTCAATTTATATAGGCTGAGGGTATATCTCAGTCAGCAATGCCGACTGATACTTTTTTACTTGTTTTCATATACAATTACTTTAAATAGTGGCACAAGTTATAAACAAAACTACCTTACTATTTAATTTATGACTTCACGCATACATTTCAACTCAATATGACTTCATATTCCTAAGAACCTGAAAGAAGCACTTTTAATTTTATTTTAAATAAGCTCCTGTCATTTCTGCACTGCACTTTAGCAACTGACATATATAATTGTTGCTTTGCTTTTGTCAGCATGAATTTTCTTTCATTCCATTAAATCCTTGTAGAATAAATTTTAAATTATATTAAAGGTTTCCATTATCATTGCAGTTGTCATTCTTGGGGCTTTTATGTGCAATGAAAATAACTTCGTTAAACTTGTGTCTGTGCGAAAGAGCTGTTTGTACGTTTTCCAAAATAAGAAGCAAAATGAAAGAGAAAAACCTTGAAAATGCACTTCTATTAAAGAACTTGTATGTCATGAAAATGTATTTGTAAAATCAGGCAGGCACATTGGTCTATTCGAAGTAAAATATGACTATAATTAATTTAGATAATAAAAAATTATATGATGATGATTAAATTTAGCATCAGTTAAAAGTTGCCAATATAACAGTTTCAAAAAATATGAGAAAAAAATGAGTAATGGAAAATAGACTGTGCAACGTCTATTTAGCGGAAACGGGAAGATGAGCGAAAAATATAAATAGTAAATTCCGCCGATAGACCCAATTAACACAGTTTACACAGAATAAAATAATCAGATTGTTACAAAGCCTACTAACAGTGTTGGAGATGTATGACCTAGTGACACTAAATATTGTGTCATTTCGAATAATGACCTTAACTTGTATTAAAGCGCAAAGTGGATTTCATTTCTGATGTCTTGTTGGAGTTCCCTGTCAAACAGCCATTTTAGTTAGTTACCTTTGGTATATTATGTCAGAAACAAACTGCTCATAAGCAAAACCATTGGGAGGGAGATATGAACCAATAAAGCCCTTGTTCGAGGCACATTTTTATACCCTACACCACACTGTGGTAAGGGGTATTATGTCTTTGTGCATTTGTAAGTAACACACAAAACGAAACGAAATAGTTCCATAGTTCCTTTTGTGGATATACATATAATCACTTTCTGAGTCGATTTATGCATGTCCGTCCTTCTGTCCATGTATTTTTGTTCGCAACGTACAGGTCGCATTTTTCGTCCGATTCAGATGAAAATTGTGCAATATAATTTTTTTAGCCATAGGAAGAACGCTATTGCTTTTGGTGAAAATCGGTTTAGATTATATTATATTTTCGGCCCATTTGACGATACGTCCGATTTCGATGAAATTTGGAATGTGAGACTGAATTCGGTCTAAAAATAAATATGCCGAATTACATCGAAATCGGTTCAGATTTGGATATAGCTTCCATATATATTTTCGGCCAATTTGATGTATTTGCTGCACCGAACACGCTATATACGTTAGATTTTGATGAAATTTGGAATGTGTGAATTCGGTCTAGTAATTAGTGTATCATATTATATAGAAATCAATCAAATCAAATTCAAATTGATATATATCTCCTATATTTTGTATTCACAGTGGTGTAGTGTATCATATAGTCGGACCCGCCCGACTATGATTCTTTCCTTACTGATTGATATTAACAAAAGGTATATACCCTCGTTAGCATCCATATAAAATTTCTTCTGATTTTATCAACGTATGTGTCATAGTGCAAAATCTTCAAAATGCTCTTAAATTTCATTTATGACACTCTAATATGGAGTGGCACTCGATTGCCTAGCATTAGACTTTTTAAGTTTCTGAAAGGCAGCCACATTTTTCTTTTTATTTTCACATTTAACGTTAGAAAAGTGATTGCACAGGAACAGCAACAGAGGCTGTTTGTTGACACATTTATTAAAAGTATACTTAAAATGGATATGCAAGTGATATTGACGCAATCATCACTATTGGGCCATTTTATACACAAGTACAGAGAATTAAAATTAAAAGTAAAGGAATAAGTGAAACAGATTTTACGAACTAATAAAAAATAAACATTTTTTCTTTCATTTTCTTAAACTAATCCACAACATCCAGGGATGTTGTAGTGATCTATTTGAAAAATAATTTCCGTTTAAGACCTCGTTATTAATTTTGGTCTTAAAATGCATGCTGGTTGTCCTTCTTTTTCCATTTTCCTAGCTAACAAATCTTCCCTTTTGAGAGGTATCTTTTTCATATTTTGGTATTTTTCATTTTGAGTGCACCATAAACATTCCATTGAATATCTTCTGTATTTGATTTCCTCTTCCAGCCCCAGGGGCTGGATTCTTGTTATTGAATAAGTAAAAACGGCTTTAAGTTCGGGCGGGCCCAACTTGTTATATATAGTGAATAGGAACAATAAGTTTAATTTCGTTTATGAAAGTACTGAACATAAATATATCGCAACTGATAATACTCCCTTCAAAACAGCTCATATGGGGCGACATCGTTGTTCTTCCCAAAACATGGACTAATATTTACAATTTTCCGAATTGAGCGAAATTCATAATATTGGGCAATACCGACTAGACCTAACCCTGTGTATACTGGATTTGGATAGTAAACATCATCGGAAGCACCGTTCTATGGAGGCTGTATAAAACGTTGACCTGTACCGATAAATTTCTGGGTTTCGGAGTCGAGCCATTTTCCTTCGACTCCGACTTCAGGCCAGTGTTTTCACGACTCTGACTCCGGAGTCTCAGTGGCCTCTGAGGTAATTTCCTATTTTTAATGCATGTTCCATATTGATTCTGCTGTATCTTACTTCGAAAAGTAGCAAGAGAAACAAATTAGAAAGTTTTAGTCGGTTTTTCCAAAATATATAGAAGGGTTTATACGCTCAGAGTACACAGTACAACAAATTTTAACTTTTTTAACATTAAAAGAAATCCCGCACAGATTATGAAAGTGGACCGAAAAACACACAATTTCGCAAATGTTAAGTTTAGGGCCATCGCTCGAATCTATTTGATTTTTATTTTATTAACTTGTATTCACTGCCCCCCATACGACAATAGAAGTTTCATCAGGGGCAAGTCCATACTTCCTGAGAAAATAGCCTGAAAGTTGCAAAAAAACCCCTATGACACCGTGTGAGGTGGTTGGAGCGCAAGATAACTCTCTAACGGATCTGCCAATTCGATTCAAAATTTGGCCTTACTAATATTTTGTCCAAACATAGTTTAAGTTCGAAGATAAGCCATATAGGTCCACTCCTTCAGGTACCTCCTCCACAAAAGTTCAAAATGTTCGGAAAAATTTTTCGCACGGTAACTCTTGAAGGGAATGGCCGAATTGGTCCATACCTTACACATCCTAATATATCTACTAGGTATAGATCAGGTTCAAATATGGACTATATTTGTTCATTCCATCCGGTACCTTCCACACAAAATTTCGGATAAGTTCACTTTAAGACCTGATATGGAATCACTTTGATTTTTGTTGAAGCAACTTGTATTCGCTGCCTCAATTACGACAGTGAAAGGTTTTTCAGGGGCAACTCCATAGTTCTTGAGCAAACAGCCCGAAGGGTGTAAAAACCCCTGTGGCGCCATATGTAGTGGCTGGAGATCCATTTTTTTAGTATCTCCTCCTCAAAACTTTTGATCTTTAATCATAATCAACATTTTTGTCGGTTCAAACGCCCAAAATTTGTAAAACCCCCTAAATACATAAGTTTTTTGGGAAAAAGCCGTCCGATACTTTTTTACTTGTTATACCCTATACCACAATGTGGAAAAGGGTATTATAAGTTTGTTTTGGTAAAAATTCATGTAACACCGCGAAATATTCGTCGGAGACCCCCAATGTGGTATACCAATCTTCATATCTCGAAGAAATAAAGCGATTTTGAGATGTGTGTCCGTCCGTCCGTCTGTCCATTATAATTTGTAAACACGCTCCAGGCCGCAATTATGGACCGATCGTCACGAAATTTTGTATGGAGGTCGGGTTCAGATCAGAATAGATCCCTATTCTTATTGGTGATGATCCAAAAACATAATATTTATCCAATTTTCTAGCGGCTCTGTAGGTCTCAATAATAGTCCGATCAACGCGTATTTTTAAATAAGGTAAGAGTATATCACAAAGGAGAAGCTTGCAATTTGATATGGCGGTCGGATAATATTTAGAGGGTTAAATGACCAAAACTTTTGTGTGAAATTTGTGAAAATTTTTAATATACAGCTTATATCTTATTTTCTGGAAGTGACATTCCGGACAAGTGAGATACACTTGATAGTGGAACTCTTGACCTTTCAATTGATGCCAATTATGATGGTTTGGATGATCAGATAACAGAGTTACAGCCTAATATATTTCGTTATTTGTTTGTAGTGTAATAATAAACTCGCTAGAAGTCGCAATTATACATCAATAGTCACGAAATTTTTCACCGGGTAAGAGTATAGGTCGAAAAAGATGCCTACAATTTTGAATGATGATCTGATATTCTTTAGCGGGTGAAATGGACCATTACTTTTGTATGAAAAATATAAAAATTTTATTTTTGGTCGATATTTTAATTAATTGAGGACATATTTATTTCGCAAAGTAGCCTACATATGGAAAAAAAACTACTGACCTTTCCTCTGACGTCAATTGCAGTAAAGTGTTTGCTAGAGAACGGGCCTACTGCCTAATATATATTGGGTTCTGTGTAGAGAACCACATTTTTATCCCATGCTACATATTGTCTCTCCAAAAGTTTATGTAACACCACGAAATATTCGTTATTTGGTATGCCAAAATTCGTATCTCGACGAGATAAAGCGATTTCGCGATGTGTGTCCGTCCATTAAAAATTGTAAACAAGCTTAAGGCCGCAATTATGGACCGATTGTAACGAATTTTATAAGGAGGTTGGGTTCGGGCCAGAATAGAAATGATTAGTTTTTGGTGATGATCGTGAAATGTTTAGGGGATGAAATGGACCAAAAACAAAATTTTAACCAATTTTGTAGCGGCTCTGTAGGTCAAAATAATAACCCACAAAATTTTAAACAAATTTTGAGTTTATGATGAAGAAGAAGCGTACAAACCAACGTGAAGATCAGATAATACTTAGCGGGTTAAATGGACTGAAACTCTTGTGTGAAATTGGTAAAAATTTCAATAACGTAGCGGTTAAACAACGGAAGTAGTAGTACTACATAAGTGGGTTTCATTACATTTTAGTTTGTGTGAACTAAATTTTCTTTTCCTGCTACAAAAATGTCTTTGTCATGCTAGATCTTTGTCATGTCATAAATATTATACATTACATCTCTGATATTTGATAATTAAATTTTCACAATCATTGAAAAGAAGTTCCGTGGAGAGCGATTGTCCAGGGATAGTGGTATAGGGTATCGCATGGTCGGCTCCGTCCGACTATAGACTTTTCTTACTTGTTTTTGAATAAATTTGTTTTGTTCTTTTTTCGAGTTGATGCATGAAAGTAACATGAAATTTAGTTATGTTAAAAAAAGAAATATTCTACACAAAATATTGCCGTAAGTCCCAGAACAAACTAGATATCTTAGTAAAATACTTCCTTAAGAAAATGACGTTACAAAATTAGATATTATAGGTAGAAATTATTTGTTAAACTTTTAGACTCTTAATTAAAATATATTTCATACTGAGTCCAAATCTCCTAAAATACTTCACTTTTTGGGGATTGTGTCAAAAGAAGAAATGTTCCAAATCAAATTTAATTATGTGTTTCTGAACAAAAAAATTGTAGCTATAATATTTAACATCTCCAGAAGCTTTCGCTTTTTATATATGATTTAGGACCATATTCTACCGTTTTTATTTCTTTATCTGCGGTCACAAAATATATTTTATTGATGTTTTTTCATAATAAATTCTTTCGGATGATTATGTGTGCTTGATCCAAAATGATTTGGAATATTTATGGTGAATATATATAGGGAAAATATTGACTTTGTAAAATTACGTATTTTAGTACTATAAACTAAAATAACGTCATCAGGATAAGTCATACGTTCCACCGACGTAGCCAGGGGGGGGGGGGGCTATAAGATATTAGCTTATGGTACACATATTTTTAATTATACCCTATACCACAATGTGGAAAAGGGTATAATAAGTTTGTTTTCCCAAAAATTCATGTAACGCCGCGAAATATTCGTCGTAGACCCCTCATGTGGTATACCAAACTTCATATCTCGACGAGATAAAGCGATTTAGCGATGTGTGTCCGTCCGTCCGTCCGTCCGTCTGTCCGTCCATTAAAAATTGTAATCAAGCTAGAGGCCGCAATTATGGACCGATTGTCACGAAATTTAGTATGGAGGTCGGGTTTGGACCAGAATAGAACTGATTAGTTTTTGGCGATGATCGTGAAATGTTAAAGGGATGAAATGGACCAAAAACAAAATTTTTGCCCGATTTTGTAGCCGCTCTGTAGGTCGCAATAATAGTCCGATCGGCGCGAAATTTTAAACGTAGTTTTGGTTTGAGATGAAGAAGTAGCGTGCAAGTCAACGGTATGATCGGATAATATTTAGCGGGTTAAATTGATCAAAACTTTTGTGTATACATTTAAATAAAAGTTATCATTTATCAAAAGCTAGCCCGGAAAGCTAGTGCACAGGGATAGTGGTATAGGGTATCACATGGTCGGCCCCGTCCGACTATAGTCTGTTCTTACTTGTTTTTGAATAAAATTTTAAAATGTTTCAAGAAATATGTAAAGTATCTGGAGGAAGTATTACAGAGAATTATTTAAATACATTGGTATACTTATTGTCCAACATATTTGAAAGTATAAAGACTAATGAACACGTTAGGCTTTTTGAGCTATTTTCCGCATAGTTGTTGTTAAGTTTTAAGGTGTTGTTTAATTGTTTATTCGTAATTTTAGGCTGACTGCAAGTGTTACTGATTTCAGAACAAGATGTTTATTCGTATTTGTTGAACGTTTGTTGCATCTTACGTCCAATAATTTGGCTTATAAACAACATCTAGAAAAAACATTCTTGCGATCTTTTGTTTTTTTGTTTTAATTTTTGATAAGAGCAGTGCAACAATAAAAGATAAAATCGTTGCTTAATTTTGTGGTTTAAAATTTTTGTATATAGTTTCTAACACGTTTTTGTAATGAACTATTTTGAACATCATAACAATTACAAATTCTTTATTATGTTTGAAATTTGCAAAAAAAACTATATCAACCATTTTCTTATGATATAATTCTTTTTTACCGCAGTGCCGCCCGTTGAGATTATTTGAAACTGGTCTCTTGCTAAACATTAGTAAATGCCTATTGTACAAAAAAGGATTTTCTGCCCTATTTTTCAGGGTGATTATGAATGTAAACTCCTGTTGATATTCATAATTGGGCTGTTTATGTTTGGTTCGTGAGTTTTCTCACGGGGAGTTGATATTCATAATTGGACTGTTTATGTTTGGTTCGACCTTTCGAATGACAATATAATCAAGATTATTGAGGTTAAAGTTTATATTTTATTTATTGCATATTATTTCTAATATTTCAAAATTACATTCAATTGAATTGTATTTTGGGACGTACTTTCAATGGATACACATTTCTAGAAATGTTCCTTTTTCCTTCTTCGGCAAAGGACTTTGTGACGACAAACGAAATCAAACAAGTGAGCAAAAACTATAGTCGGGACGGGGCTGACCATGTGATACCCTACACCACTACCCCTGTGCATAAGTTTTTCACTGGTAAACATTTCTTTTAGGGAATATAATCCGACTACCATAAGCAACCAAAATTTCGTGACTACCCGATCAAAATTACGACCTGTAGCGTAATTAAAAGGTTTAGATGAACAGACAAACGGACGGACACACATAGCCCAATCAACTCAGCTCGTCGAGACCAACTTATAATACTCTCCACACATAGTGGTGTAGGGTATAAAAAAACTGGTCGGAAACAGATTCTTCTTCGTCAAAATCTCAACAAGTATCAGTCGGCTTTGCGGACAGGAATATACCCTGAGCCTGTGTAAACTGAAACTTTCATCTATGGAGAGATTGAATAGCGGCTTCATAACCAAAATCCTTTAAGCCGAAGCTATGTATTAGGAGGTTTTCAGAATTGTGTAGCCATTTGCGGACGTATGAACTTGCCAACAAAATATAGATTTTATCATTGATCCCAAGTGTTGCGAAGAAAGTACCTGAAGGAATGGACCGGACCAACATTGTTTATTTTGGAAGTAGATATTATTTTGGGGGTCATTCCTTTTAAAAGATATTGCGCCCACCAGTAATTTCAGTTCTTCACCAATGTGGTTCATTTTCGAGCTAAAAATAAGTTTGGACAAAATATTACTAAATCCAAAATCTGTTGCTCCATTCAAGAAAAATCGCACATAACGCTTTAGCTAAAATTCTTGAAATTTGAGGGGAAATACCAGAAGGAGTAGACCGAAAATCACCATCTTCGAACTTCATATAAGGCTCGCAGAAATATGGCGCTAAACTAAGTTTGAACCAACGTAATATCCGATTCGAAAATTGTTGTGCGCACATGGTAGGTGCCGTAGGTGTTCTTTACAGCTTTCGAGCCATTTTCTCTGGAAGTATGGACTTGCCCCTGAAAAAACTTGTACTGTAGTAATAGCGGACCCGAGAAGGCTTGTTGCAAAAAAGCAAAGCGTATATTTATTTCATGTTTTTACTTATAACTAAATCATTAGCCTTAAGGAAGTGAAACCATATTTACTAATTATCCAGAGAGGTCTTAAACTGCACTTTTCTGAAAATTTTAGAAATACTCTGTGGAAGGATATCGAAAGAGTGGATCGATATTGTCCATATTCGAAGTTGATCGAAATTTGGACAAAATATCACAAAGGCCAAATTTTGGACAGAATCGGTTGATCTGTTCGAGAATTATCGTGTTCTCCAGGCAGCCACCCAGATGGACGAACATATATAAGTGGACTCCAAATTTTCTGAAACACATTTCTTCCAAACACTCTTTGCCCTTAAAACCATTATTTCGATGAGGCACATTTTTACTAAATGCTAAGAGTATAAAAAATGTAGGTTGGGGAAAATTGTGTTTATGGATTTGTGCCAGAATTTCATTTTAAACGAATTCAAGACTGGTTGCCAGAGTTTTCCTAGTTCCTAATCAACTTATGAGAAGATCCACGATAGGAAACCAGAATTTCTATAAGAGAAGCCCGACGATTGTCCCGCGATTGGGTGCTAGAATTTCATCATGGATAGACTCACTATTGCTCAGCATTAGTTCTCTATCAAGAAAACCACTATCAGCCTTCAGAAATTCTTTGCGATAAGATCTACTATTGAACACCAAAATATACTTAGGGAAATAACTACAATTGGTTTCTTTATGACAATAGCAACGATTGAATTTCCGAAATTGACCATATTCTGACACGGAAGCGTGATAAAAGACAAAAAAGAAGACGCGTGTCTCGGCGTTTTTTCCTTAATTTATATAACTGCTAAACAGACCTGTAAATATAAAAAATACTACTGGATAACGTCATGATATCCGCACGCATAAATCAATTCTCTACTAATCTCATTTTCCTTCCACAAATTACTCAATAAAATTGGAGTGGAAAATTAAAGCCGTGTTTTTGAACTTTTGTGAAGTAGGAGACAAAGGAAAGGTCCTCAATATTCCATGTAAACAAAAAAGTTAAATCTTAAGATATTTCTAGGGGTTTGCGATTGTATACTCCTTATTTTGATCTTACCGAAGTGATATCACTGAATTACATAACATTCACTGTAGTTGTGAGTTATTTGATAAATGATACACCCAAAAATATATGCGATGATTAATATATCTATTGTTTTGAACATATATTAACTCTGATATACACTGTGTGTAATTTTTTCAGTCATGTTTTATTAACCATATTCTGACTTCACAGTGTGATAGAACACCAAAAATGAGAAGACACGTGTATCGCAGTTTTTCCCTATCTCATCAACTTTCGCGGTTATAGGCCTCCAAAGGTTTGAGGCTTTGATGTAAAAAGGGCCATTTAGTCAGGACTATATCTTCCAAACCGTTAGGAAATTTGAATTTATCTCAGAGGCAAAGTTGTAGCTCTTGTCTTAAAGAACAAAAATTGTGAACACATATAACCCATCAAACTTCATCTGCAAGGTCAAAATCGCCATGGTCAAATTTCTTTTAAAAATTTTCTCAAGTTTTGTTATACAACTTTCAAACCGATCAAATTTGAAGCAAGCATCCAACTACAAAAATGTACCGTAGATCTCAATAAACATCTTTCTAGAATATACGAACTCTGTAGAAATGGATCTTAATGGTCAAAATAGCAAAACAATTGGGATTTTTATCCTCTTTTCTAGGATTCTGCTCAATAGATATTAAGCCGTTCAAAATTCAAGAAAACAATCAACCACAATAGTGTAGCAAAGGCTTCTATAAACAACTTTCTGGAATATGCGAAATGTCTATGAACGGTTCTTAATTGTAAAAATAGCAAAAATCTTTTGAAAATATCCAATTTTTATACATTTTTCTCCGACTCTGGTCCAAAGATACGCAACCGCCCAAAAATTAGGGACACAGTCAACTACAAAAATGTACCTTAGATTTCAACAAACAAGTTTCTAGAACAAATGAAGATTCTAGGAACGATTCTTCAAGCTCTAAATTCGACTATTTTAGATCATTCTTTCCAGGTCCGTAAATATTAAATATATATATTTCAAATTTCCTTGAGTTTTTAACAGTTTGTTATTTCCAAACCTGAGCAGGGGGAATGTTAAAAAAGTTAATTGTTCGTGAATTTCAGCCCTAAGAATCATTCCTAGAATCTTTATATGTTCTAAAAAGTTGTATATTGAAATCTTAGGTACATTTTTGTGGTTGACTGTATCTTTGGACCAGAGTCGGAGAAAAAAGTATAAAAATTGGATATTTTCAAAAGATTTTTGCTATTTTTACCATTAAGAACCGTTCATAGACAATTCCCATATTCCAGAAAGTTGTTTACTGAAGCCTCTGCTACACTATTGTGGTTGATTGTTTTCCTGAATTTTGAACGGTTTAATATCTATGGAGCAGAATCGTAGAAAAGAGGATAAAAATCCCAATTGTTTTGCTATTTTGACCATTAAGATCCGTTTCTACAGAGTTCGTATATTCTAGAAAGATGTTTATTGAGATCTACGGTACATTTTTGTAGTTGGATGCTTGCTTCAAATTTGATCGGTTTGAAAGTTGTATAACAAAACTAGAGAAAATGTTTAAAAGAAATTTGACCATGGCGATTTTGACCTTGCAGATGAAGTTTGATGGGTTATATGTGTTCACAATTTTTGTTCTTTAAGACAAGAGCTACAACTTTGCCTCTGAGATAAATTCAAATTTCCTAACGGTTTGGAAGATATAGTCCTGACTAAATGGCCCTTTTTACATCAAAGCCTCAAACCTTTGGAGGCCTATAACCGCAAAAATTGATGAGATAGGGAAAAACGGCGAGACACGTGTCTTCTCATTTTTGGTGTTCTATCACACTGTGGTGTCAGAATATGGTTAATAATTTTCGTGTTGCACAGTGATATTGTCAAAAGACAAGGGACATTGGCCAAGAAGACTTACGTCATTTTATTTAAAATATAGTAATGAACATCAGTAATATAAGTCTAAAATAAGGTTTAGGTCTTTGCTAAATAAGAAATTTTCGCTAACATGAACTTTCAAAATTTTGGTCAGGTGGGCCCCCCCCCCCGAAATGAAATCCTGGCTACGTCCCTGATACGTTCCTGATATTGTATGTGAAAATGCGGGGATAGTCCACGGCTTTTGTCCAGTGAATATATATCTGACGTACGAGTCCTAACATCCATGATTTTGACATGGTCCTAAATACTATAATGGTGGCAGCTACTAATGCTCTGATAAAATTGATTGACAGGGTTAATTCAGTCAATTAATTCAGTCAATTTTGTCAGAGCACGTGTAGCTGCCATCATTATAGTACTTATGCATCAATTCGAAAAAAGAACAAAACAAATTTATTCAAAAAATATTTGGGTGTTTTGTTGGCAAATTTGATGTATATATTTTCTTGATATATATTGCAAATACATATTTCATTTATTCGGCGACTTATATTGAAATATGATGGAGAATATTTTTGTCTTTGACGTCTTCTATCTAGAATGAAGTTTTGTGGGACAAAACCTAATAAACTCAGATAAAGTACAACGTTAACCCTAAAACGTGATTCTACTTTTGGCAGATTCCTGGTGTTTAGAAATTATAAGGATCGAATTAATTTTTCCAACATTCATCCTCCGAATCACCTCCTCTGAACTTCTACTTTCCGAAATTCCACCTTTAGAACCATCGCCCTCAGAACTTTCACCCTGCGAACCACACACTTCGGAACTTCTACTCTGCGAACAACCCCATTCTGAACTTCGATCCTGCGAACCACCCCATTTCGAACCTCCAACCTCCGAACCACCCCATTTCGAGCTTTCAGCCACCGAACAACCCCCTCCTTATTGTAAACCGAACCACCCCACAAATCGGTGTTTGTCGGTTTTACACTAAGACTAAACCCTCTTTCAGAGTTTTTTTATTTTATTTTTATTTATTTTTTTTCATTTTAATTAATTTTATTCTATTTTATTTTGTTTTATTTTTATTTTATTTATTTTTTATTTTATTTTTTTAATTTTATTTTTATTTTTTATTTTATTTTAATTAATTTTATTTTATTTTATTTTGTTTCGTTTTATTTTATTTTTTCATTACTCATTTTTAATAACACCAGTTTCTTTTCATTTTTGTTCTCGTGTCCCATTTTTACGTGTCTTATTTATCATTGCCAAGTAGAAAATAATGCAAAGATAGTCAAATGTTCTGTGGAACAAATAGCATCCACACATTGCAAGAGAACGGAGAGACATAGCAAGATGGCGGAAAAATAAAGCAAGGAAGCTCAAAAACTTTTCGAAAGAGAACAGTAATACTAAATTTGCTAAGTACAAAGCGAAAGTGAAAAGTAATTTTGTGGAACAAAAAAATTATCACTTTTCAAAATAGCTACTTTTTGATAAGTGCAAAGTGAAAAGCATTTCACATATCATTTGGTTTAAAAATATCGGGATGCAAAACAACGTCCACACGAAGTTAATGAAGGTAGTTCCCCATAAAATATTTTATATCATTCCTAAAACAGAAACAGAATTTATTTTCTGTTTACCTATATATTTCTTCGGCAAAAATCCTTCAGCACAACCGAATTTAAAACATCACTTTAATACGTTTTCGGTTAGCCAACGTCAACATTACTTTCCACACTTTACCAGCTGTCATCTTCAGCGGTATTAAACATTAATGTTTGTTTTATCATGAGATTTGTCTGGCTTTGCCTCGTCTGCAAACCTTAACTATAACTTTTATTACTGTGAAAAGTAATGGATAAGTAGCAGTGGCTGCAAAAATATAGCGATTGCTCTTTCTCCAGGGACCTGATGATAATTTATAAATGACCAAAGTGGTTTGTTGGCCAACAGTCATAGAAAATGCGAATGGCACAAAACGGAAGAAAAAAAGTGGAAAATTCCACAAAAGGCTTTTGGATGGCTGATTTACAAAAATTTTGGCTTAAACTTGAATAATAACAAAAGACTTTTGCAATTCTGACAAAAAAAATTTTACAAAAGCGTTTGAATATTATGAAGACAAGCATTATTCGTTGCTGAACTTCGCTAATACTGTCTTTTAACTGGTCTTAAGGTTCAGATGAATATGCCAACATTTATAATAGTTTAAGAATTAAGCATTAAGGATAATAGAAATTGTATATTAGGGATATTAGGTGGCGTAGAGGGTTGAAGAAATCTAGATGGTCCTGATCAGATTTAACATGTCAAAGTCCATAGTTTTCCATCCCCTATTTTATCTTATGTGGAAACTGATGGTTGAATGTTGCAACAACTGCGATGCCTAGGTCGATTAACAAAAAAAAAAAAAAAAAAAATAAAACAGAAGCGGTGGTCCATTTTATCAAAAAAAAATGGGATGTACCCAAAGGAGTGAACCAATGTGGACCATCTTCGAACTCAATCTAAAAAAATGGGATGTACCCAAAGGAGTGAACCAATGTGGACCATCTTCGAACTCAATCTAAGTTTTGGATATAGTCTTACTTGTTTCAAATAGGTTAAGTCGTTCGAGAGATATAGTGCACTCCAGCCAGCCAACCGGTCAGACGGACGGCCATGACTAAATCGACTCCAAATTGTCTTAAACGAATTTCGTCCAAATATACTTGCGTTCTAAAACCATTGTTAATTCGATGAGGCACATATTAATCGTATCAAATGTATATGGGGATTTCTGAGTGAAATGACACTTCTCAAAATGAGGTTTTTGATTTCCTTTATTTTTCTCTGTAGTGACGCTGAACATCAGCAAAACATTTCAGTATCTTTAATTTTTTTTATGACTAACGGTTCCATAGATATCGCGCCTTGAAAATGTCGAATTTGGTAAAAACTATCTTTGCATATAGTTATATACTCATAGTTTATTTAATATTGGTCCAATTTGAACAAATTTTTTTTGTATGTTTTGTTGTTTTGTCCGCTGTTTAATTAAAAATAGAAAACAATTTTGGACAGTGGGCTTGGAGGCAATATTCGCAATTTTTTAACAATGATTGCACTCTTCGATTTTCTTGAAAATTTTCGATCAATTACAAAAATTGCAAGTCCTATTTGGTAGTGGGATTCGAATGATTACTATTTTTTCTTAATTTTTTAAAATTTGTCAATACAATTTTTCCTTTATATGTGAAAGGGAGGGAGAAACTTCAACATATCCTATTGAGCCTGAACCGTCTAAAGTATATGTATTAACATTTAATATCCCACAACATGGCATTTCCGATCGGATAATATGCATGTGGCAAGCAAATGAATACAGAAAAAAAAACATGTGGGCCAAATTTATGATATAAAAAGCCTTCTATTTAAGTATAAGCAAATATGTTCAATTGTCAATTTGTCGGCTGCACAACAATGCTTGTTAATGGTATTACTGTACCCATACATACGTAGTACACATGTACGAATGTACATCTCCTCCAAAAATTACTTAAGGACAATTTAGATCTGTACGTCTACGCCATAATGACAACTTAACCCTTTTCTGTACCATCGAAAATACCCATCGATAAAACTCACAATAGCATTTCGAAAATTCACTGAAGCTGTATGAATTTTATGCTATTCAATGGCATTTATGGCAATGATGGAGGTAATAAATTAACAATGGGATCTCTTAATTGAAGTATTGTGCACTGCAATCCTTTAGCTACCCAGCCACAAGTACTCATTTTACTACATTCGTCCATGCAATTGAGGTTATGTTTTTGGCATTGATGAAGATGCGACAATTATGCGATTTATTCATGAATCTATTGGCTTTCATTTTAAGCATTATTCACACTTGGTTGGTGGTTGAAACGCAATTGTTTAATTGATTGTCAATTTTGGGTAATATTACCGTCATATATGTCAAATACAATGTTTTAAATAAAAAAATTTATATATGGATTGATATTTTGTAATGTAAAGAATATCTGATAAGGGTTGGGATTTATTGATTGAAAAATGATTAAGAAAAAAGTCATATAACAAATTGTTCAACCAAGTTGTTCCCTCCAATATGAAAAGAAGACCATTAGGACGAATGATAAATGTGTACTAGAAAATATGTCACATACGCTAGTAGGTCTCAGTACCTTTGACCAAGACTCAAGTCTCAAGTTATTATGTGAACCTGCTATTGTAGTGATCACTATACTTTTGATGAACAATAACTCATAGATAATCTTAAAAAATATGAAAAGGGATAGTCCAAATTCATTAAAAACTATTAATTCTTTGCAAGACTTAAAATTCAAGCAACTTCTAGTATGCATTTTTTGAAAGTACATACTGAGACTAAAAAGCCCTAGTAGGTTTTTGTTCCGTCAGATCCAGTTCTGATTTTATGGCCTCATCTAAACCGGGCTAAAACTACAGTTTTATTTTTGCCTTATTAAGGCGAAGGCCATTTATAGTGATATTTATTTAATTAATTCTATTTCGGGTTGAGCTGTTTAGACCTAAGAGATACATTAAAAAATTAGGAGTCTATCGAAATCCCAGGCATCCAACCATTGTGTTACGTTTCAAAAATCGATGATCAAAATCTTCTGATATAGAAGGGCAAGTACTAATGACGTAGGAATAAAACTTTCCACAGTATTTGTGAACATTGAAAAATGGGATTACCAAGCAGGACTATAGGAAAGTTTGGAGTTTCAATTAACTGACATAATTTGGCATATACATTTATCTAATGAATTCCGTATGTATACTAGTTACCAAGCTTTGCCTTCGTCTGCCACAAAAACAATATCCTAATATGCCTGCAGATCGGCCTAACCACCTGTGAAATGTCGCAAAATGGTTGGATGCGTGGGACTTCGGTAGACTCCTAACTTTTCAATTTATCTCTTAGGTCTAAACAGCTCAACTCGAAAGAGAATAAATTAAATAAAACTAAATTTTTTTGCACTTATCGGACTTTTATCTCAGAAAAGATTGGGAATTTGGCCTTGCTGTCCTTGGCAGTATTGTAGACCTAAACTAGTAGAACTTATCTTTTGAAGTGACCACATAAGAAAAACTCCTAGGGCATCAAAATCGATAAAAATATAGAAAATTTTTACATATTTGCTGAAACTCTGGTCAGTATCAGCTAAACTATTGGGAGTTGAACCAAGTAAAGTTTTGCAAAAATCTTCCAAATAAAGTTCTCAGCAATTCTTCAGAACATTTTCAAACATAAAATGGTTATTTTTTGTTGTTTCAGCCATATTTTGCATCGTATCTTTTGCAACATGTATTTCAAAAACACGGATTTCAAAACAACGTGATAAAGGCATTTTACAACAATGACATGTTCCGAAGAGTTGTGTATTACATTCCAGTGAATATTTTTCCAAAAGAAAACATTAAGAAAAAAATTAACTGTTTTGGAGATAGGGTGCGAAATGTATACAAATTATGGAAATTTTCGATGTTTTATAAAATTTGAGGCAATAATTGTAGTTTTTCAAGTCCATTATGTGTCCAAATATTTCACTCTTGCACTTATATACAAAGTTGCTTCGGAGTTAAAATGAAAATTCACATAGGTTTCAAAGATATGGCCCAGAATTTCTTTAAAAAGTCAATATTTTACCATGTTTAGATGGGCCTGGGCTGGATCTGACAACACAAAAACTAACTATCCTGCGGATATGGCTTCGTAGGAGACCTTGTTAAGAACGCCCCTGTTTCTGGTTGTTAGTCTTGGGTTGGGACCCACTGTAGATCAACTAACGGTCCTACGGTCAACCGTGGTTTGATGAAGGTAAACCTAAAAGTTTCGGACACAACTTAGGTTTATCGGGACGGTCCAGAGAGTTAAACAAGGGAGATCTTAGTGTTATGGACTAATTTTTTATTGTTATTTGCTAAAGTTTCTATATGGATAACCTATCAAAATTTCCAATCTTTATGTCTCATTATATTTATGAGAAATCAATAACAAACCGCGAGACTTATCCTCTCCATAATAAACAAACACAAAGCCAATTATTTGTACATTATCACCTAATTAGCCATAAATTGAATTTGAATTAAAACGACAAATACTTTAAGTGGCTTGTGGTTTTAATGCGGTAAATGCGCTGTTGTTGCTGTGGAATTGTTTGTTTGTTGTCGATATCAAATGGGGTTAAGTGTATTTTAACGAGCTTCTGGCAGGCATCAAATGTTAAAAGCTACGCTGATTGTTGCTGTTGTTGATTGGTTGGTAATTATTATTTCCCACAAGGCTCGTTTAGTCAGAAATCAAATGCGTGAAATGAAACAGCGACATTCCATATGTAAACTAAATCTAGATAACACAGCAATAAGAATACAAATTACACATACAAACGACAGACTGCAGCAAATTTGATTGTACTATATCTATGTACATATATACGTACACATACATCGTCCATATGAACATGTGCTGTTCTGTGCTGGTGCAGAATTAAATTACAACATCTAAATCAATGAAGATAATTAAATAGGGAAATATATTAAATAAAATATAAAAATATTATAAATAATAAAAAAATTAAACTCTGTCTATTTTCCAATATTTCAAGAACTTATTTCTTTGAAACATTTTCACACTATATTTTACATATTTGTATTTAAAATTATTTTCATTTTAATCACCTAATTAAATTTTACATTTAATTCGAATCAACTTTGTTAACTTTTTTCTTTATTATGCATTTTGTTGGGCTTTTCCTGGCCAGATTGCTTGTATGACAATAAAACGAGTTTTATTTTATTTTCTACTCAACGTTGTTTACATTATTTCAGTAAATAAAATACTGTGCAAACTAAATCATTGGTGACATTGTACTCAAATTAAGTATAATGAAATTATAAATTTAAAATGTTGTTTAGTTCAATTAAACACCAACATTATTTGTACTATAATACATAATGAAATTGTCATGGTAAATTTTGTAGATAATTGTTGCAGCAAAATGTAGGTTTTTGGCTTTGAACAGACTTTCACTCTGGCGGAATTTGTTTTTGACTGGCTAATGAAATTTAACACACTTTCATTTAAATATTGTTTCTGTGAATTTTCTATCAACACAAATACCAATGCAAAATCACATTTAACAACAATAAAATTAGCAAAAACTATGTTCAGTTTAAAATTAAACAAATCATAAAATTAGTGCATTTTTAATCATAACCAAATGTGAATTGTTTTCGGGAAATAAGTAAGTAATCAAAATGTATTTTTTCCGAATTGCTTAACTGAATTGATGTTGTTTGTTTTATTTATGAGTCAACGATTGTCCTCCACTGAGTAGCGCTGTACTGAGTTTCGCTAAAATTTTCACAACACCCGTTTACAACAGACCTTATTCGATTTATATTCGATTTGCTGTCAACCAGCGAATTGGGGACCTTTTTTGGGTATGTGCGGACTACTTAAATAAACGGTAGAACAATAAAACCAATATAATGGGGTATTGGCAGTAGTCCCAGTGGTGTCAGTAGTCCCAGAATGAAAAATACCTCGGATATACCATCGATAGGATTCAACGTCACATATATTACGTTATACATGTGACTCCGAGGTATTTTTCATTCTAAGGGTTTTAATGTTTTATTTCTAAAGTCCACGAACGGGATGAATTTTTGTGTCCAACTATTCAAACACTGCTGGAAGAAAGTCTTTCCTAAGTCCTTGAATAACTTTGCATGGTTGACGATGTCCTCCTATAGCTCAAGAGGCATCCTGACCGTTCGGTCCCACGACTTACTCTGCTTCAGTCATCGACTGTTATGGCGAGTAATGCCTTAATTAGAGTTTTTCATCCGGAATTCCCGTCCCTGGATTTTCCACATTTCCCGCTAATCTTTCACTTCGGAAAAATGTATATCTTGTTACATACTAACCAGTAAGAACGTTGTTAAGTTCCGCCGAGCTGAACTCTTTATACCCTCCAACCTGATCGTCATCCTTGTTCTTTCCAAAACATGGACCAATATGTACAATTTTTCGAATGTAGGTTTTGTATCCTCGGGTTACCCTTATATGATGGCTATACAAAAACATGTACCTATACTACCTGATTTTTTGCAAGGAATGTTTTGTACATGTTATAATGTTTTGTTTCTATAGCAGGGAAGCCCTTCTTTGCAATGACTGCATATTCAGCGAACACCCTGAGTTGTTTTGCATTTCTTCTCTCCCTCACGTACACTGTACTGTAAAAAATACAAAAACAAAATTTCACACGGAGAGTTTTATACCCCCAACGAAGACTTAATGCCCAATTTCAGGCATTTCGATGTGATATGTAAAAAAGAGAGCTATATGAAGACGTGGACCTATACCGACAAGTTTTAGGTGGTAATTTTTATACCTTCAACGTAGATTAAATAGCAAATTGTAGCCATAAATATTAAATACCAAATTTGACCATTTCTTTGTGAAAAGGAGGCTAAAACCTTAAAAATACCGAAAATCGGGAGGTACCGTTCTACGGGAGCTATATGAAGACGTGTTTTATACCCCCAACGTAGACTAAGACCATATTTAAATTAGGCAATTTTCCTTGCGGCAATTGTCAGTTTGATGGAGAAAGAGGTGAGACATATGGTAACCCTTTGCCTCTCAACACCCTCTCTCACCTACAAACTGACAATTATCGCAAGGAAAATTGCCTAATGAAAATATGGACTAAATACGAAATTGCAGACATTTCGGTGGGATATTGAGGCCTCAAATGTACCAAAAATCTAAATACCGAAAATCGGAACGTACCGTTCTATGGGAGCTATATGAAGTCGTGGACCTATACCGCCAAATTTCAGGTGGAAAGTTGCATACCAGACTAAATGCCAACTTTGAGCCATTTCGGTTAGACAATGTGGATCAAACCTTGAAAATACCAAACATCGGGCGGTACCGATCTATGGGGTCTATACCAAAACGTGGACCTATATAAACACTTTGGGGTTAAAAGTGCCTCTAGGAATACAAAATTCAACCAATTCTGTGGTCAAATGGTACTAATACATTCAAAACGTCATCGCGTCACGCATCAGTTTGTATGGAGAATATACCAAAACGTGGACGTATATAACCCATTTTCAATACCAAAAATTCTACGGACCTATAATAGATTTCACCAAAATGTTATGCACCTACTTCAATCCGTTCGGAGGGTAGAGTGATTTCCACAGAAGGACAGACGGGCGGACATGGTTATATCGATGTTGAAGTGCACACTGATCCAGAATATATATACTTGTGGGTTCTAAAATTATTACTTTGTATGGCGAAGGGTATAAAAATGGTCTGTATATACATATGTATATTTAGTATATAAGAGTAGTAATCTAACATATACAATACGATAGGATACGACGCCCTATAATTTACGATTTCCATGACGCTCGAACGATGATGGATTTTAGAATGTGGGGAACTCCTTGTTTCACTGTGAGGTATTTTATGTTTTTTTTTCTGAAGTCAACAAACGAAGAAAGAAAGGAAGTCTTCCCTAAGTTCTGGAATAACTTAGCATGGTCAATGTAAAACTTATTGGTTGAGACCGTTCGGTCCCACGACCTGCTCTGATTCGCCTTCGGCTCTTATGGTGTGTAATGTCTTAATCTATCGTATACAAATATCATCAACGCTTGAAAGGTGTTGAATTTCATAATGGTAGGGAAATCCTTGTTTCATTCTAGGCTATTTTATGTCATCTTTCCGAAGTCGACAAAAGACATATATTTTATTATCGAATGATTCAAACACTGCTGCAGCAAAGTCTTTCCGATGTCCTAAGTTAACTTGGCATGGTCGAAGGCTTTCAATAGCTTAAGAACCAACACGAACATACGACCTGCGGAGTTGAAACTATCTGCTTGTTTGCTGACATTTGATTGGTGAATATGTACGTTGATTTTGACATAGACAGACAGTCTCATATCCATATCGACTCAACTCGTCGCAACATTCATTTCAGTATAAAAAAAGGTGGACGGACCTTCCACTATTATTTCGAAGTCTAATAAACTTTTGAGCCAAACTCAGCCTAAAATACTCTGAATACATAGTGCTGTTGAATATTACCATTTAGGGGTGACATCCATCACTTGAGTGTTCGCCCCTTCTTGGAGTACCATAAAAGCTTTCGTATACAATGAATGGCACGGTGCGTCTGAACCAACTTTAAATGGAAGGTACTTACACTTGGGTAGGTTTTGCCAATTCTGAAACTAAATTGTTCATAGATTTTTTTAGTCCCATTTTTATAGGGCTTGCGGTTTCCAAGCAAAATTCTGAAAACCTAAAACACCCTAAAAATATGACCTTTCACCCGATTTATTTAAAAATTACTCCGGTAATATTTGGAAAGAAAAACACCTTAACGAGCCCTTCGTGTTTCTGATTTTAGTGAGCAAAAAGTCCAAATGTTTACGATGAAATCGAGCCTCCCGATTTTGACTTGGAATCCCAGGAATCAGAAACGCGAAGGGCCCATTAAGGTGTTCAAATCGCCCCACCTTACCCTACACCATTCATACATCGAGTATAATCCGAATATTCCAAACGCAAAATAAGAATTGTTATTATTTTTTAAGACTGCGTTGATTAGGTCTGCCAGTGGATAATTAGACCCACTGTTTATGTTGCCTAACACAAAACATATTTGGTTTATTTTGCGTTTTCAAATTCATCCAATAGTAAAAGGAAACACAATAATGACCCTTAGTCTCCTATGAAATAATATTTGCTTTTAAAATTATCTGTTTTTGGACATTTAGGTCAACCACCCTATTACTGTTTTTTTAGCTGTTGGCAAATATAAACATGTTGCACTTATTTATATGAGGTCTGAAAGAGTTTCTGGATTTCTAAGGAGATTAAATAGAACCCTACCGATTAGTATAATTTGTTTAAAAGATTTATTCACTTTAGTCAAGGCAGATATTAGCATATCCATAAAGGTTAATATAGAATCTGTTTTGGGTAACTAAAAAACAAAACAAAATATTGTTGGCCATAGTGCTTACAAAAAAGTTACACTGGATTTAAGCCCCAGACAAAAAGTATAGTTAATCCTTGTTGCACAAAGAGATGCCAAAAAAGGTAATGTTTTTGTAACACTTTCGATGAAACAAAAACCCTGCATTACCCTTTGTATGTTCGTTGTCAGACTGTGACGAGAAAATCCCTAAAATAGTTAAATAGTTTTTGTTTTATATAACTTTACAAAACCACATGTACACGTGTGGGGTTTTTTTAATAAAGGCTGCCTTGACGGCAGATATTACAATTTAGTGATTTTTTTCATTGAAATTTTAGGCAAAGTGCCTGTGGTTGAAATTTTTCAGAAAAGAATTTCGAGAATCTGCACGATCATTTGTAGAAAACGTTTTTCGGATGCACGATTCTAACGCTTAATTAATTGTTGGCCGAAGATAACTATCCGAAATACGTTTCTAATTTATTGATTGAAAAATCAACCAAATATTATTTTTCCTATATGTTGACATCACTGTCAATAAACATTCAACCGCATTCCACACACATCAAACGTTTCTGTTTTCAACTAAATTGCTGTACGCCTTTGTTATGTTCATCGGTTTTGTTGAAGATTATGTGGGAATTAAAAACACATAAAAACATGAACATCTATTTTCTAACATATAGAAATTTCTTTAGAACATTTAATCCACTATGAGTCGCATCCAGAGTTGACCATTACATATATTATATAAACAAGTGTAATAGTAACATTAACAGTAATTACTCGTGCATTTTTATATTTTTCGAATGTGTACGGTTTACGGTTTTATCTACATTTCTTAATTGATAAACCAAAATTTTTTTTCTAATAATTATTGAACTATTAATTATTGGTAAGAAAATTTATTTCCAAAAATTCAAAAGTTTTAATATAGTTAGCTAAGTGGATACAGTAGTTTCGGATTGGCTCCGGGCCATCTTCATCGTCGCCTACATTGGTTACCAGAAGCTTAGTCCTCTTTCCAGATTCTCAGTACGCTTTCTGTAGCAGTTATCAGATTCCGTTCAGTATCCATGTGTTAAAATTTTCGGTCTTCATTCCGACTCCTGCATTTCACGAGTTTAGGTCGCTTGTGTTTTTCTTGTTATTTCTTCTTCTGAAAATACGCTTCTAGTCCTTTGCGATGCGCTTTGTGTTGATACTGTCTACAGGGCTGCTATATAAGCTGTGTTCTTCTTTTCAATAGCCTTCGACAATCCTGTGGCTATGGTCAGTTTTGGTACTCAAGTATAGACTTTGCGGCAGTCTATAGGCGCTTGTAGAATATCACTGTGTGTCATTTTTTTTGAGTCATGGTTTATTAACCATATTCGGACACCGCAGCGTGATAGAAGACCAAAAATAAGAAGACACGTGTCCCGGCGATTTTTCCTATCTCTTCAACTTTCGCGGTTATGGGCCCACAAAGGCCTGAGGCATTGATGTCAAAAGGGATCTTTTTGTGGGGCTCATACCTTCTAAATGGCTGAGAATTTCGGTTTACTCGTGGAAGCAAAGTAGTAGTTCTCATCTTAAAGAATAACAATTGTAAACACATAAAACCTATTCAACCTCATCTTCAAGGTCAAATGTCACTTATAATTATTTCTCGGATTTTATCAAACCGATCAGAATTTAAGCAAACAACAACCTACAAAAATTTACCTTAGTTCTCAACAACCAACTTTCGAGAACATAGGAACTCTGTAGAAACGGTTCTTAATGGCCATAATAGCAATACAATTGCTATTACGGTTTCTGCTCCATAGACACTAAACCGTTGAAAATTCAAGAAAAGAATTAACCACATTAGTGTTGCAAAAGTGTCAATAAACAACTTTCTGAAACATACGAACTGACCATTAAGAACCGTTTTTACAGAGTTCGTATGTTTTAGAAAATTGTTTATTGAGACCTAAGGTACATTTTTGTAGGCGGTTGTTTGCTTCAATTCTGCTCGGTTTGATATCAGTAGCCTAAAATCCGAGAAAAAATTATAGGGGAAATTTTACCTTGACGATCTTGA
This sequence comes from Musca autumnalis, assembly GCF_047663935.1. Lineage (NCBI taxonomy): Eukaryota > Metazoa > Arthropoda > Insecta > Diptera > Muscidae > Musca > Musca autumnalis. The sequence continues at coordinate 10,070,847 of NW_027411977.1, read as the reverse complement.
CATTGAAGATGAAGTGAAATGGATTTTATGTGTTCACAATTATTATTCTTTAAGACGAGAGCTACAACTTTGCTTCCACGAGTAAAGCCAAAATCTCAGCGATTTAGAAGATATAAGCCCCACAAAATGATCCCTTTTGGCATCAATGCCTCAGGCCGCCAAAGTTGAAGTGATAGGAAAAATCGCCGGGACACGTGTCTTCTATCACGCTGAGGTGTCAGAACATGGTTAATAATTTTCGTGTTGCATAGTGTATATCATTGGTTTGTGTATCTTTCTCTTCGGTATGATATGGGCACTTCTTTCATCCAGTTTATTTAATCCGGATAATGCAAAGCGTAGTTCTTATACCTTCAGCCCTTAGGCTAAAAGGAGTATATACACTTTGATACGCCCAAAATTATGCCTCAACGAAATAATGGTTTTAGACCCCAAGCTTGTTTGGATTAACTCGGTTCAGACAATTTGGAGTTGATTTTGCCATGTCCGTCCGCCTGTCTGTCTGGCTGACTGGTGCACACCTTAACACTCGAACGGGTCAAACGATTTTGTCCAACTTTTGTCCACATTTAAATCAAGTTGGAAGAAAGGCCCACTCCTTACGATATCTCCCCCACAAAAGTTCAAACATTTTCGCTAAAATGGTACGCACAATAACTCTCGAACGGAATAACCGAATTGGTCATAACTTTGCATATGGTAATATTACTTACAGGAATAGATCATGTTCGAATATAGAATAAATAGGTATACTATACATATATAGGTATATAGTGTTCATAAAGTCTTGCCAAGGTTCAAATTTCTGCATTTCATGAACGCCTTTCATAAAGCAAAACAATACTGGTTTCTTCTGAGAGATTGAAAAAAAAAACAATTTTGACGAGTTGTTTTGTTTTTATTGACTAACAAACCATCACACACAACACCACCACCAAACCAGAGACAATTTTTTCTATTTTTTCTTTATTTATTTATTATAAATTTAGCTTATAACTAAAAAAATTACAAACTAAATATAAGCAAATAAGGCCATGACATCTAAGGTCTTAGGCAAATTTTCTATTTTTTATTAATTCTTTTAGTTTGTATTATTGTAACTCACCGTTTCATCTAACGATTTTCACTGTAGTTGTTATGTTCTTGTCAGCATAGCAGAACAATATGAACCATATGTAACCAGCAAAATTTGATGGAAGGGGCTCGATGCGATGACGTGATTTTATCACATATTTTGGATTGGTTTAAACGAAGTCGTGAAAGATCCGATCTTTTCATTAGCATTTAAACCAATGCAAAGAAAGTCGTGAAAGATCCGATATTTTCATCAGTATTTGAACACATGCAAAGGAAGTCGTGAAAGATCCGATCTTTTTATCAGCATTTGAACCCATTCCATCGATCCAATAGAGATGAATTTTGTGTTTTTATTTTTCTAAATATACAAGATTAATTATTTACAGTAGGCTTGATGTTGTCGGAGACTCGAAATCACAACCAACGTTGTTAAAACTCTCGTCGTAATGATAATTTAATTGCAAAGGGTTGGTGAAAATGACATGTCAAAGCATTGTTGTAAATGACATGTTTTGGATCCAAAAATTAATTGCATCTTTTGGGGTCCACTCTCATATAAAATTCATCGATGAAGATGCATGATTGAATGGCATCTGTGACATCGAACATTTTGCTAGGTACGTACATGTTGAGTCTATCAGCACTAGGTTCAGATACAAGATGTTGCCTTTATATTAAATAAATTACTAAATTTTAGATGCGAACTATTCCGTACAGATAAACGCACTGTAGTTCTTTGGTTTATTAGTTGTGGTGGTAGTTAAGCGAAAAGCGTTTATTTGTATTTTCCCTACAAACCATTGGAAGATCCGCAAATTTGTATTATGTCCCTCTATTGTTAGAGCAGGCGAATAGTATATTATTCTTCCGAACCCCGATCACGCGATTGTTACTAAAATTTTGATTTGGTTGCTTATAATTCACATATACACATTCTACATAACTTTGGTATAAATGACACGTATAATATTATGAGTATTGACAAACAAAACACATGTCTGTGTTTTCTTAAGTGAACTTAAGAAAGTGCCCGAGAACCAGTATAGACCACTAAAACATAAGGAATAATTAAAAATTATAACAAATCAGAAAAGAAAACAAAAAATATAAAAATCAAAGACAACAAATGAAAGAAACAAAAAACAAAGAAGAATGAAAAATAAATTTCCATTAATTTTTCCTCATATTTTCTTCTTCCTAAGATCTTCCAAATGTTTCGTCAGCGAATCTTGGTCGCGATTTGCATTCCATAAGCACTTACTTTAGGTTGGTGATACGCGGAAGCTTTTTGGGCGATATCGCCTGCGACAAATTAATCGCCCAGGAGAATCGCGAATTATTCTAGGCGATAGAAAATGTTTGCAGAGGTGGTGGATGTTGATAGTGTGTCAATGTGGTGGTAAGACGATGGACCATTCAAAAGAAGACGAGAACAAAGTTGAGAGCATTTACCAAACAAATGAGGAAATATAAGAGCAAAGTAGGGAAAAAGAAAAGTGATTTTGCATCTCAGGGAAATCTTACATATTTTTGAAAAAATAGTGGCTTTCGGATTGATACAAGAAACTGCATATGTATTTTACGTGAAGTACCTGTACAGTATGAAAACACTACTTTACGAACGAAAACATAGGCAAATAAAAGAATAGACAGAGAAATTGTAGGGTGCTTGTTTTTTGTAGGGGTCGCCCTAACGGAAACTACGCAGACATCTCACTCAAAGACTACCCAAATGTTATCTTTTACCAGCATACATAGTTTAAAAATGTATAGTTATTGCCATTTTAAAAATTGAGTGCATATCTAACTGACTCAATTCACACTCAGTGAGAGAATTTAGGTGAAAGGATTTCTTTGTCTATACTTTTATTAGTCTGTGACGAAAATATGTAAAAATTCTTGAAATATTTTTTTCTGTGTATAGTTTAACACCTTGTCTCGGATGGTTTTGAAACATTGCACATTGCGAAATATGGGAACTTTAGTAGAACTTTACTCAAAAATTAAAGTACATAAAACTAATGAGGTTCTTGTTGAATTCTATTGCTAAGTAACCCAAAACTAATGCCTCATATTCAGTTTTGCGATTTACCCCGCGAAACAACTAGACAAGCACTTAAAAGTTGCATTTTTGTTTTACAATATTAATTATCTTAAAAAATTGTTTCTAGCTTTGCTTAAGTAATATAGTGATACAAACAAATTGTACAAATTGTTTTATAGTTTTTTGTCGCTGTTATAATTCTCGACAAGTTTTTGATTATTTGGCGTTTATAGATTTGGTTGCTATTCGTTCCCCAAAAATGAACTTTTTTAAAAGTTTACTAAATTATTTTTTCTGAGATGTAGGATATTTTTCTATGGACAAACCAAAAATAAGCTTCAGGTTCGCGCAGTTTTGCGAGATGTGCGACTTTTTCAGAAAGTCATTGGAATATTCATATATCTATATTTTTGAAAATTTGATAGTAGCACCGGCATTAGACGTCAATGTTGGTTTCGTTTATCCCAAAATGGGTTCACCAATACTAAGAAATGTTGCTTTTAATAGTTTTATGACTATTCTTGCGAATTTCATTCACATTTTATAGAAAAAATTGTCAAATTTGAGCAGTTTTTTCATGACATCGTTAAGTACCTAAAACAAAGCATAGTTGCACCAGGTAATACACTCATTTGCAGAACCGTGTAATAAAATAAACATATCCTCAGTCGAAACGTTCAATTTGTAAAATTTATGTTATATCAATGACACTATACTAAAAAAAATCTCAAAAATTTATTTTTTTATTTTCATTTACTAATGTATGTGGATGCATGGGGGAGGGGCCAAAGCAAGAATCTATGCTCTGAATTGGTTTTTAGAATATTTTCTATTCAATGAAGCCAAATTTTAAAGTAAACCAAACTCGGTTGGCAATAATTACCTAACACCATTTAAATACCTCAAATGGAGTGCCTCTTCATATTTCGGCTATAGCAAAACGAGAAAATACGTTGCTAATATTTCGCAAAGTGGGTTTCTACCTACGAAGAACAATAAATGCCAAAATGCAAACAAATAGCTTGTGTAAATTTGCCTGGAATTTTTAAAATATGTTATATTGGCCGCTCAACGGGGGCTATACCAATACGCGAACAGATATTGACAATATTTTGTACATATGTTCTCCATCCACTGAAACCCCAATATACCAATTTGCAGCAAAATCGTTTGAAAAATGAACCTAATACCTAAAAACGGTCACCACCGATATGTGCGGGATATAGGAAACCGCAGGACTAAGTGGCCCATATTTATCCACATACGACCCTCAACTATAAGAGAAATTTTTGGAAAATTTTAGTAACGTACGTTCTTCACATTAAACGTTATGAGTAAAGTTCCACTAAAGTGTCCATATTTCGCACCGTGCATTGGTCCAAACGTTTTACATCGTATTATTTCTTACAGACTCGGATGATATCCGAATATTGACAACTTCGGACCACTTTTTCAAATACCTTCCACACAAAGTTTAGAAAGAGTACGGTTTCAGACTCGTCTAGAATCATTGTGAAGTGTGGTCCAAGTTACGACTGTACACTTTTTTCGGGTTCCAGTTAGAGTTGTGTCGTTCATGAATGAACCGGTTCAAAGGAACGATTCCGTAAAAAGAACGAACGGATCCGTATCCAGCTCATTCTTTTATATCGTTCATTTAAATCCCCGATGGCAGAGTCATTGCTGCTTACAAAACAAAACCGCCACCATTAGTTTTGCATACACACAAGCACACAAGCAAGCAAAAAAAAACAAATACATTGGTTTTGCAGTCAAACTCTAAACAAACGCTGCGTTAGCGCAAGCAGCACAAATTTCCACACAAAACCAACAATGATTCAGAGAGCTACTCTCGCTCAGTAACAGCACATCTCGGTCATATCTTTCTTTTGCATCATTCGTTCATCTGGTTCTTTCATATTAAATCCAGAAACAAAACCACCCCCACACAATGTGCCATTCGTCATATGCGGCAGAGAACGAACGACTTCAAAAGAAAATAACGCATTCAAATGTATTGTTGAACGATAAAGAGCCAACGAACGAACTAAACGACCCGGATCTTTTTGGTGAACGGAATGAAAAAGATCGATTCGCTCAATGAACGAGATTGCCCAACACTAGTTCCAGTTCATACTTGCTGAAAAAATTTTCCTAAAACTCCAAAAACCGCTATAGACGGCAGAAGTATCATGTTTACGTTGTTGCTATTTTAACATTTGCTTACCGGTTTACTGAGACCATCCCCTTACAATTTCGTTTGTTTTGTAGTTGTTCGCGGTGTGCCTTAACCAAATTTAAATGGAAGGTGCTTACACCTGGGAAGTTTTTGCAGATTCAGAAAGGTCAATCTTATAGAGAATTTTCACTGCTACAACATTTCCTGTAGGTCCATTCACATTTGACTCGCGGTTTCCAAGCAAAATCGTGAAAACCTAAAGATCTCCTAAAAATGTGAATTTAAATCTCGATTTATTTGAAAATCCCTTCGGCGATTTTTTTGGTTTCTTGATATTTCCCACTGTAGTTTCAGAATCTGCAAAAACTTCCCAGGTGTAAGCACCTTCCATTTAAAATTAGTTAAGGCGCACCGTGTGTTACAAAAACAAAAGAAATTTTAATAACTTTTCAATCGATAAAATTTACTGAATACCTACACATATTTCAGTTGGCAAAGCCAATTTACAGGCAACTTATTTTCCTTTCTAGGAATATTGACATTGATATTTTTGAAATGTGTTAAAAATACTAAAGTTCATAAACCTAATGTACATACATTCATTCGAATATTCACGATATGTTTTGATTTTTTTATACATTTATTTATCAACTCTTCTGCTAGTCATTGTTCTCCTTCTATTGTATTTAGTTAGATAAAATTTTATAAACTTTTTCCATCCGAACCAACAATTTGGCTGTTAGCCAAAAAAGGCACGTCAGTTGCCATAACCTCAAGTGTTGTCAAAGAGTACTTCACAGTACCACAAAATGTACACTCAATTTCCCCGACATTGTGCTCTCTTCATAAAATGACAAAGCTCTGCTAAATCCTATTTATCACCACTTACCCCTACCGAAGTGTTGTGGTACGTGTGATTTCTAGTTTGTCTGCCGGGCAAACTAAAGACTTTTACAGGTTTATTCGCTTTATTTTTAGCTCATTGTATTTTGGACACTTTTGTGTGACTGTCGCAACTTTTGCCGGCCACGTTGCTGAGGTTTAATTAAATTTTACAAAAACGAAACAAACGAAAATTGCAACAATGACACACAACATTTTGTTTTTGTTGTTTTTTTTTTATTCGAAACAACTAGTTGCTGTTAAAAACTCCAATGTCTATTTGAAAATTACTGTTGAGAGTGCTTAACTAAAAATCAATTAATGTCTAGTCATTTGCCGTTACAAATTTGCAAATCGTGATAAAAATAATTGTTATTTTTTTACTTAAACTTTTCACGCCAGAACAGTTAGTTGATATAAGGTGCGATTTAGGTGGTGTTGCGCATTTGAGTGGTTTGACAGGTTGTGATAATTATAGTTGTATGAACTTTTTATATCTCAAGGAAATAGAAGAGTACCATAAAACGTTAATTTGATTTTTAGCCTTCTGATGGATAACGTAGGATAGGAACGCTTTGCGTTGAAAACTGTTAGCACCGCTTACATATCTAATTTTTTAAAAGAACCCTAGTGGGCATGTATTTTTTGCAAATTTGACTATATCACAAACACGTAGGGGCAATTTCAATTGAAAAAGTTTAGGATAAACATTTTTTATTTAATGAGGTCGTCAAAAAATTATCCGCGATACAAAAGATAATTCACAACGAGTCTCAACATATAATGAAACCATCGAAGGCTTTGAACATTTTCAACCACTCAACTTGTTTAAATCTAGCAACAATTTGCATTAGGCCACATGGGGAGTTTACCATTTTACTCATATCACAACTGTCACAAAACAATCCAAAATAATTAATCAGAACGATACACTTCAAAAACTGTCTGGGCAGAGTTTCAAATTTCAGGTTCAAAGTTCTTACTTCGTCAGTCTTAAATCTAAAAAGCACAGTTAATTTTTTACTTTTACCACATATACCATTATTTATTCTTTGAAATATTAAAATATTCTTTAAAATATTAACTTTTAAATACCGTTTTTCATCCACTTAAAGTATTCTCCATACAAGTGTATGAGAAAAATTTATTTAATCTTTGTTGTTTCGCATTAATAACACGAATCGAAATATTAGTTAAAGACGTTAACCACAAGGAAACTTCATATAATTCTCCAGGCGTGTGCAAATAATAATGAGTCATAAAACACAATCTCAGTTAATCACTCATAAAATTATCAACGTCTCATCAAAATATCAGTCTAATTAAGCATAACCAGTTAATGGTGAACTGAAAGCAAAAATAAAATTACCGATACTAAAACGCAGCTATTAATGTTTGAATCAAAGTATAAGGCATGAGAAATAAGGAAACCACTTTAATATTAATCATTAAACGTTTTCCTTTCCTTATAAATTCAGCAAAGACGACAGAAGTACTTTTTTTCTATTAAATAAAATATGAAATTAATGCAGAAGGACGTAGCATTAAGAACTAATCTAAATATCGTCGTTTTTCTCTTGCGAGACGAGCTAATTGATAAGTAAGTTTTTGTAAATGAAAAGGAATGCCAGAGAAATTGTTATTACAAACCACTACATGTTTCGCACTTAGTAAGGGTGGTCGCAGGTGTATTTTGTGTTTCAATCTTCTATGAAAAAAACGTTATTCCTTAGAAGAATAAGTATGGATAAGTAAGACAAAGGTGAATTTTCACGAAAATTCTATAAAATCCGCATTTATGGTCCAATCGATGACAAATTTTTACCAGTTCATTGTTGTAACCTACAACAAATTTTGAAAATCGGATCGGATTTTGATTAAGCTCCGATAGGGACCTACATAATAGCTATATCCAAATCTGTTCCCATTTTCAATTTTTTTAATTTAATTACAGTGTTTTTTAACTTGCTTTGGTGTCCGTTTAGTTCAAATCTGGTAACCCATTCTTAACACAGTTGCAGTCCATTTTTACAGTGTTTTATTTAACATGTAACATTGTTTCATTTAGCTTGCTTTTCAAATCTCGTAACTCATTTTAACACAGTTGCAGTTGACCAATCGAACTAAAACTTTGCACACTTTTCAGATTTGGATGGCAATACATGAATATGAAATCAAAACCAACATTGGTCCATTTTTACAGAGTTTTTACGGAGTTTTATTTAAATTGCATTTCAAATCTGGTAACTCAATTTTGAAACACTTTGCACACTTTTCAGATTTGGATGACAATACATGAATATGAAATTAAAACAAAGATTGGTCCATTTCACAGTGTTTTATTTAAATTGCATTTCAAATGTGGCAACTCATTTTTAAAACAGTTGCAGTTGACCAATCGAACCTGTGCACACTTTTCAGATTTGGATGGCAATACATGCATATGAAACCAAAACCAATATGGGTCCATTTTTTCCTATAGGCCCAATATAGCGGTACCACCCGATTTAGTCCAAATCTAGTAACTCATTTTTAACTCATTTTGAATATGGGTCCATTTTTTCCTATAGCCACATATAGCGCTACCACCCGACTTCAGGTATTTTGAGGATTTTGTCTTCATTTTTAGCGCGAATTAGCTGTAATTTGGAATTTGCGATTCCCAATGATACATACATTTCCCCACCAAATATTGTGGACATAGGTCCAGCTTTTGGTATAGCCCCCATATAGCGGTACCACCCGATGTCAAATGTTTTAGGAATTTAATCCTGATTTTTAACTTGGCATTTGGAGTTCCCAATGGTACAGAAACTTCTCCACTAAACATTGTAGACAAAAGTCCAGGATTTGGTATAGCCCACATATCTGCATTTTTAGGCCGAATTGGCTGTAACTTGGTATTTGGAGTTCCCAACGGTACAGAAACTTTCCCAACAAAAATTGTGGACATAGGTCGAAAACCTGGATCTATAAACAGCACCATTCGATTTCAGACATTTTAAAGTTTGTATCTGCATTTTCGGCTTAACTGGCTGTAAGTTGGGTATGGGGTTCTCAGGGGCCAAGGCAATTTATTTACTAAAAAGTTAAAAATAAAAAATAATTTAAAAAAATTAAGTTTCAGTGTTTCAGTGTCGCTTAGCCTCAATAAATATATTCTTTCTCATTATGGAATCTCTCAAAATAAAACGCTTGTATTTACATTAAAAATGGTGGAAAAATTAAATGGCAAGCGTTTTATTTAGAGAGATTCCATAATGGGGCTAAGCGTTAAATTATCTTCTAGTTTTAAGTGCATTTATAAATAAAACAATAAAACTTAATTTGTATACCCTCCACCCTATGGAGGGTATAATTAAATTTGTAATTTCGTTTGTAACACATCGAAATTTTCGTCGTAGACCCTATAAAGTGTATATATTATTGATCAGCATAAAATTCTATGTCGATTTAACCATGTCCGTCTGTCTGTTGAAATCAAGATACAGCTCACAATTTTAAAGATAGAGAGTCAATATTTGGTACAGAAGTTTTTATTACTTGCAGGATGGTTGGTATTGAAAATGGGATATACCGGTCCACGTTTTGATATAGCCCCCATAGAACGGTACCTCCGGATTTTCGGTATTTTTAAGGTTTAAGCTTCATTATCCTACCAAAATGGCTGAAATTTAGTACATAGTCTTCTTTAGGGGTATAAAACTTTCCCCCAGAATTTTGTCGGTATCGGTCCACGCCTTCATATAACCCTCATAGAACGGTACCTCCCGATTTTCGGTATTTTGAAGGTTTTAGCTTCACTATCACTTCGAAATGTCTGAAATTTGGTACTTAGTCTACGTTTCTGGTATAAAACTTTCCCCCAGAACTTTGTCGGTATCGGTATGTCGGCCCCCATAGAACGGTACCTCCCGATTTTCGGTATTTTGAACGTTGTGGCCTCAATATTCCACCGAAATGGCTGAAATTTGGTATTTAGACTTCGTAGGGTACTCAATCTTCCCCTTTATAGGTCCACGCCTTCATATAGCCCCCATGGAAAGGTACCTCCCGATTTTCCGTATTTTGAAGGTTGTGGCATCAATATTCCACCAAAATGGATGAAATTTGGTATTTAGTCTTCAATGTGATATAAAACTGTTCTCCAGAAATTTGTCTGTACAGGTCCACACTTTCATATTGCCCCATTTCCGACTAAAATTCGTCGGTATAGGTCCGCGTTTCGATTTTCGTAATACTGAAGATTGTGACGTCAATATCCCACCGAAATGGCTGAAATTTTTTATTTAGTCTTCCTAGAGTTATAACATATTCCAGAAGAGTATTGTCAGTATAGGTCCACATCTTCCTATATCCCCATAGAAGCGTACTTCTTGATTTTCGGTATTTTTAAGATTTAGCCACATTCTCTTACTGAAATATAGGAAATTTGGTATTTCGTCTTCGTTGAGTCTAAAAACTTTTCGTCAGAAATTTGTCGGTATAGATCGACGTTTTGAAATACCCCCATAGAACGGTGCCTCACATTGTTTTACCGAAAGGAAACTAATTATGCCATTTTACTTCAATACAACTTGCGGTGGAGGGTGTAACAAGTTCGGCCCAGCCGAACTTAACGCCGTTCTTACTTTTTTTTAATTACTTTTTTTTATTTTAATTTTCGTGAAAATTCGCATTTGGCCCCATACAAATTACTATGGAAACAAAGATCCCTCTAATAGCAAGGGTTAACATCAAACTACGTAAAATGTGTCGGAATATACCAAAAGATAATATACCAAAAGATAAACCTACATCTGAATAGAACCAACCAATTTTGCATACAAATACCGTTATATCTAACGATATGAGAGGAATTGAAAATTATATTTTTGTGGATATGTAGAGTATATAGTAGCGGAAATTTTCAATACCTAACATGTTTCACATATGCGTTATAAGGGTAATTTTTACTCGCTTTATAAAAAAATGTCAAAATATAGGCATGTTTTAATGGTTCTCTGGGATAGAACCACCATAAGAAGTTGCACAAATCCTTTGTCAGATGTGGAAAACTTTTACAAAAATCTACTTATAATTAAAAATAAATAAAGGCCCCAACAAATATTGGGGAAAATTGTTTTAGCTTCTCGGATGAAAATCGATGCTCAGATATCCAAAAAATATTCTTATCAAGAAATCGATAGAAACAATTTACAGGTCAAATTGTGTACTGTATTGAGTTCAATATTTTCAAGAGTACAAAGAAGTCACATTTGATAGATTTCCATTAATTTTCCTCAGATAAAGTATTAATCATTGAATTGGAAAGACAACAATTTGAGTTATCTTTACCATATTTCTTCTGTTTCGGACTCATTAAGCTATCATATGTGACTTCTTTGTTCTTTTGTTGTAGTCTTGAAAAAAAATATCATAAGAATATTTTTTGGAGGTCTAAAGTTTTCCACATCTGACAAAGGATTTGTGCAACTTCTTATGGTGGTTCTATCCCAGAGAACCATTAAAACATGCCAATTTTGACATTTTTTATAAAGCGAGTAAAAAGTACCGTTATAACGCATATGTGAAACATGTTAGGTATTAGGTATACTCTACCTGTCCATAAAAATATAATTTTCAATTCCTCTCCTACCGTTAGATATAACGGTATTTATAGGCAAAATTGGTTGTTTCTATTCAGATGAACCGGAATGCATATTGATCATTTTCTGTGTGGAGGTTTTCTAACCATTGAGAATATGAAATACCAAGTTACAGTAAAAATCAAATTTCAGGTATTTTTGTTAAATAATGTGGCTAAAAGCTTCCAACTACAGTCGAAATCGATTATAACGTCGTCGTTTATAACGTCATATCGGTTATAACGACGATATCCAAAAGTCCCAAATCTCTGGGGCCCTTTATAGCCCTATCGCTTATAACGACATATCGGTTATAGCGACAAATTCAGTCGGTCCCTTGGCCGACGTTATAAGCGATTTCGACTGTATATCAAAACCTTGTAGCCACAAAAAAAAAAATACCAAATTTCCATAATATGACAAAAACCTTCAAACCACCAAAAATCGATAGGAAGCTTTCTATGGGTCCTTTATCAAAACGTGGTCATATACTGACACATTCCGAGTTATCTCGGGATGTATGGCAACATTATATTTATACCCTATACCACAATGTGGAAAAGGGTATAATAAGTTTGTTTTCCCAAAAATTCATGTAACGCCGCGAAATATTCGTCGTAGACCCCTCATGTGGTATACCAAACTTCATATCTCGACGAGATAAAGCGATTTAGCGATGTGTGTCCGTCCGTCCGTCTGTCCGTCCATTAAAAATTGTAATCAAGCTAGAGGCCGCAATTATGGACCGATTGTCACGAAATTTAGTATGGAGGTCGGGTTTGGACCAGAATAGAACTGATTAGTTTTTGGCGATGATCGTGAAATGTTAAAGGGATGAAATGGACCAAAAACAAAATTTTTGCTCGATTTTGTAGCCGCTCTGTAGGTCGCAATAATAGTCCGATCGGCGCGAAATTTTAAACGTAGTTTTGGTTTGAGATGAAGAAGTAGCGTGCAAGTCAACGGTATGATCGGATAATATTTAGCGGGTTAAATTGATCAAAACTTTTGTGTGAAAATTGGTAAAATTTCTAATGCACATCTTATAACAGCTAGCCCGGAAAGCTAGTGCACAGGGATAGTGGTATAGGGTATCACATGGTCGGCCCCGTCCGACTATAGTCTGTTCTTACTTGTTTTTTATTAATTTTCTCTTTAGAGTTAAGCTTGATGATCGGAAATTATTTGCAAATGAAAAAGGAAAGCCAAGACTCGAACCCACATAGTCACCAAATTACGTTACCTGGTTTCACTGGTGGTGAAGCAGATCTTCGGACGTATCGACTATGTAGTGGCTTTGCTGTCCTAGAACTTTTCGTTTTTCAAATGCAAATGTCTTTTATACATTTACGCGGATATTTGGCCGCTGAAATGTATTTTCGTCACGACAAACGCTTTTTGCGCTTCCTTTGAAGTTATGAGTTTTGGCTTTGAACGCTAACACGCCGTGACAACATTTTTTGATATGTTTTCAAGGACGTGGGTTCAAATCCCAGCCAGGCTCAGCCTGTTTTTTAATTTTGAAATTTTGCCTTTTTAGGGGGAAGATCATTTTTAATGATTTGTTATCAATTTTCTCGTTTAGAGTTAAGCTTGATGATCGGAAATTATTTGCAAGTGAAAAAGGAAAGCCAAGGACTCGAACCCACATAGTCACCAAATTACGTTACCTGGTTTCACTGGTGGTGAAGCAGATCTTCGGACGTATCGACTATGTAGTGGCTTCGCTGTCCTATATTTTTTTGTCATATGACTTTGTGGAAGCGAAATCTTCAGAAAGTGTATGAAAGATTTTCGTTTCGTGGGGGAGGGGGTCCCTGCGTACGTCTCTGGAAATATTCCGTCTCCGAACTTCATCAATGTTTGAAAGAAATATTACAAAATACAAAATTTGGAACAAATCGGTTACTCTCTTCGTCAGTAATGGGCTAAAACAGTCAGACTCACATACTGCAAGTCATAACAAAACCAAATAGATCTGAAAAGGATTTGATCATAGACACAAAGTTTATATACCCTAGGAAGCCATAAGACTGGAAAAAAAATATTTATTCATAATGATTTACACACTTTTTCATGCGCTCAAATCAATGGTTTAATCACTTTTTCCCACTCCGAAGACGACCCCAACGACCTTCATTTTTGAGCGAGTGTCGGCCACGATAAATTCATTAAACGAGTTTTTACAGTGCTATAGGATACAAATATATTAATATCGTGCAAGAAGTTAATTTCATCAAATTTTTTTAACAAATTGATTTTTTGAGGACATTGTAAACAACGTAACACAGGGTCGTACATCAAACTGTACTGAGTACGTTTACAATTATGTTTTTCCGTAATCAGCGCAACAAACCCTACCTTCGGACAAAAATTAAAAAAAGAAATCGGAGAGTTTTCGTTAAGGTCGTTTCCGTTGGGCTTACGATTACACATGTGGGTTAAATGGGCCATTTTTGAATAAAATGCCTCTAACATGGAATAACTCTGCTAAACACGCTCCGATTTTGTTGGAATTTTTTTTTAAAAGATAGGTATAATTTCGACCTTCAAGGAAACATATATTTTTTGGGGGGACAGACCCGGTTACTTCGGTTGTTTTAGCCGGTTCATCTGAATATGTGCATAGTTAGCTTATATGTGCATAAAAATTATGTGTTTATTAGAACAGCTATGTATATCTCAAGAATGGTCCCTTCTAGGGAAAATTATAGAGACCAAACTTTTAGATAATTTTTCTGCCTACAATATTTACTTTAGTCACTTTTTGATTAGATCAACCGTTTTCAAAAAATAGATCCGAACACCTAGAAAACCCCTAAAGTTTGACCCTTAATCCCGAATAACTTTTTTGCACACATGAGATCGATGGGGACTTTTAGGACGTTGCTTCTAATGGCAAACCTTGGCTCTCCACCAAAATTCAGCCTTGTGGGAATTTTTGCTATTTCAATGTCTATTTTGACTGGGCTATATGCAGATAATAATGAGGTATCATTACACTGTGTGTAATTTTTTTAATCATGTTTTATTAACCATATTCTGACTCCACAGTGTGATAGAACACCAAAAATGAGAAGACACGTGTCTCGCCGTTTTTCCCTATCTCATCAACTTTCGCGGTTATATGCCTCCAAAGGTTTGATGCTTTGATGTAAAAAGGGTCATTTATTCAGGACTATATCTTCCAAACCGTTAGGAAATTTGAATTTATCTCGGAGCCAAAGTTGTAGCTCTTGTCTTAAAGAAAATTTGTGAACACATATAACCCATCAAACTACACCTGCAAGGTCAAAATCGCCATGGTCAAATTTATTTTAAAATTTTTTCTCAAGTTTTGTTATACAGCTATCAAACCGATCAAATTTGAAGCAAACGTCCAACTACAAAAATGTACCTCAGATCTCAATAAACATCTTTCTAGAATATACGAACCCTGAAGGAACAGGCTTTAATGGTCAACATAGCAAAACATTTGCGATGTTTATCCTCTTTTCTCGGTTCTGCTCCATAGACACTAAACCGTTCAAAATTCAAGAAAACTATCAACCACAATAGTGTAGCAAAGGCTTCAATAAACAACATTCTGAAATACGCGAAATATCTATGAACGGTTCTTAATCTTAAAAATAGCAAAAATCTTTTGAAAATATCCAATTTTTATACTTTTTTCTCCGACTCTGGTCCAAAGATACACAACCGCCCAAAAATTAAGGATACAGTCAACTACACAATGTACCTTAGATTTAACAAACAAGTTTCTAGAACAGATGAAGATACTAACAACGATTTTTCAAACTCAAAATTCAATTCTTTTAGATCATTCTTTCCTGTTAAGGTCCGTAAATAACAAACCTTTAAAATTTTCTTGAGTTTTTAACAGTTTGTTATTTCCAAACCTGAGCAGGCGAAAATGGGTGCCACCGTGGTGCAATGGTATGCACGCCCGCCTGGCACGCAGAAGGTCTTGGGTTCGATTCCCCGGCTAGGCAACATCAAAAATTTTCAACGGTGGCAAAATACCCCTCAGTAAAGTTGGTGTCTTAAGACACGCCTTTCGGACTCGGCGATAAACAGTAGGTCCCATATCATTGAGCTTCGGGGTGCACTCATTGATATGAGAGAAGTCTCCCTTGTCCCGTATGGAATGTTGTGGAAAAAATGTTGTTGTGTGAGCAGGCGAAATGTTAAAAAAATTTATTGGTTCGTAAATTTCAGCCCTAAGAATCATTCCTAGAATCTTCATATGTTCTAAAAACTTTTTTTATTGAAATCTTAGGTGGTTGACTAAATGACCCTTTCTACATCAAAGCCTCAAACCTTTGGAGGCCTATAACCGCGAAAGTTGAAGAGATGGGGAAAAACGGCGAGACACGTGTCTTCTCATTTTTGGTGTTCTATCACACTGCGGTGTCAGAATATGGTTAATAATTTTCGTGTTGCACAGTGTTACTTAATAACACTGACTACTGATATGTTGATACCAAATTTTTGATGGGTATTGTTAACCAAAAGTAAATATTATTTATATTTCTGGGGTAATATATTTGTGGGGAAAGTCCTACATCGGATAGATCTATATAGTCCATCGTCGAACTCTATATATATTAACTATAAATACTTGGATGTTTCAGTTCGTGTACTACCTTCTAGAGTTATCGTGTTCATCATTAATTCATATTTATTATCTCAGGATGCATGAACTCAGCCACAACAAATTAAATCGGTGTTATCATTCAATGCTCCAAGACTAATTCGACTCCACATTTTTATATTGATTTGCTGGGCTCTAAAACCATACTTTCGAAAGCGAAATTTTAAGCCATTGGCCATTAAACAGACTAGGCACGTTCCAGGTGAAGATTTCCATGCATCAAACAGAATTGTAACATTTTTGGGTTTCATAAAATACCAAAGCAAAGATTCTCTATAACAACTTAATTGTTAATTTATAAAACTGATATACTAAATCAATAAAATCAGCCCACATACAATCAATATTAAAATTTCTTTGTAATTGCATACAATCACAAGTTGGCAAACAAAAAACTTTGCAAAGTGTTATGCAATTTGCATCAATTTGTTACAGAAAAATTCAAAAAGAAAAAATTCCAGAATAAAACAGCACCGCGGAAATAAACGAAGCAGTGAAGCAATCATAAAAAAAAACAAAGTTTTATTGAAAGTTTCGTAACACTGTAAAACTTTGTTAAAGTCATCAATTGAAAGGAGTTTCGAACAATCATTTCTTCATAGTGTGTAAGAAGAAGAAATAACTCAATTGGCGATAAATGTATAACACCGTGGACCTGTCTAGCTATTTAACTAAAATAAAAATTTAAATAAAAAGATGCAGTTCCATACTTGCCAAAGATTAAGCACATATTTTCTTAATATAGTTAATATTAACACTTTAGTATAGTGTAAATAATAGAATAAACACATACAAAGTTTGACGAGCGTATAAAGGTCGGTTTAAATTATATCTATATTGTGATTATTGCCATATCTGAACCGATCTGAAATTTAGTAAAATATAAAATCGTAAATTATGGTGTCAACGTTCTTCAGTTAAATGCAAGAACTGAAAATGAAAGAGTTTTATTCCAGAATATTTTTGTTTTCAAAATTGTGGTTGTATCCAGTAATTTTTTTCTCCGCCTTTAGTTATTGTCGCAGAATACACGTTGCTCACCAAAGCTATTTTAAAACATATAACTCATTTTAAGCTGAAAAAAATCAAGCATTAAAAAACAAAACAAACAATTTTTTCACAGCTACACCCACTGCTGTGCTTAATTCCACCTATGTATGTACAATGTACACACATATGTATATGTGTTAGTTCTTTATATGAAAAAAAAAAACATTATAATACAATACATTATTCTATGCACGAACTCCTCCTAGATCATGTTAGTAGGATATAAATCATTGCCTTTTCATCGTTTACTCCCAAAAGGAATTCAAATAAAATTTAACACGTTAGCAATGTAAATGTTATTAATGCTTGTTCGTTCAACAGATAAAACAGAAGTGATTTTCCTGGACACTAATTAAAATGTCCAGAATTTGTTATGTGCCTGGAACAGAAACATGAATAGATGTGCACAAAACAAGTGGTATACAAAAAGAAAAAAGTTTATATTCCGGAACAAAGAACAGACAAAATTAGGTTGTGAATATAAACTAAAAAATGAAGTTTACTTAATTTTTGGTCGGTTATAATAACACTGTACAACACAAAAAATAATTATAGATAATATCGGGCAGACTATGAAAGAGGAGCGAAAAATAAAAGACACGTGTATCGGCCTTTTTTTAATGTTTACTTCGGGAAGTACCCCAAATGCGTCCGGGAATGTACATTAGGGCTATAACCAAAAAAATACCACCACATAGCCGTGTAGAGCATGGAAAACTATTATGAAAACCGGTGTCAATTTTTCTCTATCGCGAAAAAAGTTTCCGCACCAAATGCATTGAAGTTCTGCAATGCATTTTTTAATTTTATCTGTGATAACAACATATTTGCTTTTCATGAAAATTTTTATTTTTTTGTAATCTAAATTAAAATCATTATCAAAGCGTTCTGGACCAATTTCTTCTCAAATCGCGCCATTTCGGACCACATTAGGATTTTTTGACACTATTGCAATTTTTGGTTTTTCTTTATAAACTCGTGAATTTTATGTTTATATTTTTTTAACCTATCGGACCAGGGAATATGGGGTCATTTGAAACGAATTCGCGAAAGTTACAGGCTGTTTTTGTTGACTTTGCTTGTGAGAATCGTATTTGTTTTCTACAAAAGTACAACACCAGTACCATGTGGGGAATTTTGTCCTAATAATGAAAACGCGTTTCTAAGACCGATTTTGTGAAAAAAGTTCCCGCACCGGCCGTGATTACTAAAACCCTTTTGATATTTTTTCTACTTAAAATTTTAAATTTGCTTTGTTTGAATAAATATTTATAGAAGAAAATACAATTCTCACAGGCAAAGTCAACAAAAACAGCCTGTAACTTTCGCGAATTAGTTGCAAATGACTCCATATTCTCTTGTCCGATAGGTTAAAAAAATATAAACATAAAATTCACGAGTTTATAAAGAAAAACCAAAAATTGTAATAGTGTCAAAAAATCCTAATATGGTCCGAAATGGCGCGATTTGAGAAGAAATTGGTCCAGAACGCTTTGATAATGATTTTAAATTAGATTGCAAAAAAATAAAAAATTTAATGAAAAGCAAATATGTTGTTATGACAGATAAAATTAAAAAATGCATTGCAGAACTTCAATGCATTTGGTGCGGAAACTTTTTTCGCGATAGAGAAAAATTGACACCGTGTTTCATAATAGTTTTTCATGCTCTACACGGCTATGTGGTGGTATTTTTGATATTTGCAAAAAAGTGCAAAAAGTTATATCCCTAATGTACATATTTGGAAATATTCGAGTAAGGATTCCTTGGAATCCTTGCGTCCACACAGTTGCAGTTGACCAATCGAACTAAAATTTTGCACACTTTTCATACATGGATGAAAATACATAAATATGAAACCAAAACCAATATGGGTCCATTTTTTCTTATAGCCCCCACATAGCGGTACCACCCGATTTCAGGTATTTTGAGGATTTAATCGTCATTTCTAGCCCGAATTGGTACACTAAAAATGTTGGACATAGATCAAGGTTTTCGTACAGCCTCCATATTGCGATGCCACCCGGTTACCGGTATTTTAAGGTCAGCCCTAATTAGCTAAAACTTGTTATTTGTAGTTCCCAATGGTACATAAACTTCCCCACCAAAAATTGTGGATATAAGTCCAAGTTTAGGTATAGCCCCTAAAAAACGGTACCACACGATTTCAGACATTTTAAAGTTTTTATCCACATTTTCGGCCTAAATTGGCTGTAATTTCGTTATGAGGTTCTCAGTGGTCAAAATTACTATTAAACGGCAAGCGTTTTATTTAAGAGATTCCGCCATGAATTATTTTCTAGTTTTAAGTGCATTTATAAATAAAACACCGTAACTCAATTTTTTAATTTATATTTTATTACAGTGTTTTATTTAACTTGCATTGCTGACTGTCTGTTTAGTTCAAATCTAGTAAAAAAATTTCCACACAGTTGCAGTTGATCAATTGAACTAAAACTTTGCACACTTTCCAGATATGGTATAGAATGCACACGTTCCAATTATCTGGCACGCGGATGGTGCTAACATTATCAGCGCGTAGAATCCGATCTTGAACAGCTGACCGGGCGGTACATGGCCAATAACATCCTCTGGGACTGTATATGTGCATCTTTAAGGTTTTCGTTTAAAAATGAGAACCTAACATGAGCACGCTATCGATATTTGTTACCAAACTACCCTTCACGTCTCTGCAGATGGATGTACTTGAAAGAATTACGTTACAACATAAAGCATGAGTTTGGTTGCGGATTTGTAGTTGCTCGGAGGTTAAACCACCTGGTCTCCAGCTTCACACCAGTGAATGAAAGACTTGCTACAATTCGAATAAAAGAAAAATGTTTCAACATCAGATTTTTTGCGCTCCTGCTCCCACTGAAGACAAGGACGAACTAACCAAAGATATATTTTATGAGCGCTTAGAAGAAACATATGACCATGACATAAAAATTATTCTAGGCGATTTTAATGCCAAAATTGGAAAGGAAAATATCTTTGGCCCAACAGTCGGAAAATTCAGTCTCCACAGTGAAACATTTGACAATGGTATGAGGCTGATAGACTTCGCAGCGGCAAAAAACATGGTAGTTAGCAGCACCAGATTTCAACATCGCGACATCCATAAAGGCACCTGGCTGTCTCTAGATCAGAAAACAAGAAATCAAATTGATCATGGTGTGATAGATGGAAGACATTCATCGAGCGTGTTGGATGTGCGTTCGTTCGGAGGAGCAAACATAGACTCGGACCACTACCTTGTTGCAGCAAAGGTATGTACCCGCTTAAACGTAGCAAACAAAGTACGAACAGACACAAAACGAAAGTTAGACATGGGTAAGCTGCAATCACAACAGATAGCCACTTCATATTCCACTCAACTAGCCCAATTGCTTAATCAAAGCACTCCTCATCTCGATAACATATCAGCGCAATAGCAAAGTATTGCCCACTCCATGCAAGCAGGCCCAAAATCCATACTTGGATACCAGAGACCTCCACCAAGGAATCCATGGTGTGATCAGGAGTGCCGTGCTGCTACCGAAGAGAAAAATGTGGCATATAGGGCTACTTTACAATCCGTACTACTACTTTACAATGTGCAGCGCACGAGAGAGATATCGAGAGAAAAGGAGAGAGGAGAAACGTCTTTTCCGCAGGAAAAATAGAGAGATGAAAAAGCGGGAGTGTGAAAAGATCGAGATGTACAGGAACCAAAATGAAGTCCGAAAATTCTACAAAAGAGTCAAGCATCAAAGTAATGACTTTGGAAACCAGACCTGACCTGTAGAAACCAGAAGGTAATTTGTGCTAAGGATATGGAAAGACCATTTTTTAAAACTGTTGGTATCCAGTAGCAGCGAAGACGACGAAAATACCACAGACCCAATCCCAGAAGATGGTATTGAATGTATACCGCCCAGCCAAGATGAGGTAAAGACAGCAATAAATCGGCTGAAGAATAATAAGGCAGCAGGAGCAGATGGCTTACCAGCCGAGCTGTTCAAAGCCGGAGGCGACACGCTGATAAGGTGTATTCATCAGCTAGTTAGCACCATCTGGCAGGAAGAATGGGTACCTGACTTGGTACCTGATTGGAACCTGAGTATCCTGTGCCCCGTCCACAAGAAAGGAGATAAGACTGTATGCTCTAACTAGAGGGGCATAAGTCTACTCCCTATTGCCTACATGATCGTGTCAGGGATATTGTGCGAACGACTAAAGCCTATGATCAACGAGATAATTGGACCATACCAATGCGGCTTTAGACCTGGCAAGTCCACCATTGACCAGATATTTACCCTGCGGCAAATCCTGGAGAAGACCCAAGAGATGCAGATCGACACCTACCACATTTTTGTCGATTACAACCCGCTGCGTTCAAAGGTATTCCAAGCCATGTCTGAATTTGGTATCCCCACAAAGCTCATCCGGCTATGTAAAATGACTTTAACTGACACGAGGTCCTCAGTTAAAATACGAAAGAACCTCTCCGAAGAGTTTTGTACCAAAATAGGTTTCAGACAAGGAGACAGCCGTTCATGTGATCTCTTCAACATCCTGCTGGAAAAGGTTATACGAGAGGCAAACGTCAAAAGAAGTGAAACAATCTACACCAATAGCCACATGTTACTTGCTTATGCTGATGATATAGACGGGACGATCAGTAAATGAAGTAACTGATACCTTCATGAAGGTCGAAGGAGAATCTGCTAAAGTGGGTCTGGTGGTAAACGGTGAGAAGACCAAGTTAATGGTGTCGACGCGCAATGCGTCCATTGATCTTCTACCAACTGTGGAAGTTGGTTCCTATAATTTTGAGGTAGTAAAAGATATCGTCTACCTCGGCAACTCCGTAAACACAACAAACGACATCAGTTGTGAAATAAAAGGAACAATTGTATTGATTAACAGATGCTACTTTGGTGTAAGTAAGCAGTTTAAAAACAAAGCCACATCTCGTCAAACAAAAACAACGCTCTACAAAACACTGATACTACCCGTGCTGATGTAATGCCTGAAGCCTGGGTACTCGCGCTAGCAGACATGGCAGTGCTTGGTGTGTTTGAGAGAAAAATTCTTCGAAAGATCTACGGACGAATCTGCGTTGACGGTGAATATCGACGTCGCATGAACCACGAGCTGTATCTGCTATACAACGGCTTCAATATAGTTAAACGTATGGAGATGCAACGATCGCGTTGGCTAGGCCATATCATAAGAATGAGCGATGATGAACCCGCTTAAAAGGCGTATAAATACGGACCGATTGGCGGTGCACACAGAATTGGCAGGCCAAGGAATAGATGGCGCAAACAAGTGGATGAAGAGATTAAAAGGCGCGGTATTCCAGAGTGCGAAGCAACAAATAGAGAGAAATGGAGATCTTTCCTATGGAACAAATTTTCTGTAATGGGCCAGCTAAGTAAGTATATCATTTCATTTTTTTATATATAACATTATTTCATATATGTATCATAAAAATTAAAAGTGGTTTGTGCTCGACCTTTTACAATATCTATGTGAACTAAAATTTATTTTAGTCATTTATAGGCAAAAGATCATTCATTCGTGCAACAAAAAACAAAACAAAAAATAACCCGCGTTTTACTTGGTATAAATCCTGTTGGGTAAGAAAACAACATCTACACATAGTTAGATTAAACCTAATTCCGTAACAATACTAATTAATGCTGAGGTTAAAATTCTTTAGCAACCACTGTAAAGATTTTTAAGAAATTTAAATTGATGGATAATATATTTCTTGTCCAGCAAACATGTTATTAAAATATATTCATCCTTTCAAAAATCATGCAATGATATAGAGTATATAAATTTCAACTGTTACTTTGTATCAAAATACGAATTGTTACTTTAAAACTTAAATTTATTTAACATCAAAATACGATTTCAAAATATTGCACAACAATGACCACATAGAATAATAAAGTGAATACCCAATTACTTTGTTGTAAATGTTTACATTCTGAACATAGCATCAAGATCTTTCAATACTTAAGCAATTGTCTATTCCAGTTTATTGAACAAAAACAACTGAACTGAAATTTTATCTTTACAATCTGCTTCTACCAAAAAGTTACCCTTAAATTCAAAAGACTTATGCATTTATATGTATGTACAGATTCTTATTTAAAGATATTGGTCATCTCTATGTATGTTTAATAGGGTGTGTCTGTTTGGCTCCAATCACATGTGTCCAAACAAACAACCCATAAAGCCGCATACAATGATGAGATTTGAAGCAAAATCTGAAATAAATTGTCTTCTCGTTTTATTTGTTTTTGTGACTTTATTAAGTTTATCCGTGCCGTAGTTTACTTTCTTCCTTGAGTGGAAAAACATTAGAAGGGGTCATGTGTATTGGAGAAAAGATAAATAACTTAATATATTCTCAATTTTTAGCTAACGAGGGAATATTAAACCTGATAGGACTAAAAATGTGTCTCATCGTAGTAATTACCTTAGACCCCAAGTATATTTGGACGAAATTCGCTTCAATGTGGGTCTTACTGGCAGGCTGATGTTCACGATAATTCACGAACTGATATAAATATTTAGCCCAATCTTTACATGTAATGATATTTTGTCCAAACTTAGATTAATTTCGAAGATAGGTCAATTCACCCGTCGGTTCTACCCCAAAAAAGTTTAAAATTTGTTGCTAAAACGTTAGGTTCGAATATGGCTATACTCGTATCGCTCCGTGGCTTGTGAGCAAGATAACACTAGAAAGACATCGTAATATTTTTTACCAACTTCCATCAACGATTAACTATTTCGGACCACTCCATTAGAAATTAAATTTCTAAAATATCCGATATGACTAGACTTTAGAAGTCTTTTTAGATTATTCTATTTGCTAAAATGCCAAAACTTTGTGGGTGTAAACAAATCTTAAACTTTCTGCCAACTCTCAAGTATTACCAGGCCAACCTTGTGGGCATCATTTCCTACTTAACAAATTGCCCCATCTTATTATCCATGACCTACAAATAGTTTTTGTATTCCATATTAAGGCATGTGTATTCTGTACTGAGGGCGTATGAAAGTTCAATGTATTGGAAAAAGGTTGACTTTCACATTTTTATTTGTTTTTACATGTTCCACCCATTTAGCACTTCATTACCAGAGATACAGTATGTCTAACATTCTTAGGTTGGACCTTAAGGCCAATAACTTTTGTGGGTGTGAAGTGTTCAATTGAGAGCCAAGACCTTCAAAGTTGACCCATATTAAAAAAAATCTAAACTAAATTTTTGTTCAATGTGAAAAAATTCTGTTGCTTGTAGAATATAAAGATAGTTGCATAATAAAAAAAGTTTCTTATTTTTCGGAAGTAATTTTTTTATTTTCTCCACCACCTGCGGCACTTGTGTTATCTTTGGAATTGTGTGGGTGGGGATGCAAATACTTAATCATTTTTGTGGGTGTGCTTACACAGCATTCTATGACATTGACTTGTGGTGCAATGACACGCCACATCACCCTAGGCAAGAAGAGCAATCAACTCGCTTGTTCGTTTACAGCCAGAGATAAAAAATGGCATTTTCCTAAATTACCACATCATCAGATTTTACATTGACTTTTTCTCAGGCATTAGGCAATTCTTTGAGGGCAACAAGTCAACACCTAATACATAGTCCAACACAATCAAGTGGTGGATACTTGCCATCATCAGCAGAATTCTTATCAAGACGAAAGTTATGAGAACTATATCAATGGTTGGTGTTGGCATTCGTAAGGAAGCATCATTTATTCAAATGGTCTTAAGCATCATTTCCAATGATAAGAATCTCCCACTTGATTCGTTTTAAAATACCATCTTAATTGGTCTTGACAAAGATGAAGAGGAAAAAGTAAATTCTATTATTTGAATGACCAGAAAATAACATTAAACGTCCTCCCACCATCACCACCGACATTAAATAAGTAATACGCAAATATACAAAAATCCATTGAAGGTAGTACACATTAAGTTTTATTGGAAACAACAGGAATTTCGTAATGATGTAAAGTCATAGGCATTATAATTTTGATGGTCTGGTGCAAGAAAAACTTTTATTTGATTGTTTTTAAGTGGGGAGTATTATGACAATAACTTAACTTCATCATTACTTTCTATTGCAGAGGTACAATCCCACGGCAGCGGGTTCTTTCGTACCGGATTGACCCGGAACTACACAACATCATCGTTCCGGCCAGCGGCTGCCACCTCAGCGTACATATGCAATGGACTCCGAGGTAAGGTCTAGGAAATAGTAGATTTCATGAGTCGGAGGAATATCAAGGTCGCTGCGGTGCAAGAAACCAAGCCCAACAACAGCTGTAGCTTAAAACGTTCTGATGGTTACAACGTGGAGGTGGGGGATTAGCTTTCCTATTGCACCAGTCTGTCCAACACAGCCCTATCTCTTTTGATCCTATCTCTAATGACCCGTACATGGAATGTATGGGGGTAGCAGTCAGGTGTGGAACTGTCGAGATATAGGTGCTGAACGTATACATCCCGCCGAGAAATAGCAGTATCTAAGATTACGTGCCAAACATTAGCACCCTTTTGGAAGGTCATAATCGTCTGGTCCTGGGGGACTTCAATGCGCATCATGAGATGTGGCATTCGGCCCTCGGAAACGACCAGAGAGGTACAGCGCTGGCTGAGCAGATTGACAGCTCTACGTTTTGCACGGTCAATGAGGACGCCCCTACCAGAATTAGACCAGAGTGTCACAGCTCGCCAGACATAACCATCTTGTTACCTGGTCTGACAAATGACGTTACCTGGCAACCAGTCATTTCCCTTGGATCAGACCATCTCCCCATAATTGTCTCCATTAGCAGACCACCCGATTTCATTACCTCTGAACGCCGCACATTCGTCAATCATAAGAAAGCTGATTGGCCGAGTTTCAGAGAGTTCACCAATCACCGCTTGAGAGAATTGACCAATCCTTCTGATGTTCGGGTAGCGAAAAGAAAGTTCCGAGACATCATCACTGCTGCAGCCGCTCGGCAAGGATGCTAGCAAAAGTGAATCGTACAGGCCGATTTCCCTAAGGCCCTTGAGGCCTTAGTCCTCCCCAGTATCAGAAATAGCTATCAAGTTGCCGATTCCGTTGCCGCCGATCAATTTGCAATTTGCTGCACGCCATTACCACATATATTTGTCAAGGACTCAACCAGAGACGGTCGTGCGATTGACTTATCAAAAGCCTTTGATACAGTCAGGCACTCCACGCTGTTCGAGGACATTGAGCAGACAACCCTCCGGCCAAGCTTGAAACGTTGGATAGTCAATTATATGTGTGGACACCAGTCGTACGTGTAAT
The DNA here is from genome assembly GCF_047663935.1 of Musca autumnalis. Classification (NCBI taxonomy): domain Eukaryota; kingdom Metazoa; phylum Arthropoda; class Insecta; order Diptera; family Muscidae; genus Musca; species Musca autumnalis. The sequence goes on along the minus strand of NW_027411977.1, from coordinate 10,043,990 downwards.
TCAGGAACAAGAAGTCCATACCCCGTACAGTGAAATAGGGAGTTCCCCAAGGTGGGGTGATATCTCCGGAACTGTTTAACCCCTGCCTCTCCTGTATGCCGCCCCCTCCAGGCGGATGATTGCACGATCCTATCCTGATTACATCTGTGAGAGGAATATGCAGATTTCCGCCACAAAATCAACAGCCACTCTTTTCACCATATGGACAGCGCAGTTTGGAAGATAATTGAATGTCGTGGTCGACGGCAGCAGAATTCCGACCACAAACGACGCCACAGCTATCTTGATCCAGGTACCTATCCTGATTACATCTGTGAGAGGAATATGCAGATTTCCGCCACAAAATCAACAGCCACTCTTTTCACCACATGGACAGCGCAGTTTGGAAGAGAATTGAATGTCGTGGTCGACGGTAGCAGAATTCCGACCACAAACGACGCCACAGCTATCTGCGACAAACTGAAAAGTAGGAACAAGGTCCTCAAGTCCCTAGCCGGCAGCACTTGGGGTGCAGATAGAAAAAACTGTGGTAAGCTATGCGGCGCCAGTTTGGTCCCCGGGATTATGTAATACGAATTGGAAAAATATTCAAACCCGCCAGAATGCCGCCCTGAGAACAGCAACAGGATGCCTCCTAAAGTCTTCAGTGGACCATCTACATGAGGAGGCAAAGATTCTTCCAGTAAAGCAACACAATGAGATGCTTTCGTTGCAGTACTTGCTTGGGTGTTACCGTCATAGCCATCCCAATCACCATCTCCTGGTTAGGCCCGACACATTCAGGTATATCAGGAAGGATATTCATGCTCTAGAGAGGAAGGCCCAGCAATATAGGAGAGAACCCCGAGATCAACAGGCATATCAAGCAGGTTTAAATAGTATTCACACGGATGCAGTTGCTAAGGCCATATGCAAATATAGTGTGAACAAAGTCATCGAAATACATCATCCATCTATCACAGCTGAGGAGCGTCAGCTGCCACGACAAACTAGAGTAGTTTTGGCTCAACTACGCTCGGGATATTGCAGTCGCCTAAATTCTTATTGGGCGGAAATCGACCGTGCCGTGCAAAGCAAAACACAAAAAAACGAAACCTACTCATCTAACTCCAATGGATCTGTGATTACATCCAATCGAAGCAGCCACTATCCTGGAACTGGAGATAGACCCAGAGCCAGATTGAAGAGAAGAACGAACATACAAACATAATAATAAATGTAATGTTTTTCAATACGAACTGACAGTGTAGCACAATTTTTTACTGATCGCTACCAATATCATAATTTTATCCCGGCGAAGGGAATTATCAGTTGGCTTTTCAGCTTTTTGAAATGATGCCTTTTTAGCGAGTTCGGTTTTTCGCTAAAAAAAGGCATTAAAAAGGCATTTTGCAACACTGTCAGTTTGTTTTGAAAAACATTACTATCTGTAATACAAAGTAATGATGAAGTTAATCCATCGGGGTAATACTCCAGACTTAAAAACAATCAAACGAGATTGAAATATTAACCAAAATAAACAAGAAAACTTCATTTAATAAATTTAATCTTTCACAAAAGTTATTTAACGTCGCACAAAATTAGCACAAACATGTGTACTTTCCTGGAGTCATGTTATGGTCGATATTTTAAGGATCTATTTAAACATTCAAATAGTATTACAATTACTAAATAAAATTATAGTTGGTTTCCTCACAGGTGCGGCTATATTTGCCACATTTCTCTTTTCCCATAGCACAAAGCAACTCCATTATTTTTATATCTGTGGTATTTGATGAAAAGAATAAAATTTCTTCAACAAAATAAAACGAGTAAGCAAAACCTTTAATTTGGAACACGGCGTACACTGCACCCTGTGCATAATGTTGTCACAGTTAAAAATTCCTTTTGAGAAAGAACTAAAGTTATTCGCCAACCAGGCTTATAATGCCATGATGCCTTATGAAATAAGGCTACCTGAAACAAAATAATTTGAATCATGCTTTTGCAATCAAGTTATTTTCAAAAATTATCATCGATTACTTCAAGAGCGTGAAAGAGGGAGCAAATGTTTTGTTTTGTTGCTTGCTTCCTAAAAACCACTCTATAGGTGCAAAGCAGTCCCAGTTAGCCAATAAATTGACAGGATGAACAAATGGACAGAAGGAATCGGCAGGAGCGAACGAAACGAAGGGCCGACGGAACAAGTATGGTTACGGTGAACTTCACACGACTTTTCTTGTATTTCTTTTAACGCCAACACACCACCAAGTCAGCGATGAAAACCCAATGCTTATCCCTATGGATGATGCAATTGGGAATAATTCCCGAACATATTTCCCAGATTTGGCATTGAAGTTTTAATTTACCTCACTTTTACTGTCAGTTAAAATTATACAATGCAAAACTCGAGCACTCTAATTCAAACATCATTGTAAAAAAAATTGTGCCGGTTTAATGTTGAAAATCTCAGAAAAAAAAGATCAACCTAAATTTTCAGACGATCTTAATGCAAAAAATGGGAAAGGAGAATACATTTGGCTCGACAGTCGGGAAACATGGAGAGGCTGATAGAATTCGCAGCGACAAAAACGCGGAAGTTAGCAGTACCAGATTTAAGCATCTCGACATTCATAAGAGCACCTGACTGTTAACAGACCAAAAAACGAGAAATTGATCCCTTCATGGTAGATGTTGGATGTACGACGGAGGAGCAAACACCTTGTTGCAGCACAGGTACGTATCCGAATAAATATAGCAAATAAAATACGAACAGACACAATACGGAAATTGGACCTCGGTAAGCTGCAATCACAACAGATAACCACACCATATTTCCCTCAACTGGATCCATTGCTTAATAAAAGCGCTCAACAACAACACAGTAACAGCCGCAAAATACATACTTGTATACCGAAGAGAAAAATGCGTCGTATAGGGCAACTCTACAGTCAGTACCAAAGTGTATAGAACGAACAAGGTATCGATGAGGTGAAGACAGCAATAAAACGACTAAAGACAGCAATAATAAGGCACAAACGCCAATGGCTTACCAGCCAATCTGTTCAAATCCGAAGGTGACACGCTTAAAACGTGTATGTACCAGCTAGTTACCACCATCTTGCAGGAATAACGGGTACCCGACGACGGTTAATATTGTATGCTTTGGATACGAGTTAATATTGTATGCTCTAATTATAAGATAAGAGAGATATGTAAAGGATATTATGTAAGCAAGACCTGGCAAATCCACCATTTATGTTGCGGTCAATCTTTAAAAAGACCCAAAAGATGCAGATCGACACTTATAGTATTTTCGACTATGTCGGTCCATTCCCTCAAGTACCTCCTCCGTAACACTTTTGAACTTTAATCCTAATCCACATTTTTGTCGGCAAATTAAGATACCTAAAAAATTCTGAAAAGACCTTAAATACATTGGTTCTGTCCGTAGATAAAAGTTTCAATTCACATGGGCTGAGGGTATGTCTCTGTCGGCAAAGCCGACTGATATTTCTTACTTCTTTAGAAGGTAGTTACGATTATTGCCTTTAAGAATCATTTTAATAAATTATGGAAGTGTTTACACGATGTGAGCTATATTATTTTTCCTCAGTTACTAAATTTTTGTGAAATTCCAACCACAGTGGGTTAGAACATTTTGATAACAAAGTTTCTTTTTCGCAGAAAGATGTCTGAGAGTGTCCTCCTTCAGCTCATATATACATTTGTACCCGTCACGTTCCGTCCGTTTAACTTTTTTAATTTATTGAAATTACATGGGTTAAAATGCGTGGTTTCCCATATTAATTATAGCTTTTTTACAACAATTTTTAGTTGAGTTATATCAGTTATTTAAAGAGGCTTTACATGTACATAAATTGTTGAAATGCCTAAAAGCGGGGGGTACAGTTATACGGTGGTAAATTGAAATTAAAGTTTAGAAAAAAAAATAATAAACTAATATTTTATTTCTATTTTAATAGATTTTATATTTATTTAATAAGCCCTTATATCAATCAGGGATTACAAATTTCCAGAAAAAATTATCCAATGAATTAATTCGTTATTATTAATTATTATATGAATTATTTCGATTTTTTATGAATCAAAACTCAGCACATAGGGAATAAGTTAATTTTATTAAAAAAATCAAGCTACACAGGTGCTACGATAGATCCTCAAAACAACTAACATACACACACGTTCCTAACATTAAAATGTGTAAAATTTCATCTTTTTTATTAAATGTAGCCATTTTTTGAACAATCGTAAAATAACAACAACGGCACTTAACTGTATCAAATTGTAAAACAAGCAGCACACAATATCACTTGGCATCGTGCCTTCGCCATGTTCATAATGATGATTGTATTTGAATGGGTGATTCTATACACATTTGAGGTTGATAACATGAGGGTACCCTGCAAGCAAAAACGATTGCGGAAGTGACTTAGGCGTGTCGTCCAGGGCGATGAAAACAGTCGCGGCGATAGTCGCAGAAGTCAACCTGAAGTGACCTCCGTTGTGAAGAAATGAACCACGCCGGGGTGTCGTCTTGGAAGTCACTCCAGCGACACTTCTAGAAAATCATTTCCGCGAACTTAAAAAATATTTTTTTTATTTTTTTTCTATTTATTTTAATTTAAATTTTTTTATTTTTATTTTTTTAGTTTTATTTATTTTTTTTAATATTTTTTATTTTTATTTTTTAATTTTTCTTCTCTTTTAGAGAAAGTATTCTCCTACATTAATTTTGTCATTTTAAAAGTGTGATGTTTTTTGGCCTGACTTGGGAAGCGAACCCGGACCTTCAGAATGCAAAGCGAGTATGCTTACCACTGCACCACCGTCTCATATAATCATCAGATAGAAAATGTTCTATATTTGTTCAAATGTGTTAAATCATTAAATAAATGTAAACAGTCGCCTTGAAAGTCACTTAGAAGTCACTCCGAAGTGTCGGCATACGCGATAGAACGTAATCACAATAAGACTATAGAAATTGTTTGTGTAATTCACCGACGATCTTCCTTGGGGTGTCCCCGGAGTGACCTCTTAGGCGAGGGAGTGCGAAACTCACTTCCAATTGCTGGCAGGGTAGGTGCGATAGATGTTATTGTACTATTTATGGTAGGAGGGGACGTAGCTTGTTTGTTTTGTTGCTGCTTGTACTGTATATCCCAAATGTGTTTAAATGTCTGTATGTGTGTATGTTTGTCCTCTTAAGGCAGTTATATATTAAACATAACATTTTGTAACAAACGCAGCGATAATCATAAAAGACGTCGGAACATTTATGGGCCATGTTACTTTGTGCGTTTATATGTAATATGATGTTTGAGTATTATGCCTAATTTATGGCTGACAAACAAGAACAAGTTCTACGATGCGCTTAGGGCTGTGTGTACACACCTGTTATGTTTAAAGACTTATGTACACACTAAGTACAATGTCTATATTATGAGCAATCATTTTGTTTAAAGTCCCCAGGTTAATAAGCTTTTCTAGCGTTAATGACATAACAATGTGACCAAATTCAAAGTTAAACACACTTTACACGGTAAGTCAAGTCATGTTAGTACAAGTCAATTTTGGATCCTGGAAATTGTTATTGGTGTTTAAATTACGAGCGCTTAGAAGAAACATATGATCGTTGCCCTGCCCATGACATTAAAATCATTCTAGGCGATTTTAATGCCAAAATTGGAAAGGAGAATATCTTTGGCCCAACAGTCGGGAAATTCAGTCTCCACAGTGAAACATCTGACAATGGTATGAGGCTGATAGACTTTGCATCTGCAAAAAACATGGTAGTTAGCAGTACCAGATTTAATCATCTCGATATTCATAAGGGCACCTGGCTGTCTCCAGATCAAAGAACAAGTAATCAAATTGATCATGTTGTGATAGATGGAAGACATTCATCCAGCGTGTTGGATGTACGATCGTTCCGAGGCGCAAACATTGATTCGGACCACTACCTTGTTGCAGCAAAGGTACGTACCCGTCTAAACGTTGCAAATAAAGCAAGAACAGACACAACGCGGAAGTTGGACATCGATAGGCTGCAAGCACAACAGGTAGCCACAGCATATTCCACTCAACTAGCCCAATTGCTTAACGCGAGCACTCCTTGTCCCGATAACATAACAACACAATGGCAACATATTGCCCACTCCATGCAAACAGCCGCAAAATCCATATTTGGATTCCAGAGACCTCCGCAAAGGAATTCATGGTATGACCAGGAGTGTCGTGCTGCTACCGAAGAGAAAAATGCGGCATATAGAGCTACTTTACAATCAGTAGCAACGCGTAGCGCACGAGAGAGATATCGGGAGAAAAGGAGAGAAGTGAAACGTCTTTTCCGCAAGAAAAAGAGAGAAATGGAAAAGCGGGAGTGTGAAAAAATCGAGATGTACAGGAGCCAGAATGAAGTCCGAAAATTCTACCAAAGAGTGAAGCATCAAACAGATGGCTTTGGTACAGGCACATCCTCCTGTAGAGACCAGCAAGGTAATCTGGTAACAGATACAGATAGCGTGCTCAGGATATGGAAGGAACATTTCTCCAATCTGCTGGTATCCAATAGTAGCGAAGACGATGATACCACAGATCCAATTCCAGAAGATGGTATAGAATGTATACCACCCGGCCAAGATGAGGTAAAAACAGCAATCAACCGGCTGAAGAATAGTAAAGCAGCAGGAGCCGATGGCTTACCAGCCGATCTGTTTAAAACCGGAGGCGACGCGCTGATAAGGTGTATGCATCAGCTAGTTAGCACCATCTGGAAGGAAGAACGCGTACCCGACGATTGGAACCTGAGCATCCTATGTCCCGTCCACAAGAAAGGAGATAAGACTGTATGCTCCAACTATAGGGGCATAAGTCTACTCCCTATTGCCTATAAGATAGTGTCAGGGATACTGTGCGAACGAATAAAGCCTATGGTCAACGAGATAATTGGACCATACCAATGTGGCTTTAGACCTGGCAAGTCCACCATTGACCAGATATTTACCCTGCGGCAAATCCTAGAGAAGACCCAAGAGATGCAGATCGACACATTTCACCTTTTTGTCGATTATAAAGCAGCATTCGACAGTCCCCTCCGATCAAAGGTATTCCATGCAATGTCTGAATTTGGTATTCCCGCAAAGCTCATCCGGCTTTGTAAGATGACTCTAACTGATACTAGGTCCTCAGTTAAAATTGGAAAGAACCTCTCCAAAGAATTTTGTACCAAAAGAGGTTTCAGACAAGGAGACAGCCTTTCGTGTGACCTATTCAACATTTTGCTGGAAAAGGTAATACGAGATGCAAATGTCAAAAGAAATGGCACAATTTACACCAATAGCCACATGTTACTTGCCTATGCTGATGACATAGACATCATGGGACGATCAGTAAAGGAAGTAACTGATACCTTTAGGAAGGTCGAAGCAGAATCTGCGAAAGTGGGTCTGGCGGTAATCGGCGAAAAGAACAAATTGATGGTGTCGACGCGCAAAGCGTCCATAGAGCTCGGACCAACCGTAGAAGTTGGTACCTATAATTTTGAGGTAGTTAAAGACTTCGTCTACCTCGGCACTGCCATAAACACAACAAACAACATCAGTTGTGAAATAAGAAGAAGAATTGTATTGGCCAACAGATGCTACTATGGATTAAGTAAGCAATTTAAAAACAAAGCCACATCTCGTCAAACAAAAATAACACTATACAAAACGCTGATACTACCCGTGCTAATGTATGGCTCCGAAGCATGGGTACTTGCGCAAGCAGATAAGGCAGTGCTTGGTGTGTTTGAGAGGAAAATTCTTCGAAAGATCTACGGGCCGATTTGCGTTGACGGTGAATATCGACGTCGTATGAACCACGAGCTATATAAGCTATACAAAGACATGCATATAGTTAAACGTATCGAGATGCAACGATTGCGTTGGCTAGGCCATATCATGAGAATGAGCGATGATGAACCCGCTAAAAAGGCGTATGAATACATGCCACATGGCGGTGCACGCAGAATCGGCAGGCCTAAGCTTCGATGGAGCACACAAGTGGATGAAGAAATGGAAAGGCGCGGTATTCCAAAAAGTCAAGCGAAAAACAGAGAGGAATGGAGATCTTTTCTTAGTTCGGTCTATGGAACAAATGTTCTGTAATGGGCCAACTAAGTAAGTAAGTAAGAAGCCCATGATAGTATTAAAGGCAACACACATCTGTGTGTATCGCTCCCGTTGTTTTCTTAACCTGGCTTCATATTCCTCAGGCGTTTCTTACGCTATCATCTGTGTGTATCGCTCACGTTGCTTTGTTAACCTGGCTTCATATTCTTCAGGCGTTTCTGACGCCGTCATTTGTGTATATCGCTGACGTTGCTTTTTTAACCTGGCCTTATATTGCTCAGGTGTTTTTGACGCTAATTGTTCCCGTCGTTTCTGTAATTGACTGTTTCTATCACCTTCACTTTCTTTATCTCGTTTTGCTTTATACTTTTCTTCGTTTTTTGAAGCCTTCGTTTACGTTGTGTTGCAGTTTCTGTTTTATTTGTGTTTGTATTGCACCGTGGTGCAATGGTATGCACGCCCGCCTTGCACGCAGAAGGTCGGCGGTTCCATTCCCCGGCCAAGCAACATCAAACATTTTCTGAGTATTTCAGCCTTGAAAAACTTCTCCACAAGTGGTGTCTTAAGACACGCCGTTCGGGCTCGGCGATAAACAGTAGGTCCCTTATCATTGAGCTAATATGAATCGGGGTGCACTCATTGATATGAGAGAAGTCTCCCTTGTCCCGTATGGGATGTTGTGGAACAATGTTTTTTTTTGTTATTTTTTATATATTTTTTTACTATTTTGTTCCCTCGAGTAATGGACATTTAAACGGTCGACCCCCCAGAGGTTCAATAAAGGGGCAAGGCTATATACAACAAGATGCGCCTGAGTCTTGAGGGGAAAACGCTAACGACATATCATTTTTATCCACCCTAATGCCATACAGTTCTCGGCGCGTTTAAACCTTTCACCTTAACTTGGGTGGTATACCGCTAACGACATATCATTTTTAGCCACCCTAACGCCACACAGTCCTCAACACGATAAAAAATCTTGACTTGGGTGGTGGATTCAGGCTGGATTAATCAGATACCTAAATTACAGATTCAATTTCTAAATTTAAATCTTAATTATACGCCATTTAGTGGCTGCGCCCATCTTAAATATTGAGGTTGTATAGTGCACTGTATTCTTCTTGTCAAGCCCTTTTATTTGATACCAATATGGGATTGATAAAACCTAAGTTATCCGCCATTTTGTAGAGGCCGCCATCTTGGATTTTAATTTTATATAGTACATTGTATTCTACTGGTTGAGCACTTTCATTTGATACCCATATTGATGGGATTGATAAAACCTACGTTATCCGCCATTTTGTAGCGGCCGCCATCTTGGATTTCAATTTTTTATAGTATATTGTATTCTGCTTGTTGAGCCCTTTCATTTGATACCCATATTGATGGGATTGATAAAACCTACGTTATCCGCCATTTTGTAGCGGCGGCCATCTTGAATTTATAATGATAATGAATAAACATAATTGTATTGTCACCAAAATCCAAAGTGTGTACAAAATTTCAGATTAATCGGTTGACAGGAAGAGGGTGAAATTTGAATTACTAAATTTGACCCAAGAATAAATAATAAAACAAACGGGGTGAGCTAAATAAAACCATTTAAAAATATTGTTGTTTACAATTTCATTGCAAGTAAAATAAGTAATGGCGACAAATTGTTCGGTATATCCGTGGTTTTCTATAAACGGTGCGGCAATAGCAAACTTTATTTTATCTCTCGTTTACATATTAATCATTGATACGGTTTAAAGGAGTACTAAACTCGTATTTATTAACATATATTCAAAAAATATACAAAACTGTAGTAACAATTCGTTGGAAAATCTACTAGCGGGGACAAAATTTTTGTTACTTGCTACCGTGATCGTTTTCAACAGTTTGCAGAAAATTGCATTGGAAAAAATAGCTTTGTTCGTTATATACGTAGTTGCTTATAACCGTTGTTATATCCGAATTTATCTGTAAAAATCTTTGTTTTATCTCACTTTTGCACATACATAATTAAGTTAAAAACTCTTTTAATTCCGCTGTTAATAATTTTTGTCTCCATAACAGGGCAAATTGCCTATAGTGCTATGGTTCAAGTAAGCAATTTAAAAACAAAGCCACATCTCGTCAAAAAAAAAAAATAACACTATACATAACGCTGCCTACTTGCGCAAGCAGATAAGGCAGTGCTTGGTGTGTTTGAGAGGAAAATTCTTCGAAAAATCTGCGGGCCGATTTGCGTTGACGGTGAATATCGACGTCGTATGAACCACGAGCTATATCAGCTATACAAAGACATGAATATAGTTAAACGTATGGAGATACAACGATTGCAGGCCAAAGAATAGATGGCGCAAACAAGTGGATGAAGAGATGACAAGGCGCGGTATTCCAGAAAGCAAAGCGAAAAACAGAGAGAATTGGAGATCGTTTCTTAGTTTGGTCTATGGAACAAATGTTCTGTAATGGGCCAGCTAGGTAAGTAAGTAAGTAAGTACAGGTGACCAAGAACTAGACTTTCCAACGCCTATAGTCAAGCGGTGGTCTTGGAATTGAAATTAAAAATAGTCACAGAAAATATAGAAAGTTATATGTAAATTCTGAAACTCTGGTCACCAGAAATACAAAAGTTAACCCCCTAGTTTCAGAATTTTGTGGCCTTTTATGCCTTGCGAAAAAATGTCGAAACATTTCTGGTACGTTACATAACAATTGTGAACTTTCCGAATAAATGCTTAAGTTTTGCCAATACATTTAATTTGAATCAAAGCGCAAAATGTTCCGGTAGAGGAACCTGAAAAGAGCGACATCGTCCATTTTGGAAGTGATCTTATTTTGGGAATCATTCTTTTCGATACATATCGCGTCCAACATTTATTTCATTTGGTCACCTAGTTAATAGAGCTTTTGCACCATAATGTCAGGAAACATGAATTTGTCCAAGAAAACAACTAAAAAAGTATCAGTCGGCTTTGGCGACAGACATATACCCTCAGCCTATGTGAATTTAAACTTTCATCTACGGACAGATCGAATGTTTTTAGGGTCTTTTCAGAATTGTGTGGCCCGTTTTGGACATTTGAGCTTGCCGACAAAAATGTGGATTAGGATTAAAGTTCAAAAGTGTTGCGGAGGAGGTACTTAAAGGACCGACTTGGTCCATTATGGAAGTTTATCTTATTTTTGGTGTCATACTCGTATCTTTTTGATAGATATCGGGCCCACTAGTCATTTCAGTGGGATATCGTATAACTTTGGAACCAGCATGCCAAGAAAACATAATACTGCTTTAAACAGGACCACAACGAACAGCATCGGTATACATTACCAAAGAATATTCCAACAGACCCAAACACACAAAGTTGAACTTTTGTGGGGGAGGTACCCTAAGAAGAGGACCGATAAGGGTAATTTTGGTAAATTTGGACAAAATATTAGGAGATCCAAAATTTAAACCAAATTGGTTGCCCCGTTCAAAAGAAATCGTGCATACCATTTTAGTGACATTTTAAAATAATGGGGGAAGTAGGGGACCGATATTACCCATCTTCGAAATTGATGTAAGTATGGACAAAATAATACGAGGCCCAAATTTTGGACAGAATCGGTTGATCCTTTCCACAGTTTTAGTATTCACCAGCCATCCAGACAGACATAGACGGACAGAGCTAAATCGAATAAATATTGCCTGAACTTAGTTGGGGTATAAAACCATTATTTCAATGAGGCAGTGTTTGATCGTATGTTGTAGAAGTTGTGTTGATGTGTTGTGGATAATTCGGTCAATTCCTCCCATCACCTCTCCACAAACGACTTTTTTATTTTATAACCTGGTTTTGGATCGTTGTACCACTACTTGTCGTTGTTGTCCCCAAAACTTTTAATGTTAACTATGAAAATGCATAGGTAGAGAATATTTAGTCGCATTGAATTAATCATTTGCAACTCTTTAAAGTATATATACATATATTCTTGATCAAGGTAAAATTCGATACATCTGTGGTAATCACTCTAGAATCGAGAAATTCGTGTTGTACCTACAGGCAGGTCAAGTTCGACGAGGGGCTATATTGGTCCACGCTTTGGTATAGTCTCTATACAATGGTACCGCCCGATTTCAGGTATTTAGCCAGGTATTTTTAGCTACATTTTCAGAAGGAAATCGCTTTTATAAGGAAATTAGTGTTCGAAGTGGTTAAAAAATTTCCCAAAGAAAAATGGTGGATATATTTACAAATACCACGTTAAGGTTCGAAATAGTCAAAAACCTTCTCCACCAAAAAATTTACACATAGGTCAACGTTTTATAATAGGCCACAATATCATCGTACTACCGATTTCCGGTATTTTGGCGTTTTTAGCTTTGTTTTCCTAATGTTCTATATACCTAAAATTGTAAATATAGGGCGCTGATCAAACTGTCCATGAAAATAAACTATTATCAATGGCAATAATCTAGTCACCCACCATTTGCATATTAGATTCCAAAATATAACTCTTCACATTGGATGTAAACAAAATTCGTGTTCCGCTAAAATGGTACTTATAGACGCATAATGAATATCCGCCATAAAATGCAACAATAACCATGCGCAACATAGCACCACATAAAAAAGTGTTGAAAATTAATGGCTATTAAAATATTTTAATATTCTCAATTTTAAACATATTATACTTAAGCTTACACTGGTTATTACATACCTTAAATAAAACTAAAAATATTCCAAAACGTTCACACGCTATTGCATGTCCGGAAAACAATCAACTTAGTAATAATGTACACATACTTTCGGATATGTGCTAATAACACGTAAAATTATTTTTTTTTTCAGTTATGCTTTAGTGGAATTTTAATAAACACATAGTTTTTCAAACTTATAAATCGTCTTTAACCGACATTCCATGCATACAACATTTGTCAGAACACAACGAATATCGTGCTGAGTAAAACATGCAAACCAGCAGGAATTCGAATTATTTTAGTAAAGGGGTTGGGGCTGAATGTTGATTGAGTTGAACATAATAAATTATTTAACAACATAGTTTTTGTCATGTGCCACATAAATCCACTGCTGATGAAAAGTTAGTCATGCATTTTAATTTAAAAAGCAATTCAGTTAGTAATTCATTCTCATTTAAAATTCCGTGCATAAATTACTTAATTGCCTCGGCTAATAACCGAAGGTGTTAAAACATTTAGGCTTAAATATTATGTTGCACGACACAAATACATTTTAATCTCTCTGACAATTTTTTATTAAAGTTTTTAATCTGCTCTAAATTTCAGCATGCTAAAACTTAAAAGAGTTATAGAGAAAAAAAACATAATGGCAAGCAATGGAACAAACTAATTTATTATCCGGGTTTGAAATATTCACTATTATCAAATGTGTATGCAAATAAAACCAATTTGGGGGGATTCTATGTAACAACTACATATATGGCTTAATTTTGTACATTTTTACAATAGCTAAGGAAACCTGTAAATTTGTAAACTTTGCCAAATGCTGTGTGACTTTTTAAGTACATGAAAGTTTCAAATTAAATTTGTTTGCCCTTGAATGTATTTAAATTTCTAAAATCTGTTCATATGTATGAACGAGCTACATATTTTATATTGCTGGTACAGGAATTTCAATCATTCTAATGGAAGTTAATTATAGCAGTTGACTTTTGATGTAATAAGCTTTTGGTTACATTACACACACGTATAATGAACACATATTTAATTTCTACTAAATGAAAATCATTCCAAAATAAGTTACTTTTGTGTGTGTGTGTGAATTTACAACATTATAAGCAATAAAACTAAGCCTATTATAGGCAAATGCAGTAATGCATTTGTCATTGTCCTAAAAATCCTTACAAGGACAATAATAATTTTGCATTTTAATATTTTCATGAAATGAATTTTTGGAATTTAAATTTTGAATAACTTGGGTATAACAAAGAAGCACACAAACCATTCTTACCTACTCAAATTATGGTTATCACTCCATAGTGGTTTAGTTTATAAACAAAAATCGAAAAAAAATAATTGCAGCAAATTTTATGGTATATGAAAAATAATCTAAACAAAATTTAAGAACATTAGTAAAGGAAAGCAGAAAAATTTTAGATTAAGGTGCCTTAACTGTATAAAAATAACAAGTAAAAGAGCGACCATATGATACCTTACTCCACTATACCAGGGCACTATTTTCCAAAGATTTTTTTTATATGACTGCGACATTTATTAGCCGTCCGGTCATACAAACATAAGTTAATATACATGGTAGCATGCCAGAGATATAGAACCTACATTCATATATACGCCGTCATTACTGGAAACGCTTTGTCGCTACATATTATAATAACAAGTTAGAAAATATCAGTCAGCTGTGCCGACGGAGATATACCCTCATCCTCCAACGCAAAGAAAATAAGTAAACTCAATACTTATAACGTCTCTATGATTGTTTTAAATGTCGGACCAATTTCCAAGAAGTATGGACTTTGACCCAAAAAAAAATTTATCGTGATAACAAGTTCCACAAAGACAAACAAATGCAAAAAAACATTGAAACAATCCGAGACGAGTCCTTAAACTGCACACATTCCAAAATGTGTATGGGAGGCACCAGAAGGAGCGTTCAGATGTAGTCCATATTCGGACGTAATCCAAGTCGCTAAGAAATAATAAGATGTGCAAAATTAAGACCAAACCGGGGTTTCCCTTCGAGGGTTATCTTAGCCACTATTTAGTTGAGTGATTTCTTACCGGGAGTAGACATACAAATACGCGGCTCTCATCTTTTTTCGTGCCAGCAACTGTTTTCGGAACTGTATCGCATCCATCCAATCGAAAAAATACAGAAATAAAAATTTGCCATTCGGTCACTATCGAGTTTTATCCATAGCCACAAGCGAAATTTATAAAAATTGTGTTTTAAAAACCAAAAAATAGCAATTTATTCACTGGAAAGGGGTTTGTTTTGTTCTGACTCAAAAGGAAAAAAAGAGTTGTGTCTGTCGTAAAAAACAGCTGTGTTGCTCTTTCTCGCAAATATTGTTTTTTTGTGAAGTTGCCACATCAAAATTTTTGACTATCATCGCGTATTACTTTATGTGAAGAAGAAGAAGAATTAACTTAGAATTTCACTAACGCCTAAAAGTATGTCAACTTCCCCAATCAATACGCCTCGCAGTACTAAAAATACAGTGGGTCCCAGTGAACAAAAAGTAAAGCGCAGGTTAATGGAAATATCACCAGACAACACATCCATGGTAGGAAATATGACTACAATGGAACTAATGAAGATGATGCAGGAGTCAATGTCTAAACTGCTAGACGAAAAGTTGGACAACCTAGCGACAAAATCCGACAAACTCGATATTACAAGAAATATGGCGAGTGTTAAAGAAGACATCGAACGATTAACGACTGAGAATCAGGAGTTAAAAGCCGAAATGAAAAGTTTACGAGAAGAAAAGGAAGAAGACAGAAAACGACTGCAGAGACTGGAAGACCAACTTGGACGAAACAAACTTGTTATTCGAGGTGTACCAAATCAAACATCTTTGCATGCAGCAGTCAATAAAATATTCCGTTACAATTTAAATATGAATTTTGATCCAGAAATTGAGTCTGTCAGAAAACTTCAAGAAACTAAAGAAAAAATGACAGTGTTAGTTGCGCTAAAAGACAATAGAACGGTGACGGAAGTCCTAAAAAGCACAAAACTTTTGGCTGGCTCGTCAATTTTCATTGAAAGGGACCTAAGTGGGGTACGTCTGCAGAGAAAGAAAATAATGCTGCTACTTAAAAAGGAACTGCAGAAGCTCGGAAAGGAAAGAAAGATCGGGGTTAGATGCGAAAAGCTGGTGACAGAGGGCAGAACGTTTTACTGGAATGCAGATAATAAGCTTATGTGTGGGAATAGCTGCGGTATTGTTGTTTTAAGTAATATTTTTGGTGAAGGCATACAGAACTTAAGTTTAAATTATAATGATTTATTCACTAAATTATCGTCAAAAAACTTTTAAGAGCCATATCTTTTAATCAAAGTATTCAATCAAACCATATTAATAGCCCGAAGAATCAAAATGCATATTCTATAAATAATAAACTACATTATACATTAAACATTATATCATACAATGTTCACGGTTTACACAGTAAAAATCTTCACCACCGCTTCTTTGAGTACCTACAGCAGTTTGATATATTTATTCTTTCGGAAACACATGTTGAAGAAAGTAAAAAAGAAATTTACAAAAACAAATTTAAAAATTTCAAAACATATTGGAGATCTGCCAGTAGGAACAGTACTAGAGGGAGAGGTATTGGGGGAGAGGTATATGGAGTGAGAAATGATCTAGAAAGAAATGGGTTTAAACACACACTCACCAATCGAGGAAGCCAAGACATACTTCAGTGTGAGTTTAACAGTTGTCGTTTTGAGATATTGCCGGTGTATCTGAGAGGAGCAATTTGGGAAGAAGATTTCGAAAAACTGAAACGGGGTGCGGAGAAAAATGGAAATATGAAAATCGTTATGGGTGATCACAATATTCGGATAGGGGAGGAACAAGAATTGCCACAAGAACTCCCATACAACTGCTATTCCACAAGAAATTCATTTGACAAAAACATTAATGCAAATGGTAGGAAATTTTTGGAGTTTTGTGATAATAGTGGTCTGATTGTTTTAAACGGAAGAACACAAGGAGATGAAGAAGGTAGATTCACATTTACAAATAAAAACGGTAGCTCAGTGATAGACCTATGTTCGGTTTCGCTGGAAATGCTAAGCTATGTCAAATATCTGCGAGTTGAAGATCAAATCTGGTCGGATCATTTCCCATTAGTCTTAACTTTGCATCTACCTAGCAGAAATCAGCCGTTGCCTAGAAATTTCAAACTTCCGCCAAAACTAAAATGGAAAGAGAGAAACAAAGAGCTATACCAAACATCACTAAATCAAAAACTTTCAGTTTTACCATCCGGGTTCCAGCTCGCCAATTTAATTACAGCGATAACTCAGTCGTATCCGAAAGATACAAAACCAGATACAAACTGTTTTAAGAACAAATGGTTCGACTACGAGTGCTTAAAACATAGAAAAAAGACAATGAGTATGCTCAAAAAACTAAGAAAATCGGAAAATCAGTATGATAGAAACGCTTACGTAGAGCAGAAGAAATTCTATGACCAATTATGCAAATCAAAGAAGGTTTCTTACTACAAAAACATGGAGCAACAACTTGACTCTATCACTGATAGTAAAACTTGGTGGTCACTAGCGAAAGCAATCAAGCAGGTAGATCAAGATATTAGCTGTGACATACCTGTAGAAAGTCTAAAGACTTACTTTAAAGGACTTCTAAATCCGATAAGTAATACTGCACAGATCCTTTATGCGCCGAATTACATTACTAATCCAATTCTTGATAGAGAATTCACGCTTGATGAAATAAAAGCCCAATTGAAAAAGGTCAAAACAAATAAAGCGCCAGGGGATGATAGAGTCCCATACGAGTTTTTCATGTACGGCACAGAAGATCTATTATTAACTCTATGCAATGCGTATACAAGGATCCTAAATGAATTCGACGATTATGAAACTTTTCGAAAAGGGATAATTCTCCCTATCCACAAAAAAGGAAACCTGAATGATGTTAACAATTATCGTGGAATAACATTTATGAATTGTGTAGGAAAACTGATGATCGGAATGATAAACGTTAGAATTACGGAATGGGTGAATCAGTATCAAATACTAAATGAATACCAGGCAGGTTTTCGGAAAAACTACTCCACTGTTGACAACATCTTCAATCTCGCTGCAATAGTCAAACTTAAATTAAATGATAACAAAAAGGTGTATGCTTTCTTCGTCGATTTCAAAGCGGCTTTCGATAAAATTCCAAGAGATCTCCTAATTTATAAGTTACACGAGGCCGGATTAACGTCAAAAATTATACATTTTGTGAAAAAGATATATGAAAATACGAAATCAGCAGTTTGGTCTGGTACCCATTTGTCAGAATATTTTGATACAGAAGTTGGAGTTAAGCAAGGGTGCCTGTTGTCCCCAATTTTATTTGCACTGTATTTAAACGATATGCACGATCATCTACAAGGGGGTCTTTATGTGGATGAAATCAACATTCGTCTTCTGATGTATGCGGACGACATAGTTATACTGGCAGATAATCCGACAACCTTGCAAAGCATGATAACCAATTTGGAAACTTACTGCGATAAATGGGGAATGGAATTAAATCTTTCTAAATCTGAGATAATGGTGTTTAGGAAAGGTGGCAAACTTTCCTTAAGTGAGAAATGGAGTTATAAAGGAGAAGAATTAAGAACTGTGAATGAATATAAATACCTCGGTATGATTTTAACACCTAAATTATCCTTTTCGAAACATCTCACAAAAAAAGAAGAAGCCACAAAAATATCCCTAAATTTTACATGGAAACAGTTTATAGCAAAACCATCAATATCATTAACAGCAAAATGGAAAATGTTTCTGGCTGTCTGCAGATCGATTCATAGCTATGGTGCGCAGATATGGGGTAACTCTTATTACAATTACGTTGAGAAACTGTATCGGTTCTTTATAAAGAAAATTCTAAACCTTCCAGACTCCACTCCAAACTATGTTATCGCCTTAGAAACAGGTAATGAACCGGGATATATATACACACACTCCCTTCATATACAATACTTGGCAAAAGTTCTATTCGATTTATGTAATACCCGGCTACCATATATACTTGCCCAAAAACTTGCCAACAAAAATCTGGCTTGGTTCAAAGATCATTCAGACCAACTATCAATATATAACATTGATAATAGCAATATATTGAGAAACAAATCACACTGGATGGAATCAGGTCACAGACTTCTCATGGAAATTAGATCAAAAGCTTATAACACTTTTCTTCAAAGCGCAAGACAAAGTGAGAATCGAATATATAGATACCTTGATCCCAATATCGGAGCCATGTACTGTAATGAAAAGTATTATCAAGACCAAATTTCTATGATAATGAAAGCTAGAGGTGACCTTTTCTGGCTAAACTTTAAGAAATATAGGACACCGGAGGAGCAAAAGTGCTCGTTGTGCAACCTGGGTGAAGCGGAAACAATTTCCCATTTCATAGGACGATGTTCTGTTTTGAATAGTACTCGTATGAAATACTTCAATATGACTTTATTGTCTCAAAATGAGATTATTAATATTTTAAATGGTAGTGAAGATTTTTGCTGGTCTCGCTTGTATAAGTACTTGAAAGAATCATTGCAATATAGAAAAATACTCATTGATGAATTTAATTATTAGAGTTAATAAAATGAAGTAATATTATATACTTAATACTCAATTTCCGGCAGACGGTTTTTCAAAAACCATGCTGTAAGTTTCTTTATTTGTATAAAACTCTGTAAAATCTTAATATCTTTTATAACGTTATCAGAAAATAAAGAAAATTGAATTGAATAGTTCAGTTGGCGTCGTCTCAGGAAGTATGGGCTTGCCGCAAAAAAATTGCACTGCCGTAAAAGGGGCCGCAAGGTGAACATGTTTCAAACAAACTAAAACAAATTCAAAGGAGTGGGCAGATATAGTTCATATTCGAACCTGATATATGCATGGAAGTAATATTTCCACATCCCTAGTTTGGAACAATTCAGTTAGTCCCTTCTGGAACTATCGTGTGAATAATCTTAGCGAAAAATTTTGAAGTTTTGTGGGAGTAATTCACGGAAAGACCCATATGGTTCATCTTCGAACTAAGTTTGGAAAAAATTTACGAGACTTAAAATTTGAACCAAATTGGTTGATTCTTCGAGAGTGATCGTGCGCTCCAGCCAGCCAGACAGACGGACGGATATTGGTAAATCGCCTCCAAAATGGATTTCGTCCAAACATACTTGGTGTCTAAACACATTATTTCAATAATCTCGTTGGCCTAAAAGTTGAGGGTATAAATAAATATTAAAAGAATTTTAGAAATAGTTTTCGGTGATTTTTATCGAATAGATCAATGAAAAATTTGATGTATATATTTTCTTGATATATATTGCATATACATATTTTATTTATTCGGCGACTTATATTGAAATTTAATGGAGAATATTTTTGTCTTTGTCGTATTCTATCTAGAATAAAGTTTTGTGGGACAAAACTTAATAAACTCAGATAAAGTACAGCATTAACCCTAAAACGTGATTTTACTTTTGGCAGATTCATGGCGTTTAGGTGCAATTTAGAGATTTGGTGTATTCAGGGACCTATAGTAAAATTTTATGACAAATAGTTTAGTAGAATATTTTAGAATATATTCTGAAAGGATCACATTTTAAAGAAGTTTTTAAACGTTTTTGGAAAAAGGGACCAAAAAGACCCGTTTTGTGACTCGCATGAGGGTTAATTTTTTTCTTAAAAATATACCCCGCATTGTTTGTCAGTAATATTGCCAAAGAAACTTTATACCTAAAATGCAGGGATTTCAAGGAATCTGATGTTGAATATTTCAAAACCTGTAGAAATGGGCGGAACTTGCCACGCCTATTTAGGTTACTTCCCGACGTAAACTTTCAAAACGCCGACACACGTGTCTTCTTTTTTCTGTCCTCTTTCATAATCTGGCCGAATTATCTTGTAATTATTTTTTGTGTTGTACAGTGTAATGGAGAGAGTGGGCAACAATAGTTCCAGTACAAAAAGCAAGCTAACAGACTTGTGCTACTGCTAAGATTATTTTATATTATTATATATAAAACAACATAATAAAATATAATTTAAAAAATTAAGTTTCAGTGTTTAATTAGAAATGCACTTAAAACTAGGAAATAATTTGTCGCTTAGCCTCAATGAATATATTCTTTGTCATGATGGAATCTCTCAAATAAATCGATTGCCGTTTAATTTTGCAACATTTATAAGCTAAATGCAAGCGTTTTATTTGAGAGATTCCATCATGAGAAAGAATATATTTTTTGAGGCTAAGCGACAAATTATTTCCTATTTTTAAGTGCATTTCTAAATAAAACACTAAAACATAATTTTTTTAAATTATATTTTATTTTTAACTTTTTAGTAAATATATTTTTTTGACCACTGAGAACAAAATTATAGTCAATTTAGGCCGAAAATTTAGATAAAAACTTTAAAATGCCTGAAATAGTGTAGTACCGTTATATAAAGGCTATACCAAAACCTGGACTTACATATGTCCATAATTTTTGGTGGGGAAGTTTCTGTACCATTGCGGACTCCAAATGCCAAGTTACAGCCAATTCTGGCTAAAAATGAAGATAAAATCCTTAAAACACTTGAAATTGGGTGGTATCACTATATGGGGGCTATATCAAAAACTGGACCTATGTCAACAATTTTTGGTGGAGAAGTTTCTGTACCATTGGGGACTCCAAATGCCAAGTTACAGTCAATTCGGCCAAAAATGAAGATAAAATCCTCATAATACTTGAAATCGGCTGGTACCGCTATAAGGGGGCTATACCAAAACCTGGACCTGTGTTCACAATATTTGGTGGGGAAATGTCTGTATTATTGGAAATGCCAAATGACAGCTAATTCGGGCAAAAATGGCGATAAAATCCTCAAAATACCTGAAATCGGGTGGTACCGCTATATGGGGCTGTAGGAAAAATTGGGCCCATATTCATGTATTGTCATCCAAATCTGAAAAGTGTGCAAAGTTTTAGTCTGATTCGTCAACTGCAACTGTGTCAAAATTGAGTTACCAGATTTGAAATGCAATTTAAATAAAAGACCGTAAAAACACTGTAAAAATGGTAAAAATGGACAAATGATTCCATATTCATGATTTGTCATCTAAATCTGAAAAGTGTGCAAAGTTTCAGTTCGATTGGTCAACTGTTACCAGATTTGAACTAAACGGACCAAAACAAGTTAAATAAAACACTGTAAAAGAACAGACACATTAAAATTTCTTTGTCTATACATTTATCAGTCTATGTTTCTATGCAAGAAAAGCACAACAATAAAAAAACCACTTATATATTAGGAAGTAGTTCAGTCTAGCCGACTTTGGTGCTTTTAGGCTATTGTCTTAGGTAGTATGTATTAACACAATCCGGAAAAAATTACCGTTTTAAATGAGGCCGCTAGAACAACCTACTCAAAAAATAAATTCACTTTTTCCGAATCTCCATATTCCAACCTGATACATGACTAGATTAAATAATACGATGTGCAAAATCTGCACCAATCAGAAACTCCCTGCGAGAATTATCTAGCGTATTTGTCATTTTTTAGGCCTATATCTCAGGAAGTATGAACTTGCGCAAGAAAAAGATTGTACCGTCGTAAAGGGAGCCGCAAGGACAACTTACTGAAAAAATTCAAAACGATCCGAGAGGAACTATTTAACTTGGTATAGTCCATATTTGAACCCGATCTCGTTCTGGAAGGAATAATATGATCTGCAAAGTTTGGACCAAACCGAGTTATCGTTCACACCATTTTACAGACATATTTTGAACTTCTGTGGGGGAGTTACCTGAAGGAGTAGACCTATAAGGTCCATCTTCGAACTTAAACTAAGTTTGGACAAAATATAACGATACCCAAAATTTGGTTCGAATTCGTTGATCCGGTCGAGACGGACGGACATGGCTAAATAGACTCCAAATTGTCTGAAGCGAATTTCGTCCAAACATACTTGGGGTCTAAAACCGTTATTTCGATGAGGCACATTTTTGGCCGTATCAAAGTATATATACACTCGTTAGCCTAAAGGCTAAGGGTATAAAAATTGGGACTTGATTTTCACCGTAGACGTATGGTCTAGTGGACATTTTTGCTCACTACAATCCCAGGAATCTGAAGGAAATATTCCGGCAATGCTGCTCATATAGGCTTATACTAATTTATAGCTTCAAACAAACAATTTCATCGAAATTGGTTGGAAAATGTTTCCAAATCCGTCAAAATACCTAAATTATAGGGTTTTTTTCTCACAATCATGTTTGCTTTTTAGTAATCCATGTTGCCAATATTTAGTCAATAATTTGAGCAGAAATCTTCTTCTTACATCTTTATGAGACCACAGTGCATACGTAGTTGATATTAGAATTTTTTTGGTACTAACTGGTAACTGGTGTTATTTATTGCATTATTTACTTATTTATTCAATATTGACTGATTATCCAATTTCCTAACAGTTTCCAATGAAATTTCAACATATGTATAATTCTAGAATAATGTTAACAAATTTATGGCCACAAAGCCAAAGGAAAAAAACACAAGGGAATAATAACATTTCCGTTTTCATGACACAGTCGAATGCGTTTACAACGAACATCTGTAGTAACGACTTTTTTTATAGCAAAAAATTTCCCGACATAGCGTTGGTTGCGTCCAACGATAAAAATCAAAACATCCATGTCTTGGATTTAAAACATTAAAAATGCTAATCGCTTCTTAGTATTTTGAATTACCGCTGAACTTAGGTACACGTTGCATGACTGATACTTTTAAATTCTTTATAATCTTCTTATGGAATAGCTGGAGCTTGATGATCCGTGAAGAGCTTAAGACCACGGCAAATAATTTATGCTATCACATGGTCGACTCTGTCACGAATATAACAATGGATTACTTGCATAATGTGAAAACTTGGGTCTGACACCGACGATCATGGCATTTTTAGCACATACAAAGGGATGCAAGATCCTAAAATTGGGCACGGGCTACCCATAACATTTTGAAACTCAGATATTCATTGCTCAAGATATGATAGTTTGCCAAGATATGAAATGGTTGGAACATTTCTCCCTATTTGCAATGATGCACAATAAGGTCCGGAAAACATAGCTTTAATCGTGTTCTACTGTACTTAAAAAAATCAAAAATAACGTGAGAAATGTTTATAAATGCCTTCTTGCTTGTTGGCAGTTATGTGGCACATACACATATCATAAGAGGTATGCTCACAAACAACAATAAAATAAAAAAAAAAATAAAAAACACGACTAATACAAAACTCGCAATTTTCCCACAGGTATCGTAACAAACACATAAAACAATTTGTTTAGTAATCCATTTGCAAATATGAAATAAAAACGTAACACATGCAGTGTTAGGTACATATGTACATATTTTAGTAGATTCCAAAAATAAAACATGCACATATTTATAGTTATCTGCATGTATTTGTTCACAAATAGGAAAATGTGTATATCGCATAGAAACGGATGACAATTTTAAATAACTGGCAGTGAAAATAACATATGAAGAGTATACAATTCGAAATTTTCAAAAGGGAATTTTGGACAGACAGACTAACATTTCTAAATCGAATTATCATGCCGGAATAAAAATCGGTACACCAAAAGTTTTCTTAAAGCGAACAAAAACATATATTAGTAAAATGGATATATACATGAATAAAACACACTATACTTACTTAAGTGGAGCCTTTTAAATTAATTCTTAAAGAGAGATACAGTAAAATCAAAAAAATCTCTGGAGGCTATAAAAACATTGCCATCAGTCACTTAGAGTCAGTCCATTAGTCACTAGAGTAGAATAGCAATAACAGCTCTAGGTGGTTAGTTAAAGTATATCAGGAAAATGTTTTTCTTTGCTGTGTCTTATGCAAAAAACCCTCTACACTCGAACAAGTTAACTCTATTTTGCAGAGCACACGAGCACCCGCACCCACTCACACTCATACACCAAGAAACCTTAATGAATCTGCCTTTGAAAAGTCAAATTGCATAGCTGCACTTAGTTCTATGTTTGCCAAAGGCAAATGCGTGCATACGTATGTTTTCCTTGTGAATATAAAAGCCAAATGAGATAATTGACAACGAACATTCTTTTGCTTTCATTCTGCCCTTGTCTGTGTTTATGACGGCATAAAAGAAAGAGTTGCAAAAGAGTTATTAAATATGTAAAAACGATTTTAATTAAGAATGTCAAAACCGTAATGGAGTCGCCTTAAAGTTACAAATATCAACAAGTAAAAAAGTATCTGTCGGTAAAGCCGAATTTGTCATCTACGGGAAGATCGAATATATTTAGGTTCTTTTGAAGGAATGGATAGACATTGTCCATTATGGAAGTAGATCTTCTTTACGAGTCATATTTTTTCGATAGATATCGCATGGGTCATCGTATAACTTTTAGGAAGTATGGACTTGTCCACGGAAACCATAATATCTCTGTAAACAGACCACAACGAACAGCATCAGTATACGTTCCAAAGGATCTTGGCATAGACTCTAAACTCCACTTCGACAGAAATGTTGAACTTTTGTGGGGGAGGTACCCTAGGGAGAGGACCGATACGAGACCCAAAGTTTGGACCAAATTGGTCGCCCCGTTCAAGACATATCGTACATACCACTTTAGTGCTATTTTTAAATATTGGTGGGAAGTACCAGAAGTTGTATTTCCCATCTTCGATCTGAAACTAAGTTTGAACAAAATATAACGATGGCCAAATTTTAGGCCAAATCGCTTGATCAGTTCGAGAGTTATTGTGCTCTCTATCCAATACATATGGTGCCATAGGGTTTTTATACCCTCAGCCTTTAGGCTATCTATATATATAAAAGAGCAGTGAGGTGAGGTATTCACTGACTGACTGACTGACTGACTGATTCATCGCCGCCCAGACGAAACCGCTGAAGCTAGAAAGTTGAAATTTTGGGTGTAGGTTGCTGTTGGTGTGTAGGGGTGAGATAAGGCTGGGTTTTTGGAAATTCGACACAGAAGTGTACGAAAAGTACTAAAAGGTACTAAATATGGTACCCTTTGTATTAGGGAAACGGTAAGAGCTAGAATTCTGAAGTTTGGAATAAGGTAACTGATGGAGATCTAGAAAGATGTACCAAAGGGTTTTTGGGAAATCGACATCTAAGTGTACGAAAAGTACTAAAATTTACAAGATTTAGTACCAATTGTATATTTTGAACGGATATAGCTAGAATCATGGAATTTGGTATGGAAATCAAGGTAGGGAAGTGGTGTTGATGTAATTAAATGTTTTTGGAAAATCGTACTAATGTGTACGAAAAGTACTAAATGATACTAAATTTAGTACAAATTATATTTGGGTGAACGGATAGAACTGGAATCCTGAAATTTGGAATTAAGATTACTGTTGAAGTGTATGATTGAGACATGAGGGTGATTTTGGAAATTCGTACTTATGTGTACGAAAATTACTAAATGGTAGTAAATTTAGTACAATTTGGATTTGTGTGAACGGATGGAGCTGGAATCTTGAAATTTGAAATTACGGTCAACTGTGGAGAGTAACGAAGAAAACTTTTTGGAAATTCGAACTATAAGTGCACGAATAGTACTAAATGGTACTAAATTTAGTACAATTTGGATTTGGGTGAATGGATAGAGCTGGAATACAGACATTTGGAATGAGGGTCACTGATAAAGAGTAACAATGAAAGGTTTTTGGAAATTCCAACTATAAGGGTACGAAAAGTACTAAATCGTACTAAATTTAGTACAATTTTGATTTGGGTGAACGGATTGAGCTGGAATACAGACATTTGGAATGGGGGTTACCGATGAAGAGTAACAATGAAAGGTTTTTGTAAATTCGAACTATAAGGGTAAAAGTACTAAATGGTACTAAATTTAGTACAATTTGGATTTGGGTGAACGGATAGAGCTGGAATCCTGAAATATGGAATGAGGATCACTAATGAAGAGTAAAAATTAAAGGTTTTTGGAATTAGAACTATAAGTGTACGAAAAGTAATAAATGGTACTAAATTTAGTACAATTTGGATTTGGGTGAACGGATAGAGCTGGATTCCTGAAACACAAAATTCGGATAAAGTGAAGTTTAAGAGCTTCTCACGGATCGTTTTGAAATTTTTTTTTCAGTAAGTTTTTTTGTGGCTCGCTTTACGACGGTACCATTTTTTGCCTGAGATATTGGCCTAGAAGCTCCAAGAATCCCTGACGACAACAACCAAAATGGCAAATCCGCAAGATAATCTTCGCAGGGGGTTTTTGATTGATGCAGGCTTTGCACATCGTGTTATTTCATCCAGTCCAGTATGGAATTGAAATATAGACTACTTTTCAGTAGATTGTTGGAGCGGCCTCATTTACAATGGTACATTTTGTTCCGGAGTAATTCAATACTTCCTAAGATAATGGCCAAAAAGCTTCAAAACCTATCGGATATTGTGCAAGATAACTCTAAAACTTTTTCAAAAATTTCTTTTAAACTTATTTTAACATAATTTAATATTTTGAGTCCTTTATGAGGAAGTTTGGTTGCCAAAAATGTTTGGTATATGTCAATGATTGTGTATAAGCCCATGTTACGGTACCTACAGATTTTACAGCAAATTCGTGATATAAAATCAATATATTTTATATACGGCTTAATTATTGTTTTTGGTTTTGATGTTTTTTTCTTGGTCAGTGGCTGAGGGTATTTCTCCGTCAGCACAGCTGACTGATACGTACTTTCTTTGTTTTTACACATTTCGGGCTGTTTTCTCAAGAAATGTTTGCCATCGTAATGGAGGCAGCGAACGCAAGTTACTTTAACAGAAATCAAAGTGGTTCGAGACCAGGTAATAAAGTGAACCAATCCGAAATTTTGTGATGGAGGTACACGAAGTATAGGACAAATATAGACCATATTCGAACCTGATCTATACCTGATAAATATATTAGGATGTGTAAAGTATGGACCAAATCGGTCACTCTCTTCAAGAGTTATCATGCGCAGAACTTTTCCGAACATTTTTGAACTTTTGTAGGGGAGGTACCTGAAGGAGTGAACCGATATAGCTTATCTTCGAACTTAACTAAGTTTGGACAAAATATTACGAAGACCAAATTTTGGACCGAATCGGGAGTTCCGTTCGAGAGTTATCTTCCGCTCCAGCCACTACACACGGTGCCATAGGTTTTTTTGTGCCTTTTAGGATATTTTCTTAGGAAGTATAGACTTGCCCCTGTTGAATTTTGAACCGTCGTAATGGGGGCAGTGAACACAATTAGTTACAGCAAAAAATCAAAGCTATTTGAGAACATTTTCGAACTTTTCTGGGGGGCACCGGAAGGAGTGGACCGATATAACCCATCTTCGAACTTAAACTAAGTTTGAACAAAATATTACGAAAGTCAAATTTTGGACCGAATCGGTTGATCACTTCGAGAGTTATCGTGCGCTCCAGGCAGCATGACAGACTGACGATCGACTACAAATTGTCAGAAACTAATTTCGTTTAAACATACATGGGGTCTTAAACCATTATTTCGTTGAGGGCCATTTTGCCCGTATAAAAGTGTATATGTGCAATATTTTTGAGAATTTAACATAGTTGATTATTATACAAATTAAATGCTTTTGGATAAAATGAAATGTTTTTAGACTTGGCAAAAAATTTTGGTCTTAAAAGTTCATTTGCGTGGAAGCTGAAGCTATATTTATGTTAAAAAATGGTTAAAAATGGATTGAAGCCAACGTGTATTTTTTGTTTTCTCTCGATTTGAGATTAAACCACCCTTTTCATTATACCCTCCACCATAAGGAGGGTATAATTTAATTTGTCATTCCGTTTGTAACACATCGAAATATTCGTCGGATACCCTATAAAGTATATATATTATTGATCAGCATAAAATTCTATGTCGATTTAACCATGTCCGTTTGTCCGTCCGTCCGTCTGTCTGTTGAAATCAAGATTCAGCTCGCAATTTTAAAGATAGAGAGTCAATATTTGGTACAGACGTTTTTATTATTCGCAGGATGGTTGGAATTGAAAATGGGATATATCGGTCCACGTTTTGATATAGCCCCCATAGAACGGTACCTCCCGATTTTCGGTTTCGATTTTTAAGGTTTTAGCTTCATTATCCTACCAAAATGGCTGAAATTTGGCATTTAGTTATCGTTGGGTGTATAAAACTTACCACCTGAAATTTGTTGGTATAAGTCCACGCATTCATGTAGCCCCCATATAACGGTACCTCCCGATATTCAGTATTTTGAAGGTTTTAGCTTCATTATGCCACCAAAAGGGCTGAAATTTGGTATTTAGTTATCGTTGGGTTTATAAAACTTTCCACCTGAAATTTGTTGTAATAGGTTCACGCCTTCATATAGCCCACATATAACGGTACCTCCCGATATACTGTATTTTGAAATTTGGTATTTAGTCTTCGTTGAGGATATAAAACGTTCCTCCTGAAATTTGTGGGTATAGGTTCACGCCTTCATATAGTCCCCATAGAACGGTACCTCCCGATATTGGGAATTTTGAAGGTTTTAGAATTTTAGAATTTTAGATTTCAGATTTATAGCGTTCCGGTGTACTTAAAGTCAAAAGTGTTAATGATCACTTACACTTGCAAGGAAGACCTTCATGTCATTAGCTTTTAATGTAAGTCCATATTTACATTAGGCGATTTTCCTTGCGGCAATTGTCAGTTTGTAGGTTATGACTCACCCCTCTCACCATCAAACTGACAATTGCCGCAAGGAAAATTACCTAATGTAAATATGGACTCAAACTTATATTGTTAATGCTTCCAAATTGGTTTATTTTGCGTTTTCAAATGCATGCTATAGTAAAAGAACACATATAATTATGGCCCATAGACTAGCTAAATTCATTACAATCTGATTTTGAAAGAGAACGGACATAAAACGCATGATTTATAACTATATTGGTGAAATACGTATATGGTGCTATATCCAAATCTGAATCAAATTTTGTGAAACTCGGCAGTACTACTCAGGGGCTCTAGAAAATATCACATCTATTCGATCAAAGTTGACCTATTTGTAAAGATATATATGGCGGATATATCCAAATCTGAAATCTGTGCAGAAATTCATAAACCTGGGTCAACTCCTTCTATTTTTGTCCACTTTTTTATGTAGACAAGTTTTACAAGGCTGAAATACCCAGGAAATGTTGTCAACATTACTGAGTATATTTTTCCACCCTTGTAAAATGTTTGACGTTGCATGGTCGGGGAATCTAACCCACGACCTTCAGCGCGCAAGGCGGGTGTGCATACAATTGTACCACGGTGGCACCATTGGTGTCCTATTTAATAAGAGTTAATAACATATGATGGACCATTATATATTGGCTTGAGAACTTAACTTCCTTTTTGGGATTTGCTTTGTTAACATAATAACTTCACTTGGAACTTCCAACTTCCAAGTACAAGACCCTGAAGAACATGTTAACTATAGCCCATACATATATTTCTCACATCATAGTTCTGATTTACCAAAGTTCAATTCAACTATCGAATGCACTTTTAATTAAAATGTTGATATATTTTTATGAAGCTGTGCGAATAGTTACATACAAACTTACATTCCCCCAATGTAATTTATGACAATCATCAATTGGTTAGGAATACATCAAACTAGAGAAAAAGATTAAAAGATTCCCCAATGAAATACATTCCAATTATCACAGTGGAAAATGGTTTCCATGCAATATTCACATTCAGCTTTCGAAAATTCAATTAACTTAAATAAATATTCAACAAATATACATACAAACATATGCTCATACATACATTTTTAATTTGCACTGTAAATAATGACATCTTCATTGTACATTTATTTTGTATAAACATATACATATTCGTTTCGATGAGCAGGTCTGTGGAGTCAGCGTCTATTAGCTGCAGTACACAAATTTTGCCATAATTGAAGCAGTGAGAAAAACAACCGAACCTAACATATTTATTCAGCCCTTCTTAATTTTTTTACTCTCATCTATCAGATCAATGAGCGTATATACAGTTTGATACGGTAGTTTGGGCGAAATTAGTATCAGACAATTTGAAGTCGATTTAGTCCTGTCCGTTTGTCTATCTGGCTGGACAACGTAATATTTTTTTGTCCAAAAACACATCATTATCGAAGAAAGGTCGGCAATATCGGTCCGCTCCATCTGTCACAAAACTCTGAAGTGAGCACAGTATTTGGAACAAACTTTTTATATCGTTATATTTCTAAAAACTTAGATCAAGTTCAGATTTAGACTAAAATAGTCCACTACTTCTGGTAACACACATACCTACTTAGGTGGCCCTCTAGAGAACATCTGTCCTATAAGCCGATCTATGAATATATTCCACTATATTGTATGCGTTGCTTTTCTTTCCTAATTCCAATTCAATAATGGTCGTAGGCCCATACTATTTATTCCAAAATGAGTGTCTCGTCGAGCTGAGTCAATCTGGCTGTGTGTGTCCGTCCGTCTGTCCGTCTCTTTATTTAAACTTTGTAATCGCGCTACAGGTCGCAATTTTGATCGGATCGTCATCAAGATGTGGATGGGGTCCCGGAGGGGAAGAAACCTATTGTTTTTGGTGATGGTCGGAAAATATTTAAGGGTGGGAATGGTCAAGAAACTTATTTGGATAAAAAGTCAAAGTTTTTTCCAAATCGAATATCATAGCTTCTATATGGGGTATACCAAAAGCAAAACCTGACAATGAAAGTAGAAAATATCACCTTTCTAACGATGTAAAGCAGGTTGTCGTAGGTGATCAAACAATGAAGATAACACAATAGTCGCAAATAAATCCCAACTTTTCATTTTTGCGATTTTAATAATAATGACGAATATTACAGCTTTGGTTGGGGACCTTCCAAAAGCAGAGCCTGACTATGAAAGTAGAAATCCCATTATTACAATGATGCAAAGTAGGTTGTCGTAGGGGGCCAAATAACAAATATATAGTCGGCAATACATCTCATTTTTACATATTTTTTTTTAAATCACGCTACACGTCGCAATTTTGATAGGATCGTTACGAAAGTTTGGTGGTTAATAGAGCTCCCGGAGAGGAATTATTGTATTGTGTTTGGTGATGGTCAGATAATATTCAAGAGTCAGAAGGGGCAAAACACTTATTTGGACAAAAATGCAAAGTTTTATTATGCGAATATCTCCGCTTTTAGTAGTCGTATTCCCAAAGGAAAACCCGTCAATGGATGAGGAAAGTGTCACTGTTATTATGATGCAAAATAGGTTTTCGCACATCCCAATTTCTCACTGTTTTTGAATTGAACTGACGAGTATCTCAGCTTTGGTTGGATGCGTTTCAACAATGAAGACATTCTGAGCTTTAAAATTTTCCAATTGCGTTACCAAAATTGGTGAAAAGGGCGCTGGGATGTCCAAATTTCCAATTTATGGAATTTTAGTACCATGTCAGATATTTCTGCTTGTGTTGGACATATTCCAAGGAGAGAGCAACATACTGAAACTAAATCATCTGTGCTTTCAATTAATACAAAATGTGTCATTTATGGTAAAATATCAGTGTTATTGCTAAAGACCCTAACATATTAGAATTTTAATATTTTGAAGTTTTTACATTCTTTACTTTACATGTAAAATGCTAATAAAGAAGACCAGCAAAGCTTTAAATCAGTACCAAGTAGATGTCGACAGTAGTCAAATATAAAATTAAATATTAATTATTTCGGTTCAGTCCGTCTTAAGTCATTTGGAATAACTATAGGTGAAAACTGTAGTATCTCCCTGATAGATATGTTTACAAGCCTTTGCTCATTTGTTTAAAATGTTAGTTTTGTTTGAGGAGATGGGACTTTGTTTTTAATTAGTTTACTAACGCCAAAGTAGCACCTCCAAATTATAGGTGCCAACTTCCACAGTTGATCACAGTTCTGCGGACGCATTGCGCGTCGATACCATGAATTTGGTCTTGTCGCCGTTCACTGTCAGATCCACTTAAGTAGATTCTCATTCGATTTTTAGAGGAGCCAGTTACTTATTTTACTAATCGACCCTTCCATGTTATCGGCATAAGCAAGCAACATGTGGCTATTAGTGTATATTGTGCCAGTTATTTTAACGTTTCATCTCGAATAACCTTTTCCAAAAAGACGTTGAAGAGATCACGCGAACGGTTGTCTCTTTGTCTGAAACATATTTTGGTACCTAACTATTCGGAGAGGTTCTTTCCTATTTTAACAGAGGACCTGGTATTAGTTAATATCATCTTACAAATGCGGGAATAGAAAATTCAGACATGGACTGGAATACCCTCGAGCATATGGGGCTGTCGAATTCTGCTTTATAACACTGTGCAACATTTTTAAGGTGATCTTGTGCTAACAATTCGAACTGAGGATTTTTTGAAAGTACAGACCCAAACGACAAGAAACCCTAGTTGTTTTGTTGTGTCAGATCCAGCTCGGATTTTATGGCCCCATCTAAACATGGTTAAATATTGAGTTTTTAACGAAATTCGGGGCTATATCTCTGAATCTAATGCGAATCTTCATCCGACCTCTGAAGCAAATTTGTAAATTAGGTCAAGAATAAAATATCTAGAGAAATAATGAAATCGAAAAACTACATTTATTGCCTCAAATTTCAAAATACATGCAAAAATTCCACAATTTTTATACATTTCGCATCATATCTACAAAACCGTTATTTTTTCTGAATATTTTCTTCTGGAAAAATATTCCCTGGAATGTAATACAGAACTCTTAAGAACATGTCATTGTTGGAAAATGTCTCTATGCCATTGTTTCCAGTACATTTTTCAACGACGATTTAATAAAAATGTCAATAATGTAGTGAAATCCGAAATGCGAGAATAAACTGTTGGTGTGAACTGTGTTTGAAATACGTGTTGTAAAAGATATAATGAAAAATACCGCTGAAACAACATGAAGTAAGCATTTGAGAGTTTCATAATGTTCTAAAGAATTGTTGAGAACTTTATTTGGAAGATTTTGTCAAAAGGTTACTTGGTTCAACTCCCAATAGTTTAGCCGATACTGACCAAAATTTCAGCAATGTAATGTATGTAAAATGTTCAATATTTTATAGATTTTGATGCCCTAGATGGAGTTTTTCTTATGTGATTATTTCAAAAGATAAGTGCTACTAGGTTAGGGCTACAATATTGCTAAAGACAGCAATGCCAAATACCTATTCGTTTCTGAGATAAAGGCCTGATAAATGCAAAAAAGTGTAGATTTAGCCCGGTTTTGATGAGGCCATAAAATCCGAACTGGATCTGACAGGACAAAACCCTACTAGGGTTATTATAGTCTAGATATGTACTTTCAAAAAATTCATACTAGAAGTTGTTTGCATTTTCAGTGTTGCATAGTGTTATCTTCAAAAATATGGAAAGTGCATCTCTTGGATCTTTTCCATAATTTGTCGCAAGGTGAATATCTGATCAATGGTGTATTTGCCAGGTATAAATCCACAGTGATATGGACCAGTTATTTTTTGGGACACATACTTTAAACGTTAACACAATATACCAGACACTATCATAAATGCAACAGGGAGCAGACTTTTGCCCCTATAACTTGAGCAGACAGTCTTAGTTCCTTTCTTGTGGACCGGACATTGTATGTTTACGTTCCAATAATCGATTATGCGTTGCTCCTGCCATATGGTGCTGACTAGCGAATGCATATACCTCATCAGCTTTTATTCTTGAATATATCGGCTGGTTAGCCACCGCCCCAACGGCCTTATAATTTTATAGGCAGTTTATTGACGTATTTACATCATCACAACGTGATCAATTTGTTTGATGTGGTGACAGCCAGGAGCCCTTATAAAGTTCTAGATGCTTAAATCTGGTGCTTCCAACTACTAGGCTTTTTGCCTTTCCAATTTTGGCATTGAAATGCCAAGAATATGAATTTTCTAAGCGCTTATGAAATATATCCTTGGTTTGCTCGCCTTTGTCTTCGATGAGGCACGGGTAAAGATAAGACTGACGTTGAAGAATTTGGATCTTATCGGAATTATAGCAAGTCTTTCATCCACTAACTAAAATTCCGGTACCAAATTCGTGGCATGGCAGTTATGAACATTCCTATGAGTTCGAACATTCCATGCGCAGATTCGCAGACCATAATCTTTAAACGTTTGTGGGGTTGTCAACTTTAG
Organism: Musca autumnalis; assembly: GCF_047663935.1. Classification (NCBI taxonomy): domain Eukaryota; kingdom Metazoa; phylum Arthropoda; class Insecta; order Diptera; family Muscidae; genus Musca; species Musca autumnalis. The sequence continues at coordinate 10,008,911 of NW_027411977.1, read as the reverse complement.
AGGGATTTGTGGTTTTGTTATGAGAACTAAAAGTAGGATGTATTTTATAAAGTGGGTTGCAAACCTGACGCCCAACCGGCACACTTATCTCACTCTCTTTAGCGGTTGTTAAGGCAGCTCCCCAGGTAACACGACGGGGAGGTCAGTGTTAACTTAAAATTAAACAGTGACTTAGATAAATCCTTCGCGCAACTCCTCCACAAATATTTATTTATTTTTTTTTTATGAAATATAGTGCAACCTTGGTGCACGATGAAGATCGTGGCTTCGATTCCCCGGCCATGCAACATCAAACATTTAACAACGGTGGCAAAATACCCCTCAGTAATGTTGGCGACATTTCCTGAGTATTTCAGCCATGTAAAACGTTTCAACAAGTGGTGTTTTATACACGCCGCACAGTGTTACCGCTTCCATAAAAAAATTGACAAAAATAGAAGGAGTTGACCTAGGTTGATGAATTGTTGCACAAGTACTTATGGTGGCATAGGAACGAAAAAAATAACTGTGGTCTATATAGGATCAGATTTGGATATAGCCTCCATAAATATATTTCCCCGATTTTGCTACAAATAGGCCAACTTTGATCGAATAGATGTGATATTTCCTAGGGCCCCTGAAAAATCGGTTCAGATTTACATATAGCACCCATTTATATACGCATTTCACCGATATAGTTATAAATCATACATTTTATGTGCATTCTCTTTCAAAATCAGATTGTAATTATGTGTATTTTGACAAAAATCTGTTAAGATTTGGATATAAGTTACACATGTTTCCGAAAGTTTTACATAACTTACACAATTTTGTTCTGTTTAATTTGGAAATGTGACGTAATTATTCGTAATTACTTACGTTACATTTCCAAATTTCATCATTTCGTGTTTAGTGTACCAAATACATGAAATCGGGCGAAAATATATTTGGAAGCTATATCCAAATTCGAACCGATTTTTGTAGCAATCGGTAAAATTGATCAAAGTATCGCATATCAAATTTGAAGGGTATTCAATTAAAATTAACCGAGTTATAGCAAAATCGGGTGAAAGATATATATGGGGGCTATATCCATATCTGAACAGTTGGAATTTTTCATTCCAAGGCCATCATAAGTAGTTGTACACAAATTCATTAACCCAGGGGCTGGATTCTTGTTCTATGAAAATTTGAAATGAAAAATGTTTCCTTTATAATTTTTTTCATTTGACAGTTTTCTCCTTTGTAAAAGTTTTTATTTCACATTTTCATAGAAGCAGAATTGAGCCCCAGGTTAACTCCATGAACATGAAGCGGCAACACTGTTATAAAGTAGGAGGAAAGGTATAGATGTTCAATAATATAAAATGGACTATTCATTAAAATATTGATATATCTCAGAAGGTTGCAGGGATGTCAAAAAGTTTTTACACATTTCGCATCGGAAAAGATATCCAATTAACGGAAACGAAGATCTTCTATACAAAGTATTAAGAATTTATATTTTTTATCAAACTTATATTTTTAATTCTTGATAACGGTACTTTGTCCATGTCCAGTTGATGTCAAATTATTGTACGTTCGGACTCGGCGATAAACAGTAGGTCCCATATCATAGAGCTAATATGAATCGGGGTGCACTCACTGATATGAGTGAAGCCTCCCTTATCCCTTCCGGGATGTTTGTGGTACTATTATTATATTACACAGTGTAAGGGCTTTTTGAAGATGTTTAAGAATTGTTTGTGGTCCTTATTACAATTTTATAACATGTGGAAAGAGTATTATACGTTTGTTTGCCCAAAGTACATGCAACACCACCAGGGACGTACGCAGGATTTCATTTCGGGGGGGGCCCAACTTGACCAAAAATCATGAAAAATTCAGATGTTGTGTAGCGTTACGTAAAGCTATTTTAATGGGTTATGACCATTTATAAGAATTAGAAAAACTATTTTCATGCATTTTTATAAGAAAACTATTAAACCTTGAGTTACCTTCTATTTTTTTTTTTTTTTTTTTTTTTTTTTGAAAAATCTTTCTGACAAATACCCACCTATAAAACTGTTTTTACTAAAGCAGTTTGCGGTAACCACTGTAGTTTGAAAAAAAAATAAACCGATCAGCACATATTTTTGTGGGATCATTACGAACCTAATAATCTTGTCCATTATCGAAACGGAAGTAAAAAAATAAATTTTTAAAAATGTTGAACAGTTAAAATCAAAATTTCGATTTTAACAAAAAAAACTGGAAGAAAATTGAAATTTTTGTCGGACTCCGTCAGCAGTTTTTTAAAGACTCTCTCGGTTAATCACATGCTTTATATGTATAATAGTCCCCCAAAAACATATAGAGAGTCCCACAAAACATACAGTGAGCACCGCTTTCAAAAGTGCCTCTTCGAGGAAAATGCGTTTTCAGTTTTTATGCTACCGAATTTTACAACCACAAAGAATTGACGTTGTCGTTGCAAGATTTTCATTATTTCGATGATCTTAGCTTAATTTTTAAGAATATCGTCTGTCATTGTCGTTGATATGTTTCCAAAAGAACACTTTAAGCAAAATTTAACAGTTTTGGAGATATGGTGCGAAATGTATACAAATTATGGAATTTTTAGATATATTATAGCATTTGAGGCAATACATGTAGTTTTTCCAGTTCATTATTTCTCCAAATATTTTATTCTGGCCTTTAACTACAAATTTGCTTCAGAGTTCAGAAGCAATAAAAATTCAATATTTAGCAATGTTTAGATGAGGCCATAAAATCCAAGCTGGATCTGACTCAACAAAACGCAACAAGGGCTGTTGTATTTTGGGTCTGTACTTTCACAAAATCCCCACTTCGTTGTTTGCACAAGATTACATTAAAAATGTTGCATAGTGTTATTTACCGGAAGAGATAGGGTCTGATTCCTGGATTATTTTTACTTTTAATATAATGTTACAAAAGAATCGTTATAATTGTTTTTGAACTCGATGACAAACACTTTGATGGACAATCGATCCTTATTGAACCCCACATATTCGCTAATAACACTATGCAACATTTTTAAGGAGATCTTGTGCAAACAATTCGAACTGAGGATTTTTTGAAAGTACAGACCCAAACGACAAGAAACCCTAGTTGGGTTTTGTTGTGTCAGATCCAGCTCGGATTTTATGGCCCCATCTAAACATCGTTAAATATTGAGTTTTTAAAGAAATTCGAGGCTATATCTCTCAAACCAATGCGAATCTTCTTCTGATCTCTGAAGCAAATTTGTAGATAAGGACAAGAATACAATATTTGGAGAAATAGTGAACTCGAAAAACTACAATCATTGCCTCAAATTTCAAAATATATGCAAAAATTCCACAATTTTTATACATTTCGCACCGTATCTCCAAAACCGTTAATTTTTTCTGAATATTTTCTTTTGGAAAAATATTCCCTGGAATGTAATACACAACTCTTCAGAACATGTCAATGTTGTAAAATGACTCTATGCCGTTGTTTTCAGTACATTTTTCAACGACGATTTAATAAAAATGTCAATAATGTAGTGAAATCCGAAATTCGAGAATAAACTGCTGGTGTGAACTGTGTTTGAAATGCGTGTTGAAAAGATATGATGCAAAATACCACTGAAAAACATGAAGTAAGCATTTTAGAGTTTCGGAATGTTCTGAAGAATTGTTGAGAACTTTATTTGGAAGATTTTTGCAAAAGGTTACTTGGTTCAACTCCCAATAGTTTAGCCGATACTGACCAGAATTTCAGCAATTATGTAAAATTTTCTATATTTTATAGATTTTAATGCCCTAGATGGAGTTTTTCTTATGTGGTTTTTTAAAAAGATAAGTTCTACTAGTTTAGGGTTACAACAGTGCTAAAGACAGCAAGGCCAAATTCCTATTTGTTTCTGAGATAAAGGCCTGATAAATGCAAAAAAGTGTAGATTTAGCCCGGTTTAGATGAGGCCATAAAATACGAACTGGATCTGACAGGACAAAACCCTACTAGGGTTTTTGTAGTCTAAATATGTACTTGCAAAAAATTCATACTAGAAGTTGTTTGCATTTTCAGTGTTGCATAGTGTTATAAGCTAATTAATTTTGGAAATGGATCTTATTTTGAGAGACACCCCTCTCGATAGTTATCGCGCCCATAAGTTATTTTAGTTGGTCACCATAGTATTTAGAGCTTTGTCAGGAAGCATGAACTTGTCCACGAACAATAGAATATCGCTGTAAACAAGACTACACAATGTCCAAAGGATCCTCAAACAGTCTTTAAACTGCAGTTATGTTAGACTTGTATGAGGGACCTGAAGATGTTGCCCAAACATATTCTCTTGGAACTTGATCTACTTTTGGAAGTAATTTTGCGAGTGGAACGATATTGTCCATATTAGGTTCGATTTTAGACTGAATCGGTTAGTCCCTTCGACAATTTTAGTGAATATTTTTTAACTTTTATGGCCGATATGACTTAAATTTAATTTGGACAAAACATTACGAGATCCATAACTTGGACCGAGAGTTATCATGAGTTCCAACCTGCCAGACAAACAGAGATACAGACGGACGGTGGTAAGTACTTCCATCTTGTCTGAAACAAATATCGTCCAAACATATGTGAAGTCTTAAATCATTATTTTGAAGAAATCTATACGATACAATCGTAGTGTATATAATCTCGTAATCTAAAGTCTGAGGTTACAATTTTACATCGGTAATGATAAGTAAAAATCAAGTGACGCACAAAAATTCATTTGTCTTCATTATTTTCTCATATTGTTTAGCAGCAAATTTGTCTAAAACAGAATAATAACATTTCGGCGATGGCAGTAAAACAAATTTCTAATTGGCTTTCAATATGTAGTCCACGAAGGACCGACCCTTCATACATTTTATTCAATAGATTTTTTTTATATATTTCCATTCCCATAATACTGAACTCGTTATTTTTGTTATAACCGGATGAGTTTTAAGCCTCGAGAGCACTATACAGTTCGAATAAATAATAGACATGGGGTATATTCATAAAGGAATTAGCATTTGATAGTGATATGATATGACATGAAGAAGTAATTCAGATTTTATTGGAAGTTTCTCTCAAAAACAGCTTACAAACAAAAATTTTTAAAATATTTTCTTACAAAACTTGTTAATGATGCACATTTTCTGTTCAGAAACTTAATAAAATATAAGTTTTAATTTGAAATCTTCAAATATACAAACATTTTTATGAGAAAAAATGTAATAACTAGTTACAGTAGCTTAACAAATTTTGTTCGACCAAACCATTTCGGGGGGGGGCCCGGGCCCCCCGTGCCCCCCCCCTGCGTACGTCCCTGAACACCACGAAATTTTCGTACTATATCCCCATTTAGCTATTAGTCTATTGGCTTAGATCAGTATTCCGTGGTGATAGAAATATTCTAACAATAATGTTTGATTAATACGAGTAAAACATTACATACGTACCGTTTAGTAATTTAAATTCGAAGTTGATTGATTCATAATGAAACTGAAGAAAAAATGCCACTACTCCGCATCCCTGGCGAATAGTATGACAAAATGTAAATGTAGTTGTTCGACTGAATATATGAATGTATGCTTGTGGTGTCAAATCCCAAAATAAAATTTTGTACAAATATTTTTACATTGTTTTAAAATTTATCTACAGTGACCATTGCAGGGACTGATGTCCCTACAATTCTATTTAAATGCCGGATATGTACCATTTTGTTTTACAGTGAAAGTTTCCTGTAACAACAACGTTATATTGAGAATTAATTGTTACATTTACTAAATTGTATGTTATTTTAGTATTTATGCACATACATATGTATGTATAAATACTTAATTACTTATTGATTGTTCTTCTATAAAAAAGGGAATTATAAAGTAGTTTGTAAAAATAAAATTTTTGATTTTAGTCATTGTTTTTGAAACAATTTTTGCAATGTTATTTTAAAATACAAAGCTTTAACTACTTCAGTGTTATTGTTTTAATATTTTATTAAGTGAGCAATTATTATGGTAATGGAACTGAATGAAATTAAATGTCTATTGGACAAAATGTTCTATATATTAGGGACTTTTCGTAGACTATATCTCGAAAATGTTAAACATTTTTTCAACGCATTCACCAAAACCAACGACATAATGAAGAAAAATGAATCGTTGTGCCTCAAAAACTATTAAAATATGCTAAATGTTGCATACCGACATGACTTTTTTGAACTTTTTTCAAAAATTATTTCATGCAGCAAGAATGGACTTTTGCCTACTAATGACTAAAATAATGTAATTTTGTATTGTATAATTTGTATATTTGTATAATTTGTATTGTAGAATTGTACCCTAAGCCTTTACTCTAACGAGGTTATATACACTTTGATACGATAAAAATGTGCCTCGTCGAAATAATGGTTATAGATTCTACATACACTTGAAGGAAATTGGTTTTATTTTGAGTCGATTTAGCTCAGTCCATCCCTTTATCTCGCTGTCTGTCTGGCTGGAGCAAAATATAACTTTTGAACGAATCAACCAATTTTGTCCAGATTATGTAATATTTTGCCCATAATTAGTTTCAGTCATATCGGTTCATTATTGGTCCAGAATGGTTCGACATTGATTTTAAATTAGATTAAAACTATTAATAAGTTAATACGAAAAGCGCATATATGTCATTATCTATATATATAAAAGAGCTTAGTGATGACTGAGTGAGTGAGTGAGTGACTGACTGACTGGCATATCATCGCCCAGACGAAACCGCTGAAGCTAGAAAGCTGAAATTTTGACTGTGGGTTGCTGTTGGTGTGTAGGGGTGAGATAAGGCTGGGTTTTTGGAAATTCGACCTAGAAGGGTACGAAAAGTACAAAAAGTTACTAAATATGGTACCCTTTGTATTAGGCAAACGGGAAAAGCTAGAATTCTGAAATTTGGAATGAGCATAATTGATGGAGAGTTAAAAAGATGTACCAAAGGGTTTTTCGAAATTCCACCTCTAAGTGTACGAAAAGTACTAAAAGTTACAAAATTTAGTACCAGTTGTATATTTTGAACCGATTTAGCTAGAAACTTGGAATTTGGTATGTAAATGAAGGTTGGGAAGTGGTGTTATAAAAGGAAATGGTTTAGGAAATTCGTACTTATGTGTACGAAAAGTACTAAATGGTACTAAATTTAGTACAACTTGGATTTGGGTGAACGGATAGAATTCGAAAACTGAAATTTGGAATTAAGATTACTGTTGGCGTGTAGGATTGAGATATGTTTGGAAATTCGTAAATTATGTGAACGAAAAGTACTAAATGGTACTGTATCAACTTGGATTTGGGTAACGGAAATAGCTGGAAACCTGAAATTTAGGATTAAGATTACTGTTGCAGTGTAGGATTGAGATATGGGAGTAGTTTTGGAAATTTGTACTTATGTGTACGAAGAGTACTAAATGGTACTAAATTTGGTAGAATTTGTAATTGATTGAACGGATAGGTCTGGAAACCTGAAATTTGGAGTTAAGGTTACAGTTGGAGTGTGGGATTGAAGAAGATTTGGAAATTCGTACTTATGGGTACTAAAAATTACAAAATTTAGTACAAGTTGTATATTTTGAAGGGATTTAGCTGGAAATTCGGAATTTGGTATGTAAATGAAGATTGGGAAGTGGTGTTTATAAAAGGAAGCGGCTTAGGAAATTCGTACTCATGTGTACCAAAAGTACTAAATGGTACTAAATTTAGTACAATTTGGATTTGGGTGAAAGGATAAAGCTGGAAACCTGAAATTTGGAATTAAGACGGAGTATAGCATTGAGATATGGGGGTAGTTTTGTTTACTAAATGGTGCTAAATATAGTACAATTCGATTTGGGTGAACGGATAGAATTAAGATTACTGTTGGAGTGTAGGATTGAGATAGGTTTGGAGATTCGTAAATTATGTGAACGAAAAGTACTAATTGGTACTATATATAGTATAACTTGGATTTAAGTTAACGGAAATAGCTGGAAAACTAAAACTTGGGATTAAGATTACTTTTGCAGTGTAGGATTGAGATATGGGATAGGTTAGGAAATTTTTACTTATGTGTACGAAAAGTACTAAATTTGGTACAATTTGGAATTGATTGAACGTATAGGTCTGGAAACCTGAAATTTGGAGATAAGGTTACAGTTGGAGTGTGGGATTGAAGAAGATTTGGAAATTCGTGATTATGGGTACGAAAAGTACAAAATAGTACTAAATTTTTTTACAATTTGTATTTGTGTGAACGGATAGAACAGGAATCTTGAAATTTGGACTTAACATTACTGTTGGAGTATAGGATTGAGGTAGTATTGGAAATTCGTACTTATGGGTACTGAAAGAAAAAAAAATGGTACTAAATTTGGTACAATTTGTATTTGGTGAACGAATAGAACTGGAATCCTGAAATTTGGAGTTAAGATTAATGTTGGAGTGGAGCTGGAATCCTGAAATTTGGAATTTAGATTACTGTTGGACTGTAGGATTGAGGAAGTTTAGGAAATTCATACTTATGGGAACGGAAAGTACTAAATGGTACTGAATTTGGTACACTTTGGATTTGGATGAACGGATAGCGATGAAATCCTGAAATTTGGAATTAAGATCGTTATGTATATATATATAATTGTTCCACAAACATCCCAGATGGGACAAGGGAGACTTCTCTCATATCAATGAGAGCACGCCGATTCATATTGGCTCAATGATATGGGACCTACTTTTTATTGCCGAGTCCGAACGGCGTGTCTTACGACACCACTTGTAGAGAAGTTTTTCATGGCTTAAATACTCAGGAAATGTCGCCAGCATTACTGAGGGAGAATTTTGCCACCGTTGAAAATTTTGATGTTGCTTGGCCTGGGATTTGAACCGCAGACCTTCTGAGTGCAAGGCGGACGTGCTAACCATTGCACCACGGTGGCCCCCTAAGATCGTTATGATAAGTATTAAATTTCGTACAATTTATATATGGTTGAACGGAGAGAGCTGGAATTCTGAAATTTGGAATTAAAGTTACTGTAAAAGTGAAGAATTGAGGTACTTTTGGAAAATCGTACTTATGGGTACGAAGAATACTAAATAGAACTATGTTTCGTACAATTTGATAATGGACGAACAGATACTGCTTGAATTCTGAGATTTGGAATCAATATTAATGTTGTTATTTTGTATAATTGTCAGTGTAGGGTTGAGACATGTGGTTTCCAAAATACGTACGATAAGTTTACGAAAATTACTAAATGGTACTCAATTTGTTGTTGGGTGTGGGGACGGAGCTGGAATCTGTATTTTTGGAGTTAGGGTGAGTATTGGTGTGTAACATTTGTATATTTACGAAGAGTACTAAAGATGTCTAAATGTTGTATCGGGTGTAGGCACGGGTGGAATTTTAAACTTTGTTTTTAGAGTCACTGTTGGTATGGTGGGTTAAGATATGGAGATGGTTTTGGAAATGCATACTATAAAAGGTAGTAAGTGGTATAGAATTTGATATAATTTGTTATTGTGTAAAGGGGTTAGCAGGAAGTTTTGGAATTTTAGGAGGAGGTTTCGGAAATTCGTTCTTATGTATTTCTAAAGTACTATAATTTAGTTTGGGGAACTGATAGAGCTGGAAATGAGAATCGCGGTTGGTACAAATGGTTGATATAAGAAAGTAATATTTTGAGGTTATACCCACGTGTATGAAATGTACTAAATTTGGTACGATGAACGATCATATAAGTAGTTTTTTAATGCGTACAAATTCTGAAAGTTGGTATGAGGGTCGTTGATGGCTGAAATGATATTGGAAATATCTAATATTAGGTAAAAAAAGTACTAAATGGTACTGAAACTTGGAATTAAGATTACTGTTGGAGTGGAGGATTTAAGTAACCTTTGAAATTCGTTCTTATGTGTACCAAAAGTACTAAATTATACTTAACGTGATAAAATTTGGATTTGGTTAACGCATCGAGCTAAAGTCCTGAAATATAGAACTAAGATTACTGCCGGAGTGGAGGATTGAGTTAGTTATTGAAATTTGTACTTTCGTATGAAAAGTATTAAATGGTACTAAATTTTGTATACGGAAATTAAAAAATAAATTTGGTGCTATAGTTGCTGTTGGTGTGTAGGTTTGAGTTATGGATGTCATTGTGGATATACGTACCATAAAAGGTAGAGCTGAAATTGTGAAATTCGGTATTAGGATTGCGGTTGGGGAATAGAAGGAGATGAGGATCATTAAATAGGTATCGCTGTTGCGATATAGTTTTTGATATAGGGATGTAAGTTTTGTAACTATTACCTATTATTAGTACTAAATTTGGTACCGTTTTGTTGTTGCATAAAGAGATATAGCTGTAATTTCGCATTTTTGTTTAGGTTGAGTGTTAGTTTTTAGATAAGGAGGTTTTTTATATGCGAAATTAGGTATGGAGGTCACTGAGGGCCAAGGTATTGAGCTGTTGTTGGAAATGCGGAAATACATTTTGATATCACAAATTCCGAAATTACAACTACTTCGGTTGGAAAAAGTGGATACAACTTTTCTTTTTTTTAGAAATTGGAACTAAAGGTGTACGAACAATATTAAATTAAATTAAAAATCATTTAAAATAGGTGTTGGTACATACATTTTTTTCATATTAAGTATTGTTTATTTGTATATTCTTCATTTTCCGCATGCGGGCATTTTGCTAGTAACAAATAAAATTAAATAATGCATTACTGAACTTCAATGCATTTGGTGCGGGACTGAAGTTAAGGTGTGGTATTTCGATATGTTCTTAAAGTAGAAAGAAACCGTAATGTTCGGGGAGAACTGCTTATACCCTTCACCATATTCGCGAATAGATTTAGATATGTATATAGGGATTGCATTAAAACGTGGACATTTTCTGACCACTTTCTGCAATATTCTTAAAAAATATACTAAGATCTTCGAATTACTGAAAACCTTGCCATTGTAAAATTAGGAATTCTCTCTGGGAAGAAGAGTGGATTTGGTTGGAAAATTCTGAGTTATACCAAAATGTGAACTTGTATGGCTAATTTTTTGAACGATTTTTATCTGCTTCAATGTTGTTGGAGAATTTGGTTAAGAACTTCAAAATATCGAAAACCGAGCAGATTTTTTGTATGTCGTCCCAGAAGTATCAGACCACAATTGGTATTTTCAATTCCTAATATTCAAGAGCTAGTATGAAGAGGTAAGTTATATATTCGATGAGTGCATCCACCACAACATGATCAAATTGTTGTCTTGTACACAGCTGATAATGTACACAAATACATATCAGGCAATAATAATAAAGGAAAAAAATATGCTTTCACAATTAACAGAAATTGGATATCAAAAGAATAAAACTAATCAGGACCAATTTATGTATTTATTAATTACATAAATATGTTGATCATACCTTACCAACCAAATTAACATATTTAAAACTTCCAATAACTTGTATGATATAATAGGCAACCCACAAACTTTGTAATGTTCTAAAATATCACATTATTTGCTTTGTGTGCAACACAGAGGGATTTTCTTTCCCCTACCTAACATTATGTTGTATAAAGATTTTAACCTTGTGTTCATTCAATCAAAGAAAACAACAATCCCACAACAAAGTGTTATAGCCTCAAAGTATATTTAACACTCAAAGCTTGAAAAAAAGTAAGATTTAAAAAGGATTTAACACCCAAAGCATTAAACAAAATCCGACCCTACCAGACAGACAGCTTAATATCTAACAAAAATTCTCTGAAACATTTTTAAAGGGTAAGAGAAACATGATACCTACAATGATTTCTGCCTTTTTGAAAAAGCAAGTTCAAATTGAATTGTTATAAGTATGAAAATAAATTCAACAAAAATTGGATTGTTTGTATGTATATTGTAATAAATAATGTGGTCCAGCAGCTTTAATTTAACGCAATCGAATTTTAGTCTATTTTTCTTTGGATATACATATTAATACTTCAAATATTTAAAGGTAATTCATGATTTGGTAATACATGATTTAAGTTGTGATTGTCATCAAATCGAAAATATCTGGCAAATTGGCTCGAAATGCAAGATTGATTCATTAGTAAGCGGAATGTTAAATCAAACATACGGACATTTTCATTTTTAAAATATTTATCAAAAAGTATTTCTTGAGACTCGCTTTATATAGCAAATATCCTATATATAGAGAGCCGATGGTACACATGAAGAACAATTACAACTACATATGAATATATGTATTCAATTAGCAAATATGTTTTTAAAGAACAGTAAGGTGAGTTTTTTATAAAGCGTACAGTATAATAACTGTACGCTTTATAAAAAACTCACCTTACTGTTCTTTAAAAACATATTTGCTAATTGAATAATAAGTGTTTTATATAATGAATTATTTTACAATATGATAATGACTCTCCTCAAACGCAACTACAATGATAAATAAAATTAAGTTTACCACTTGAAAATAAAACGGTATATATTATGTACGTAAGTATGTATTTGCCCAATTGAAATAAGAAGAATAAAGTTTTCATTATTTAATTGCAACTTTTCTCATTCTCAACAGCAAACATTACATCGAACAAGAGATGAGTTTACACGCACTTGACACAACATAAAATTAAGACTTTGAGCTAACAAAATGTTGCAAACAAAAACTTTTCTCCGCTTAAGTACTTGTTCTTTAATTTCTCAAGTGGTTCTATGGTCGCAAAGTTCTGTGATGTTGGCATGAGTTGTTCGTTGGGTTAAAAAGGCGTTAAATTCGAGGTTTGATGGTTTTCTTAATAATGAAGCAAACTGAAATATTTCCAAAGGCAGCAATTATGTAATATTTTGCTGAAAGAAATAGAAACAAGTAAGAAGGCGTCAAGTTTGGCCAGGACGAACTTGTTATACCCTCCACCACGAGTTGTATTGAAGTAAACTGGAACAATAAGTTTCCTTTCGTTTATGAAGAAGACTAAATACCAAATTTCAGCAAGTTCGGTAAAATACTGTGGCTAAACTTCACAATACCGAAATTCGGAAAATACTGTTCCACAGGGGCTATATCAAAACGGGCATCTATACATACAAATTTCTGGCGGAGGATTTTAGACTCAAAGACGACTAAATACCAAATTTCCGATATTTCGGTAAAACCTTCATGCTTCTAAAATAAATAATATATAAAATAAATATAGGAACCTGCGGACCTATTCTGACAATTCTCTTCTTGTATATTTTGTAGCTCCACGGAATACTAAATAACAAAGTTCAGTCTTTCGGTGAAATATTGAAGTCACAACCTTCAGAGTTACGAAAATCGGGAGTTACCGTTCTATGGAGGCTATATGAAGGCGTGGACCTATACCGACAAATTTCAGGGAGGAATTTGTATACCCCCAACGAAGACTTAGTACCAAATTTAAGCGGTGGAATATTGAGGCCGCAACCTTCAAAATAACGGAAATAAGGAGGTACAGTTCTATGGGGGCTATACTAAGGCGTGGACGGCGTGGAAGTTTCATATGAAATATTTAATGCCCCAAATAAAGACCAAGTACAAATTCCATCCATTTAGGTGGAATATTGAGGCCACAGCCTTCAAAATACCGAAAATCGGGAAGTACCGTTCTATGGGGGCTATATGAAGGCGTGGACCTATACCGAAAAATTTCTAGAATAAAAACCAAATTTCAGCCATTTCGATGTGATAATGAAGCTAAAACCTTCAAAATACCCAAAATCGGTTGGTTCCGTTCTATGGGGGCTATATCAAAACGTGGACCGATATAGCTCATTTGCAATACCAAACATCCTAGGAGTAACAGAAACTTCTTCAAAGCTCTATCTTAAAAATTGCGAGCTATATCTTGATTTCAACAGACGGACAGACGTACAGAGGGACAGGTTTATATCGACGTAGAATTTTACCCTGATCAAGAATATATGTATATACTCTATAGGGTCTCCGATGAATATTTTGATGTGTTGCAAACGGAATGACAAATTTAATTCTACCCTCCATATTATGGTGGATGGTATAAATATACTTATATTGTAATTATTGCAGTAATAAAACTACTCTTGCTTTTAAGTTTATTATTTTTGTTATATGATGGCTACTAAAAAAGTTTCTGGCCTAATAAAGACAATGCGAATATTTATAATCAAAAATAGTTTTATTGTTTTCTAAAGTAATCTCTAGCGTGACTTATATCTCATTATTTATATATTTCGTGTGTGAGGTACCCAAGGAGTGGACATATGTATATTGTCCATGTTCGAACTTGACATATGTCTCGTAGAAATCTATACATATAAAAATGGTGTAAAAAATGTATAGTAATTCATAAAATGAGAACGGCTAGGCCGATTTCTGTAAAATTTTTTGTCAGTTATTCGTATTTTCGAGGAGAAGGTCTTTACGGAAGAAAATTTTGGAAAATCTCTCTGGAAAAGTCGGAAAATTGGAAAAATCGAAAATTGAGTTTTTGTATATTCCGCTAGTTAATAATAATAATAATAATAATAATAATAATAATAATAATAATAATAATAATAATAATAATAATAATAATAATAATAATAATAATAATAATAATAATAATAATAATAATAATAATAATAATAATAATAATAATAATAATAATAATAATAATAATAATAATAATAATAATAATAATAATAATAATAATAATAATAATAATAATAATAATAATAATAATAATAATAATAATAATAATAATAATAATAATAATAATAATAATAATAATAATAATAATAATAATAATAATAATAATAATAATAATAATAATAATAATAATAATAATAATAATAATAATAATAATAATAATAATAATAATAATAATAATAATAATAATAATAATAATAATAATAATAATAATAATAATAATAATAATAATAATAATAATAATAATAATAATAATAATAATAATAATAATAATAATAATAATAATAATGATAATAATAATAATAATAATAATAATAATAATAATAATAATAATAATAATAATAATAATAATAATAATAATAATAATAATAATAATAATAATAATAATAATAATAATAATAATAATAATAATAATAATAATAATAATAATAATAATAATAATAATAATAATAATAATAATAATAATAATAATAATAATAATAATAATAATAATAATAATAATAATAATAATAATAATAATAATAATAATAATAATAATAATAATAATAATAATAATAATAATAATAATAATAATAATAATAATAATAATAATAATAATAATAATAATAATAATAATAATAATAATAATAATAATAATAATAATAATAATAATAATAATAATAATAATAATAATAATAATAATAATAATAATAATAATAATAATAATAATAATAATAATAATAATAATAATAATAATAATAATAATAATAATAATAAAGTTAAGAACGTAGTCGACACTGCCGACCAATTATAATTGTTCGAATCAGCATATTATTTCTGCACGCGCCCAACTCATACCATCATCAAAAGCTTAGTTCCATTCACCTTTACTTACGACCAGCTAAAACCACTGACCAAGCATTGCACGCGCATCCGGCCCAATTACACTATTCCCTGATCATGCATTTCCCACGACTCAAAATATATGCAATACCATCGATTGGGAGTTCTGCTGAAGACATTAATCGAATACAGAAGTTAGTCTTAGTTACGCAGTCGATTGTAAACGTTGTTTTATAATTAAAGTGTCAAGTAATTCAAAGTAATAATATAAGTGTCACGTAAATTAATAAAGTGAATTAAAAGTGATAACTTCAGTGTTTTACTAATAGAAACAGGCACCGTGGTTTGCCTTTGAAATATATTTTTTTAATTTAACTCGACTGGAAATCCTTAACTGGCGCCCGAGCAGGGACACCGCTACAAAAGTGAAAAGTGTAAAAAAGCGGGATCCTTAAAATAACAAAAAATTCTGCGAATCCTACGGGACCCTCCAGAATCATTGTTAGTTATCCTCCTTCGCCAAACCGGTATTCCTGGTGATCAATTAACCCTAAAATATCACAGAAGGTTACCGGAGTGAATGTGAAGCTACCCGTACCCGAGTAGGTTACCGTGAGCATAAAAGCGGTTTTCCAAAAAGGAAAAATACGGACCTTCCGCGAGGATAACAAAGGATATCCAGTCGATCGCGTCGCGTCGCGTAACTAAGGCTCAACGAGCAAAAAAATACATATCCTTAAACGGAAAAAAAGAATAAAATATAAAAATCAAAAATACTACACAAAAAAGGAATAAAAATCCTTTAGAAAATTGAAAAAAAAGAAAGAAAAATATTCCACAAAGGAAAGAAATATCCTTAAATAGGAAAGAAAGAATAAAATATAAATCAAAAATACCAAACAAAAAAGGAAAAAAATCCTTAAAAAAATTGTAAAAGAAAAGAAAGAAAATATTCCAAAAAGGAAAGAAAGAAAAAAAGGAAGAAATCCTTAAAATTTTTTCAAATAGAATCCAAAGAAAAGAAAATAAATCTTAAATAAAAAATCCTATAAAGTGAGAAGCGAAGTGAGAGTGTTCAAAAACGAAACAAGCCGTATAACCAGGTGAGTCCTTTTACCATTCCAATTTGTGACAATAATGGAGGAAATGAGAACGACTTTGACAACCCTTACGGGGGCGGTCAATAGGCTTTTAGAACAGGTCAAGTTAGTAGAGAATAGACTAGGGAGACTTGAACAATCAAATGATATGACGGAATTAAATAGGAGACTTGACGAGTTAGAACGGCTAAGGCAAAATGGAACCCCAAACACTGAGGAAGCGGTGTATACATTAGCAGTTCCTAGAACTGAGGAAGACCTTAAGTCAATATGTCGGCTACCGGATAGTGTCAAAGAGTTGCGCACTTTTGACGGTAACCCGCTTCATTATGTCTCTTGGGTCCACTCTGTGGAGATGGTCCTAAAGGACTTCGAGATCGTAAAGGATAAGCCAATATATAGGACAATCATGCAAAGTATTAGGCAAAAAGTTATTGGAGAAGCGGACACGGCACTGGTGTCCTACAACATCTTCGACAGTGACTGGAAAGACGTAAAGAAAATATTATCATTGCATTATGCAGACAAGAGGGATGTCCAGACGCTGGAGCATCAACTCAACCAGCTATCTCAGGGATCGTCGAAGGTCGACGAATTCTATTCAACTGTGAATAACCAGTTGTCCCTGATAATTAACAAAATAAAAAGTGAATCATATAGCGAAGAAACTATTAATGCTTTAATAAGTACCCATAGGAACAGAGCATTAGACATATTTATACGAGGTCTTACCCCGGCTCTGTCCAGAATGGTGATCATACAAAGACCAAGGACATTGCCCGAGGCATATTCTGCTTGTCTTGAGCTACAAAATCTAACAATGAGGAATAATATTTTGCATCCAGGAACGCATAAGAATTCGCAGTCAACAATCAGTCAAACAGATACATCTCCACCTACACCAGCTCGACCACCCAAACATTGTAATAATTACAACAGGCAGAACAATAACTTCAAAGCCAATAACTGGCAATCAAAGAATAACAGTCATGACTATAACCCGAATTATAGGCCAGTTCCATACCCCAAGAAACCGCAAATCAAGCATGAGCCTATGGAGGTGGATCGTTCTGTACAATCAAGGAATGTTAATTACATGAATCGCCCCAGGCAACCTGAGAAAAGACATGGATCTGAAATTCATAATAGGGACAAACAGCCGCGTATTTTTCACCTAGATGCTAATTGTGAAGATCCTGATCCACATGATATCAGTGAGGAAGCACTGCCTGACGAAGTCAATGACGAGACGAGTGAACAGAATTTTATGGAGGAAGGCCATCAAGCCTACCTTACATAGAATACGTAGACCGAAAAAATAGAATATTACAGTTTTTGATCGACACCGGCTCGAACAAAAACTTTTGCAGCCCAGACCTGTCTGCCGGAAGTACACCCTTAATTAAACCAATTGTAGTTAATACGGCGGGTGGAGAAATTCTGATAACCAAAAAAATAACAGGAGCATTTTTTTCCAGGTTTGGAATATCAGACAAAATTACCTTTTACATTTTACCCGGACTAACAACATTTCATGGAATTATAGGTGACGACTGTCTTAAAGAACTAGATGCATTGATAGATAGAAGGGAGAATATTCTCCTTATCAGAAATAAGATAGTAATTCCCCTAAAGGCTAAATTAAGCAATGCTTTAAATTATGTACTAGACGATTCGGTACCAGTTAGTACTCGAGAAAAAATTAACCAACTTCTGGAAAAATACAAAAATTTATTTGGGCCAATAGACAAAAGTCAAGCAGTTTCAACGAATGTAAAAGCGGAGATACGAACAACTACACCTGACCCGATTTATACTAAAAGTTACCCATACCTAGCCGCAATGAGGGAAGAAGTAGAGAAACAAATTAAAGAAATGTTGTCTGAAGGAATAATACGTCCATCCAAAAGTCCTTACAATTCCCCCGTTTGGATAGTTCCAAAAAAATCTAAACCAAACGGTGAGAAACAATTTAGACTGGTCATCGATTATAAGAGACTTAATGCAGTAACTATACCAGATACATACCCCATACCCGACATTAACGCTACATTGGCAAGTCTTGGTAATGCCAAATATTTTACAACTATAGATTTGACTTCTGGGTTTCACCAGATTCCAATGAAACCCTCTGATATACCGAAAACTGCATTTTCAACGATGAATGGTAAATTTGAATTTCTACGATTACCTTTTGGATTAAAGAATGCTCCGGCAATCTTTCAGAGGATGATCGATGATGTTTTAAAGGACTATATCGGAAAAATTTGTTATGTCTATATTGATGACATAATTGTGTTCGGTAATAGTGAGAAGGAACTACTGAATAACGTTGACTTAGTTTTTGGAAAACTCGATGAGGCTAATTTGAGAGTTAATATTGAAAAAACTCACTTTA
This sequence comes from Musca autumnalis, assembly GCF_047663935.1. Classification (NCBI taxonomy): domain Eukaryota; kingdom Metazoa; phylum Arthropoda; class Insecta; order Diptera; family Muscidae; genus Musca; species Musca autumnalis. Next base: position 9,989,905 of record NW_027411977.1, on the reverse strand, counting down.
TGCAAACAGAGGTTGAATTTTTAGGATACATCGTGAGCGCGAGTGGGATAAAACCGGATCCGAAGAAGATAAACGCTATAGAAAATATCTTACCCCCAAGTAACCTCAAGGAACTAAAATCATTTTTAGGAATGACATCGTATTATAGACGGTTCGTTAAAGACTACGCAAAGGTAGCGAAACCTTTGACAAATATGACCAGGGGGGAAAATGCACAAGTCAAAGCCAACCAGTCTAGGAAGATTCCTATAGACTTAACCGATGAGGCACTTGTAGCTTTTCAAAAGTTAAAAACTCTATTAACATCAGCGGAGGTTCTAGCATTTCCAGAGTTTGATAAGGCATTCAACCTTACAACAGATGCATCAAACTATGCTATAGGTGCTGTCCTTTCACAAGGAGAAATAGGCAAAGATAGACCGATTGCTTATATATCACGTTCACTTAATAAAACTGAAGAAGCATATGCAACTAACGAGAAAGAGATGCTAGCCATCGTATGGGCGCTTGATAATCTACGGAATTACTTATACGGTGCCAAATGTATAAAGATATATACGGACCATCAACCACTTACCTACGCATTAGGTAATAGGAACTTTAACTCCAAGTTAAAAAGATGGAAAGCACGTATAGAAGAGTATAATCACGAGTTGATCTACAAGCCTGGTAGATCAAACTTCGTCGCTGATGCTCTTTCTAGATTAAAAACAAGTGTCAACCACATCAGTGATACATCGACGGATACTGCTAGTGAAGGCGATTCGCAATATACAAGAACAGCATCGGAAGGTACAGTAATAGTTTCGGATATCGATAACGAAGACATTGAATCCACAGGATCAACGGCTCACAGCGCAGATCAAGATGCTTCCGACCTTATACCCCACATGCAAGTCCCAATTAACGTTTTCCGAAACCAGATAATTATACAAAATGGACCGGAACTCCAATCAAATGAAACACCACACAAGAATTTCATACGTCATTATGTTTCGTCTCGTGAATGGAATCGAGAAACACTACTACGAAAATTAAAAGAATTATTGAACCCAGGTGTGGTTAATGGTATAAAAATTCCAGAGTGTTATTTGTCGATATTACAAAGTCTCTATTTGGAGCACTTTTCAAAATACAAGATCAGGATAGCCCAGAACAAAGTTACTGACATTAACTGCGAAAACCGACAGTTCGAAATACTCAAGGAAGAGCATTGTAGAGCCCATAGGAATGCCAAAGAAAATAAGAAACAAATATTAGACAAATATTATTTTCCTCACATGTTTGCACACATTCGGAAGTTCGTGGCAAATTGTGATATTTGCAACACAAATAAATATGATAGGAAACCTACAAGACCACAATTTCAAGAGACACCTATACCGACGATGCCTTGTGAGATTTTGCATATGGATATAGTTGAAATTCAAGGTCACAAATTTATATCAGTACTTGATAAATTTTCAAAGTTTGCTAAGGTATTTCACATCAGCGATAGGTCAGTCCTGACAATCCGAGAAAAACTCGTGAAAATATTACATTTTTTTACCGCTCCGAAAATTCTGGTAATGGATAACGAGAGTAGTTTCATTAGCCCATTAATTAGAGATTTTCTAGAAAGATTGGGTATAAAGATATACCTAACTCCATCACAACGCAGCGAAGTGAATGGCCAAGTAGAGCGATTTCACTCTACTCTTCATGAAATTTACAGATGTTTAAGGGCAGAAATGGCGGAGCTTAGCGTTCTTGAACTCACATACGTTGCGGTGGACAGGTATAACAATACAATACATTCAGTCACAGGAAAAAGACCGAACGATATATTTTTTAACAGATTTAATACAACAGACTTTGACAAATTAATAGAGGCACGTATAAGTATAAATAGAGACCTTAGAAATATTATAAAGAGAAATGCAAAAGAAAAAAATAAACGCATGAATATGAAACGTTCACCACCGAGAAAATTTAGGAAGGGCGATGCTATTTTTGTCCGAATTAAAAACATACAAGGCAAGAATAAGCCAGTTTATAGGAAAGAAATTGTAGATAAAGATAATAAAGTCACAGTTCGCACGGTAAGTGGTAAAAGGATACACAAGGCACACATAAAAAATCTGAAAAAAATTAAATAAAATCCTCCACTTCCTTCCACTGGATTTATGAATTACTGAGTGTGGTAACGATTCCCGTCAGTTGAAAGGTTCAAAAGGTGTCCATGGCTTAACGAGACTTCCTTTTGTTCTTTCTTATACTGATGGAAAATCATTCTATTACTCAAAGAGAAAAATCATGATATATGAATGGCAAATGCCTAAAACTGGAAACATTACGATTTCAATGATTATAATAAATGGCCAAGACAAAAATTAATGTACAATATGTTAAAAATAAAAAATGAAGTAGGGAAGATTCCTATCGGTTGAAGGACTAAAAAGTTGTCCATGGCTTAAGAGACTTCTTTTTACCTTTCTTATAATGATAGATAATCGACCTTCACCTTATAAAGAATAATAGTAAATTGAAAATTGGGATATCCCCATGTACATTGGCCAAAAAATAAACTAATTTGTAAAAAAAATGTAATCAGATACTACAACCAAAAATAAATATATATACTAACCAATAATTAACTATATAAAAAAAAAAAAAAAAAAGGCTTTGCCTTTCTACTAACCCCTAATCAACACAATTATTACATTATAGAGATATGCTTTTACGAGAAGTCTTCACCATCTTGGCAGGCTTTGCCATATATACATTGGAGGGAGCAAAGATTTTTCAGTATGACGTCCCCATAGTGACCATTCGAGTGGGAAACGCGTGGATAATAGATGGAAACTTCAAGTTGGTTCACGTCATCAACCTACAGGACTACGCCAAAATTGCAGAGGAAATTTCTGAACTGGTCGGGAATAGGATGCCACCAACCCAAAAGAAGCATATGATTGAGTACCAAATCGGCCAAATCAAGAAAATGTTGGAGGAATTAGGTTGCGCTACGAAGCAGAAGAGATCCATAGATTGGATAGGGTCAGCATGGAAATGGGTAGCCGGAAACCCTGACGCAGCGGATTGGAATAATTTGCTCAGAAGCCAAGACTCCATCGTTAGAAATAACAATGAGCAATACAAAATCAATGAAAATCTTCTTAACTCTACGAGAGATGTAATTCGGAAAACCAATGAACTTGTCGACTCCATTAACCAGATAAGCAACGGCAGAGAAAACGAGGAAATTGGACAGAACACCATGAACCAGGTCATTGTCTTGAAGGACGTCCTCAAGGAGATAATTAGGGCATGCCAACTGGCAAAAAACGGCATCATCAACACCAATCTCTTAAACAAAGGCGAAGTCGAGGATGTCATAGACGAAATGGAAACCATGCCATATGCGAATGCAGTCGAAGCCATTGAATACGGCACTCCATCAATTTATACAAATGGATCCGTGTTACTATATGTGCTGTCCATACCAAAATTGAGAAAAGATCTTTACCATCGACTCATCCTCAGAGCCCCTATTAAAAACGGAAAACAAATCGAACTACCCTACGATGAAGTCCTTGTTAGCGAAGCTGAAACTTATGGTGTTTATAGCCCTTGCCTACAAATCAATAATGTAACGGTATGTCGACAATCTTCACTAAAGCAATTACCTGAGGACACATGCATACCACATCTTCTTAAAAGCAGAAACGCCAGCTGCCGATACAAGCTAACAAATGAACATACTATAGAAATGATCACTACGGACATCCTGTTCCTTACTAACTACAAAGGTGCTATAAATCTCCAGCAACACACCAAAACCCTCAACGGTACTTATTTAATTAAACTCTACAACGAAAGCATTACTATTGGTGACAGGAACTTTTCCAGTACATTAAGTTCCAGATTGCAGCCATTACCACCAGTCCTAATGAATGTAACTACCGAAAGTTTTGTTTTGGACATTGATCACGTACATAGCATTGGATTGCGCAACATTCAAAAACTTCAAAGCCTTGCTTCGAAACTGGATATATCTCTAGGAACTTACATTACGATCTTAATACTAGCTGGCATCTGTATTGGGATTCTCTGGCATAAAATCACCAAAAAACTAAACCTGCCAACAATCCAATTACCACAAGCCATGAATACCCCTACCCATGTGATCTGCGGGACGCAGATTTTTAAGGAGGGAGGAGTTAAGAACGTAGTCGACACCGCCGACCAATTATAATTGTTCGAATCAGCATATTATTTCTGCACGCGCCCAACTCATACCATCATCAAAAGCTTAGTTCCATTCACCTTTACTTACGACCAGCTAAAACCACTGACCAAGCATTGCACGCGCATCCGGCCCAATTACACTATTCCCTGATCATGCATTTCCCACGACTCAAAATATATGCAATACCATCGATTGGGAGTTCTGCTGAAGACATTAATCGAATACAGAAGTTAGTCTTAGTTACGCAGTCGATTGTAAACGTTGTTTTATAATTAAAGTGTCAAGTAATTCAAAGTAATAATATAAGTGTCAAGTAAATTAATAAAGTGAATTAAAAGTGATAACTTCAGTGTTTTACTAATAGAAACAGGCACCGTGGTTTGCCTTTGAAATATATTTTTTTAATTTAACTCGACTGGAAATCCTTAACTATAATAATAATAATAATAATAATAATAATAATAATAATAATAATAATAATAATAATAATAATAATAATAATAATAATAAAGTTAAGGATTTCCAGTCGAGTTAAATTAAAAAAATATATTTCAAAGGCAAACCACGGTGCCTGTTTCTTATTAGTAAAACACTGAAGTTATCACTTTTAATTCACTTTATTAATTTACTTGACACTTATATTATTACTTTGAATTACTTGACACTTTAATTATAAGACAACGTTTACAATCGACTGCGTAACTAAGACTAACTTCTGTATTCGATTAATGTCTTCAGCAGAACTCCCAATCGATGGTATTGCATATATTTTGAGTCGTGGGAAATGCATGATCAGGGAATAGTGTAATTGGGCCGGATGCGCGTGCAATGCTTGGTCAGTGGTTTTAGCTGGTCGTAAGTAAAGGTGAATGGAACTAAGCTTTTGATGATGGTATGAGTTGGGCGCGTGCAGAAATAATATGCTGATTCGAACAATTATAATTGGTCGGCAGTGTCGACTACGTTCTTAACTCCTCCCTCCTTAAAAATCTGCGTCCCGCAGATCACATGGGTAGGGGTATTCATGGCTTGTGGTAATTGGATTGTTGGCAGGTTTAGTTTTTTGGTGATTTTATGCCAGAGAATCCCAATACAGATGCCAGCTAGTATTAAGATCGTAATGTAAGTTCCTAGAGATATATCCAGTTTCGAAGCAAGGCTTTGAAGTTTTTGAATGTTGCGCAATCCAATGCTATGTACGTGATCAATGTCCAAAACAAAACTTTCGGTAGTTACATTCATTAGGACTGGTGGTAATGGCTGCAATCTGGAACTTAATGTACTGGAAAAGTTCCTGTCACCAATAGTAATGCTTTCGTTGTAGAGTTTAATTAAATAAGTACCGTTGAGGGTTTTGGTGTGTTGCTGGAGATTTATAGCACCTTTGTAGTTAGTAAGGAACAGGATGTCCGTAGTGATCATTTCTATAGTATGTTCATTTGTTAGCTTGTATCGGCAGCTGGCGTTTCTGCTTTTAAGAAGATGTGGTATGCATGTGTCCTCAGGTAATTGCTTTAGTGAAGATTGTCGACATACCGTTACATTATTGATTTGTAGGCAAGGGCTATAAACACCATAAGTTTCAGCTTCGCTAACAAGGACTTCATCGTAGGGTAGTTCGATTTGTTTTCCGTTTTTAATAGGGGCTCTGAGGATGAGTCGATGGTAAAGATCTTTTCTCAATTTTGGTATGGACAGCACATATAGTAACACGGATCCATTTGTATAAATTGATGGAGTGCCGTATTCAATGGCTTCGACTGCATTCGCATATGGCAAGGTTTCCATTTCGTCTATGACATCCTCGACTTCGCCTTTGTTTAAGAGATTGGTGTTGATGATGCCGTTTTTTGCCAGTTGGCATGCCCTAATTATCTCCTTGAGGACGTCCTTCAAGACAATGACCTGGTTCATGGTGTTCTGTCCAATTTCCTCGTTTTCTCTGCCGTTGCTTATCTGGTTAATGGAGTCGACAAGTTCATTGGTTTTCCGAATTACATCTCTCGTAGAGTTAAGAAGATTTTCATTGATTTTGTATTGCTCATTGTTATTTCTAACGATGGAGTCTTGGCTTCTGAGCAAATTATTCCAATCCGCTGCGTCAGGGTTTCCGGCTACCCATTTCCATGCTGACCCTATCCAATCTATGGATCTCTTCTGCTTCGTAGCGCAACCTAATTCCTCCAACATTTTCTTGATTTGGCCGATTTGGTACTCAATCATATGCTTCTTTTGGGTTGGTGGCATCCTATTCCCGACCAGTTCAGAAATTTCCTCTGCAATTTTGGCGTAGTCCTGTAGGTTGATGACGTGAACCAACTTGAAGTTTCCATCTATTATCCACGCGTTTCCCACTCGAATGGTCACTATGGGGACGTCATACTGAAAAATCTTTGCTCCCTCCAATGTATATATGGCAAAGCCTGCCAAGATGGTGAAGACTTCTCGTAAAAGCATATCTCTATAATGTAATAATTGTGTTGATTAGGGGTTAGTAGAAAGGCAAAGCCCTTTTTTTTTTTTTTTTTTTTTGTATAGTTAATTATTGGTTAGTATATATATTTATTTTTGGTTGTAGTATCTGATTACATTTTTTTTTACAAATTAGTTTATTTTTTGGCCAATGTACATGGGGATATCCCAATTTTCAATTTACTATTATTCTTTATAAGGTGAAGGTCGATTATCTATCATTATAAGAAAGGTAAAAAAGAAGTCTCTTAAGCCATGGACAACTTTTTAGTCCTTCAACCGATAGGAATCTTCCCTACTTAATTTTTTATTTTTAACATATTGTACATTAATTTTTGTCTTGGCCATTTATTATAATCGTTGAAATCGTAATGTTTCCAGTTTTAGGCATTTGCCATTCATATATCATGATTTTTCTCTTTGAGTAATAGAATGATTTTCCATCAGTATAAGAAAGAACAAAAGGAAGTCTCGTTAAGCCATGGACACCTTTTGAACCTTTCAACTGACGGGAATCGTTACCACACTCAGTAATTCATAAATCCAGTGGAAGGAAGTGGAGGATTTTATTTAATTTTTTTCAGATTTTTTATGTGTGCCTTGTGTATCCTTTTACCACTTACCGTGCGAACTGTGACTTTATTATCTTTATCTACAATTTCTTTCCTATAAACTGGCTTATTCTTGCCTTGTATGTTTTTAATTCGGACAAAAATAGCATCGCCCTTCCTAAATTTTCTCGGTGGTGAACGTTTCATATTCATGCGTTTATTTTTTTCTTTTGCATTTCTCTTTATAATATTTCTAAGGTCTCTATTTATACTTATACGTGCCTCTATTAATTTGTCAAAGTCTGTTGTATTAAATCTGTTAAAAAATATATCGTTCGGTCTTTTTCCTGTGACTGAATGTATTGTATTGTTATACCTGTCCACCGCAACGTATGTGAGTTCAAGAACGCTAAGCTCCGCCTTTTCTGCCCTTAAACATCTGTAAATTTCATGAAGAGTAGAGTGAAATCGCTCTACTTGGCCATTCACTTCGCTGCGTTGTGATGGAGTTAGGTATATCTTTATACCCAATCTTTCTAGAAAATCTCTAATTAATGGGCTAATGAAACTACTCTCGTTATCCATTACCAGAATTTTCGGAGCGGTAAAAAAATGTAATATTTTCACGAGTTTTTCTCGGATTGTCAGGACTGACCTATCGCTGATGTGAAATACCTTAGCAAACTTTGAAAATTTATCAAGTACTGATATAAATTTGTGACCTTGAATTTCAACTATATCCATATGCAAAATCTCACAAGGCATCGTCGGTATAGGTGTCTCTTGAAATTGTGGTCTTGTAGGTTTCCTATCATATTTATTTGTGTTGCAAATATCACAATTTGCCACGAACTTCCGAATGTGTGCAAACATGTGAGGAAAATAATATTTGTCTAATATTTGTTTCTTATTTTCTTTGGCATTCCTATGGGCTCTACAATGCTCTTCCTTGAGTATTTCGAACTGTCGGTTTTCGCAGTTAATGTCAGTAACTTTGTTCTGGGCTATCCTGATCTTGTATTTTGAAAAGTGCTCCAAATAGAGACTTTGTAATATCGACAAATAACACTCTGGAATTTTTATACCATTAACCACACCTGGGTTCAATAATTCTTTTAATTTTCGTAGTAGTGTTTCTCGATTCCATTCACGAGACGAAACATAATGACGTATGAAATTCTTGTGTGGTGTTTCATTTGATTGGAGTTCCGGTCCATTTTGTATAATTATCTGGTTTCGGAAAACGTTAATTGGGACTTGCATGTGGGGTATAAGGTCGGAAGCATCTTGATCTGCGCTGTGAGCCGTTGATCCTGTGGATTCAATGTCTTCGTTATCGATCTCCGAAACTATTACTGTACCTTCCGATGCTGTTCTTGTATATTGCGAATCGCCTTCACTAGCAGTATCCGTCGATGTCTCACTGATGTGGTTGACACTTGTTTTTAATCTAGAAAGAGCATCAGCGACGAAGTTTGATCTACCAGGCTTGTAGATCAACTCGTGATTATACTCTTCTATACGTGCTTTCCATCTTTTTAACTTGAAGTTAAAGTTCCTATTACCTAATGCGTAGGTAAGTGGTTGATGGTCCGTATATATCTTTATACATTTGGCACCGTATAAGTAATTCCGTAGATTATCAAGCGCCCATACGATGGCTAGCATCTCTTTCTCGTTAGTTGCATATGCTTCTTCAGTTTTATTAAGTGAACGTGATATATAAGCAATCGGTCTATCTTTGCCTATTTCTCCTTGTGAAAGGACAGCACCTATAGCATAGTTTGATGCATCTGTTGTAAGGTTGAATGCCTTATCAAACTCTGGAAATGCTAGAACCTCCGCTGATGTTAATAGAGTTTTTAACTTTTGAAAAGCTACAAGTGCCTCATCGGTTAAGTCTATAGGAATCTTCCTAGACTGGTTGGCTTTGACTTGTGCATTTTCCCCCCTGGTCATATTTGTCAAAGGTTTCGCTACCTTTGCGTAGTCTTTAACGAACCGTCTATAATACGATGTCATTCCTAAAAATGATTTTAGTTCCTTGAGGTTACTTGGGGGTAAGATATTTTCTATAGCGTTTATCTTCTTCGGATCCGGTTTTATCCCACTCGCGCTCACGATGTATCCTAAAAATTCAACCTCTGTTTGCATAAAGTGAGTTTTTTCAATATTAACTCTCAAATTAGCCTCATCGAGTTTTCCAAAAACTAAGTCAACGTTATTCAGTAGTTCCTTCTCACTATTACCGAACACAATTATGTCATCAATATAGACATAACAAATTTTTCCGATATAGTCCTTTAAAACATCATCGATCATCCTCTGAAAGATTGCCGGAGCATTCTTTAATCCAAAAGGTAATCGTAGAAATTCAAATTTACCATTCATCGTTGAAAATGCAGTTTTCGGTATATCAGAGGGTTTCATTGGAATCTGGTGAAACCCAGAAGTCAAATCTATAGTTGTAAAATATTTGGCATTACCAAGACTTGCCAATGTAGCGTTAATGTCGGGTATGGGGTATGTATCTGGTATAGTTACTGCATTAAGTCTCTTATAATCGATGACCAGTCTAAATTGTTTCTCACCGTTTGGTTTAGATTTTTTTGGAACTATCCAAACGGGGGAATTGTAAGGACTTTTGGATGGACGTATTATTCCTTCAGACAACATTTCTTTAATTTGTTTCTCTACTTCTTCCCTCATTGCGGCTAGGTATGGGTAACTTTTAGTATAAATCGGGTCAGGTGTAGTTGTTCGTATCTCCGCTTTTACATTCGTTGAAACTGCTTGACTTTTGTCTATTGGCCCAAATAAATTTTTGTATTTTTCCAGAAGTTGGTTAATTTTTTCTCGAGTACTAACTGGTACCGAATCGTCTAGTACATAATTTAAAGCATTGCTTAATTTAGCCTTTAGGGGAATTACTTTCTTATTTCTGATAAGGAGAATATTCTCCCTTCTATCTATCAATGCATCTAGTTCTTTAAGACAGTCGTCACCTATAATTCCATGAAATGTTGTTAGTCCGGGTAAAATGTAAAAGGTAATTTTGTCTGATATTCCAAACCTGGAAAAAAATGCTCCTGTTATTTTTTTGGTTATCAGAATTTCTCCACCCGCCGTATTAACTACAATTGGTTTAATTAAGGGTGTACTTCCGGCAGACAGGTCTGGGCTGCAAAAGTTTTTGTTCGAGCCGGTGTCGATCAAAAACTGTAATATTATATTTTTTCGGTCTACGTATTCTATGTAAGGTAGGCTTGATGGCCTTCCTCCATAAAATTCTGTTCACTCGTCTCGTCATTGACTTCGTCAGGCAGTGCTTCCTCACTGATATCATATGGATCAGGATCTTCACAATTAGCATCTAGGTGAAAAATACGCGGCTGTTTGTCCCTATTATGAATTTCAGATCCATGTCTTTTCTCAGGTTGCCTGGGGCGATTCATGTAATTAACATTCCTTGATTGTACAGAACGATCCACCTCCATAGGCTCATGCTTGATTTGCGGTTTCTTGGGGTATGGAACTGGCCTATAATTCGGGTTATAGTCATGACTGTTATTCTTTGATTGCCAGTTATTGGCTTTGAAGTTATTGTTCTGCCTGTTGTAATTATTACAATGTTTGGGTGGTCGAGCTGGTGTAGGTGGAGATGTATCTGTTTGACTGATTGTTGACTGCGAATTCTTATGCGTTCCTGGATGCAAAATATTATTCCTCATTGTTAGATTTTGTAGCTCAAGACAAGCAGAATATGCCTCGGGCAATGTCCTTGGTCTTTGTATGATCACCATTCTGGACAGAGCCGGGGTAAGACCTCGTATAAATATGTCTAATGCTCTGTTCCTATGGGTACTTATTAAAGCATTAATAGTTTCTTCGCTATATGATTCACTTTTTATTTTGTTAATTATCAGGGACAACTGGTTATTCACAGTTGAATAGAATTCGTCGACCTTCGACGATCCCTGAGATAGCTGGTTGAGTTGATGCTCCAGCGTCTGGACATCCCTCTTGTCTGCATAATGCAATGATAATATTTTCTTTACGTCTTTCCAGTCACTGTCGAAGATGTTGTAGGACACCAGTGCCGTGTCCGCTTCTCCAATAACTTTTTGCCTAATACTTTGCATGATTGTCCTATATATTGGCTTATCCTTTACGATCTCGAAGTCCTTTAGGACCATCTCCACAGAGTGGACCCAAGAGACATAATGAAGCGGGTTACCGTCAAAAGTGCGCAACTCTTTGACACTATCCGGTAGCCGACATATTGACTTAAGGTCTTCCTCAGTTCTAGGAACTGCTAATGTATACACCGTTTCCTCAGTGTTTGGGGTTCCATTTTGCCTTAGCCGTTCTAACTCGTCAAGTCTCCTATTTAATTCCGTCATATCATTTGATTGTTCAAGTCTCCCTAGTCTATTCTCTACTAACTTGACCTGTTCTAAAAGCCTATTGACCGCCCCCGTAAGGGTTGTCAAAGTCGTTCTCATTTCCTCCATTATTGTCACAAATTGAAATGGTAAAAGGACTCACCTGGTTATACGGCTTGTTTCGTTTTTGAACACTCTCACTTCACTTCTCACTTTATAGGATTTTTTATTTAAGATTTATTTTCTTTTCTTTGGATTCTATTTGAAAAAATTTTAAGGATTTCTTCCTTTTCTTTATTTCTTTCTTTCCTTTTTGGAATATTTTCTTTCTTTTCTTTTACAAATTTTTTTTAAGGATTTTTTTCCTTTTTTATTTGGTATTTTTGATTTATGTTTTATTCTTTCTTTCCTATTTAAGGATATTTCTTTCCTTTGTGGAATATTTTTCTTTCTTTTTTTTTCAATTTTCTAAAGGATTTTTATTCCTTTTTTGTGTAGTATTTTTGATTTTTATATTTTATTCTTTTTTCCGTTTAAGGATATGTATTTTTTTGCTCGTTGAGCCTTAGTTACGCGACGCGACGCGATCGACTGGATATCCTTTGTTATCCTCGAGGAAGGTCCGTATTTTTCCTTTTTGGAAAACCGCTTTTATGCTCACGGTAACCTACTCGGGTACGGGTAGCTTCACATTCACTCCGGTAACCTTCTGTGATATTTTAGGGTTAATTGATCACCAGGAATACCGGTTTGGCGAAGGAGGATAACTAACAATGATTCTGGAAGGTCCCGTAGGATTCGCAGAATTTTTTGTTATTTTAAGGATCCCGCTTTTTTACACTTTTCACTTTTGTAGCGGTGTCCCTGCCCCGGGCGCCAGTTAAGGATTTCCAGTCGAGTTAAATTAAAAAAATATATTTCAAAGGCAAACCACGGTGCCTGTTTCTTATTAGTAAAACACTGAAGTTATCACTTTTAATTCACTTTATTAATTTACTTGACACTTATATTATTACTTTGAATTACTTGACACTTTAATTATAAGACAACGTTTACAATCGACTGCGTAACTAAGACTAACTTCTGTATTCGATTAATGCCTTCAGCAGAACTCCCAATCGATGGTATTGCATATATTTTGAGTCGTGGGAAATGCATGATCAGGGAATAGTGTAATTGGGCCGGATGCGCGTGCAATGCTTGGTCAGTGGTTTTAGCTGGTCGTAAGTAAAGGTGAATGGAACTAAGCTTTTGATGATGGTATGAGTTGGGCGCGTGCAGAAATAATATGCTGATTCGAACAATTATAATTGGTCGGCAGTGTCGACTACGTTCTTAACTATAATAATAATAATAATAATAATAATAATAATAATAATAATAATAATAATAATAATAATAATAATAATAATAATAATAATAATAATAATAATAATAATAATAATAATAATAATAATAATAATAATAATAATAATAATAATAATAATAATAATAATAATAATAATAATAATAATAATAATAATAATAATAATAATAATAATAATAATAATAATAATAATAATAATAATAATAATAATAATAATAATAATAATAATAATAATAATAATAATAATAATAATAATAATAATAATAATAATAATAATAATAATAATAATAATAATAATAATAATAATAATAATAATAATAATAATAATAATAATAATAATAATAATAATAATAATAATAATAATAATAATAATAATAATAATAATAATAATAATAATAATAATAATAATAATAATAATAATAATAATAATAATAATAATAATAATAATAATAATAATAATAATAATAATAATAATAATAATAATAATAATAATAATAATAATAATAATAATAATAATAATAATAATAATAATAATAATAATAATAATAATAATAATAATAATAATAATAATAATAATAATAATAATAATAATAATAATAATAATAATAATAATAATAATAATAATAATAATAATAATAATAATAATAATAATAATAATAATAATAATAATAATAATAATAATAATAATAATAATAATAATAATAATAATAATAATAATAATAATAATAATAATAATAATAATAATAATAATAATAATAATAATAATAATAATAATAATAATAATAATAATAATAATAATAATAATAATAATAATAATAATAATAATAATAATAATAATAATAATAATAATAATAATAATAATAATAATAATAATAATAATAATAATAATAATAATAATAATAATAATAATAATAATAATAATAATAATAATAATAATAATAATAATAATAATAATAATAATAATAATAATAATAATAATAATAATAATAATAATAATAATAATAATAATAATAATAATAATAATAATAATAATAATAATAATAATAATAATAATAATAATAATAATAATAATAATAATAATAATAATAATAATAATAATAATAATAATAATAATAATAATAATAATAATAATAATAATAATAATAATAATAATAATAATAATAATAATAATAATAATAATAATAATAATAATAATAATAATAATAATAATAATAATAATAATAATAATAATAATAATAATAATAATAATAATAATAATAATAATAATAATAATAATAATAATAATAATAATAATAATAATAATAATAATAATAATAATAATAATAATAATAATAATAATAATAATAATAATAATAATAATAATAATAATAATAATAATAATAATAATAATAATAATAATAATAATAATAATAATAATAATAATAATAATAATAATAATAATAATAATAATAATAATAATAATAATAATAATAATAATAATAATAATAATAATAATAATAATAATAATAATAATAATAATAATAATAATAATAATAATAATAATAATAATAATAATAATAATAATAATAATAATAATAACAATAATAATAATCTGTTCCACAAACATCCCAGGCGAGACAAGGGAGATTTCTCTCATATCGATGATTGCACCCGATTCATATTCGCTCATTGATATGGGCCCTTAGCTTATATCCGAGTCCGAACGGCGTGTCCTAAGACATCACTTGTACAGAAGTTTTACATGGCTGAAATACTCAGAAAATGTCGCCAACATTACTTAAGGGTATTTTGCCACCGTTTGAAATGTTTTGAAAATAGGTGGCAAAGCGACCCATGCTGCAATGTATGTATAAAAATCCAATTGGACAATTCATACGCTAGGGCACCATGTAATTTGCAATAATGCAAAAACTGAGAATGGGAAAATGTGAATTTCTACACAAAACCCATTATATGTTAGCCAGTAGGTCCGTTATCTAGCAGACACGTTATTGCAATTTTCATTTAGGGGAAAGGTCAGAAGTTCTTTTTCCACTAAATAAAATGTAGACCAAAAAATTTTTTTTATTTTTCATACAAAAGTAATTATCCATTTCACCCGCTAAACAATATCAGATCATCATCCAAAATTGTAGGCATCTTCTTCTACCTAAACTCTTACCACGTGCAAAATTGTTTGATTATTGAGCTATAATTGCGACATCTAGCGTGTTTATGATTACACTACAACCAAATAACTGAGTATATAATGATGTAAGTCTGTTATCTTATCATATAAACCAACACAATTGACATCAATAGAAAGTATCATCTTCCAAGTATAGCTTAATTGACCGGAATGTCTCTTCACACAAAAGTTGTGGTCTATTTAACCCTCAAATTTCTAGCTCCTTCTTTGTCATATACTCCTACCCTATGTAAAATTTCGCGTTGATCGGGCTATTATTTCTACCTACAGAGCCGTTCAAAATTAGATAAATGTCTTCCATTTCCCCACTAAATATTTTACGATCATTATCATTAAAAATGGGGATCTATTCTGGCCTGAACCCGACACAATTTTGTGACGATCGGTCCATAATTGCGGACTGGAGTTTGATTACAATTTACAATGGACAGACGGACGGACGGAGCGACGGAGCGACGGACGGACACACATCTCAAATTCGCTTTATCTCGTCGAGATATGAAGATTGGTAAACCACATTGTGGGTCTCCGACGAATATTTCGCGGTGTTACATGAATTTTTACCAAACAAACTTATTATACCCTCTCCACATAGTGGTGTAGGGTATAAATATACTTAGCAAATTTATAAAATGTTTGTATTGACTTATATCTACACCTTTTTCGATTCATTTTAAAAAGTGTAATTCGAGAATTCTAGTTGTTATTCGAATTATTCCACTTGTAATTCGAATTATTCCATTTGTTATTCAAACTATTCAATTTTTAATTCGAATTATTCCATTTGTAATTCTAATTATTCCATTTGTAATTCGAATCATTTTATTTGTAATTCAAACATTTTTTGCTTTGAGTTTCAAATAATATAATTCGAAATACAAATGGAATAATTCGAATTACAAATAAAATAATTCGAATAACAAATGGACTAATTCGAATTACACGTGGAATTATTCGAATTACAAATGCAATTCTCGAATTACAAATGAAATCTTACGAATTACAAGTAAAATGTTTCGAATTACATCCCTGCGGCAATTGCCAGTTTGTCGGTGCGAGGCTATTGAAAGGCAAAGGGTTACAATATGCCTCACGTCTCTATCCATCAAACTGACAATTACCGCAAGGAAAATTGTCTAGTGTAGATATGGATTAAGAAAAAATATTTTTCAAATTTATTTTTTGAGTAAGTTGAAAAAATTGTAGGAAAATAGTACGGACTTGTTCCTCTATTTTAGTTAATTTTCAAGCAAAAACGCAAATATATTCTCGAATACATATTAACATCTTGCGGAGGATATATAGGATGCTCATTGAAATTTGGAATAATCTTGAAATAAAACGGTATCGGGTTATGTACATTTTAAAATGCGCGTAAATCGCGAAATTCTAAAAGTCACATAATGCGCATGCGATTTACCAATGCAGCGAATGCTTATCTTTTAATTTGTACACGTTTGCCAGGATTTACTTCTACCGCTAAAATGTGCATACGCTTTTTATGGGCATCCAATTTCACTAATAACCAAGAACCGTGGATGTACATTCACAATTTTTGGGATACAGCTTCCATAACCCCAAAAGATTTTTAAACCGCTGTTTTCGCAAAATCGCGAATGATTTGTCGGTTTCTTAACTGAAAAGGAAACGATCCACAGAAAACGCTATTAAATCCACCATATTTTCAAAATATTTGTTGCAATTTTTCTATTTTTGCAGTAGCCATTTCTGTTGTTCCAGTGGACGGATTTTCACTATTTATGATTTATATGATCGGAACTATCAAAGAAAAAAGTAAGATATCGCGGGACCCAGCACAATCGAAAATACATTATAAATACTGTACCCAAAAAGCAGTTTTTTAGAAAAAATATCACATTATTTTTTTAGCAGTGGACTACTGAGATGCAGTCTGGGCTACATAGTCGTTATACATATCAAATTATCCGTAATCGTGAGTACTATAATCCTATGACTGATTTTTAGAAACAGACGAATGCGCGCCGCATCCAGATCAAAAGTACAAAAAACACCCAAAATCCGGCTTCAAAATGCCAGCTTCCATATAAGGGTGGATGCAGTAGAGATTTTGAAAAGTAATACATTAGAACTGTAATCTTCATTTTGCATTCTTCTACTTTTTCTTTGGGCAAATGTCAGTCATTTCACTGGTTTGACTGGGAATCACATAACAACGTAAAAACTCGTTAGCTTCAACATGTTTTTAATTTTTTTTCATTTACGCGGTCTAACTTCCACTGAAATTAATTATTTCAGCCAACTTTTTGAGCTTTGTTAAAACAAGTAAAAAAGTATCAGTCGGCTTTGCTGACAGAGATATACCCTCAGCCTATGTGAATTTAAACTTTTATCTACGGGCAGATCGAACTATTTAGGGTATTTTTAGAATGTTGCGGCCCTTTTTGAATATTTGAACTAGCCGACAAAATGTGACTTGGGATTAAAGTTCAAAAGTGCTGCGGAGGATGTACTCAAAGCAATGGACCGCCTTGGTCCAGTATGGAAGTGGATCTTATTTTGGGAGTCTTATCTTATTTTGGGAGACTTATCCATGGAAACATAATATCGCTTTAACCACAACGATCAGGAACGGTATACATTTCCAAAGAATCTTCGAACAAACCCTAAACTGTACTCAGACACAAATGTTCAATACGAGATCCAAAGTTTGGACCAAATTTGTTGGCCCGTTCATGAGATACCATTTCCATACCATTTTAGTGACTTTTTTTAATATTTTGGGGAAGTGCCGAAAGTTTGGAAAAATATGTCGAAGGACAAATTTTGTTTCAAACCGGATGATCATTTCAAAAGTTATCGTGCTCTCCAGTTACTACATATGGTGCCATAGGGGTTTTTTAACATCTTTTGGGCGGTTTTCTCGCGAAGTATGGATTTGCCCCTGAAAAACGCTTACCGTCGTAATTGATGCAGAGAATTCAAGTTGCTTCAATAAAAATCAAAGTGATTTGACAGCAGATCTTAAAGTGCACTTATCCGAAGTTGTGTGTGGGAGGTACCCGAAGAAGTGGACAAATATAGTCCATATTCGAACCTAATCTATATCTGGTAGATATATTATGATGTGTAAAGTATGAACCAAATCGGTCACTCCCATCAAGAGTTATCATGCGCACAATTTTTCCGAACATTTTTGAACTTTTGTGGGGGAGGTACCTGAAGGAGAGGATAGATATGGCTCAGCTTCGAACTTAAACTAAATTTGGACAAAATATTACGAAGGCCAAATTTTGGACCGAATCGGCATATCCGTTCGGGAGTTATCTTGCGCTCCAACCACTACACACGGTGTCATAGGGGTTTTTTTAATCTTTCAGTCTATTTTCTCAGGAAGTGTCTACTTGCCCCTGATAAAACTTGTACTGTAGTATAGAGGACAGCGAATACAACTTTCTACAACCAGGTCCTAAACTGAACTTTTCCCAAATTTTGTGTGGGAGGTACCCGAAATAGTGGACCCATTGAGTCCATATTGGCACCTCATCTAGGTTATCGTGCGCACAAATTTTCCGAACATTTTTGAACTTTTGTGGGAGAGGTACCGGAAGGAGTGGACCGATATAACCCATCTTCGAACATAAACTAAGTTTGGACAAAATATTACGAAAGCCAAATTTTTTTGAATCGGTTGATCCGTTCGAGAGTTATCGTGCGTTTCAGCCAGCCAGAGAGACAGACGGCCCGACATGGCTAAGTCAACTCCAAATTGTCTTAAACGGATTTCGTCCAAACATACTTGGGGTCTAAAACCATTATAGTTACTGGTAAATAGTCATAGTTACTGGTAAACTACAATAGTTCACTTTAGCTTCAACGATTGATTTTGACTTTCACTCATATACCCTCGTTACCCTAAAGGCTGAAGGTATAAATATTACGAGGCTCAAATTTTGGATCGAATCGTTTGATTCGTTCCAGAGTTATCATGCGCTCCAGCCAGACCGACCAATAAACGAACGGACAGGACTAAATCGTCTCCAAACATATTAGGCACATTTTGGTCGTATGAAAGCCTTAAAAATGACTAAAATAGCCCCCTTTCTTTGGGTGATATATCAAAACATGAACCATTTTCAATACCAAACATCCAAAGAGTAATATACCTGTAACTAATTACAAAGCTCTATTTTTTAAATATTGCGAACTGTATCTTGATTTCAACAGACAGTCAGTCAGTCATTTCATTGGATATTGTGGCTAAAACTTTTAAGCTACCAAAATTGTAGTGATAACATTCAATATATTTCGATGATTTGTTGCAGGGTTCATTGCGTCCGATTATTCTTATTTTAATATAATCTCTATGCTCAAAAATGTTCTTACATTAGTAATCTGGCTTACATCGAGTGATTTCCCCTCCGTAAAAAATCATGTTGTCTTGCCAGAGTTTAGCATCTGTTTATACTACTGAAAAATTAGTCACCCAAAAGTACTTTCCTAAAACATGATTAGACTAGACTAATTTCGTTAAACATAAGACGTAATTGATCGTCTAGGAATCATCTCCCCGCTTTGTAATATTTCTGGTATGTAGCCAGCCACAATGTCTACATTTGAAAAACTGTACCGAAAATGCCAAGGAATTCCAAAAAATAGAATTAAATCTAAACCTAACTGACATAACGAAAACAAGATATCAAACTCAAACTAAAATACAACAAATATTTGTGTGTATGTGTACATATTCTATCGTAAAATAATTTGAAAAACGAAATATTGTGACAGATTTAAGCCACGATAACCATACATTTAGCTTATGTGTGACATTCCACACAACAGTGGGATTACTTTCAACACTTTACAAGATTGTGTGAAACGTGAGCCACCACAATCAGCCACTAAAACGTAATATTGAATTTGAAGCAGGAACAATGTTTCTTTTTTATGTTTTGCCAGAGCTTCACTTGTGCTACTCGTGCTGTCATAAATGGTGGTAAAATTGCAAATCCTATTTGATTTATTTGCAACAAAACAACACAGAAGTCAAAATATAGCAAACAATTTCCGTTTTTAATCTAAAATGAAATATGTATTACGAATGAAGCAAAGAAAGGGCTACAGTAGTCGAGGCGGGGTTGTGGTCATAAGCTTCTTAAAGAAAATATATTTGAAAATATTTTAAAGTATTTTTTTTGGAGAAGAAGTTTTAAAGGATTATGAAAATAACATTAATTCTAACAAGTCAGCCAAGGCTATAGGGTCGAATATGTGATACCCTGCACCACTACCCCTGTGCATAAGTTTTGACTGGTAAAATTCAAAGTATTAAAATTGGGATAGCTTAGCGCCTTTGCTCTGAATGTCGCCATTAATACAGGTCAATTTTGTTGAAACGTATTCAAGTGCATCGTCAGTACAACTCAAATAAAAAAGGGAAAAGTGGGATGTACGCTGTAGGCTTCTTTCTCTGTGAGACCCCCATCAACCCACAAAATTTCGTAAGGTGCCGATCAAAATTCCGACCTGTAGTGTGATTGCACAAAAATGGAAAAAGGGATGCATTACCGACTATTGCGATATCTCTGTTGTTTGACCACCTATGACAACCTACTTCACATCGTTGTAAAGGTGATATTTTCTACTTTCTTTGCTTTCGATATACCTCTTACAGAAGAGAGATATTCGCTTTGAAATAAAACGTTGGCCTTTTCTCTATATAAGTTTTTTCACATTCCGACCCCTGAATAATATCCGACCATTACCAAAATCAATAGGCTTTTTCCTCTGTGGGACGCCCATTAATACCCAACATTTCGTGACGATCCGATCAAAATTGCGAGCTGTAGCGTGACTACAAAAAATGAAACAAGTAAGAAGGACGTTAAGTTCGGCCGGGCCGAACTTGTTATACCCTCCACCAAGTGTTGTATTGAAGTAAAATGGAATAATAAGTTTCTTTCGTGTATGAAGAAGATTTATTACTACATTTTAGCAACTTCGGGAAAACAATGTGAGGCACCGTTCTATGGTCGATTTATACCGACAAATTTCCATGTGGGTTATATAAAGGCATGGACCTATACCTAAAAATTTAAAGGGGAAGTTTGAGTACCCACAACGAAGTCTAAATACCAAACTTCAGCTATTTCGGAGGAATTTTGATGCCACAACCTTCAAAATACCGAAAATCGGGAGGTACCGCTCAATGGGAACTATATGAAGGCGTGGACCTATACCGACAAATTTAGAGGAGGGAAGTTTTATACCCCCAACAAAGACTAAATACCAAATTTCAGCCATTTCGGAGGAATATTGAGGCCACAACCTTCAAAATAACGAAAATCGGGAGGTACCGTTCTATAGGGCTATATGAAGCCGTGAACCTATACCAACAAATTTAAAGAGGAAAGTTGAGTACCCCCTACGAAGTCTTAATACCAAATGTCAGCTATTTCGGAGTACTATTTGGGCTACAACCTTCAAAATACCGAAAATCGGGAGATACCGTTCTATAGGGGATATATGAAGGCGTGAACCGATACCGACAAAATTCTGGGGGAAAGTTTTATACCCCCAACGAAGACTAAGTACTAAATTTCAGCAATTTCGATGTGATAATGAAGCTAAAACATTCAATATACCGAAAATCGGGTGGTACCGTTCTATGGGGGCTATATTAAGGCGTGGACCGATACCGACAAAATTCTGGGGGGGAATTTTATGCCCCCAAAGAAGACTATGTACCAAATTTCAGCCATTTCGGTGTGATAATGAGGGCAAAACCTTCAAAATACCGAAAATCGGGTGGTACCGTTTTATTGGGGCTATATCAAAACGTGGACCGATATAGCCATTTTGCAATACCAAACATTTTAGGAGTAATAGAAACTTCTATACCAAATTACAAAGCTCTATCTTAAAAATTGTTAGCTGTATCTTGATTTCAACAGACGGACGGACAGACAGACGGACATGGTTAGATCGACTTAGAATTTTACCCTGATCAAGAATATATATACTTTATAGGGTCTTCGATAAATATTTCGATGTGTTACCAACGGTATGACAAATGTAATTATACCCTTCATAATATGGTGGAGGGTATAAAAATGGGATGTACCAACTATTGCGATATCTCCGTTATTTGGCCACCTACGCCAACCTGTTTTACATCATTGTAAAGGTGGGATTTCCTACTTCCATAGTCAGACTTTGTTTTTGGAAGGTCCCCAACCAAAGCTGTGATATTCGGCATTATTATTAAAATCGCAAAAATGAAAAGTTTGGTTCTATTAGCGGCTATTGCGATACGTTACATCGTTGCAAAGGTGATATTTTCTACTTTCATTAGCAGGTTTTGCTTTTCATATATCCCTTTAAGAAGCGGAGATATTCGCTTTGAAATAAAACATTGACTTTTTGTCCAAATTAGTTATTTGTACATTCCAACCCCTGAATATTATACGACCATCACCAAAATCAGTAGGCTTCTTCCCCTCTGGGACCTTAATCAACATCCAAACTTTGGTGACGATCGGATTAAAATACTGACCTGTAGCGTGATTACAAGATTTAGATGAACAGACGGACGGACACACATAGCCAGATCGACTCAGCTCGTCAATACATTAATTTTGGTATATATATGTATGGGTCTACGACCATTATTTCGATGCGTTACAAACTTTTTGGCCAAAACCAACTTATAATACCCTCCTCACATAGTGGTGTCGGGTATAAAAAGCACAAGAGTTTTAAGGAATTTCATTACTTTCAAAATGGAAAATTACTTACGTAATACCACCTGCTCTTCACGTACCGCATTGTGGCATATATTCCTACGCCTTCTTAGGAGGTGTCATCGTTCATTCTCATGACATGACCTAAGAAACGCCGTGATCTGGTATACAAAGTGATTAACTACGTCAAAATTATAATTACCAACCTCCACAATTAGTTCGAGCTCAATGGATGCATCGCGCTTAAATTCTAAAGAATTGAGTTTAAATTGTCCACAAGCATTTAATAGAAGCCTTTTCAAAGAGTACTCCGTCGCCCAACCCTTTTTAATTTTCAAATGTGCATTCCTTTATTACGTCTTCCATGAAATGACTTTGGTTTCGTTTTTGCGATTCATTTTGTTTCTGTGGAGAAACCAAAGGGGTCGGTTGCTTCGGTGTACACAGCAGTTTTCATTTCTTTGAGTGTCATCTCACTTGTAGTTTCCTTCGGGGTATTAACTTTCCTATCCTGTAAGTGACAGTAAGTGCAATTTGCAGATTTATTGATTCCAATAAAACACGACGAGCGAAAGAATGGATGAAGAAGATAGTTCCAATGGAGGTTTCCATGGCGATTAGGTTTGCAAATGTCTGTCAATGCTCGTGAACGCACATTTTGAAATTGCCAAACAAAGGTGCAAAGTGTAGAAGTTGGTCGGGGACAAAGTTTGAACCAAGTTGGAGAATACAAGAAAACTGTTAAAAGGATTAACAGGATGGCAAAGTGTGATATCCTTCACTCAATTTGACGACTACAATCGACTGAGCAGCAGACATATAAACGCTTCAGAATGACATGTGTCTGTCTAATGCCAAGATGACAAAAAGTTTATGTCAACAGATAATCGAGTTTGTGAAAAGTTGAATGTGTTTAGAAATTTATAATCAGTAAAGTGAGTTGTTAACAAAAATAGTATAACTTCTTTTGAGAACAACACTAGTTGCTTGCAGCGATACTAAAAATAATAATCCAAATCAAATATTGCACACATACGGACACTTAAATTCTTCATGTGCTCGCTTTCAAAAAATACCCTTTTTAAACCCACTTTGAATATTAACCCATTGCTGTCTCTTCTTTACGTTCAATTCCACCCACTGCGAGTCCTTACGACTCTTTGTATTATCTTGTGTAGCTGTAGTAGTTATAACCATATTTTATTTTTGGCATCTTCAATTATTTTGTAGACAATATAAATTGCTCTCGCCATTAGAAACTAAGTGGTGGATATTATTCTCTTTATTCTGGATCACACAAAAGATTATGAAGAACAATTTTGCCTGGGCAAAGGTAGCATTGAAATTGCTTTGAAGAATAAATTAAAATATGAAATACAGCAGTGCACAAATTTTTGTCTCACTCCATAGAAAGAATTGTGGTAGCCGTAATTGAGTGAAGGTATGTATGTTTGTTCGTTTATATATCTTTTCATATTCAGCACACTCCACTCACAAGTATTTCAGCAGAAGAATGCACTTAATGTGCGTTGACCCAAATAATAAAAGAATTCAACCAAAACCACCAGTGACCGCCACAAATGCCGCATCTCTTCGGTCAAAGTATTCGAATTGCGCACAAAAAAATAACAATTGCTGGCTACGGCTTAAAATGGTGTTCAAGCATAAATCCTTAATGGGAATTGTAATGAAATAATTTTGTTTTGGCTTTTGGAGTCTCCTTCTGGACAACTGTAGTCCTTTCATATTTATTTATATTTGTTTTTTCTTCTTCGTTTTTTTTTTCTTGTAGAAAGTTATGGCTTGAACATAAATAAAATCGGCTTTAATGTTCACATTAGGTAATTGTGTTGCAATTAATGTTGCTCATGTTAAACACATAGTCTGAGACATCTTGGGGCACAGAGCGTGGAGTTTTATAAAAATTTGTTGGGACTAAGGAGAACAAAACATCGGATACTAAAACATTTGTAACAGGAATATATAAGAAGTGGACATTTTCTACAGGAGAAAATGGGACGGATGTCGAAGATCAAATCATTGAAACAAAATGGAGTCGAAGAGCTCCTGTGGACCGTTGAATTGAGTTTAAAATGTCCACCCATTTAAGGAAATTTGTAAATATATATTTATCGTTTTTATTGATCGGGGGCGCAACTACCGTTGTCTCGAAAATTAATTTGCAAACCGATGCATATGTTTGAAAAAATAGCGATTATAAAACAATAGGCCCCCGAAATTCGTCAACAAATACAAGGTGTAGCAAAAGTAATCCTCCTATCAGAAAATGCTATAATTTTTGCGACTGGCCCCTAATGTCAGTTCCGTTTTGACATTTGTGTAGTAAACACGTGCGAAATACACGTTAATAAACAATGTTACGCTACACTGATCCAGAACGCGGAATATTGGTGACTATTTATTTGACCAATAATCGGTCGATGACTTTGGCACAACGTGAATTTCGTCGCAGACGTTTAGTCGCTCGCCTCGAAGAGACTGGCACAACACGTGATGCTGCCAGGCATGGCAGACCCCGGAGTATCCGTTCTGCAGAGAATATTGCTGCTGTAGCCGAGGATGTCATGGAAGCGCCGTCGACATAGAACAGACGACGTGCCACGCTAATGGGTATCAGTTGACGGTCTTTACAGCGAATTTTGGTACAAGATTTGAAGACGTTTCCGTACAAAGTTCAGACGGTGCATCAGCTGTTAGATGCTGACCGCCAATCGCATCTAACATACGATCAAGCCATCCTTAATTACCACCAAGAGAAAGATGATTTTTCATCAAAAATAATCATGAGTGATGAGGCACTCCAGACTTCTTTTTGTGGGGCTTTTTGAATTTGCGGGTTTATGTCAACAAGCCTCAGACTCTTTCAGCTCTGAAAGGCAATATCCGCCAAGAATGTGAGGACCTATCGCCGGAAGTTTTGGCCAAAGTGATGGAAAATGCCATAAAAAGGGCTCAAATGACCATAAACTGTGGCGGCGGCCATTTATCTGATATCATATTCTCGACTTGATGTAAAAAAATTAAAAGAACAAATAAAAATAATCCACAAGAAGAATCAAAGTTTTTCATCTTTTTTTTTTTAATTACAGCCAAAAAACATCGGAAGATTACTTTTGCGCCACCTTGTATATAGCATTTTGGACCATGGGACATCCCTAAACATTTTCTGAAAATGAAATTTGCTTCAGTAGTTTTGGAAAAATAATGTATTGAAAACAGTGGCGTGGTCATCAGTTTTAAGATATAATATATTTAAAAAAGTAGGCGTGGTCCGATATTTTGGCTCCAAATATGAACCTACGTTACACACAACTCCATTGCCTCACAAAATTTATGCTGAAACCGATATACTCATAAGTTGGCTTATACATACAGCGTTTAAAAGAAAGCCATGGGGAAGGTACTCCACCTCTGAAATTCATAAAATATACATAACAACGGCAAACATTGTGCTTTTGCTGTATATTTGATGGAAATCGGTTTTTGCCGAAAATTGAAAATTGAAAGAAGTGGGCGTGGTAAAATATTTTTCCATTAAAACCTAAGCTGGGTTATGACGGCATTTTTTTTTTATTCATAAAAAATGTGGCATTTTTTAAATAAGGCAAAGAGAAGTAATTACCCCGCCCCCTTCGAAATGCAAGAAAATATTCATCCTATTTTCACCGGGGGCCATCCCTGTACATTCCCTGCAAATTGGAGTTTAAAAGTGTTTTGCAATTCCTCGAATACGGAAACTTTGATAATAGGAAAATATATTTTGGCAAATCCGCGTACTAAACCGCGATTAAAAAAAAAAAAATTACATAAATTCAATCCTTTATACGCGATTATAATATTTGAGAAAACGCGTGTCATAAATTACAGAGATACGCAAGTAATATGGGTTTTTGACGCAAAATACAATGTGGAGGCACATCCGCGGTTCTTGAACAATATATTTGAAATAGGTACATTTTGACGTATTTTTGATGGGCGCAAATGAAACCGCATGCGCATCAAAATCGTATGCACAATCGCATGCTCGACTTTTACTCACTTTACGGTTTTGGCATTGTGAGATGCAACTGACGGCACACAATGACCGCTGAGTGAAACATCAAAATAGGCATAGATATTAAAAGAGATTGATTCCCTGTATCCAAAACCGGATGCGTGTCAACCGACTTTAACTAATTCGCGAAAAAACAGGCTTTTTAATTTTCATATTTTTGGAATGATTGTAATTTCAATGTTACTCCTAATTTCCTATCCTTATGAGTTATCACAGTAAGCAGTTATGATCTCGCGATGGTAAGCAATATTTCTTGATGAAGTTTCAGCAGTACACATTAATTATTGCATGGGATTTTAGCGAAATAGTTGGAGAACTACCAAATATTTTTTCTAATTTTTCTAATCGAACCACAAAATATGCAACACTGAAAATTCAAAGAACTAAAACTACAGTTTTTTTGCATTTATCTGACCTTTATCTCAGAAACGATTAGGATATTGTCCATTCTGTCTTTGGCAATAGTGTAGCCCTAAACTAGACCACATAGGGTCTCAAAGTCGATAAAATATAGAAAACTGTACATAATTGCTGAAAGTCTGGTCAGTATCAGCTAAACTATTGGGATTTTAACCAAGTAACCTTCAAAAATTTTCCGAATAAAGTTCTCAGCATTTCTTCAGAACATTCTGAAACTCTAAAATGCTTACTTCATGTTGTTTCAGCGGTATTTTGCATCCTATCTTTTACAACACTTATTTCAAACACAGTTCACACAAACAGTTTATTCTCGCATTTCGGATTATTTATTAAATGGTCGTTGAAAAACGTGATAGAGGCATTTTACAACAATGACATGTTCTAAAGAGTTGTACATTACATTCCAGCGAATATTTTTCCGAAAGAAAACATTAAGAAAAAAAAACGGCTTTGGAGGTATGGTGCGAAGTGTATACAAATTATGGAAATTTTCAATATTTTATAAATTTTGAGGTAACAAATGTTGTTTTTCGAGTTCACCATTTCACCAAATATTTTATTCTTC
Source organism: Musca autumnalis (assembly GCF_047663935.1). Classification (NCBI taxonomy): domain Eukaryota; kingdom Metazoa; phylum Arthropoda; class Insecta; order Diptera; family Muscidae; genus Musca; species Musca autumnalis. The sequence goes on along the minus strand of NW_027411977.1, from coordinate 9,961,934 downwards.
TCCTTATCTACAAAATTGCTTCAGAGGTCAGAAGAAGGTTCCCATTGGTAGTCCCGAATTGCTTTAAAAGTCAATATTTAACCATAATCGGGCGATAAAATCCACTGTTGCACAGTGCACTGTGCAAAATTTTTAAGGTAATCTTGTGCAAACAATTTGAGCTGAGGATTTTTTGAAAGTAAAGACCCAAACGACAAGAAGCCCTAGTTGGTTTTGTTGTGTCAGATCCAGCTCGGATTTTGTGGCCCCATATAAACATGGTTAAATATTGAGTTTTTAAAGAAATTCGGGCCTATATCTCTGAAACCAATGCGAATATTCTTCTGACCTCTGAAGCAAATTTGTAGATAAAGACAAGACTAAAATATTTGCAAAAATATAGAACTCGAAAAACTAAATTTATCGCCTCAAATTTCAAAATACATATATGCAAAAATTCCACAATTTTTATACATTTCGCACCGTATCTCCAAAAGCGTTAATTTATCTGAATATTTTCTTTTGGAAAAATATTCCCTGTCTATGTCAATGCCGTTGTTTTCAGTACATTTTTTACCGACGATTTAATAAAAATGTCAATAATGTAGTGAAATCCGAAATGCGAAAATAAACTGTTGGTGTGAACTGTGTTTGAAATACGTGTTGTAAAAGAAACAACATGAAGTAAGCATTTTCAAAATGTTCTAAAGAGTTGTTAAGAACTTTATTTGGAAGATTTTTGCAAATGGTTACTTGGTTCAACTCCCAATATTTTAGCCGATACTGACCAGAATTTCAGCAATTATGTACAATTTTCTATATTTTATAGATTTTGATGCCCTAGATGGAGTTTTTCTTATGTGGTTTTTTCAAAAGATAAGTTCAACTAGTTTAGGGCTACAATATTGCTAAAGACAGCAAGGCCAAATTCCTATTCGTTTCTGAGATTAAGTCCTAATAAATGCAAAAAAGTGTAGATTTAGTCCGGTTTAGATGAGGCCATAAAATCCGAACTGGATCTGACAGGACAAAACCCTACTAGGGTTTTTGTAGTCTAAATATGTACTTTCAAAAACTGCATACTAGAAGTTGTATATGCATACATTTTCTCAATACAACAAATAAGAAATTTTAAAATATTTTTTTTCGCTATAACTTTTACGCGCATCGGCCAATTTTGTGAACGCGAACATATTTGAAACCAGATTGTTATACCCTCAGCATTTATGCTAACGAGTGCATATACACTTTCATACGGTCAAAATGTGCCTCATCGAAATAATGGTTTTAAACCCCAAGTATGTTTGGAAGAAATCCTTTTCAGACAATTTGGAGACGATTGAGCAATGTCCGTCCGTCTGTCTGTCTGGCTGGCTGGAGCGCACTATAACTCTCGAACGGATCAACCGATTATGTCCAATATTTGGCTTTCGTAATATTTTGTCCAAACTTAGTTTAAGTTCGAAGATGGGTTATATCGGTTCACTCCTTCCGGGATCTCCCTACAAAAGTTCAACGTTTATGTCTAAGTGCAGTTTGGTGTCTGTTCGAAGATCCTTGGGAAATGTATACCGATGCTGTTCGTTGTGGTCCCGTTTACAGCGAGATTATGTTTTCCGGGGAAAGTCCATGCTTCCTGACATACTGATAAAAAATGTATACTATGACCCACTAAAGTGACTAGTGGGCGCTATTAATCGAAAAGATATGAACCCAAAATAAGATCAACTTGGACATTCCTTCAAGTACCTCCTCCGCAACATTTTGAACTTTAATCCTAATCCACATTTTTGTCGGCAAGTTCAAATATCCAAAAAGAGTCACAAAATTCTTTACGTAGATGAAAGTTTCGATTCATATAGGCTGAGGATATATCTCTGTCGGCAAAGCCGACTGATACTTTTTTAATTGTTTTCCTTAACTCCTATACCAGAAATCGTAGATGTGCTCGCAATTTTTTTTTTAATTTATTCAAATGGAAATGTATAGGAAATTTCTTGCGTTTGATAGTGAATAACTGATTAAATATTTACAACAAAAAAGTGAAATCAAAATTTTATTCAGCAAGAGCGCCTGTAATCGAAACAATGGAAAATAGTTCGCAATCTCATAAACTAATTTTTTTACTTTCGCGCCGCTAGATCAGTGATTTCGACCAGTTAGTTCATCGGTCCCTAAGTTCTTCGTTAAAGAATATTTTGCATGGATATTCATTCATCATTCAATTTAATCAATTAAATAGATTTAAGTCTTAATTGTGTTCGTGTACATGTGGGAGTTGCATATGATTGTAAATGGCCTAATTTGTTTCACTTGCACGCTTGTTTTCTCGGTCATTATGCCGTGTGTCATTGCGTAATTATGTAATGGGTATTTTAATGTTAACATCCATAAATATGTAAGTGAAATTCGAATGAGTTGGCGCTATTGCAATGAACTGAATTATGAAGTAAATGAGTATGTATGTTTGTAGAATGTATGCGAATATGCGAGGGAAAGAAATTCCAAGCAAATAATACTGTACATTATTGCGGCGTTTAAATATGGTGCGGTTGAAACTCTGATATGACGCCATCATCGGAACAAAGACATCATTTTGTAAATATTTTAGTTCGAAGAAATAGAAATAGATCCGGTTTCAAATAACAGAAGACGTACCTGACATTTTTGGGATGTTTGTGAGAATTGTGAGATTGTTTATTTGCTTATAAAATTATTTAAAACTTTTGTGTTTTGTTTTTCCTTTTTACACTATACGTACCTCGTGCACATGATTGCTCATAAAATTTCCGCCACAATAATTACTTGGCAATACGCCCATCATTAAAGTTCTTGCAAAAACAATGACATCCACAAATTGTAAGACAAGATGTTGAATTTAGTAGATTGACGTTTAATTAGTTGTTGTCATTATCACATTTCAAATCGTTTGTGAAATAAACAAATCGTTTCCAATTAAATTTAAAATAAAATAAAAATAAACATGAACCCGGTTGAGATTTTAACAATCAAACTTTTTTTGTTGGAGAAGTTTCGTGCCAACAGGGAGCCTCAAATGTCAAGTTACAGTTCAGACAAAAATTGGAAAATGATGTGGAGCCAATACCAAATATGGACCTATATTGAAGACCATTGGTGGAGAAGATTCATGACTTAAATGTTGACCATTTTTGGTAAAGACATTTTGTGAACACTAAAAGAAATCTCAAATGTCAAAATACAGGTAGTTCGGTCAAACTATTTAGCTGTAATTCTGAAAATTAACGGTAACTCCTGATTTTCGGTATTTTCAGAATTACAGCTAAATATTTTGACCGAACTACCTGTATTTTGACATTTGTGGGGGCTATACCAAAACATTTCAGCTTTGACATATTTTTCACTTTATGTGATTCATAGACTACTTTGTTTGACTACTTTGTGGGTGCCACCGTGGTGCAATGGTATGCACGCCCGCCTTGCACGCAGAAGGTCGGTGGTATGATTCCCCGGCCAGGCAACACCAAACATTTTTCAACGGTGGCAAAATACCCCTCAGTAATGTTGGCGACATTTCCTGAGTATTTCAGCCTTGAAAAACTTCTCTATAAGTGGTGTCTTAGGACACGCCGTTCTGACTCGGCGATAAACAGTAGGTCCCATATCATTGAGCTAAATATGAATCGGGGTGCACTCATTGATATGAGAGAAGTCTCCCTTGTCCCGTATGGGATGTTGTGGAACAATGTTGTTGTTATACCAAAACATAGACCTGTATTGATAATTTTTGGCTTGGAACGTTAAATGACGAATTGCAGCTACATAGTTCTGTTAAATATTGTAGAAAAATCCTCAAAATATCGAAAATCGGGAGGTACCAAAACATTGACCTATGTTGACAAGCTTCGTTGGAGAAGTTTTGTGACCACTGGGAACCTCAAATGTCAAAAAACAGTTAGCTTAGTCCAGGGTTTCGGAGTCGAGACATTTTTAGTTCGACTCCGACTCCGACTATGGAGTCGACTTTTTTCACGACTCCAGACTCCGGAGTCGACTCCGACTCAACACCACTCAAAAATGAATAAAACATGTACAAGTTTCCAATTTTGTCCTATATGTATATTGCTTTTTCATAAGATATTCCTTGAGAGAACATTCCTTCTAATATAATACTCAACTAGAAAATTTGTATATAAATTCTGAACTTATCGTATAAAAATGAAAACTAAATAAATCTGATCAATTGGTACCCTTCTCCGTATGAAAATCTTCAAGCTTTGAACATTGTCAGCTTGAAGGGGCTATAAAAACGTTGTGCTATATAAGAAACAATATGTGAAATTAATACAATTTGGTTTGATAAGAATTCAATACCAAATTTAAAAGATATACATGCATACCTTAAAACTCTGTATTGAATTCAAAAAACATACTGACATGGCTAAATCGACATAGAAATTAATTATGGAGGAGCTCAAATAATATTAAAAATATCCTCTGTCTCATCCTTTAACTGAGTGTAATAAAGTTTTTGCATGCATGTTTTCATAGACTTCTTATTATATGAATAAACGGGCCAACAAAACATATTGTGTTCATATATTTTTCATATAAGAATAAAATACAGCGTTTATTAATAAGTGTGAGAAAAAATTTTTCCCGGATTCGGAGTCGAGTTAGTTTTTTCGACTCAGACTCCGACTGCAGCAAAATTGTTCGACTCCGACTCGTAGACTCCGACTCCGAAACCCTGGCTTAGTCACAAAATGTAGCTAAAAATACTAAAATTGGTAGGTTCCGTTATGTGGGAGCTATACCAAATCATAGACCTATGTTGACAATTTTTGGTGGAGAAGTTTTATGACTGCAGGGAACCTCAAATGTCAAATTACGGGCAGTCCAGTCAAAAAATGTAGCTAAACCCCTCAACATACCGAAAATCGGGAATTAATATTATATGGGCCTATACCAAAACATTGATCTATATATGTTGACAATTTTAGTGACCCCTAAGAACTTCAAATGTCAAATTACAGCTAGTTCTGTTAAATATTGTATCTAAAATCCTCAAAATACTGAAAATTGAGATGTACCGTTACCGTTACCGATATACCAAAATGAGGGTAGATGTAGCCAATTTTCTAACTTGACCTGCATATGGCAAAACGACTCTCGGGTACAAAAATGTTGATATCTACCTTCAACATCATGGCTTTTATACCAAGTGACTTGGGGTTAACTGAACCAAAATAATTATTAATAATACCCTACATCACAATGTGGGAAGGGTATTATAAGTTTGTTTTTCGAAAAATTCATCTAACACCGCGAAATATTTGTCGTAGACCCCCCATGTAATATATATATATAATTGTTCCACAAACATCCCAGGCGGGACAGGGGAGACCCCCCATGTAGTATCCCAAAATTCATATCTCGACGAGATAAAGCGATTTTGAGATGTGTGTCCGTTCTTCTGTCCGTCCATTAAAAATTGTACGTACGCTACAGGCCGCAATTATGGATCAATCTTCACGAAATTTTGTGTGGAAGACGGGTTCAGACCAGAATAGACCCCCTTAGATCGTGAAATATTTAGGGGATGAAATGCACCAAACACAATTGTTTTATCCTATTTTGCAGCGGCTCTGTAGGTCGCAATTGTAGTCTGATCCAGGGTTTCGGAGTCGAGCCATTTTTCCTTCGACTCTGACTCCGACTCCAGGCCAGTTTTTTGTCACGACTCCGACTCCGGAGTCGACTCCGAGGGTAATTTCCTATACCACTAAAAATTAATAAAATTTGCTAAATTTTTCAACTTTTCCTATACTAGGACCCTATCTGTGCTTTTCTCTAAGACAATTTGTAATGCAATGCGATGTAAAATTGATGTTCCGTATTGAATCTGCTGTATCTTATATCAAAAAGAACAACAACAACAGAAAGAATTTAGAAAGTTTCAGTAAATTTTGCCGAAATATATGTACGAGTATATCCTCCGATTATCAATTTAAAACAAAAACAAGTAGAACTGACGAGTTTGATTAAATTATTTTGTACGGACGCACAGAGGGGAAACATAGGCATAAAGTTGCTCAAAACTCAAAATATGAAAATCGTTTTTTTATGAAAAAATGTTGATAAACGGCAACCAGACTCTTTTCTACATTTGCTATAACCATCCTCGACTTTGTAAGATTAACTAATCCAATGCAGCAGTCGATTGAACTCAGCCTTACTGAAAACAAAAAGTAAATTTTCGAAAACTAACTAAATTAGGTGAACATTAAAATGACATTATTTTCGCGAAAACTAATATTTTTCAAGATTTATTGTGTTTGTACAGTCTCCGAACAAGATTAGCATTTAAAATTTTCAGATTGATTTTACATCTTTGCTCTTTAATAATGGTAATACATATCCTCTTTATGAAAATTGTTTATGATCATTTTTAAGATTACTACAATTTCAATAGCGAAAAAGTCTATTTCCCCGTCGTTTCCCGACCATAGTTTCTTCTAATGTTTTATGCGATTGAGCCTCAAATATCAGATTCAATCATAAACAAGTAAAAAAGCATTAAGTTCGGCCGGGCCGAACTTTTCATACCCTCCACCATAAAATATTCATTCCTGTCCCCAACTTTAAGTGAGTAATGTCAGATAATGTACATACATTACTTTTTTATGGTGCCTATATCTAACTGTTGAAAATTTTTGGTGGGCTAGAAATTGGGAGGTACTGATATAGGGGTTATAATAAAACATGGGCCTATGTTGACAGTTTTTGATGGGAGCCTTTAATGTCAAATAACTCCTAATTCGGTTAAAAATTGCAGCTAGAATCCTCAAAATACCGAAAATTGGTACATAACATGGGAACTTCAAATGTCATTAACAGCTAGTTCGGAGGTATGTGGGCTATACGAAAATATGAACTTAAATGAACAATTTTTGTTGACTTTTAAATTTCAAATTACAGAAATTTCGTCCAAAAAATAAAGCTAAGGAACGGAAAATCGGGAGGTTTGTTTTGGGGCTATACAAAAACATGGACCTACGTTCGGTTAAACATTTTAAGTAAAATACTCAACGTATCGAAAATCGGGAAGTATCGTTATATTGGCTACGTTGAAAATTGTTGATGCAGATGTGTGGTGACCACTACAACCTTCAAATGTCAAATTACAGTTAGTTCTGTTAAAAATTGTAGCTAAAATTGCCAAATTACTGAAAATTGGGAGGTACCGTTACATGGGAGCTATATCCGAACATGGACCTATGTTGACAATTTTTTATGGAGAGGTGTTGCGACCACTAAGAACTTCAAATGTCAAATTACTGCTAGTTCGGTTTAATATTGTAGCTAAAATCATCAAATTACTGAAAATCGGGAGGTACCGTTATATGGGGGCTTTCTTGACAATTTTTGGTGGAGAGGTGTGGTGACCACTAAGAATTTCAAATGTTCAAATTACAGATAATTCTGTTAACACTTGTTGGTAAAATTCTCAAAATACTTGAAATCGGGCGGTACCGTTATATGGGGGCTATACCGAAACGTGGACCTAGGTCCACAACTTCTAATATATAAGTTTATTAACACTTAAGAACCCTAAATGTCAAATTATATTTACATCGGTCTGATAATGTAGCTAAAAACGTCAAAATACCGTATATCGGGGGGTACCGTTTTATGGGGGCTATACCAAAACGTGGACCTATGTCCACAACTTGTGTTATATGTTTATTGATACTTAATAACCCTAAATGTTAAATTATAGCTAAATCGGTCTAAAAATGTAGCTAAAAACGTCAAAATACCGCAAATCGGGGGGTACCGTTATATGGGGGCTATACCAAAACATGGACCTATGTCCACAAGTTTTGTTATATATGTTTATTGACATTTAAGAACCCCAAATGTCAAATTATAGCCAAATCGGTCTGAAAATGTAGCTAAAATCGTCAAAATACCGTAAATCGGGGGGTACCGTTATATGGGGGCTATACCAAAACGTGGACCTATGTCCACAACTTCTAATATATAAGTATATTAACACTTAAGAACCCTAAATGTCAAATTATAGCTACATCGGTCTGATAATGTAGCTAAAAACTTCAAAATACCGTATATCGGGGGGTACCGTTATATGGGGGCTATACCAAAACGTGGACCTATGTCCACAACTTTTGTTATATATGTTTATTGACACTTAAGAACCCTAAATGTCAAATTATTGCCAAATCGGTCTGAAAATGTAGCTAAAAACGTCAAAATACCGTAAATCGGGGGGTACCGTTATATGGGGGCTATACCAAAACGTGGACCGATATAGCCCATCATCGAACTTGACCTGCCTGCAAACAAAAGACGCATTTTCCCAAAATTTCAGCGTCCTATCTCTATTTTTGTGGATGCTAGAGTGATTACCACAGACGGACGGACGGACGGACGGACGGACGTGCTCAGATCGACTTAGAATTTTACCCTGATCAAGAATATATATACTTTATAGGGTCGCAAATGAGTATTTCAATGCGTTACAAACGGAAAAACAAACTTAATATACCCTCCATACTATGGTGGAGGGTATAAAAATTGTGCATATTTGCGCCATTCCGAAAAAATCTAATTTTTCTCAACTAAAATATGAAATATTTTTATATGGAATTGAAAGGTTTACTCACACTAAATTTTGCTCCGCGTTATAACCGGGGCTCTAATTTATCAAACTAAACCAACACCTATCAAATATGTTTGCATTATTCAGAAACATTCACGGCTTTTCTCATGTGAATTGAGAAAAATTAAATTTCAGAAAATAAAATTTGGAATGAAATATATGTATATGGGACTATATATACATCTGTACTGATTTGTTTGAAAATTGGCTCAATGTTTTTTAAGGCTAGTTCAGGTTGCATGTGTCAAATTTCAGTGATTTTGGTGCATTTTTATCTCATATCAGATGCGAATATATATGGAAGCTGCATCCAAATCTGTACCGATTTTCATTATTTTATATAGGACTAGCGGACCCGGCGAACTTCGTCTCGCTATTAAGGAATAAAATTTCATACAAAAACTCAATTTTCGATTTTTCCAATTTTCCGACTTTTCCAGAGAGATTTTCCAAAATTGTCTTCCGTAAAGACCTTCTCCTCGAAAATACGAATAACTGACAAAAAATTTTACAGAAATCGGCCTAGCCGTTCTCATTTTATGAATTACTATACATTTTTTACACCATTTTTATATATATAGATTAATCCTTGTGCAGAAGATATGCTTTGTGCAAAATATTATATCAATCGAAGTATAAATGAGCTTTCTAGGACTTTTGATCAGCTTTTAACACAGTTCTACAGTTCCCTTCTTTTGTTAATGCATATTTTTTAATTCGTTTCGCTTAAATACACGATTATTATGTTCTCAATGATCCCACAAAAACATATGCTGATCGGTTTATTCGTTTCGAGCTTCAGTGGTCACCGCAAACTGCTTTAGTAAAAACAGTGTTTCGTAGGTGGCCATTTGTCAGAAAACTGTGCAATATTTTTCAAAAAAAAAAAAAAATTCTGAAAGTAGCTCAAGGTATTATAAATCAGATGAAAACAATATCTTTTGGAAAAAATTGGTAGATTACTTGTAAAAATTCAAGAAAAATTTCATTTTTCGTGCACAATAAGTGACCATAACCCCTTAATTGTGGACAAAATAAACTTATAATACTTTTTCCACATTATATTGTGAAGTATAAATATGTGAGATCTAAAACTAGTATTCCAGAGTGTATATAAGTTTTGTCATAAATGTGATGGTATATTAAGAAATCGATTTATATTGAAAGATGCAATTATAATTCTTTTGTCATGGAACATTACTAAATATAATAAATCCTTTGCTTACAAGTTTACTCATAGATTTCCTATAAAATGAATAAACGATTTATCAAAATGTTAATAAAGTTAATCTCTCTATCATAAAAAAATAAAAACTCTTTCGATAAATGTAGAAAAAAACATTTTGCCCGGAGTCGGAGTCGAGCTTTTTTCACGACTCCAGACTCCGACTCCGACTCCAGCAAAATTTGCTAGACTCCGACTCCAGACTCCGACTCCGACTCCGCAGCCCTGGTCTGATCGGCGAGAAATTTTATGGAAAGTTTGGGTTTACGACAGAGAAGTAGTTTGCAATTTAACGTGATAATCGGACAATACTTAGCGGTAAATATTTTTACGAGGTAATAGTTTTGGTCAAGGATAGTGCCAATAATTGTTGATAATGATCGGATAGGTTTTCCTTTGGAATTCTCTTAAGGGGTGACCCCCACTTGTAAATTTCAGAAAATCGAAAAATGTTTATTCTCTCCTTTTAAAGTAGAAGTAGCATAGAACATGTGGTAACATTTCCAATTCGATCGGAACAAAATTGCCTGAGATATGAGCTTTGGAACAAAAACATTTATTATGTTTTGTATGCAATATAGAAACTAGAAACGTGTTTTTTCTCGAAATGACATTTTGAAATCGGTGCCGACTCTAGCTCAAAACCTAATGAACCGATTGTCATACAGTTTTGTGGAGCTATTAAGGACATCAAAATATAGAATTTATTCGATTGATTTTATTAAAAAAAATTGTTTGCCCTTTTTATGACCAGAAAACATTAGGTTTTAAGCCAACTATTGAAATTTTGAGTTTTTTGGTCCACTATTTCTGTAAAATCTAATATTTTTTAAAAAATCGATCGATGAAGGACTAGATCTATATGCTATAAATAAGCCCACAAAAATATGGGTTAATTAGTTTCCGAGCTAGAGTTGGCACCGCAAAACGCTTTTCCAAACACATGGGGTTCGCGGACGTCCATTTGCCACAAAAAAACATAATATTTTTCAACAACGAAAATTCTGAAACTAAATAAAGGTGTACTCTTTAAGATGATGATGTTCTTGGGAAAAAATATGAAAAATTGTCTTTTTTGGGATTTACTTAGGTGACCCCCACCTCTTCATTATCATGCTTGGCTTTGGGATACTGCTCATAGAAGCGGAGATATTCGCATTAAAATAAAACATTGACTTTTTTCCCTACAGAAGTTTTTTTGCGCGTTCCGGCCCCTGAATATGATCCGACAATCACCAAAATTAATAGGCTTCTTCCCTTCCAGGATCCCCAAATTTTCGTGACGATCCTATCATAATTGCGACCTGTAGCGTGAGTACAAATTCTAAAAAATCTTTCAAATGAATATTACACATGTAGGTTTAGGTGTTGGTGTATCCCAGAATTTTTAACCATAGTAGCTCTTATTTGACATTTTCGATTCTATTTCAAAGATTTTCAGTATTTCTTATTCTTTAAAGTACATATCCATATATTAACTTCAATCCCATTAAAAAGTTTTGTGTTACTTTTGCCTTATTAAGTTATCAATTGGACAAATTTTTACCGCGAGGACTGATGCTGATAAGAAGATCTATCTAAAAAACCTATTAATATTATTTGTATACCATTAATTAATTGAAATAAATAACTCAAAAAAAAAATAACTCGAATCTCCAAGTGCAGATTCGACTTGTACCGAACATTTCCAATCAAATACCCAGTAAAATCTTCGATGCAAAATCATGAGTTGAATCATGGGTGCAAGTGATCTGGCATGTCATCTTTTGTCATTTTCACTCATGAATTTTATATGAGCGTGACCCCCAAAAGATGACGTTCTTTTTTGGATCCTAAACATGTCATTTTAACCAATGCATTGACATGCCATTTCCACCAATGCTTTGGCATGTCATTTTAACCAATGCATTGAACGTCATTTTCACCCATTCTTTGACATGTCATTTTAACCAATGCTTTGACATGTCATTTTCACCAACCCCTTGGCATGACATTTTCATGTCTTGTTTGGAAAATATAAATGCTCTATTGAAATATGGACAAACAAAACTGTTTATTCATTCAAACGAATTCACGAAATAACTACAATTAATTGATCAGCAAAAAGTTTACATCCAAAATTGCAATGTAATCACCACCGATGCAACGCAAAAGATTACTTCCTCCGTTCTCCTCAACTGATATTCTTTCATCTTACAAAAGGTTTTTTCTATTATCTTCCCATCACCAGTTCAAATATCGACACGGACTCCAAATGCACTCCTTTAAGTATTTTTATTTCGCAAATTACTTTTATTTTATAATTTTCTTATTTTATAACAACATTATGGAAATTTATACTCTTTTGTTTAGTGACGAAAATATGTAGGGATCTACAACCCGGCTTGCTTTAGGGATCTCTAAGAACAAAATGTAACGAACGGGGAGGAGAGACTTTTTCGGGAAAATACCATTTATGCTTAATTAATTTATTTTTAATTATTTCTTTCCCAAAGTCGTTTCTTCTTTATTTTCAGATTCTTGTTCCTTTTCGTTTCGGACTTTTTTTCAAATTCCAAGAAACGAGATTTGATTGATTTCGTACTAGCTTTGTTCCAGAACTAAAAAGTTTTTACAATTTTTACGACTTTTACACCCGACTTTACGACTTTTACCCGAAAACCCGTTCCCGTACACAAAAAAGTTGTAAAATGTTCAATGTTCTCTTTAAACAAAAATGGCGCTGAATGATGCTCTCTTAAAAAACTTTTTACTCGACAAATTTGAGCGTGTAAAAAATAGTAACATGGATGCCGGCGTGTGACTGGCTGTTACGCCGACTTTGAAATTTGTTCCAGTTTTTTTTTTGACGTACTTTCCATTTTTGCGTTCCCGAACTTTTTGAAAAAACTTTTGCGTGACAACAATTTTTTTCTCTTTCTCTCTTTTACGAGTTTTACTATTAAAAAGTACGGGAACAAAGCTTCTATGTATGTCAGACAAGGGAACTTTTAAAATAGCAATGTGTGCAGTCCGATTCTATTTTTAGCTGGATGATTGGGACTTCATTTTTATTGCAGACATTTCAAGCTTCATACAATACCAACTGTTTAGAAGTTTTAATTGTCTGATATGCAGGAAATGTAAGACAACATCACGACGACAGTTCTAACAACTTTGGTCTGTTCCAGAACCTGCAAGTATCTACTAATTTTTACTACGATAACTATTTTTGCTTTATGTCATCGGAAAAAAAAATAGTAGAAATTAGTAGATTTTTGCAGTACTGGAACATACCAAAATGAAAATAAACAGGTGTGTAAATAAAAACACAAACATCATCTCTATTGGAACGATGGAATGGGTACAAATGCTGATGAAAAGATCGGATCTTTCACGACTTCCTTTGCATTGGTTCAAATCCTAATGAAAAGATCGGATCTTTCACGACTTCCTTTGAACCAATGCAAAAGATGACATTTCCATGTCTATGACCAAAAATTAAACACTTCTGTCGGCACCAACTTATGAAAATTCATAACTTTTGTTTTCTCGAAAACAAGTTAAAAAGTATCAGTCGGGTTTGCCGACATAGACATAACCTCAGCCTGTGTGAGTTGAGACTTTAATCTATAGACAGATCGAATACGGGCTTCATAACCAATATCTCTGTCATAAAAATTGTGTAGTCAGGGAGTTTCAGAATTTTGTGGTCTTTTTTGGACGTATACACTTTCCGACAAAAATATTGAAACATTCGGATATAAAACTTCACGATTGTGAGCGTTGCGAATAAATGTTTATGTTGTGATAATAAATTTGACTTCGATAAGAGCGCAAAAGTTTTGCACTTTTGTGTAGAAGATACCTAAAAGAATGGTCCATTTTGGAAGTGGACCTAATTGTGGAAGTCATTCCTTTTGATAGTTATCGTATAAATCCGTCATTTTAGTTGGTCATGGTAAGATTTAGAGCCTTTGAACCGTTATGTCAGGAAGCATGGACTTACCCACGGAAAATAGAATATCGCTGTAAACATGGGGTAGCATTGCCAAAAAAAGGTCCAATGGATTGAGAGGGATGTATCCGAAGATGTTGTCTCATATAGACCTTCTTGGTTCTTGATACACATATGTACGTCCAGAAGTAATTTTAGGATGTTCAAAGTTTCGGTAAGATCAGATATTGAAATTTTGTATGGGAGGTTCCTGAAGGAGTAAACCGATATAATCCATATTCGAACCTAATCTATGTCTCGAAGAAATTGATTTGGACCTTGGACAGTTATTGTGCGCACCATTTTAGCGAAACATTTTGTAGACTTGTGGGAAAAAAGGAGTGGACCGATATGACATAAAGTTCAGTTGATCCGTTCGAGAGTTATCATGCAGTCGAGCCAGACAGACGAAAGAACTGGGTTAAATCGACACCAAACTATTTGAAGCGGATTTTGTCGAAACATATGAGAAGTCGAAGGCCATTATTTCAATATTTTTATCGTTAGCCTAAAGCCCGAAATTACAGCAGATTTTAATACCATTTAACCAATGTTTGAGCATTAATTTTGTTTGCGGTTCTTTTCAGCTACAACTTTGTTAATGATAGGAAAAAAATCAGGTGGGTATGCTACTTATAGCAGATATTAGCACTTTATGACGCACAACAATAAAGTTTTCTCCATTAAATAATTAATAATTAAGGCCCACGGGCCCCCAGGGCCCATCCTGCGTACGTCCCTGTAGTGGTGTAGGGTATAATGATGTCCACTAAAATTATGTATTTTATACCAACATTTATTTGTCCACCTCAAACCTTTCTGAAGATAAAATACATACGTATGATATTATCAAAAATACTCATACATGTCCATTAGCTAACACTTTTTCTACAGCATTGACCAATTTGAGGAAACTTTTTAGTTAAATGTTCATATTTATTTCACAATTAATTTACATAATTTTCTTTTATTATTATTTATATTCCACTAGTCATTGTTTTGGGATTATGAAATCCCTTACAAATAAATTCTTGTTAAACATTTTACACATGTTGCAAAATAGGTTGACGGTGCTCGTAGAAGTAGAAGTATTCACATGGAACAACATTGAATGAAATGGGTTTTATTTATAAAATTTATGACACTTTTTCAATAGGGATTACTCAACTTGTTCACATATCCCATATTTGAAATTGTGAAAAGGGAAAAACATGCCAGAACTGACAGCAGCTGTAAGAGAATGAGACACGTTACCGTAGTCAGGACATTTTACGTATTTACCAACCTTTAAAAAGGAAAGATTTATGTAAATTTAATTAGGTTATCATGTATACAACTGTTACCACTAAGCTGCGATTTGCATTTTAATGTAAATTTTGGAAACTTTGCAAAGTCAGTCGTCTTAAAAAAGTAAAACGTATATAACAAAATGTGAATTGTTGAAATTTTTCGCCAGCAAAAAATTTTTCTATATTACCTAGATGATAGTTATAAGACTAAGGTGGTGGTATACCACACTAAGCAGGGGTCCAGTATTTTAGATATCATTAGAAGATAAGATCATAGAAATTCCCATAACCGCTTAGAAATAATTTTGAGTCGCTTTATATATTATCGTCCTTCCCACTATACAACATAAGTATTTTTTTTTTAATATTTTAAGTTCTACCCTGGACATTACATTCTTTCAAAAGGGTGATAAATGCATATTTATAGCACTAGTAAAAGAAAACAGCTAATATTTATCCTATCTAAATAAATTTCACAAAACTCCAAAAAACTCTTGCGTAATAATATCTGCTTATAATGTCATCACAAAAATCTTAAATTAACTCCAACAACATTTTTTCATTTCCTTTCCTTTAAATTTGTATTGTCACATGCAGGACGTTAAAAACGCCATAAAACGAGTCGCGGTAATAATATTTTGTTGATAAGGCCAAAGCTGTTGACAATGTTTAAAACATAAATTGCAAAACAATAAACTCTGGGCATGATACCCGCCTGTCTGAGTACGGCAGAGTATGAACTTTTCACTTTTTGTTTTAATCCACGGAGTGTCATTCCGTAGCCTGGGAAAAAATAAAACTTTTTTGGAAAATTATGTAAATTTAAGTGTTTTTAACAGTCATGTCCACCACCACCACCTCGCCAAAAGTGAAGATGAGCAACTAAAAGTACTAAGGCCAACAATTGTAGAGTTCTCATGTACGACAGAGGTTATATTTAAAAGTGGTTTGTTAAAATATTTTCCCTTGGAAATGTGATTTCATTGTTTGGGGCTTAGTTCCTAATGTCATAACTGCTATAGCCAACACGGCCTTAACAAGAAGGAAAATGACAACTTAAATTGAATCACAAAAAATTGAAATTTTAATGATAAATTTTATAAGTGTTATAGGACGAACTAACAAGTGTAAAATGGCGAACTCAGTCCCTGTACTGATCATTTTATATTTATGTAAACCATACATTCAGAAATATACGAAAAATTTAAAAGAAAAATCGGCTTTATATTTTGAACAAATCTTTAAATTACCTCCGGGTATCACTTTGGATCATTCGTGAAAAGAATTTTGGTGTGGATCTGACGGGACAAAACCCAACTAGGGTTATTGTAGCCTCAAAATGTACTTTCAAAAAGTGTATACTAGAAGTTGTTTGCATTTTCAGTGTTGCATACTGTGATTGTACTCGTATCTTATTCATGTTTTAAAACTCTCCATGCTCCTTCCATAATAATAATAATAATCAGGAAGTTTGTACGTTTAATGCTGTAATGTAGGTGCATAGGGGAAAAGCACTACAGGGGCATCACTCGTGGTGTCCCCTGATGACCATAAACAGTGAAATAAGTGAACTGAAATTACTGCCGAGCCAGTGTGCAGGTAACAAATTGACCGGGCCAACACCGTGGTGGTCAATTCTCGTGAAGTTGGGTATCCCGCCAACATCCCAGAAAAATTTGATGGAAGGGGTTCCATGCGATGACGTGATTCCGTGGCATCTTTTGCATTGGTTAAAACGAAGTCGTGAAAGATCCGATCTTTTCATCAGCATTTGAACCAATGCAAAGAAAGTCGTGAAAGATCCGATCTCTTCATCAGCATTTGAACCCATGCAAAGGAAGTCGTGAAAGATCCTACCTTTTCATCAGTATTTGAACCCATTCCATCGATCCAATAGAGTTGAATTTTGTGTTTTTATTTATACAAATTTTCTTTATTTTGTATTATAGTTGACCTTTGGACTTACTCTTCTTAATATTTTTGTTCGGCTTGAGGTCATCAAAAAATAAAAAACAGCTTGTAGTTAGTTTTTTATTTTATAACTTTTATTTTTCCGATATTTCGATAGTCGTCGACTATCATCATCAGGGTTGTTAACTTTAAAAATAAGAAAACAATAACACTTGGTTATATAAAATTGTTAAAACAAAAATTAAAAATTAATTAACAATAATTACATTTGTTAGTTTTTGTTAATAAATTGACGAAAATTCTCTTCCACTCATGCTCAAACGTGTTTTCCTACTGAAGTGTTTTTGTGCTTTTCTATTGTGCTTCTATAGATTTGAGCACAATGTTCTGTATCTGTCTTGTAGTTGATGCGGTGTTGTGTTGGTACATTTATGATGTGTAGCATTTCCAGCATGTATCGTCGTCGGTAGTTGTTTTCTTGCGACAGTATTTGTACTTCTTTTAGATCAGGTGTATGTCCTGTAGCTGCACAGTGTGCTGCTAGTGCAGTTTTTTGTTCTATTGGCTTGTTTTTTATTCTTTGGTCAGATTTATGACCACTGAGCCTTGTTTTTAATTTTGTTTTTGTGGTACCAACATATACTTTTTCGCACTTGTTGGAAGCATCACCGTTGCATTTTATTTTGTATACCACATTTGATTTTTCCTCGTTAGGAATTTTTGCCTTTGTGCGGCTGAAGAAGTTGTTGTTGGTGTTATCACTTTTCATGGCAATTTGATATTGTTCTCTATTAAACAAGTTTGAGTTAGAAAAACGTTCTGAGAAACCGGGTACATATGTCGATCTCTTGTATATCTTTTCTGTTTTTGGATCTGTGTTGCCAGTTTTGCTGTTTTTTACTTGTCTTATTAGATCATTAATTGTTTTGCTTGGAAAGTCATTCATGGCTAAAATCTTTTTAATTTTGATTTCATTGTGTGCGTGAAACTTTTTATCGCTAATATTGAGCACTCTACGGATGAAGTTTGTAGCAGTATTTATTTTTATGCGTCGTGGATGTTTTGAATTATAGTTAATAATTCTTCCAGACGCAGTTGGTTTTTGATACCAATCTAGGAACAGTCTGTTACCTTGTCTGATTACCAGTGAGTCTAGGTATGCTAACTGATTGTTTTTCTCACTCTCCATTGTGAAACGTAGCTGTTGGTTATATGTATTTAAAAGATTAAGGGTAGTATCGACTTCATCCCTTTTTAATATGCAGAATATGTCATCGACATACTTGGTCAGGATCCTTGGTTTTTTATTCAAAGTCTCTAAAGTCTCGTCCAGTAATTTATCCATAACAATATCAGCGATTATTGGTGATATTGGAGAACCCATTGGCATACCTTTTAATTGTTCATATATTTTGCCATTATATATGAAATAACGTGAGTCTTTTATACACATGGAGAGAATATCTATAAATAGATTCATTGGAATGTTTGTGTGTTCTTTGAGTGTGGTCCACTTTTCTTTTATGATGGTTATCGCAAGATTTACAGGCACACTAGGGAATAAAGAAACGACATCAAAGGAAATCAAAATTTCGTCATCACTAATGAATTGTTGGTTCACCCTAGATTTGAACTCGCAGGCATCTTTTATATTGTATTTTGAGTCTTTCGTCAAAGATTTCAAAATGTTGGATATGTATTTCGATAACTCGTACGTTGGTGAATTTATAAAAGAACATATGGGACGTAATGGAGTCCCTTCCTTATGAATTTTTGGTAGTCCATAGATTTTTGGTACTACCGAAGTCCTGTTTATAAGTTTATGTTTATCATTTTCATTGATGACTTTTAATTCAAAGAGTTGCATTACAATTTTGTTGCACCTTTCTTGTAAAGAAGTTGTAGGATCCTTTCTTACTCGTCTGTACGTGCACATATCCATTAGTAGTTGTTGCATTTTTGACTCATATTCGCTTTTTAGCATAGCAACCGTTTTTCCGCCTTTATCTGAATTAAGGATTAATATCTCTTTATTATCTTTTATCGGGAACTGATCACAGAACACAAAAAAGAGTGGTTTGTTAATACAACGAACACCAACATACCTACTAATGTGGAATGGTTGCTTTCATTAGGACCTAAATTCGCGCTCCCAACAACAAAGACTACTTTCCCACTGTTCAATATTATTGCTGAGGGAGAGGACTGTATCCAGACACTGGTGAGCAGAGAACAACAAGAGAATGCGAGAATAAACTTAGTTACTCTCATCAACGACCACATGCGCAACTTAAAATTGAGTAAAAGAGATCGCTTTATTTTAAATACAGTGAGACAAACTAATAAATTCATAAAAGATAATAAAGAGATATTAATCCTTAATTCAGATAAAGGCGGAAAAACGGTTGCTATGCTAAAAAGCGAATATGAGTCAAAAATGCAACAACTACTAATGGATATGTGCACGTACAGACGAGTAAGAAAGGATCCTACAACTTCTTTACAAGAAAGGTGCAACAAAATTGTAATGCAACTCTTTGAATTAAAAGTCATCAATGAAAATGATAAACATAAACTTATAAACAGGACTTCGGTAGTACCAAAAATCTATGGACTACCAAAAATTCATAAGGAAGGGACTCCATTACGTCCCATATGTTCTTTTATAAATTCACCAACGTACGAGTTATCGAAATACATATCCAACATTTTGAAATCTTTGACGAAAGACTCAAAATACAATATAAAAGATGCCTGCGAGTTCAAATCTAGGGTGAACCAACAATTCATTAGTGATGACGAAATTTTGATTTCCTTTGATGTCGTTTCTTTATTCCCTAGTGTGCGTGTAAATCTTGCGATAACCATAATAAAAGAAAAGTGGACCACACTCAAAGAACACACAAACATTCCAATGAATCTATTTATAGATATTCTCTCCATGTGTATAAAAGACTTACGTTATTTCATATATAATGGCAAAATATATGAACAATTAAAAGGTATGCCAATGGGTTCTCCAATATCACCAATAATCGCTGATATTGTTATGGAGAAATTACTGGACGAGACTTTAGAGACTTTGAATAAAAAACCAAGGATCCTGACCAAGTATGTCGATGACATATTCTGCATATTAAAAAGGGATGAAGTCGATACTACCCTTAATCTTTTAAATACATATAACCAACAGCTACGTATCACAATGGAGAGTGAGAAAAACAATCAGTTAGCATACCTAGACTCACTGGTAATCAGACAAGGTAACAGACTGTTCCTAGATTGGTATCAAAAACCAACTGCGTCTGGAAGAATTATTAACTATAATTCAAAACATCCACGACGCATAAAAATAAATACTGCTACAAACTTCATCCGTAGAGTGCTCAATATTAGCGATAAAAAGTTTCACGCACACAATGAAATCAAAATTAAAAAGATTTTAGCCATGAATGACTTTCCAAGCAAAACAATTAATGATCTAATAAGACAAGTAAAAAACAGCAAAACTGGCAACACAGATCCAAAAACAGAAAAGATATACAAGAGATCGACATATGTACCCGGTTTCTCAGAACGTTTTTCTAACTCAAACTTGTTTAATAGAGAACAATATCAAATTGCCATGAAAAGTGATAACACCAACAACAACTTCTTCAGCCGCACAAAGGCAAAAATTCCTAACGAGGAAAAATCAAATGTGGTATACAAAATAAAATGCAACGGTGATGCTTCCAACAAGTGCGAAAAAGTATATGTTGGTACCACAAAAACAAAATTAAAAACAAGGCTCAGTGGTCATAAATCTGACCAAAGAATAAAAAACAAGCCAATAGAACAAAAAACTGCACTAGCAGCACACTGTGCAGCTACAGGACATACACCTGATCTAAAAGAAGTACAAATACTGTCGCAAGAAAACAACTACCGACGACGATACATGCTGGAAATGCTACACATCATAAATGTACCAACACAACACCGCATCAACTACAAGACAGATACAGAACATTGTGCTCAAATCTATAGAAGCACAATAGAAAAGCACAAAAACACTTCAGTAGGAAAACACGTTTGAGCATGAGTGGAAGAGAATTTTCGTCAATTTATTAACAAAAACTAACAAATGTAATTATTGTTAATTAATTTTTAATTTTTGTTTTAACAATTTTATATAACCAAGTGTTATTGTTTTCTTATTTTTAAAGTTAACAACCCTGATGATGATAGTCGACGACTATCGAAATATCGGAAAAATAAAAGTTATAAAATAAAAAACTAACTACAAGCTGTTTTTTATTTTTTGATGACCTCAAGCCGAACAAAAATATTAAGAAGAGTATACAAATTTTCTACATATAAAAGATTAATTATTTAAAATAGGCTTGAGACTCGAAACCACAACCAACGTTGTTAAAACTCTCGTCGTAATGATAATGTCATTGTAAAGGGTTGGTGAAAATTACATTCCAAAGCATTGGTGGAATTGACATGCCAAAGCATTGGTGGAATTGACATGCCAAAGCATTGGTGTAAAGGACATGCTTTGGATCCAAAAATGAATAGCATCTTTTGGGGTCCACGCTCATTTAAAATTCATCGATAAAGATGCTATAATGTTAATCACTTTCACCCATGATTGAATTATTATATAAGACTAGCTGAAGCGGGTGCGCTTCGCTACCCCGCAGCACATTTACTGGTATGCCAAGTTCCGTCGCATATATATAGCGTTTTTGGGGAGCTATATCCAAATATAAACCGATGTCGATATATTTTGGTACATTTAGTTATAGGCCAAATTCTGTCACACATTTACTTGTAAGCCAAATTCCGTCACACATGCCAAATTTGGAGACTGTATCCGTAGCCGCTCTATAGATGTAACAACATAATACAGACATACAAAAACAACCATCCAGTAAGCTACACACACTACTTTATTACAACACGCCGTTATTAGGATAACATACTGGACAAAAAAGAATAGTAGTTCAGTGCAATTTAACAACCTAACTACTTATGAGGTAAATTGAATTCTCATTGACTTTATACTTAAGTATTTTAAAACATGGATTTTGATGAGAACTTTCGCAGGGAGTTAGCTACAAACAGTGTCATTACGTTTGTAGTTTTTTTTATGAAGGGAACCCATTAATTTGTGGTGGTCAATACATACACACAGGGACTTTGTGTCACTGTTCCACTTGTCTTTCTGGTCAGCCTTTCCACAGGGACTTCATAACACTAGCAGATTCTACTACACCCGAACGCCGAATACACCTTGTTGCCGGACATCTACTTAAAGGCCGAATACATCGTTTTCCCGATAATCTATACCCGAATACATATCATCATGTTCCCATGTTCCCGATTACCTAGAACTTCATCGAGCTAAAAGACAAGGTACTTACTCAATATATATTTATACCTTCTTATGAAACAATGTTTTGTTTCAAGAAAACTAATTTTCAAAAACTAAATTTATTAATATCTTCATTTAACTGGAACTCTATTTGCGTTTGTAATGATTCCTCAGACCTCGACGTAGTTCTGGATAAATTCTATTCCACTCTAAATAATTTCTTACTAGAATGTGTTCCGAAAATCCGTATTGTAAATTCTGACAGATCTCCATGGATCAATCCTGAATTAGTATCTCTAAAAAATTCCAGGAATCGACTTTTTCGAAAATTTAAGAAAACCGGTTCCACTACTGACTATGCTAATTATTCTATAGCTAGATCAAAATTCACATTAGGTTCTCGAATTGCATATAATCAATATCTAGAAAAAGTTAAAGATGGATTTAAAACAAATCCAAAGTCATTTTATGAATTTGTTAATATGAAACGTAAGGTTTCCTCTAAACCCTCTGTTATTAAAAGCGATAATAAAGAGTTTGTTACTGACAAGGAAATAGCAGAATGTTTTGCAAATTTCTTTTCATCAACATATTCAGACCATGTTTGTAATTTAAATAGTCCGTACCCGTACCAGATAAACTCGGTTAGTACAATATCCATGCCCTTCCTTCAAAGTGCTCAAGTCTTAAAAGGTTTACGCTCTTTGAAAATAAATAATTGCCCTGGACCCGATGGCATTCCAAGTAGTATTTTAAAATATTGCTCAACTACATTGGCTATTCCATTAACAGTACTATATAACTATTCCATAAAATATAGTTACTTGCCTTCTGTATGGAAAGAATCATTTCTAATACCACTTCATAAATCTGGTAGTTTGTCTGAAGTCTCAAATTATAGAGGAATAGCTAAATTGAGTGCTATAACTAAATTATTTGAAAGGCTCATAACAGAAGTAATCACTTTTAAAGTTTTGCCTATTATCTGCCCCCAACAACATGGCTTTCGTCAGGGTCTATCCACATCAACAAATCTTATTAATTTCACTTCAGATGTGATAAACGGTTTTGTTCATGGTAAGCAGACTGATACGATTTATACAGATTTTAGTAAGGCATTTGATAGAGTTAACCATAAGCTATTGCTTTATAAACTTGACCGGATAGGCTTTAGTAATTCATTGTTATGCTGGATCTCTTCTTATCTACTTGACAGGTCTCAGGTCATTTCATTTCGAAACTCTTTATCTAAATCTATTACAGTACCATCTGGCGTTCCTCAAGGTAGCCACCTTGGTCCTATTCTGTTTTTATTATTTGTAAATGATTTGCCTTCTTCAATTCATAACTCTAGAATACTTATGTATGCTGATGATGTTAAGATATACTTAACTCATAAGTCACTAACTCAAGTTACATTACTCCAAAATGATTTAGACTCACTATCCAAATGGTGCAACATTAATAATATGGTCTTAACTTAAAGAAATGTAAAAATATGTGCTTCTCTAGAAGATCTCCATTGCGTACACAATACAGTACTAGTGGTTCATTACTCTTGGTCTTTTGGTGGATACAAAATTAAATTTCAATAACCATATTACAACAATGGTAAATAAGGCTCATGGAGTCCTAAGTTTTATTAAACGTTGGGCTAAGGAGTTCTCAGATCCTTATGTTACTAAACAGCTATTTACTGCTCTAGTAAGACCTATATTAGAATATTGGTCCGTAGTGTGGGACCCATATTATGGAATTTATAGTGAAAAAATTGAATCGGTACAGAAGCAATTTTTACTCTTCGCCGTTAGGGGTATGAATTGGAATGATAATTTTGTACTACCCTCGTACACTAGCAGACTAAAACTAATCAGACTACCAACTCTAAAAAGTCGACGTACAATGCTTAATTCAATTATGGTCTACAAAACATTAAATGGAGATGTACCATCAGACTTCCTTGTTGCATCAGTTAAAATAAATGTTCCATTTAGACAATCTAGATTTTATAAATTTTTATACACTAATTTTAATCGTACTAACTATTCGTCTAGTGAACCTATTAGCAAATGTGTTCTGATTTTAACTCCCTTTATTGTAATATTGACTTTTGCATGAATATTGAAGCTATTAAGTCGAATATAATTTCTTTTTTAAATGCATAAT
The DNA here is from genome assembly GCF_047663935.1 of Musca autumnalis. Taxonomy (NCBI): domain Eukaryota; kingdom Metazoa; phylum Arthropoda; class Insecta; order Diptera; family Muscidae; genus Musca; species Musca autumnalis. Next base: position 9,937,358 of record NW_027411977.1, on the reverse strand, counting down.
TTATTTAGCTATATTATTGCTTAACTGGCTGAAGAATTTTCTGTAGCTGGTATTCTTCCTACACATACTGCCCCACCATGATTCGGAAAATGGTGTGTACGCGAACCCCACGTTATGGGGATGTCGCCCCCTCGGTCGGCAGGGGCGGGTAAGTGTGGCCTTGGGACCGTTCGAAAAAAAAAATAATAATCCCAGGAAAGGGAGAATATTGGTCTTTCATTCCGTAAGGAATAGTGGGTCCTCATGAAGAACTTGTGACTGAGCTTACCCCAGCCAGCGACAAAACCACGATACATAGACATGTTGAAGGCTTATCCCCTTTTATCTCTGCGTGTGCCACAATATTTCAGTGGGTGCCACTGAAAATTATGCAACCTGAACTAAAATATTTAATCGTTGATAACTTCGAAACGAGTAGAGATTTTTTTAACAATTTAAAAAAATATTTTTTTAGGCTGAAACGTTGTCTTTAAGATGGCATAGAAAAATATTTCATTTACAGTTCCGTTCTACTAAAATTGTATTTTATCCTTCCCGTATGTGTATTTGTTGTAATCAATCTTCCAATATCGACCCATGTTTTGGTATAGCCCCTGGTACCTTCCGATTTTCGGTATTTTGAGAATTTCAGTTAAAATTCTGAACCGAACTAGCCGTAATTTGACATACTCCCGATTTTCGGTATTTTGGGAATTTTATCTTCAATATTTAACCGAACTAGCCGTAATTTGACATTTGGAGTTCTCTGGGTTCGAGAAACTTTTCCACTAAAAATTGTCAACATAGGCCCATGTTTTAATATAGTCCCAATATAACGTTACCTCCCGATTTTTGGTATTTTGAGGATTTTAGCAACAACTTTGAAACAAAATAGCTGTAATTTAACATTTGAGGTGGTCACGAAACTTGTCCACCAACAATTTTCCACACAGGTTCATATTTTGGTATAGCCCCCATATAACAGTACCTCCTGATTTTCGGTATTTTGTGGATTTTAGCTCAAATTTTTGACTGAACTACCCTAATTTTTGACATTTGATGTTCACTGCTGTCAAAAAACTTCTCTACCAAAAATCGTCAACATAGGTCCATGTTTTGGTATGGCCCCCATATAACGGTACCTCCCAATTTTTGATATTTTCGGGATTTTAGCTAATTTTTAGACCAAACTGCCTGTAATTTTTTTTTAATTTGATATTTGAGATTTCCAGTTAAGACAATACTTTTCCACCAAAATGTGTCTACATAGGTCAATGTTTTGGTATGACCCCATACAACGATACAACAAATTTCAGTTTTTATACACTCAGCTTTTAGGCTATGAAGGGTATATACACTTTCATACGGGCAAAATGTGCCTCATCGAAATAATGTTTTTAGACCCCAAGTATGTTTGGACGAAATGTGTTTCAGACAATTTGGAGTCGATTGAGCAATGTCCGTCCGTCTGTCTGCCTGTCTGTCTGGCTGGCTGGAGCGCACGATAACTCTCGTACGGATGAACCGATTCGGTTCAAATTTTGGCTTTCGTAATATTTTGCCCAAACTTAGTTTAAGTTCGAAGATGAGCTATATCGGTCCACTCCTTCCGGTACCTCCCCCACAAAAGTTCGGAAATGTTCGGAAAATTTGTGCGCACGATAACTCTTGAAGGGAGTATTCGATTTGGTCCATACATTGCCCATCGTGGAGCGTGTACCAGACTTAGATCAGGTTTTAATATGGACTCAATCGGTTCACTCCGTCGGGTACCTCCCACACAAAAATTTGGAAAAGTTCAGTTTAGGACCATCTCTCGAATCGCTTTGATTTTTGCTTTAGCTACTTGTATTCAATGCCCTCCATACGACGGTATAAGTTTCATCAGGGGCAAGTCCATACTTCCTGAGAAAATAGCCTGAAAGTTGCAAAAAAACCCCTATGACACCGTGTGAGGAGGTTTGAGGGCAAAATAACTCTCGAACAGGTCTGCCGATTCGGTCCAAAGTTTGGCCTTAGTAATATTTTGTCCAAACATAGTTTAAGTTCGAAGATAAGCCATATCGGTCCACTCCTTCAGGTACCTCCCCCACAAAAGTTCAAAAATGTTCGGAAAAATTGTGCGTACGATAACTCTTGAAGAGAGTGGCCGAATTGGACCATACTTTACACATCCTAATATATCTACCAGATATAGATCAGGTTCAAATATGGACTATATTTGTCCACTCCATCCGGTACCTCCCACACAAAATTTCGGATACATGTTCACTTTAAGACCTGCTTTCGAATCACTTTGATTTTTGTTGAAGCAACTTGCATTCGCTGCCTCAATTGCGATGGTAAAAGTTGTTTCAGGGGCAAGTCCATACTTCTTGAGCAAACAGCCCGAAGGGTGTAAAAACCCCCTATGGCACCATATGTAGTGGCTGGAGATCCACTTCCATAATGGTCAATGTCGATCCATTCCTTTTTGTATCTCCTCCGCAAAACGCTTGCTCTTTAATCATAATCAATATTTTTGTCGGTTCAAACGCCCAAATTTTTAAAACCCCCTAAATACATACGTTTTTTGGGAAAAAAAGTTTCAATATATTCAGGCTGAGGGTATATCTCTGTCGGCAAAGCCGACTGATACTTTTTTACTTGTTTTAGCTAAAACAAGTAAAAGAAGGTTATAGTCGGACTATCCACTACACCTGGGCACTTTTTCCAAGGAATATCTTTTATAAGATTGCGATATATTTTAGACGTCCGGTCGTACATACATAAGTTGATATACATGGTAACATACCAGAGATATAAAATATACATACATACATATATACGCCGTCATTACTGGAAACGTACGGTATTATTTTCCGTATTTTATAATGACCAATCGGGGCTTTTTCGCTACATATTATTAAAACAAGTTAGAAAGTATCAGTCAGTTGTGCCGACGGAGATATACCATCAGCCTCGGACACAAAGAAAATAATTATACTCAACGTCTCTAAGGGTTTTTAAAATTTTGAGCCAATTTCCCAAGATGAATGGTCATTGACCCCCAAAAAAAATTTTACCGTCGTAATAAGAACCACAAAGACAAAAAATGCAAAAAAAAATGAAACAATCCGAGACAAGTCCATAAACGGCACTCTATCCAAAATTTGTGGGGAAGCACCCGAAGATGTGTTCCGATGTAGTCCATATTCGGACGTAATCCAAGTCTCTAAGAAATAATACGATGTACAAAATTAAGACCAAACCTGTTTCTCCCTTCAAGGGTTATCTCAGGTACTAGTCAGTTTATTAAGCGTCTTCTAAGGAAGTAAAAGCTTGACCCAAAAAAATTACCTCGTAAAAGCGGCCGCAAGGCGAACATGTTTCAAACAAATTCAAAACGGTTCGAGAATACCTGTTATACTATACTTTTCCCAAAGGAGTGGGCCGATATAGTCCATATTCGAATCTGATATATGCATGGAAGTAATATTTCCTTATCCCTAGTTTGGAACAATTCGGTTAGTCCCTTCTGGAACTATCTTTGGAATAATCTTAGCGAAATTTTTTGAACTTTTATGGGGGTTATTAACGGAAGGGGTAGACCGATATGGTCCATCTTCGAACTTAAACATAAACAGACAGACGGACGGACATGGGTAAATCGACTCCAAGTTGTCTGATTTCGTCCAAACATACTTGGGGTTTAAAACCATTATTTCGATAATTTCGTTGGCCTAAATGTTAAGGGTATAAACAAATACTAAAATAATTTGTGAAATAGTTTTCTGTGATTTTTATCGAATCTATCAATGAAAAAATACCAATATTTCGAGGCACTACTTCATTACTTTTTACCAAAGGTGTCACAAAAACTTCAAGACACCGTACAGCATTGTAATTTGTAACAATTTAAAAACCTGGGAATCGTTCTTTCATGATTTGAAAACTATTCTATCGTGATTGCGACATTTTGCAACATGGAATGTAAATGTAAGAAAATCCAAACAATAAAAAAACCACTTATATGTTATGCAGTACTTCAGTTATCTAACCGCTATACTCGTATTCATGTTAGTTTTCAAGTTTATTTTCGTAGATTGCCGTAGACCAAAAATTGAATTTGGATATTTTTCCCACAAAAGTTCACCCGCTAAGAACTATCCGCTCAATATCCACAATTGTTGGCGTCTTCCTTGACCAAAATTCTTTCCTCGTGTAAACATTTGTCAGTATTAAACTACAGCTGCGAACTCTAGCGTGGTTATGGTTACTATACACAGAATTAAAACTGTGGAATTTCTGTATATACTAGGCTGTAACTCTATTGTCTGAGCACGTACATCAACATAATTGGCATTTATGGAAAGGCCGAGATATCGTCTTTCCAAAATGACCGACGTGGGCGGAGTGTGTCTACCAGGAATAAAGATATAAGATATATATTAAAATCTTTTCAAATTTTCACACAAAAGTTTTGGTTCATTTCACCCGCTAAAAACAATCTGATCATCATGTAAAATTGCAAGCTTCTTTTCTGTCAAAAGCTCACACCTTATTTATAATTTCCCGCTGATCGGACTATGATTGCGACCTACAGAGAAGATACAAATTCGGATAAAAATTTTGTTTTTGGTCCATTTCACCCCCTAAATATTTCACGATCATCACCAATAACAAGAGCGATCTATTCTGATGTGAAACCGACCTCCATACCAAATTTTGTGGGCGGTCGGTCCATAATTGCGGCCTGGAGTTTGATTACAATTTATAATGGACAGACGGACACACATCGCTATATCGCTTTATCTCGTCGAGATATGAAAAATGGTATATGACATTGGGGGTCTACGACGAATATTTCGCGGTGTTACATGAATTTTTAGAAAACAAACTTATAATACCCTTCCCATATTGTGGAGCAGGGTATAATTAGGTATTTGGCGTTCTAGTGCTCAAAAAATCTCCAAATAAAACCAGTAAGGAAAGGATCAAAGTCGGGCGGGGCCGACTATATGATACCCTACACCACTATGAATAGGTAAAATACATATGGGAGCTAAATTCAAATGTGTACAGATAACGATATAATTTGGCACATATATTTCTACACCAAACACTGTCAGACATTCCAAATTTCATCAAAATTAGACGTACATAGCGTATTTGGCGCATCAAATACCTTAAATCGGGCGAAAATATATATGGGAGCTATATCCAAATCCGAACCGATTTCGATAAAATTTGGCACTCTTATTTCTATTTCATTGAGATCGGACATATATAACGTGTTTCGTGCACCAAATACCAAAAATCGGCCAAAAATATATATGGGAGCTATATCCAAATCTGAACCGATTTTGATATAATTTGGCACACTTATTTCTAGACCAAATTCCGTCATGCATTCCAAATTTCATTGAGATCGGACATATATAAAGTCTTTCGTGCACTAAATACCAAAAATCGGCCGAAAATTTATATGGGAGCTATATCCAAATCTGAACCGATTTTGATATAATTTGGCACATTTATCTATAGACCTAATTCCATCACACATTCCAAACTTCATCAAAATTGGACAGATACAGCGTGTTTGGTGCATCAAATACCTCAAATCGGCCGAAAATATATATGGGAGCTATATCCAAATCTGAACCGATTTTCACCAAAAGCAATAGCGTTCTTCATTAGGCTAAAAAATGGTCTTCCCCAATTATCAGCCAAATCGAAAAAATAAATGCGACCTGTACGTTGCAAACCGACTCAGAAAGTGATTCTATGCATATCCCTAGAAGGAACTATGAGTCTATCTCTTTTCCTTAGGCATGTTACATACAAATGCACTAACACATAATACCCTTACCACAGGGTGGTGTATAATTATGAACATTATTTATTTTATGGTGGAAGGTACAACTAATACCATTGGTATTGCGTCTGACGCCTTTGGGAGTTCATAATGGAATGAATCTGCTTTGGCTATTTCGCCGTCCATATATGCTTTGGTGTCGTGGTTGTTGATCCATTATTCCTGGAGCACGCAGCTTTGCGGTAAAAGTGTATAACTTTACCTAATAATTGTATTAGATTGGAGATTCCATATTTGGTTTTTGTAGTGCATAAATAGCACCATCTCATTTTCACTGTGTTCACCTCCAGGCCACTGTTTATGGCCCAAGTATACAGTAATTTTAGTCAAGACGGAACCAAAAGAGATGCAAGAATCACCAAATTATCGGTATAGGTAACCAAACAAAGAGCCAAAGCCGTGGTGCAATCACCCCACCCCATTAAGTTCCTAGGTTTAAATTTAAAAAAATACGACCGCGGTGCTTCAAAATACCGTCGCAGGTGATGAACACGAGCAATCGTTGTTGAAGCGTTCAAAAAACATGTTTGGAGGTATCTCGATCGGAGTGGAATAAGGAGATTCGGCAATTGGTTTGTGGGCACGCAAATTTGCTGGAAAATACACTAAAAGCAATAAAACCATTTTAATTATAAATATTCGCGTTTTCATTATTAGACTAGAAATATATGTATTAGCGCTCGTAGAGTGTTTTCTAAAGCTGCTACAGTGTCATCTATGTGTGGAATATTTAGTCTGACGCCCGGATCCAAGTTAGTTTCATCCTGAAATCGTGAACGCGGAACAAACTCATCGCACGCTACATTAAAAGCCTTTAAATCGGAAGTAACATATTACAAAAAAGACTTATCCTGCAGCTGGACTTTTTCAACTTAAAATTGTGGAACTTGTATTTAATTTTGCTTTACCAATTTATTATTCACATCCTCTTGCGAATGCCCTGGATTTGTTAAAATTATTGCTCGCAATCATAACACAACTTCCTGGCTTTTTTACAAGACCGTATTTTTGACTACTGCCAAAGTCACTGCAAATAAAGGGCCATTGCAAACAAGAATATTATCTCACACCCTCCGTCAAAGAAAAACAAATCACGTACATAAACGCGTTATAACAAATAAAAACAAAAAAATCTACTTACTCTGGTGCCTGGTGGCCTTCGTAACACTTGTGGGGTCATCGTCAGTCTAAAAACTTTGGGGAATATGGTAATAGCTTCCTGGGCAGATAAAGTTTATTAACATTTAAAAGAGCAATTATCTTTATTAGAGTACTCCTGTCGGACTTCCAAAAACAGCAAAACAAAACAGAACATTACACGCACTCACGAGATGCATGTTTTAAAAATAACTTTAAAACAATTCCGTTCAAAATACATTAATTTGTACTTAAATTAAAGCATACTTTAAAAACTATATTTCAATGTAAGAGATGTTAGGTATATAAACACAATGGCATGGAAATTTTTCTAAGCATGGCTGGTATTTATTGTACTATAACTAAATTTAAATATACATCTACGTACCGTTTATTTTACATCTTTCAACCCCCTGCTTTTATTTATTGTATCCAATTGTTATTATTGTTCGTAGAATAGGGTTTCAGAATTTCTTTTATAGCATCTCTGCAAATACATTACGCCATACAAAATTGTTTTTGGATGTTTGGGGGGAAACCTCCCAACGAATATTGTTTTACAAATTGCTGCAACATCACAAAAAACTTGCCAAAAGGACTGGCAACATAGTTATTATTGTTCTAGCGGTTTGCAGTATGAAAAAGCTTTTGTGAACACACATCAGGCTACAAACTGACATGGCTAAGTTTCAACTGTAACTGATAACGTTGAAAAAAAGACATCAACATCGTGAAGAAATATGATGATTTGTATTGGCCCCAGGATAAACGAAAAATATAAAATTCGTTACGAAATCCTTTTCATGCCCCGAGGATATGTATGTATGTCTGTTTGCGTAGTGGTAAAGAATGAAATAAAAAACTATATGTTATACTTTTTGCAGGGCTTTCATCATGAAACACATACATCATATGTAAATACGTACATCATGACAGGGAAAAAATAATAATGAAAAATATTTATTTAATCAAAATGACTAAATTAAATCGTAATACAAACATATGTCTAGTTTTTGTTCTAATTGATAACTTCTTATCAAGAAGTTACTAAATATTGTTTAAAATTTTTTAGAAAAACTCCGTAAATTTGGGATGGATAGATTTTGTATACTCCAATCTTTAGGTGGTTTTGTACTCCAATAGTACGTTGGATGTATGGTTGGCGTGTCCGACTAGTCTCGAATGAATTAACCTATTTGAATAAAACGTTGCATCTCGTATTATTCTGTCCAAACATAGATTAATTTTGAAGATGGGCTATATCGGTCCACTCCTTCGGGTATCTATATACATATCTCCTTAACAAAAGTTCAATATTGCCCGCTACTATGGTTTCCACGATAACTGTAGAAGGGAGTAACTTTGCAAAGGTAATATTTCAATTCCTTCGGGTACCTACCACACAAAATTCCAAACTTTTTGTGACAGGTAAAGCTTTAGGTCAGTTTCCTGATCGTTTTTAATTTCTTATGACATTTTTTGTTTGCGGTACCCAATCACGTTGGTATAATGTTTTTGTGAAGCAAGTCCATACTTCCTGAGAGAATTACCCTAACGCTGTAATAACAAGTAAAAAGTCGTTAAGTTCGGCCGGGCCGAACTTTTTATACCCTCCACCATAAAATAGTCTTAATTAAAATGGAATAATTAGGGTCCTTTCACAATTTTAGGTGGAACAACTTTCCGACGATGGATAGAATCCTACTGCCTCCCACTATTGCTTAAATTACACTGTGAACACAAATGTTGGCGCAGAGATAATTGCTTTTGGAGATGAAAGCACTTGGTTTGTGTATATTAAAAACCCCGAAGGACAGATGCGCCGTGAGTCGAACTTCCGCCTTATGGCGTGATGAAGTTTTTGCAAGAGACCCTGTAAGCCATAATGAACTAGCATTATATCTTTGTTTGTTGTTTTTGTAGAGCACTTAAGCAACAGTGAACAAAGATATAACGCTAATTCCTGATGGCCCACATGGTCTCTAACAAAAATTCCATCACGCCATAACGCGAAAGTTCGACTCACGGCGGATCAAAGATTCAACATATCTTTAAATTTTTTGGCGCAAAATTTTTATAGCTGCAGGGAACTTCAAGAGTCAAATTGAGGGTAGTTTCATCCAAACCCTCAAAAATGGACTCATGTTGACGAATTTTAGTGAAGAAATTTCGTGACCACTGAAAATTCCCGAAAATCGGGAGGTACAGTTATATGGGGGATATACCAAAACATGGACCTATATTGACGATTATTTTTGAATAGACAAAATTGTAGCTAAAATTCTCACAATACCGATCATTACAGCTAGTTCGGTTAAAAATTGCAGCTAAAATTCTCAAAATACCGAAAATCGGGAGATACCGTTATATGGGTGTTATACCTAAACATGGACCTATGTTGACGATGTTTCGTTGGAGATGTTTTATGACCACTGATAACTTCAAATGTCAAATTACAGCTAGTTCGGTTAAAAATTTTAGCTAAAATTCTCAAAATACCGAAAATCGAGAGGTACCGTTATATGGGGGCTATAACAAAACATGGACCTATGTTGACGATGTTAGGTGGAGATGTTTAATGACCACTGAGAACCTCAAATGGACAATTACAGCTAGTTCGGTTAAAAATTGTAGCTAAAATTCTCAAAATACCGAAAATCGGGAGGTACCGTTAAATGGGGGCTATACCAAAACATGGACCTATGTTGACGATGTTTGGTGGAGATATTTCATGACGACTGAGAATCTCAAATGGCAATGGTACCTATATATGGGGGCTATACCAAAAAAATGGACCTATGTATATTGACGGTGTTTCGTGGAGATGTTTTATGACCACTGAGAACCTCAAATGTCAAATTACAGCTAGTTCGGTTAAAATTGTAACTAAAATGCTCAAAATACTGAAAATCGTAAGGTACGGTTATAAGGGGGCCATACCAAAACATGGACCTATGTTGACGACGTTTGGTGGAGATTTTTCATGTCCACTGAGAACCTCAAATGTCAAATTGCAGAAAGTTCGGTTACAAATTGTGGCTAAAATTCTCAAAATACCGAAAATCGGGAGGTACCGTTAAATGGGGGCTATACCAAACCATGGACCTATGTTGACGATGTTAGGTGGAGATGTTTCATGACCACTGAGAACCTCAAATGGACAATTACAGCTAGTTCGGTTAAAAATTGTAGCTAAAATTCTCAAAATACCGAAAATCGGGAGGTACCGTTATATGGGGACTATACCTAAACATGGATATATGCCCATATCCTTTGGGATATAAGTTTGTTGATCACTAGGAACCCTAAGTGCCAAATTATACCTAATTCGGTCTGCAAATGTGGCGAAGAACGTCAAAATATCTCAAATCCGGAGGTACCGTTTTATGGGGGCTATACCAAAGAGTAGACCGATATAGCCCATCTTCGAACTTGACCTGCCTATAGAAAAAAGACCCTCGGGTGCAAAATTTCAGCACTCTATCTCAATTATTGCGGACGCTAGAGTGATTACAACTGACGGACAGACGGACGGACATGGCTAGATCGACTTAGAATTTTATCCTGATCAAGAATATATATACTTTATAGGGTCGCAAGTGATTAGTTCGATGTGTTACAAACGGAATGACAAACTTAATATACCCTCCATACTATGGTGGAGGGTATAAAAATGCGGCCACCAACTTAAATGGTTAGTGCGCAATATAACTCTCAAAGGGAGTATCCGATTTGGTCCAAAAATTGCACATCGTAAAAGTCTTTCCCAAATATACATCAAATCCTAGGATGTAGTATAACGGTAAACTGCTTCCGGTACCTCAACGAAAAAAGTTAAAAAATGTTGGCTTTGGTACATGTGGAGACCTGGTGACGGATACATTTTAAAGTCCATTTTGTATAGCTTTAGTGCATTTGGTGAATATGGTGGTTAAAACCTCTATCATCGAACTAACTATAAACCCAACATATGCTTTTTTGGCTTAAGTGCTAATGCATGATTCATACTATGGTGGAGGGTATAAAAATGCGGCCACCAACTTAAATGGTTAGTGCGAAATATAACTCTCAAATGGAGTATCAGATTTGGTCCAAAATTTGCACCTCGTAAAAGTCTTTCCCAAATATACATCAAATCCTAGGATGTAGTATAACGGTACACTGCTTCCGGTACCTCAACGTAAAAAGTTAGAAAATGTTGGTTTTGGTACAGGTTGAGACCTGGTGACGGATAAATTTTAAAGTCCATTTTGTATAGCTTTAGTGCATTTGGTGAATATGGTGGTTAAAACATCCATCATCGGGATAACTACAAACCCAACAGATGCTACTTTGGCTTAAGTGCTAATATATAATTCCGATGTCTGTGCCTGCTTTGGGAGAAATTCTTCGAAAGATTAGACGCAGAATATCGACGTCGTTTGAACAACGAGCTGTATCGGCTATACAATGACATCAGTTAAACGTATCGAGATACAACAATTGCCTTGGCTTAGCATGTTATAAGAACAAACGTAGATGAATCCACTAAAAATTGGTATAAATACGGGCCGCATGGCGCTTTACGCAAAACTGGAAGGGCATGACTTCGATGGAGTAAACAAGTGAACGACAAGACCGAAAAACTCTATATTTCAAATTGAATAAAAAAAAAACACACATAGGCCTGCTATTATAATCTTACTGTAGTTAAATGTTGACCGGTATCGGACATATAACCAGTGCAGCAAAAACAAGATACATTTTACAGCAAATTTAAATCAACCAATCAGATTCGAGTATACTTAAAGAATACAGTTTTCTTGGCTTGATTTTCCATATTTTTACATAATATAACATTTATGGTAAATAGAAATTATAATAAATAAAAAACTATAAGTCGACTTTGCCGACAGAGATATACTTTTTCTTACTTTTTCCCAAAAAAAACTTATGTATTTAACAGGGTTTTCAAAATTGTTGGGCGTATGAACCGACAAAAGTATTAATAGGATTATAGCTCAAACATTTGAGGGGATATCGATAGACAGGGTTTTTTTATGACAGGGCCACTCGAACAGACCCTTAACCACACAAAAATGTTGAACATTTGTGTGGGTGATACCACAAGGATTGGACAGATAGGGCCCAAATTTAAACGTAAACTAAGTTTTGACAATATTTAGAGATTTAAAGTTTGTACAAAATCGGTTGCAAAGTCTATGAGACATCGTGCTTACCATTTTAGCGAATATATTCGAAATTTTGTGGGGGAGGTACAGGAAGGAGTAGACCTATTAGCACCACCTTCGAATTTCATCTAATACTCAAAGAAATGTTACAATATCCAAAGTGTGGACGGACGCAGTATTCTGTTCGAGCTCTCTAGCCACTACATATGGTGCCATAGGGATTTTTTTACAACTTTAGGGCTATTTTTTAAGAAGTATGAAATTGCCCCTAAAAAAGATACTATCGTAATTAAGGCTATGAATACAAGTTGCTGCAACAAAAATCAAAGAGATTCGAGAGCAGTTCTTAATGTGAATTTATCCAAAATTTTGTGTGGGAGGTACCCGAACGAGTGAGCAAATATAGTCCATATTCGAAGCTGATCTATACCTGGTAGATTTATTAGGATGTGTAAACTATGGACCAAATCGGTCACTCCCATCAAGAGTTATCGTGCGCACAATTTTTCCGAACAATTATGAACTTTTGTGGGGGAGGTACCTGAAGAAGTGGACCGGTATGGATTATCGTCGAACTTAAGCTAAGTTTGAACAAAATATTACGAAGATCACATTTTGGACTGAATCTGCAGATCCGTTCGAGAGTTATCTTGCGCTTCAACCACTACACCCGGTGTCATAGGGGTTATTGGTACCTTTCAGGCTATTTTCTCAGGAAGTATGGACTTGCCCCAGATGAAACTTGTAACGTCGTATGGGGGACAGTGAATACAAGTTGCTCCAACAAAAATCAATGTGATTCGAGCAGGTCCTAAACTGAACTTTTCCGAAATTTTGTGTGGGAGGTACCCGAAGGAGTGGACCGATTGAGTTCATATTGGAACCTCATATAAGTCTTGTAGAAATTTTACGATGTGCAAAGTATGGACCAAATTTTCAAGAGATATCGTGCCCACAAATTTTCCGAACATTTTCGAACTTTTGTGGGGGAGGTACCGGAAGAAGTGGACCGATATGGCCCATCCAAACTAAGTTTGGACAAAATATTACGAAGGCCAAATTTTGAACTAAATGGGTTCATCCGTTCGTGAGTTATTGTGCACAGCAGCCAGCGAGACAGACAGACGGACAGACATTGCTAAATCGACTCCAAATTGTCTAAAACACATTTCGTCCAAACATACTTTGGGTCTAAAAGCATTATTTCGATGATGCACATTTTGCCCGTATGAAAGTGTATATGGTAAATAACAAAAATGTTTTGCAATCGATGAATCCGAGTTTCTCTCTATCAGAATTCGCGAACTGTTAACATATTCTATAAAGTATGACTACAATTTTTTAAAATGAAGTGTTTTAGGAGGGATCCCATAATGTCGACCATTAAAATTAATTTTCGTGGAAGCTGTGTTGGCATCAATGTAGAAAAATGGGTAAAAATGGGTTGAAGCCAACAAGTTTTTTTAGGTTCCCATGCGATTTCTGGCTTAACCTTACATTTTATGGACCTATTCCCAAAGAATGAATCACAGAATACTCCATGGGCAATAAGATAGCAGTGTATGATTTTTCGATATATCCACTGCATACACCTAAAATTGATGCTGACATTTTGAAGCCGGAATTTCGGGGTATTTTGAATTTTTTTAATAATCCGGACGCGCAAGAAGATTATATTCCAAACTCATAACACGATTATAGAAGTCGTGATTTTACGTCGTTTGGTGCATATCTCATGAGTGTGCTCCTTACAGCATCCTAGTAATTGGAGTCGAAAGGCCAAAATTTCATGCGTGAATTTTCATACAAAACATATTTTTTGCGTGTAAAATTTACAACTGTCATTCAATTTCCTTTGAAACCCGCATGAATTTATTTTTTTTACGCGACACTTCTAATGAAGCCTTCCGCGATCGAATTCATCTACTAAAACCGCGGATATAGATACTTTGAAAATCGGAAAATCACCAAAAATATATTTTGACAAATCCGCGTACTAAACCGCGATTTTCTTAAAAAAATTTTACATAAATGGAATCCTTTACTCGCTATTATAATATTTGCGAAAACACGTGTCATAAAAAACAGAGATACGGGAGTAATATGGGTATTTCGCCAAAAATTGAATGTGGAGGCACATCCGCGGTTTTCGAAGAATCTATTTGAAATAGGTGTATATTGACGTATTTTTGATGGGCGCTGATGAAACCGGATGCGCATCAAAATCGTATGCACATTGCGCGACTTTTACCAACTTTAAGGTTTTTTGGCGGCACACAATGGCCGCTGAGTGAAACATCGAAATATGCATAAATATTGAAAGAGATTGATTCGCTTTATCCAAAATCGGATGCGCATCAACCGACTTTAACTAATTCGCGAGTTACAGGCCTTTTAATTTTCATATCTTTTAAATGATAGTAATTTCAATATTACTCTTAATTTCCTATCCTTATAAGTTATCACAGTAAGCAGTTAAGCTTTCACGATGGTAAACCATATATTTTGATAAAGTTTTAGCAGAATACTTTAATTTATGTATTAGATTTAAGCGAAATAGTTGGATAAGTCTCAAATATTTTTTTCTAATTTTTCGAAACAACCCAAAAAATATATTTGTAACAATATTTTCCAACAATGAGTTTTTTCTCTTTTGTTGTTGTTATAGTATGCAATTTATAAAGCCAATGTTTATAATTTTGGTTTCACATTTTTTTACGCGTTGTCTAGTTTCTGTACGTATTTTTAATTTACTTTTTAGAGGTTTATACGGACTCTGAGTTAGTATAATTTAAATTTATTGCCAGATTTTTTTAATTTTTTTGATTTTCCGCGAAAATAAAAACACATTTTGGAAATTTTGGTGCATCTACGGATGGATATCAAATGCTGTTACTGATACATGCTTACATTTTCTCAATACAAAAAATAAGAAATTTTAAAATATTTTTTCTTTATAAGAGGATAAAAACCGCTATAACTTTTGCGCGCATCGGCCAATTTCGTGAACGCGAGCAGATTTGAAACCAGATTTTTTTCCTTCAACTCTATACCAAAAATCGTAGATGTGCTCGCGAAAAAATTTTTTAATTTTTTTCAAATGGAGTTGCAAAGGAATTTTGTTATTTGCCATATACCCTCGTTAGCATAAATGCTGAGGGTATAAAAAAGACTCCCTTGAAACGAAAACTTTATCCCTCACTTTTCTTAAAGTAACAGATAACAAAAATAAACTTTAAAGATACGATATTAGAACGTCCCTAAGAATAATCGGAATATTTTCTAAGTTCGGCTGTTCTGAAAGGGGGAAACTATGCAAATAAGTAAGATAGATACACATACATATATACATATAAAGATATATTGGTGTTGTTGCACAAATGTACATGTTATTATCCATGCCATTTCCATAACGGTATAAATTTGTATTAATATCAACGTTTTCGCACATTCGCTTTTATTAATATGAAAAAATGTACACGAACCTACAACAATGTGTGTACAACACCAGAACAACATCTCCACCAAATGGCATTGACCTTTGACAGGGCGAACGTAATGTTTTAATTTAAACAATTATCGGCGGAAGAATAATTAAATATTTTGCATGGTTTAAATTGTCAATATTTTGTAAAAAATATCCATATTCAATTTGAAGCAAAAGGCCTACTACCGAACATAAAATATTAATTACGTTATTATAAAGTTGAAAATTGAAAGAGGGTATTTTTATAAATAAATATGTATGTATGTTGATAACCTACACCACTGTGTATATGTAAAATATATATTTTGTATATTTATTAAGAAGATTAGAATACGCCGAAAATATATATGGGAGCTATATCCAAATCTGAATCGATTTTCACCAAAAGCAATAGTTCTTTCTATGGCTAAAAAAATTATATTCCCCAATTTTCAGCTCAATCGGACAATAAATGCGATCTGTACGTAACACACGGACGGGCGGCCAGATAGACATGCATAAATTGACTCAGAAAGTGATTCTATGTATATGCCTAGAAGAAAATATGTGTCTATATCGTTTCCTTTAGTATATTACGTACAAATGCACAAAGACATAATACCCCTTACCACAGTGTGGTGTAGGATATAAAGAGATAACATTACATTTATTTTCAAATATATTTTTTGAAGGTTTGAAATGCAACCTATTCCTTATAACACATGTTTCCTTTTGTGTATATTTTTATTGAAGAAATAAAAAATCTGACATTCTGACAATAATGAAGAAAAACAAGAATTTGCAAAAATTTGACAAAATTGCAACAAATGTCTTTAAAGATTATTTGGAAATGTTACTAGTACTAAATGCAATGTTACACAAACAATAACTTATGTGTATGTATTTAAATTTAATAAATATACATATTTCAATGGTTTACAAAACAACAAATTCATTTAAATAAAAATCATTTCACACATATCCAATTTTGTTGTTATTCTTAAAACAATTTCATTCATACAACAGTCTGTTTATGAAATTAATTTGCAATTTACAAGAAATTCCGTAACATTCTCTTTAGATTTGATATCAAAAGAAATATTTATAATTTCATAGAGTAACAAATTAGGGATGTAACTCAGTCTTTAGTTATGTATGTACATACATATATATTTCGCAATCATCTATGCTATGCTGTCTAAATACTACACATTCAAATAAATTTTCTTTACTATGTACTTTCGAGACTTTTCAGCCAAAGTCCGTTGAGCGTGCATTCATATGCCGATAGAATAAAATTTACATTGCATTTACATATGCACATTAGGGTGCCGAAAAAGAAACAATTCTGTTTTATTGAAATACATACCCAACAATTATTTGTTTAATATTTACAAATTACAAAACGCTAAATAAAACTATTTTTATACCCTCCACCATATGGATGGTATAATTAAATTTGTCATTCCGTTTGTAACACATCGAAATATTCGTCGGAGACCCCATAGAGCTCGCAATTTTGAAGATAGAGAGCCAATAATTGCTACAGAAGTTTTTATTACTTGCAGGATGGTTGGTATTGAAAATGGGCTATATCGGTCCACGTTTTGATGTAGCCCCCATAGAACGGTACCACCCGATTTTCAGTATTTTGAAGGTATTAGTTTCATTATCGGACCGAAATGGCTGAAATTTGGAACTTAGTCTTTGGGGTATTTAACTTTCTGCCAAAATGTTGTCGGTATCGGGCCATTCCTTCATATATCCCCCATAGAACGGTACCTCCCGATTTTCGGTATTTTGAAGGTTTTAGCTTCATTATCACACCGATATGGCTGAAATTTGATACTTAGTCTACGTTGGGGGTATAAAACTTTCTTCTAAAATTTTGTCGGTGTAGGTCAATGCCTTCATATTGCCCCCATAGAACGGCACCTCCCGATTTTCGGTGTTTTGAACGTGGTGGCCTCAATATTCCACCGAAATGGCTGAAGTATATAGCCTTTGTTGGGGGTATACAACTTCCCCCTATAAATTTGTCGATATAGGTCCCCGCCCTCATGTAGCCCCCATAGAACGGTACCTCCCAATTTTCGGTATTTTGAAGGTTGTGGCCTCATCTTTCCTCCGAAATGGCTGAAATTTGGTATTTAGACATCGTTTGCGGGTTTTAAACTTTCCTCTTTAAATTTGTCGTATAGGTCCCCAGCTTCATATAGCCCCCATGGAAAGGTACCTCCTGATTTTCGGTATTTTGAAGATTGTGGCTTCAATATTCCACCAAAATGGCTGAAATTTGGTATTGAATTTTCTTTGAGTCTAAAAACTTTCCGTCAGATATTTCTCGGTATAGATCGACGTTTTGAAATACCCCCGATAGAACGGTGCTTCACATTTATTTTACCGAAATTGCTGAAATTTTGTATTACAACTCGTGGTGGAGGGTATAACAAGTTCGGCCCGGTCGAACTTAACGCTGTTCTTACTTGTTATTTCAATAAATCGTTGTATAGGTCTAATTTATTGTTCAATCGGTTTAAAAATTCTACGTCTTCATGATAGTGACCTAAAAAAGTTAAAAATGTGCAGATTGCCCAATTCGTTGTTTAGCCAAAACTATTTACTGAAAGAATTTTAATTATGTGCGACCCTTACAGCGATTTAATTTCGGGATAATACTTTTTAGGTTTCCGTGATCAAATGGCACAAACGTTGAGTGCCTGTATTCAAATAAAGAAGAATGTTTTTTTGTGACACTCTAATCAACTTTCTTGAAATTAGGAACATGACTTTACCGCATGTCATAACAACATAACCTCGACAAGAAAATGTTTACTTCACAATGTTTACCCAAGGAACACAAAACTGAATTAACACTTCCATATATGTATGTAAATATTAACTAAATAATTAAATTATTTTTATAAAATGGAAAATAATTCATTGATTAGAAATTTAAACAAATGCTAATCAATTGATTGGTTCATTATGAAAAGTGTTAATGACCAATAAAATCTAAATTTTCATTTCAAATTATTAATTTATTATTTGCCTAGAAAATCTTATCTAACGTTGTCTTACGAGCATTTGTGAAAGATCCATTATGTCTTAGGTGAGGGAAATTTTATAATCAGTAGAGTAATGCCAATAGTTACGATTGTCGGACGAAGTTGGTCTTGTGGGAAATGGGACAAGAGGGATTTTTAATTTAAAAGTAAAATTTAGAGTAGAATCGGTATGATGAAGTGAAAGCTACCTGAGACCTTGTCAGCCAAATGTAGGTGGAAACCATTGCTTTCTGCCCACATATAGAATAGCTTCCATCTTTGTTAGCATATCTGCCAAGGCTACAGCAGATAACCGGTTTGGGGTATACTGACATGTTTCCGACCCAGATGACTCTGTGTGTTTTAGGTTTTTGACGTTTGACGTGCAAACCTTGTATTAGGGTTGTGATTATTGGCATGTCTCCTACCCTACAAACATTTTCTATCTCGTAAGGAAAGTAAAGTAAATCACCGATAAGCGCACCTAACGATCTTCCACGTGTTACCAACATAAAGTAAGTGTTTACTCAAAGCGAATCGCGACCAAGAGTCGCAGACGAATAATATGGAAGATCTTCAGAAGATCTAAAGGAAGATTATTTTTAATTCTTCTTTGTGGTCCTTTTCTTTATACCCTACACCACACTGTAGTAAGGGTTATTATGTCTTTGTGAATTTGTATGTAACATACAAAAGGAAACGAATTATACCCATAGTTCCTTTTGGGGATATACATATGTATAATCACTTTCTGAGTCGATTTATTATGTCCATGTATTCTTGTTCGCAACGTATAGGTCGCATTTTTTTCCGATTCAGCTGAAAATTGGAGACTACAATTTTTTCAGCCATAGGAAGAACGCTATTGCTTTTGGTGAAAATCGGTTCAGATTTGGATATAGCTCCCATATATATTTTCGCCCGTTTTCACGTTTTTGCTGCACCAAACGCGCTATATACGTCCGATTTTGATGAAATTTTGAATGTGTGACTCAGTTTGGTCTAGAAATAAATGTGCCAAATTATATCGAAATCGATTCAGATTTGGATATAGCATCGAAATTGGTGAAGATTTGGATATAGCTCCCATACCCAGCAACAATACTCATTACAAATTGGCCTACTTTCTTATTATTTTAACACGGGCATGTCATAGGGAGTAAGTACTTATTTTTTATCCACTAAAAAGTAGATAAATAAGTAGTTACTCCCTGGTTACTTCAAGTCGTAACTACTTATTTAAGTACTTTTTTGTTTACTTTTATGTGCCAAAAAATAAGTACTTACTCCCTATGACATGCACGTGTTAAAATAATGAGAAAGTAGGCCAATTTGTAATGAGTATTTTTGCTGGGTATATATTTTATACATTCACAGTGGTGTAGGGTATCATATAGTCGGCCCCGCCCGACTTTGATCCTTTCCTTACTGGTTAATTTTTGCCTTGATTTTTCTTTTCTACTTTGTTAAGATTTTTAATTACATATTCCTTATATTGTTGTGGTTAGTTATACTGTGTTTCTTCATCCACTTTGTTATACCCTACAACACTAGGTTTTTTCCTTTATTATTCCACTTGGGAACATAATGCTTCTACAAGATTGTTCCAACTTATTCTATCGTTACATAATATTTTGATATCATCTAAAGTTGTGTTTGCTTCAGCTCATTGAGTTCTGGTTCTGCGCCATGTAATTTTTGGGCGGCCAGTTCGTCTGCTTCCTTGTGGGTTCCATTCCAAAGCCATCCTGGAAATGCTATTGTGTGGTTTTCGCAACGTATGCCCTACCCATTTCCATTTTCTCCTTGCAATCTGCCGGGCGATTGGTTCTTCATTTGCCATCTGGTATAGTGCAGGGTTTGAGATTTTGTTGGGCCAAAATATTTTGCTTATTATCCGGAGGCATTTGTTGATAAATACCTGGAGTTTTTGTGTTATGGCGTTTGTTACGGGCCAAGTTTCGCTTCCGTAAAGCAATGCGGATTTCACACATGCATTAAACAAACGCAGTTTTGTTTTATACGATACTAGCAAAATGCCCGCTACTTCGTATGCGAAAGGACATAAAAAAATAAACAATATTTAATATGGAATTAGTGTTCAACATCTAAATATTTTGTTGTACTAATACCAGTTTTATTTAATATTTATTTTTGTACTGTTCGTACCACTTTAGTTCCATTTAAAAATCATCAACAGCGATCCACATTTTTAGAGGCATTTTAATTAAAAGATTTCTGTCCCAATATGGTAAAATATTCTTGTAAAGAATACACCCAAGACTAATTTTGGTACCATGTCACATTTCAGACTTTGTACGCATTTCATGCAATACTAAAAAGGTACGAAATTTAGTACTTTTCATACACCTGAGTATAACCTTCAAAAAATTACTTTATTATATCAACCCAATATGTCAACCGCGACTCTAATTTCCAACTCTATCAGTTCCCCCAAAAACCAATTATAGTACGAATTTCCGAAACCTCTTCCCAATATACCAAAATGCTGCTGCTAATCCCTTTACACAATAACAAATTGTACCAAAGTTTTTTTCAGCTCTGTTCCTACACTTCATACATTTAGACAAATTTAGTAAATTTATGGTACGTATTTCTTAAACCACCCGCATATACCAGCCCTGTCACTACGCCCAATAACAAATTGAGTACCATTTAGTATACTTATTAATACCAAATACTAACAGTAATCTTAATTGCAAATTTCATAATTCCAGCAGTATCTGTTCACCCAAATCCAAATTGTGGCAATTTAGTGCCAATTAGGACAACAGCAATCTTAATTCCAAATTTCAGGATTCAAGCTCGAACCGTTCACCCAAATTCAGATTGTACCAAATTTAGTACTTTGAGTACCCATAGGTTCGAATTTTTAAATTCTACACTGCGACAGTAATCGTAATGTCATATCTCAAGACTCCTGCTCTATATGTTCACCCAAATACAAATTTTACTAAATGTAGAAACATTTAATATATTCCGCGTCCATAAGTACGAATTTCCAAAACAACCTCAATCCTACACTCTAACAGTAATCTTACTTCAAAATTTAAGGATTCCAGCACTACACGTTCATTCAATTGTACCAAATTTAATACCATTTAGTACTTTTCGTAACCATAAGTAGGAATTTTCAAACCTTTCCCAATCCTACAGTCCAACAGTAATTTTAATTCCAAATTTCAGGATTTCAGATCGTACTTTTCGTACCCATAAGTACGAATTTCCAAATTTACCTCAATCTTACACTCCAAAAGTAATCTCAAATCCATATTTCAATCCAAATCTAATTTTTACCAAATTTAGTACCATTTAGTACTTTTCGTACCCATGAGTACGAATTTCCAAAACTTTAGGGTTCCAGCTCAATCCGTTCACTCTAATCCAAATTGTACCAAATTTAGTACCATTTAATACTTCCCGTACCCACTAGTACAAATTTCTAAAACTTTTCTAATTTTTTTCTAATTTTAATTCCAAATTTCAGGATTTCAGATCGTACTTTTCGTACCCATAAGTACGAATTTCCAAATTTACCTCAATCCTACACTCCAAAAGTAATCTCAAATCCATATTTCAATCCAAATCTAATTTTTACCAAATTTAGTACCATTTAGTACTTTTCGTACCCATGAGTACGAATTTCCAAAACTTTAGGGTTCCAGCTCAATCCGTTCACTCTAATCCAAATTGTACCAAATTTAGTACCATTTAATACTTCCCGTACCCACTAGTACAAATTTCTAAAACTTCCTCAATCCTACAGCCCAACAGTAATCTTAATTCCAAATTTCAGGATTCCAGCGCTATCCGTTCACGCAAATCCAAATTGTACCAAATTTAGTACTTTTCATACCTATAAGTACGAATTTCCAAAACCACTTCAATCGTACACTCCAACAGTAATCTACCCGTTCACTCAATCTAAATTGTACCAAATTTAGTACCATTCAGTACTTCCCATAACCATTAGTACAAATTTCGAAAACTTCCTCAATCCTACAGCAGAACAGTAATCTCAAAATTTCAGGATTCCAGCTCTATTCATTTACCGAAATCTAAATTGTACCAAATTTAGTACCATTTGGTACTTTTCGTACCCATAAGTACGAATTTCCAAAACCACTTCAATCCTACACTCCAACAATAATTTTAATTCCAAATGTCAGGGTTCCTGCTCTACCGGTACACTCATATCCAAATTGTACCAAATGTTTTACTATTTAGTACTTCCCGTACCCATTAGTACAAATTTCCAAAAATTCCTCAATTCTGCAGCCCAACGGTAATCTTAATTCCAAATGTTAGGATTCCAGCGCTATCCATACACACAAATCCGAATTGTACCAAATTTAGTACCATTTAGTACTTTCGACCCCATAAGTACGAATTTTCAAAACCACTACAATCCTACATTCAAACAGTAATTTTAATTCCAAATTCCAGCGCTATCTGTTCACCCAAATCCCAATTGTACCAAATTTAGTACCATTTCGTACCCATAAGCAAGAAATTTTTAAAACCACCCTCATATCACAATCTTACACTTCAACAGTAATCATAATTCCAAATTTAAAGTTTCTAGCTCTATCCGTTCACCCAAATCCAAATTGTACTAAATTTAGTACCATTTTCCAAAACCATTTCCTTTTAAAACACCACTTTCCAACCTTGATTTCCATACCAAATTCCAAGATTCTAGCTATAGCCGTTCAAAATATACAACTGGTACTAAATTTTATAACTTTTAGTACTTTTCGTACACTTATAGGTCGAAATTCCAAAAACCCTTTTGTACATCTTTCTAACTCTCCACCAGTGACCATCATTCCAAATTTCAGAAATCTAGCTCTTCCCGTTTGCCTAATACAAAGGGTACCATATTTAGTACCTTTTAGTACTTTTCGTACCCTTCCAGTTCGAATTTCCAAAAACCGAACCTTATCTCACGCCTACATACCAACAGCAACCTACACTCAAAATTTCAAGCTTCTAGCTTCAGCCGTTTCGTCTGGGCGATGATCTGTCAGTCACTCACTCACTTATCACTAAGCTCTTTTATATATATAGATTTGGTTTGATCGCCAAGTTTTGCTGAGTCTTCCGAATGCGGATCTAGCTTTCTTAAGTCTATTGTCAACAATCTCTTCTACACCATTTTCTGATGACATAGTAACCCCGAGGTAGCAAAAATTGTCTACATATTTTAAGGTTTTGTTTTTGATATTAAATGCGTTGTCGCTGGTGGTGTTTATTCGCATTGCCTCTGTTTTATCAATGTTTATTTCCAGTCCAGCTTTGTTTGCAAGCACAGTCAGGTCGTCCAGTTTACTTTGCATATCGCTGAATTTATGGGACAAGAGACATATATCGTCCGCGAAGTCCAGGTCTTCAATGCGATTGTTGAAACCCCATACAATGCCACGTTTCTTCTCGCATATTTTAATCATAATTTCATCGAGAACTACTGCAAAAAAGAGAGGTGAGAGAGGGCATCCTTGTTTAACCCCTGCATTGGTATAAAAGGATTCGCTTTTTCTGCCTCTGTGTAGAACGCAAGTTTCTGCATTATTGTATAGGCCTTGGATTATTTTAATTAATTTCATAGGCACGCCTTTCGCTTTTAGTGCGTTCCATATTTCAGACCTTCTTATCGAGACAAAGGCTTTTTTGAAGTCTACGAAAACTAAAGAGGTGTTCTCCATTCTAGCGTCTGTTCAATAATTATTCGTAGAGTGTTTGTTTAGTCCAGGCAGCTCTATGGGGGCGAAATCCGGCTTGTTCGTCTCTGAGCGTTTTTTCGATTACTTGCAGTCTATCGTTTAATATGATTGCCATTATTTTGTAGATGGTGTTGAGTAGTGTGATACCTCTCCAGTTGTCACATTCAGATAGGTCATTTTTCTTGGGCAGTTTAATTATAAGGCCTTTGTTCCACGAGTTGGGTAGTTGCTCGTTTATCCATGCGTTTCGAATATGGGGATATAACATCTCTGCTGAAGTTGCTGGATTACCTTGTAGGAGTTCTGGTGGATTTCCATCTTCACCTGGTGTCTTGTTTCTTTTCAGTCTTAAAATGGCTTGTTTTATTTCGTTCGGATTTGGTGTTTCTGTGGATATTGAATTGTTTATGTGGTGCTCCATTAACGGTTCTGGGTTCGATAGATTATCTTCGTTTACGTTGCTTATAAACTCAAAGTGTTGTTTCCATCGGTGCGTTTGTTCCTCAACTTGAGTGATGGGTTGGCTGTTTTTATCTTTCACAATGTGATCACAATTTCTATTTTGATTACTTAGTCGCCCGATAAGTTTATGCAATTCCCTCATGTTGTTTGCTCCTGCAGCAGCTTCTGCATCATTGGCTATATTTTTAAAATAATTTCTTTTATCTTTTCTGGCAGATTTTTTCACAAATTTGGCTACAGTTATGTATCTTTGTAACGATTCATCACTGTCAAGTTTGCGCTTTTTCCATTAATTTCTTTCCTGTATAAGTGTCCACGTATCTTCTGATATCCATGCTTTTCGATTTTCCTTTTGTTTGTAACCGATTATGTCTCTTCCGATATCCTGTAGTGTTTTGCATGTGTCTTCCCATGATGTTCTTTCTACACTTGATTGCGAATATTCTAAGATCTTTTGATCAACTAATCTTCTCTTTGTTTCATCTCTGAGTGAGCCTTTGGTGTATTTCCCTTAATTTTATCCTTATTGTTGCTACTAATAGCTCGTGATCGCTGTCCATATCGGCACCTCTTTTGGTGCGCACGTCTTCCAAACATCCTCTCCATTTTCGTCGAATACACATATGATCTATTTGGTTATGCGTATTCCCGTTAGGTGATGTCCATGTACATATATTTGTGGATTGTCTTATGTGGAAATATTGATCCACCAATGACTAAATCAAAAGTCTGACACGTTTCAATGAAACTATCTCCATTGCTATTTTTTAAACCCATTCCATGTTTACCCATTATGTGTGAGAGGTTGTGGTTATCAGTGCCAATTTTTGCGTTGAAGTCCCCTGTTAGCATCATTATGTCGCGGCTTGGTGTTTTGCGTAAGGTTGCATATAGTTGCTCATAGAACTCATCTTTTTCTATATCCTCTGTGTCCTCTGTGGGGGCATAACATTGTATGATAGTTAGATATTTTTTGATACTGGTATAGAACCGCGCTGTTATGACTCTGTCCGATACAAGATTCCATTCAGCAAGTGTCTTCCGTAGGTGTTTTGAAATTATAAATCCCACTCCGCTTTCCGCTCTTTTGTCTTTTCCACTATACAGCACAATATTTCCATTTCCTGATATGAGGTCATTTTTCCACACCATCTCATTTCGCTTATACCCAGAATGTCGATGTAAAATTTTTTTGATTTGGGCCTCTAGCTGAGATAGCCTTGACGTTTCTCGTAGCGTCCTGACGTTCCATTGTCCTATTCGTAGCCGTGTTCGTATTCCAATATTCGTCATCAGGTAGGGATTATCATTTTCTCTTGTAGTTATTTCGTTAATCGTTGAGTTTCAGATAAGTGGGTGATCGGCCCTCTGTATCCTATGATGGTGTTGGGGCTCCCAACTAAAGACACCATCCCGCCTTTAAGGTAAACACATTTGTATAGCGAATCGTTTGATCCAAAACAGACATCCGCTTTTCGCTGTACAATCGCCGCTTATTAGTTTTCTGTGCGCCGATTGTTCCTCGATGATTGCCGTACCGGTTGACTCAACCTCCGCCATCCAAAGATATTAAGGAGCCAGCTGCCACTCCTTAAGCTAGATTTTGGTCACCCCCAGGTATTTTATTTCCCTGGTACTCCACCTTTTGGCCAGAGCGTCCCCAATTCGCCAATGGGAGGGTCCCGATGGAGGATCTAGCTAAGCCCACACGGGAAACACCACTATGTGGGGAGGGTATTATAAGTTGGTTTTGGCCAAAAAGTTTGTAACGCATCGAAATAATGATCGTAGACCCATACATATATATATCTAAATGAATGTCTCGACGAGCTGAGTCGTCGTCTGTCCGTCTGTCCATCTAAACCTTGTAGTCACGCTAAAGGTCGCAATTTTAATCCGATCGTCACCAAATTTTAGGTGTTGATGAAGGTCCCGGAGGGGAAGAAGCCTACTGATTATGGTGATGATCGGATAATATTCAGGGGTAGGAATGGGCAAAAAACTTATTTGGAGAAAAGTCAACATTTTATTTCCAAGCGAATATCTCCGTTTCTATATGGGGTATATCAAAAGCAAAAAAAAATGGGTATATCAAAGCTAATGAAAGTAGTAAATATCACCTTTGCAACAATGTAACTAGTCCGGTCAAAATAGATATTGAAATAGCAAAAATTCCCACAGAGCTGAATTTTGGTGGAGAGCTAGGGTTTGCCATTAGAAGCAATGTCCTAAAAGTCCCCATCGATCCCATGTGTGCAAAAAAAATTATTCGGGGTCAAAGGTCAAATTTTAAGGGTTTTTAGGTTTTCGGATTTATTTTTCGAAAACGGTTGATCTAATCAAAAAGTGACTAAAGTAAATATTGTAGACAGAAAAATTATCTACAAGTTTGACCTTTATAATTTTTTTCCTAGATAATTTTTTTCCTTGAGATATAGTTGTTCTAAAAAACACATGATTTTTATGCACTTATAAGGGAAATATGCACATATTCAGACGAACCGGCTAAAATAAGCGCTGTAATCGGGTCTGTCCCCAAAAAAATATATATTTTCTTGAAGAGCGAAATTATAGCTATCTTCTAAAAAAAATCCAACAAAATCGGAACTTGTTTAGTAGAGTTATTCAATGTTAGAGTCATTTTATGCAAAAATATCCCATTTAGCCCACATGTATAATCGAAAACCCAACGGGAACGACCCCAACGAAAACTCTCCGATTTTTTTTTTTCAAGTTTTGTCGGAAGGTAGGGTTTGTTGCGCTGATTATGGAAATGTATAATTTTCAACGGTTGCGGATCCGGTTCGCCGGTTATTCGACCCGAAAGGCCAAATTTAAAAACCGGGTTAGACCCGGTTCTACTGAACCAATTACTGCAAAGTGGATATCTTTTGAAAACTTACGGAAGTATCTAACACATAGTGTCGTTACTTTAACCGGTTCGCCTCAAAATGTACTTACGCGGCTAATTCTTTATTTGACCTTTAGATCGCGATATCTCGAAAATGGTAAGTCTTTTTTAAGAATCATAAAGACCATTCTTGTAGACAATTATTAAGTCTACAACTTTTACTTTAGCCGGCTTTTGATAAGTCTTACCGTTTTTGGGAAAAATTAAAAAAACTGAATAATGTCTTCAAAAATGACCTTTGACCCCGAATAACTTTTTTTGCACACATGGGATCGATGGGGACTTTTAGGACGTTGCTTCTAATGGCTAACCCTAGCTCTCCACCAAAATTCAGCTTTGTGGGAATTTTTGCTATTTCCCCCTTATACGCATGTCTATTTTGACCGGACTAAACGGGGGTTGTCGTAGCTGGTCAAACAACGAAGATATCGCAATAGCCGCTAATAGAAATCAACTTTTCGTTTTTGTGATTTTAATAATAATGACGAATATCACAGCTTTGATTGGGTACCTTCCAAAAGCAAAGTCTGACTATGAAAGTAGAAAATCCCATCTTTACAATGATGTAAAGCAGGTTGGCGTAAGTGGCCAAACTACGTAGATATCGCAAAAGTCGGTAATACATCCAATTTTTATTTATTTTTTTTTTGTAATCACGCTACACCCCAGCAAAAATCCTCATTACAAACCTCCTTTCCCACCCATTATTTTAACAAGGGCATGTCGCGCGAAATATTTGGCTATATTGTAATCACTGAAATAAGTCAGAATCTACAGTATCTACTTATTTCAGTGGTTACAAAATCTATATATATAAAAAAGGATGATGTTAGTTACTACGCTTATAACTCAAGAACGGCTGAACAGATTTTGACAATTCGCACCAATTCGGAATGGTCTAATGGCAGAAAAGGATAAAACCTAAAAAAATCGGGAAAATTTGCGAAAAATTTGCAAAAATATTTTTTTCAATAAAGTCAATTTTTCCACAAATTTCTATCGAGCTTCGCGTTTGGAGTAAATCTTGGCACTTATTTGACAGTTTTTGGCGAAAATTGTATTTGCACCTACTGTGAGGGTCCATTGTACGCCTCTGTTTTGTCAATTTTTGAAAGTTGTATAGAATTTTTTATTCACAATCAAATCGATTTTCATTTATTTTCTAGCGTCTTTTTAGGAAATTAACAGCTTAGTTTAGAGTTTGTAAAGATTAGTGGGGGTTTCGGTCAGATACCGATTGAAAAGACTAAGATGATAATGTCAAAAGTGGTTTCCTCAGTTTTGAGGAAAAAGGTACAAATCCACAAAATTGGTGGGTTAATTGAAACATCAAGAGCTCCGAGGTAATTTAATTGGAAGTGAAGTTGTGGCGTATATGTATACTTTTAAACCGTAGGTAAAAACATCTTCGAAAGATAAACTTCCGATGTATGCGGAATAATATTTAAGCTGTACCAGATATATTTTGATACTGTTTAGATTCTGTCATTATACAAAAAAAATGATGCCGCCATTAAATAGAGAAGTCAGAATAAATAAGTAAAAAAGCGTAAAGTTCGGCCGGGCCGAACTTTTTATACCCTCCACCATAAAATATTCTAAACTAAAACGTAATAATTATATTCTTTCCTGTCCACAATTTTAGACGAAGATATGTTGTGATCTCTAATACCTAAATAAGGTAAAAAACATAAAAAATGTATTCAATCGGTAAGGAACCTTATATGGGGCTATATCAAAGTGAAAATCGCGAGGTATAGTTATATATGGGGCTATACCTAAACTTGGACCTATGTTGACAGTTTTTTGGTGGAGATATTTTGTAATTACTAGAAACCTCAACGGTCAAATTACAGGTAGTTCGATCAACAATTTTAGCTAAAATACTTAAAATACCAAAAATCGGGAGGTACCGCTATATGGGGGCTATACCAAAACATGGACCTTGACTGTTTTTAGTGGATATACTTTGGGAACCACTGGGAACCCCAAACCTGAAATTACAGATAGTTCGGTCCAGAAATGGAATTTAAATCCACAAAATACAGAAAATCGGGGGGTACTATTATATAGGGGCTCTACCAAAACATGGACCTATGTTGACAGTTTTTGATGGAGATGTTTTGTGATTACTAGGAACCTCAACTGTCAAATTACAGGTAGTTCGATCAACAATTTTAGCTAAAATACTTAAAATACCAAAAATCGGGAGGTACCGCTATATGGGGGCTATACCAAAACATGGACCTTGACTGTTTTTAGTGGATATACTTTGGGAACCACTGGGAACCCCAAACCTGAAATTACAGATAGTTCGGTCCAGAAATGGAATTTAAATCCACAAAATACAGAAAATCGGGGGGTACCATTATATAGGGGCTCTACCAAAACATGGACCTATGTTGACAGTTTTTGGTGGAGATGTTTTGTGATTACTAGGAACCTCAACTGTCAAATTACAGGTAGTTCGGTTAAAAATGTTAGCTAATATCCTCAAAATACCGATAATCGGGAGGTACCGTTGTATGGAGGCATATACCAAAACATGGACCTATGTTGACGGTTTTTTGGTGGCGATGTTTTGTGACCACTGGGAACCCCAAATGTGATATTACAGGAAGTTCGGTCAAAAATGTAGTTAAAATCCGCAAAATACCGAAAATCGGGAGGGAGCGTTATATGGGGGCTATACCAAAAAGTGTTCCGATATAACCCATCTTCGAACTTGACCTGCCTATGCAAAAAGGACGCTCGGGTGCAAAAATATAGCGCTCTAGCTCAATTATTGCGAACGCTAGAGTGATTGCAACAGACGGACAGACAGACAGACAGACGGTCATGGCTAGATCGTCTTACAATTTTATCCTGATCAAGAATATATGTGCAAATGATTAGTTCGATGTGTTACAAACAGAAAAACAAACTAAGTAAATCCTCCATACTATGGTGGAGGGTATAAAAACAGACGAAGGTGGTTACCTGATAACGATCGGATCAAAATGGGTAAATAGGTTAAAATGGGTTAATTGATTAAAACGCAAATTTAAATAAGCACTATATTCAGCATTTAATTCAAATTCATATTCAATTGCTTGAGTGAAATATAGTGTTCAGTGGTGGAAACAAGAATTGCAGAAAACCATTGATTATGAAACGAGTAGGGCGTTATGATATTATTTTGCTTAAACTGTGCTACCAAATATTTTTATTTACATCGCAAAACGTGTTATTTGCTTAAAAAATATATCTTATTCCCGATTTGGAGTTACCTAATTTTTTTCGCGGCTATTGTCAATTTATAGAAGAGAGAGTCGAGGAAAATAGAAACACTTTGCCTCCCAGTACCTTCTCTCTTCGTCAAACTGACAATTGTCGAAAGTACAATTATCTAATGTGCATCTGCTTCAAAGATCGTCCTAAACAGTTCAAAACAAAGAAATATTTGCCATTGAACAAGGTGATAGCAATAATAGTATTATAGGTTTGAACCAAAGCCATAAAGTTCTGTACCTAACAAACTGCGAGACGAAGTTCGCCGGGTCCCCTAGTAACCAGATATTTCGTGCGACATGCCCTTGTTAAAATAATGGGTGGGAAAGGAGGTTTGTAATTAGGATTTTTGCTGGGACGTCGCAATTTTAATTGGATCGTCACGAAATGTTGGGTGTTAATGGGGGTCCCACAGACGAAAAAACCTATTGATTTTGGGAATGGTCGCATATTATTCAGGGGTAGGAATGTGAAAAAACTTATTTGGAGAAAAGGCCCACGTTTCATTTCAAAGCGAATATATCTCTTCTGTAAGAGGTATATCGAAAGAAAAACCTAGCAAGGAAAGTAGAAAAATTCACCTTTACAACGATGTGAAGTATGTTGCCATAGATGGTCAAACAACAGAGATATCGCAATAGTCGGTAATGCATCTCTTTTTCCATTTTTTGTGCAAGCACACTACAGGTCGGAATTTAGATCGGATCCTCACGAAATTTTGGGGTTTATGGGGGACTCACAGAGAAATAAGCCTATTGGTGGTTGGCGTACATCCCACTTTTTCAATTTTTATTCGAGATGCACTTAAATGCGTTTCAACAAAATTGACCTGTACTAATAAAGACATGCAGAGCAAAGGCGCTAAGCTATCCCCATTTTAAAATTTCGAATTTCAACCATTTAAAAGTTTAGGCACAGTGGTAGTGATGTAGGGTATCACATAGTCCGCCCCGACCCGACTATAGCCTTGGCTCACTTGTTGTTTTTACCCTCCATCATAATAAGGAGGGTATAATTAAATTTGTTATTCCGTTTGTAACTCATCAAAATATTTATCGGAGACCCTAACAAATTTTAAATCGATATAACCATATCCGCCTGTCCGTCTGTTGAAATCAAGATACAGCTCGCAATTTTAAAGATTGAGCTTTGTAATTTGGTATAGAAGTTTCTATTACTCCAAGGATGCATGGTATTGCGTCCACGTTTTGATATAACCCCCATAGAACGGTACCACCCGATTTTCGGTATTTTTAAAGTTAGTCACATTGCTCTACCGAAAATTCTGGAATTTGGTATTTAGTCTTCTTCATAAACGAAAGGAAACTAATTGTTCAGTTTCACTTCAATACAACTCGTGATGGAGGATATAAAAAGTCGGCCGGGCCGAATTTAACGCAGCACAGTGGTTTAGAATCGTTTTGCCTGGTCAAACCTCTGTAACTTTTTAACGCATAGAGATATGTTCATAATTCTTTTTTGTTCGACAGATAACATAATCAGCTTTTACGGTCAGAGTGTCTTTTTTCATTATTCTGACTATTTCTAAAAGGTCAAAAAACAATCAACAAGCCATGCAAATACAAAAAAAAAATAAAAAAAAATTGGAAAAAAAATGTCAAAAAATTCCATCAAATTTGGAATTTAACTAAAATTTAGTACCTGAGGAAAAGTAAAATAGCTCGCTTCGTGTAAACGCTGAAACGGTTCTTAAAGACAACAGTGCTACCTACCTAACAAAAAACAATGAACTCTATATGTGTTATAGTTAGCTATTTCTTTCTCCAGAAATTTGCAAAAATGACGTATTTCCCAAAATAGCGAAAAATTTTCGTCTATAGGAGCATGCCACGCCCACACCTTACAATATTTTGACCTACTTTATTGGTTTCCTTAGTTTCAATATGTTTACTATCGACTCCCATAAAGAAATTAACAATCAGTGATGACAAAAAATTGGAGGTTTGTCCAGTAAAATCGATTCCTGAACCACTGTGCACCGTTCTTACTTGCTTATTTTGTAATATGAGCTTGTTTGTGAGATAACGTTATGTTTGGCGTTTTTCTCTTTTCCGTAGAGTTTTTGGTGTTTTATATTGTAAACTTCCATGTACACAGTGCTCTTGCAACAATTTTAAATGGAAGGTGCTTACACCTTGGAAGTTTTTGCGGATGATGAGAAAAATTAAAAAAGAAAAAAATCGCCGGAGCGCTTTTTAAATAAATCGCGATTTAAGTTGACATTTTTAGGGGTTGTTTAGGTTTTTACGATTTTGCTTAGAAACCGCGAGTTCTTTCAAAATGGGACTGAAGAAAATGTTGTAGCTATGAAAATTCTCTACAAGACTGAACTTTGTGATAATTTCGTAGGTTTTACCGTTATTGAGATATAGAAGTTCAAATTGGGACAATGCACTGACTGTATCGCCCCCTTATAAAACAATGTCATGAAGGGTGCGCCTTAACTAACTTTTGATGAAAACCGCTTACACAGGGAAAGTTTTTGTGAATTCTGAAACAGCAGTGTTCATAGAAGAGAAAAATCCAAAAACCAGAAAAAATCGCTGTAGGGATTTTTAAATAAATCGCGGTCAAAATTCACATATTTAGGTGTTTTTTAGGTTTTCACGATTTTGCTTGGAAACCGCAAGTCCAATCGAAATAGAGCTAAAGAAAATGTTGTAGCTGTGAAAATTCTCCAGAGGATTGACGTTTATTATTTGTTCCCAGCCTGTACCATTTTCAGTTTACATTTTTAGATTTTTTGTTATAGTTTCGCGATTTTGCTTGAATACGGTAAGTTTTGTCGATATGGGACCTGAGAAAATCTTAAAGCTGTGAAAATTCTCTACAAGACTTGCTTAAGTATGTTATCCTAAGTTGTAAAATTTTTTAGATATATAAGTTTAGGTTGGGAATTTGCAGCCATGACATTGTTTTATAAGGAGGCGATACAAAATTGAATTGATTTTGAATTGTCCCAATTTGAACTTCTATATCTCAAAAACGGTAAAACCGACGAGAATACCATATAGGTCAGTCTTGTAGAGAATTTTCATAGCTACAACATTTTCTTTAGTCCCATTCTGATAGGACATGCGGT
The DNA here is from genome assembly GCF_047663935.1 of Musca autumnalis. Lineage (NCBI taxonomy): Eukaryota > Metazoa > Arthropoda > Insecta > Diptera > Muscidae > Musca > Musca autumnalis. Next base: position 9,903,211 of record NW_027411977.1, on the reverse strand, counting down.
TTCTATGCAAAATCGTGAAAACCTTAACAACCCTTAAAAATCTCAACTTAAATCGAGATTTATTTAAAAAAGCGCTCCGGCTTTTTTTTTTTTTTTTTTTTTTTTTTTTTTTTGTTGTTTTGATTTTCCTCATCTATAAACATTGTAGTTTCAGAATCCGCAAAAACTTCCTAGGTGTAAGCACCTTCCATTTAAAATTGTTGGGTTTCGATTGGCTATAGTTCATTTAGGGTAACCTAGGATGAACTATGAGATGGCAAACAACGCTTACATTCCCCATGACTCGGACCAAGTGTACAATTCAAAGAATTAAAATTTTGAAGTTTTTTAGGACTTTTCATGGATGGTAGCATGACCTGGAAAGAAAAAAATAATATTGGACCATAGTTGATATCTTGAACTAAGACTACTATTGAACAGATCTGATACCGGCTACACAACCGATATCCGCAAAAATTACGTATTTGGAGGGGGTTCTGAATTATAGAGTTTTTGGAACCTTTTTATAAGCTAGTGTTATTCAATGCAATATGGAGTTTTTAGAAGTTATTTCAAAAGGTTCCGGTTAGATCTTTATAGTCAGTTCGATTTTTTGGGCATGTGTGGTAGGGCGTTTTGGCACTGAGCGCCTCATCTGAAGAATTTTTATTTGGAAAATATTTTTCAAATATTAGTTGAATGTTTTGAAAAAATCTAAAGGTGTACTTCTTTAATTTTTCTTGAATCTCCCAGGAAAATGGTCAGATTTTACTTTATCTACATTCATAAAAATGTTTCCTATGGAAGAAGATAATCGGGTTATTGATAGCATAAGGATGCTTCCGAAATGGCAAAATCCATTATTATCATGGTGCATACACCATTATTGGTTCTGTGCATTTCTGACGAATTTCTTCTTGCAAACAGCGGATAACTTCAATGTAGTATTCCTTATTGACCGAATGACATTGTGGCAAGAAGTCATGATGCACCACGCCATTGCAGTCGAAGCAAACATTCTTCTTTGATCCATTTTTTCAAATAGTAAAATATCAAGAGCACACCAGTCGCGTAGTTATTAAAGCTACCTAAACCCTACATTTTAATTTGTATATATTTTTCGAAATTTTATTTGGAGTCTAAGATGCTGCTTCTTAGTGTGCAGAAACCTATAACACGTCGTTAATTTGCCCATAGTCCATACACTTTTTGTTCGCATCCCATTTCAGTGTCCACCATGAAATTCTACATCGATTTATAACAATTCCAACACGGTCAATCAAGAGCAGTCCAAGGGACCGGCCATTTCCTACGAATTATCGAGGATTTCGAATTAACGGGTTTAAAATGCGAAGGGAATGGCTTTAAGGGACCGGCAGTTTGTTACGAATTATCGAGGTACGAATTATCGCGATTCTACTGTATAGATTTCTGAAACGAAAATGCTGTGTCATTATTATATATTTAATACGCGATCTTTTAAAAACCAATTTGAATGAATGAATGAATTTCTTGTGTCCGGTGTTTTAGTGGATGGATTTTCGCAGGAAGGATTTATATGATCCGAAACGTCAACTCTTAAAAGTTCTGAGAGTTTGAGATCAATAAAAGGGTATTGTAAAAATTAAGACCCAGTAATAGAAAATGTTCGCACAAAATTTTCGCTTTTGCATGCAGATTTTAGTGAAGCATACACGGTATGTATATAAAATAACTAAGAATCAGGAGTACTCTTAAATCATATACAACTTTATAAATTTTATTTTGAAAATTCAATTTATTTTCTTTAATTAATTCTCTTTCGAGTTGAGCTGTTTAGGCCTAAGAGATACATTGAAAAGTTAGGAGTCTTCCGAAGTCCCACGCATCCAACCATTATGCTACCTTTCACGAATGTTTAGTCCGATCGTCAGGCATATTAGGATGTAGTTTTTGTGGCAGACGAAGGCAAAGCTTGGTAACTAGTATATATACGTAATTCATTAGATAAATGTATATGCGAAATTATGTCAGTTATTGAAACTCCAAACTTTTCCTATAGTCCTGCTTGGTAATCCCGTTTTTCAATGTTCACAAATACTATGGTCAGTTATATCCCTACGTCATTAGTACTTGCTCTTCTATATCAGAAGATTTTGATCATCAATTATTGTCTACTAATGTTTTGTTAAGCAGATGGTGGCTCAGAACGCTAAGAGCGGCGATTGGAAAATAATATAAAAGCACTTAAAATCTGGCTTCAAAATATTTAATGGTAGACATATAGTTGCGTTCAAAATAATAGGAGTGTCCATACAAGACAAGGAAATGAGAAAAAAAACATGGTTAAATTTATACATTTTGGCCTATTTTGTATTTGTTTAACATTGTTGACATCTCAACTGTTAATTTATGAGCAGATATGTGGAAATTTGTTTAAATTATTTAGTGTTTACACCAACATTACAAATCGCCTTCAAATTGTTTGCTTAAAAAATAGGAGCGTGGAAGAAAAAACAATAAAAATATGTTTAGTTGAGTTTAGGATCAAAACTGTCAATATTTTAATTGGCAGCAATGAATACAATAGATTTGACGGCTGTTTGAAAACAAAAGTCCTTTGGAGGTAGCCAAAAACAGGCTATTGTACTTGCTGCGAGTTTGTCATAAATTGGACACTTCTTGGGTAACTCAATGAATTTTGTAGGCCAAACTTTTACTGATTAGAGCTGTTTGATGCTCTGCCTGTTATCTCGAACAATATATAATGATTGGTATCCCAGAAATTTGTTTATTTTGATAGCCAGTTTATATTGTCAATAAACAAACCCAAACGACAAAAAACCCTAGTTGGGGTTTGTTGTGTCAGATCCAGCTTGGATTTTATGGCCCCATGTAAACATAGTTAAATTTTGATTTATTTAAGAAATTTATGGGCTATATCTCTAAAACCTATGTGAATATTCATCTGACCTCTGAAGCAAATTTGTAGATAAGGCCAAGAATAAAATATTTGGAGAAATAATGAACTCGAAAAACTACATTTATTGCCTCAAATTTTACAAAATATCGAACATTCCCGTAATTTGTATACATTTAGCACCATATCTCCAAAACCGTTAATTTTTTCTTTTGAACAAATATTCGCTAGAATGTAATACATAACTCCTCAGAGCATACCATTGTTGTAAAATGCCTCTATCACGTTATTTTCAGTCAATAATGTGGTGAAATCCGAAATGCGAGAATAAACTGTTGGTGTAAACTTTGTTTGAAATACTTGTTGTAAAAGATATGATGCAAAATACCGCTAAAACAACATGAAGTAAGCATTTTAAAGTTTCAGAATGTTCTGAAGAATTGCTGAGAACCTTATTTGGAAGATTTTTGCAAAGTTTACTTGGTTGAACTCCCAATAGTTTAGCTGATACTGATCAAAATTTTAGTAATTATGTAAAATTTTCTATATTTTATCGATTTTGATGCTCTAGATGGAGTACAGCTTTCTTATGTGATCTGTTCAAAAGATAAGTTCTACTAGTTTAGGGCTACAATATTGCCAAAGACAGCAAGTCGCAATTCCTAATCGTTTCTGAGATAAAGGCCCGATAAAAGCAAAAAAAAACTGTAGTTTTAGCCCGGTTTAGATGAGGCCATAAAATCCGAACTGGATCTGACAGGACAAAACCTTACTAGAGTTTTTGTAGTCTCAATATCTACTTTCAAAAAATGCATACTACAATTTATTTGCATTTTCAGTGTTGAATAGTGTAATTTAAAACAAATTGCCACATTTTTGCTACTGAATTAACAGTTGCGATGTCAACAATGTTAAATAAATGCAAAATAGGCCAAAATGGAGAAATTCAACCATGTTTTATCGGCCATTAACTTGGTGTGTATGAGCTATTATTTTGAACACATCTGTAGGTAGATCAAAGTTTGAAAAGTTATACTTTAGGAACATGAAGTTATATATTTGTGACATTTATTACGCTTCTACTTTTACCTTGACATGTAAATCTCCTTCATATATGTATGTTTAGGTTTTACATAATATTTTGGGAGTTATATAAACATATATGAAATAAAAATCAAAAGGCTAAATGAATGTGAAACAAATGTTCTTAGTCCAACTATGTAAAAAGATTTTTGTTAATAGCCCTGGATCTAAACTATGGGATAAAATAGCAAATACTAAAAATTTCCGAGAACTCACAATTGCATGGTTCACGCAAAATCGACAAATGGCCAAATCATAAATCCTTTGTCGAGTAAAGTCGCTTTCAACTAATCACATGAATGCCAAATGCGCAGTTTCGTTGATTTGCTTCTAAATGCTTTCCATTATTTTTTCCCAAACAGCCAATTAGATTTGTGCTTATGCCTTGGTTAAACCATGTGCCTTATTAATATGCATAATAAGTAAGTATTAGGCCTTTTTATTTGCTTCTCATAATGTGTCTTTATGTCTTTGTATAGTCTTTTGAAAAGTTTTTCGTTAACATTTGAATGTCAATAAAATGTAAAATAAAGCACCTGCGCACCCCATTACGCTCTCAGAGAAATGTCTGTTACGAACTGCCGAATACATCTAGTTAGTTGTTGTAATGATGGATTGTTGTGGTAGGTCATAACATGAATGTAATATTGAAAACTTAACGAAAATTTCTCAACAAGAATCTCTCTCCACATCAAATAGATTCTCATTTCATGTAATGTTAAAATTCATGTTAATGTTACAACGTATGTAAATGTATGTAAGGAAGTAACGAATTCATTTCAACAGCCAGTACATGATAATACATAGAAAAAAATACAGTGAATGTGGCATATTTAAATTAAATTTAATTTTTTAATTTTTTCGTCAGATTGCAAAAAGTCTCATCTCACACAGCACAGTGGTTCAGGAATCGATTTTTTTGGCCAAAATCCGATTTTTTTCTCGTCACAGATTGTTAATTAGATTGATTCGATAGTAAACATATTGAATATATGCATTTGTATAGGATTCCGCTGTCTATTTATTAGCTATGTTCGAGTGAGAACCTTTGCTGCTAGAAGGTAGTAACCGGCGTCGATTTTTACACCTCAGATCAAACATAAAACCAACAAAATTAATGAGGGCCTCCCATGTATCATAATATGATCTTGTGAGTAGATCTGGTAGAGCCATGTTTATTTATGTACAAGGGCTGGACGGTTAATTTCTGGCCTAGGCAAAGCTGCATTTGACATTTCCATTGGGAAGTTTGATATTTTTTAGCATAAACGTACTCAGGGGGCCTATTCTGTAACTTTTTAACAACTTAACACAATGTTTATTTTACAACTATTTAATTTGTTTGTTTTGTAGTTGTTACAAAACCAAAAGAAATTTTAACAACTTTTCAATCGATAAAAATTACAGAGTAGGCCTACAGGACAGTTTGACATACATACGCCCATATGTTGTGTTGTTTAAAGTGACTTAAAAAAACCACTTTGCAACAAAAATTGAATTTACTTGTGAAATGTTTTTCACAGCTTTCGGCGAGGATTGTCATGGCAAGAGTGCATCGATGAAATTCAATCTTTGTGTGGCGATGAAGCGCCACAATGACAAAATGACTACAATCGCGGCCGACACTCGCTAAAAAACAAAGGCCAAAAGGGTCGTCCAAAAACCGACGTTGTGCCAGAAAAAAATTAAACGTGCGTGAACAGATAATTCAAGATCGACATTTTACATACCGTGAGATAAAGGCATCCTTGGGAATTTCTTCCACCAACTACCAGAAAAAATGGGGTTCTCTCGTTGTATCCCGTCTCGATCGGTGCAAGAACTTTCGAAAATAAAGCGAGGTAACGAATCATGGAACTAAGCATATTAGCCCGAAAAATACGCAGACCATGCTGTAGAAAAGTTAAAAAACCTCGTTTTGGAGGTGTCTCAATGGGGGTGTTCCCATCGAGCATACAAGAGTGTATATATTATGCTAAAGACTACTTTCGGAAACAATAAACCCATTTTTGATAATAAATATTCGTTATTAGGCTAGAAAATTATGGTACAACCCTCGTATATACCGATGTGTTTAAATCTGGTGGGGTGCCACCGTGGTGCAATGGTATGCACGCCCGCCTTGCACGCAGAAGGTCGGTGGTTCGATTCCCTGGCCAGGCAACACCAAAACATTTTTTCAACAAAATACCCCTCAGTAATGTTGGCGACATTTCCTGAGTATTTCAGCCTTGAAAAACTTCTCTACAAGTGGTGTCTTAGGACACGCCGTTCAGACTCGGCGATAAACAGTAGGTTCCATATCATTGAGCTAAATATGAATCGAGGTGCACTCATTGATATGAGAGAAGTCTCCCTTGTCCCGTATGGGATGTTGTGGAACAATGTTTTTTTTTTTTTTGTTGTTTAAATCTGGTGACCACATTAGAAAAATAAGAGCAAATAATTATTTTAATATCACAACAAGTCCAGTACTTCAATGTATTGACCTAATTGAATTCCATATAAAGTTTAGAAACCAGGATTGACTACATGATGATAAATTGGAACAGGAAAATCGACTTATGAATCACTATACGGATGTGCTAAAATCAGTGAGCTTAAAAATGTCTAAACTCCACTTGCTGATATGGATTAAGTCTTGCGTGGCATGGTCAGGGATGTTGGAGGGAAATCCTTTTCCCTTTTTATTCCTTTACTTCATAACTTTTATTTTATTCATACCTTTTGTACTTAAACACTACAAAACGAAACCCAGTAATTACGATATAAATTTCATGAACTATATTTTACGAAGAACGAGGCTGTTAGAAGAAAACTTACAAAAATGTTAACCTGCAATTAAGAAATCTCAACAATTGCACTAAATTACAGGTTGTGTTTTTCCAGAAAACAAAAGAAATAAACAAAGAGCCAAAACAAAGCTTAATTGAATTCTAGTTGGTCGGTTGGTAGAAATGAATACTTGTAACAACACACAACGGCATTGCCGGCTAATTTCAGCTTGAATGTTTCAAATGTTTCTTTACGCAGACACACGCACAAGCAATGAAGGACATGATAACTACTGTTATGAAGGACAAACATTATTTGTCATAGTTCTCACCAACCCACCCCAAAGGTCTACAAGACACAAGTGCAGTTAGTATGTATGTCAGGATATTGTAATTAGTAGAAAAGTTCCTCAAATATTCTTCACTAATGGAAATGTCACATTAAAGACAATTTTCTTGGGACCGTAAAGAAAAAAATCCAATCTAATATAATAATAATAAAAATATTTTCATAAACAATTAGAGCAACAAATGAAAGTCTTTACCTACTCGTATACAACTACAAGAAGAAATACATTTTAAAAACAAACAATCAAATTAAATGTCTCTCAGTCGGTAATTGTTTCTCTTTTTATCGATGTCCTTCTTAAGTCTTGATTGTCCTTAATGTACAGTGAGTCACAGTCAAAAGTATCCACTTGAGTTTCTTTAATTAAAATGCGATTGAGAAAATGCTCTTACTGCATCCCTAACAAATCCCTGACTTTATATGAATCTAGCATTTATGATTAAACTTTTATCATATAAATTATCATAAATTTTTCATCAAAAGTCGAAAATTACAAAAAAGTCGATTTTTTTAATAGCTTGGGTTTTAGGCAGTGTTGCTGAATTTGACAATTTATCGTCATTTTGACGATTTTTTGGCCCAAAATCTGAAAATGACGATTTGACGATGTTATGCCCTGAAATGGCGATTTTTCACGTTAGCCAAAATTGCATTAAATAAAACAGGATAATTATATTTAAACCAAAATTTAACGAAAAAATTTAAAGAAAACAAAATGCAAACTCGATTTTATGAGCTTTTTTAATGTTCTTTGCAATTTTCAGCCAGATTGACTATATTTAGGTACATCTCTGAGCTTTTTTGCCTTACATTCGCATTATATCAGTTGAAATTTTTCGTTTAGGATTGTTAATGGCGGAAAATCGCCTATCTCGTTGTGAAAAATATAGGACTCCAGCTTTCTGGGCTCTTTAAGAGGTCAGATAGTGAGTCATGAGTCATGGCCGTAAGACATGGACGGTCACACAATCAATCAGGGGATATTTGAGCAAATCTGTTATTCAAAACTGTAGAGTTGTGTAGTTGCAGAACGAACTAGTTCGAAGGAACTATTCCGGACAAGGAACTATTGGAACTATATCCAGCTCTTGCATTCATGTAGTTCCTTTCATCCTCCTTCCTTCAATTTCACCCTCACTTCGATTCCACACAAACTCAATAGCCATATGGGAAGCACTGAGAGATTAAGTTAGCTTTACTGCTGTGAGTTGTATATCTCTATTATTGTCATAACTATAAGCGAAATTCACATTAAGCGGCAACCAAGCATAGTTTTGGACTATGTTCACGATTTTTGACGATTTTCCAAATTTTATTGACGATTTTTTTGACGATTTCCAATCAAAAACTGTCGGCAACGCTGGGTTTAGGCCAATTGCATTAAAATGCATAAGTCAAATAAAGCTTTATGAGCGTGAGATGACAGATAACAGGCAATACTATAACAAAATGCAAAAACCCCACAAAAATTTTCGAAAAACCAGAGTTTCATGTCAATTTTTGAAACCATTTTTTTGTGGCGTTTAAACGACCCGTGAATTTATGTGAGTTAAATGTAAAACTAAGTAAAGTGGTGGAGTGGTGGAGTGGTGTTGTGGCCCCAAGAACCTTAAATGTCAAATTACACTATGCAACACTGAAAATGCAAACAACTTCTACTAAGCATTTTTTGAAAGTACATATTGAGACTACAAAAACCCTAGGGGTTTGTCCTGTCAATCTAACCTGGGCTAAAACTAAATTAAATTTTGCCTTGCTGTCTTTGGCAATATTGTAGCCCTAAACTAGTAGAACTTATCTTTTTGAAAATTTTACATAATTGCTGAAATTCTGGCAGTAGTGGCTAAACTTTTGGGATAAAGTTCTCAGCAATTCTGCAGAACATTCTGAAACACTAAAATGCTTATTTCATGTTGTTTCAGCGGTATTTTGCATCATATCTTTTACAACACGTATTTCAAACATAGTTCACACCAAGAGTTTATTCTCGAATTTCGGATTTCACCACATTATTGACATATTTAGTAAACCGCCGTTGAAAAATATACTGAAAACAGTGTGATAGAAGCATTTTGAAACAATGGTATGTTCGGAGGAGTTGTGTATTACATTCCAGCGAATATTTTTTTTTTCAAAAGAAAACATGAAGAAAAAATCAAGGGTTTTGGAGATATGATGCTAAATGTATGCAAATTATGGAAATTTTCGGTATTTTATAAAATGTTGAGTCAATAAATGTACTTTTTCGAGTTCTTTATTTCTCCAAATATTTTATTCTTGGCCTTATCCACAAATTTGTTTCAGAGGTCAGGTGAAGATTCACATAGGTTTTAGCCCAGAATTGTTTAAAAAGACAATATTTAACCATGTTTAGATGGGGCCATAAAATCCAGGCTGGATCTAACTCAACAAAACCCAACTAGGGTTTTTTCTTGTCGTTTGGGCCTGTACTTTAAAAAAATCCTCAGCTCAAATTGTTTGCACAAGATTACCTTAAAAATTTTGCACCGTGGTACAGATCATTCAGTTAAAAAATGTTAGCTTAAATCCTCATCATACTGAAAATCGGGAGGTAGCGTTATACAGGGGCTATACCTAAAAATGGATCTATTTTGACAGTTTTTGGTGGACTGGTGTTGTGAACCCTAAGAACCTTAAATATCAAATTACGGCTAGATCGGTTAAAAACTATAGCTAAAACCCTCAAAATACTGAAAATCGATAGGTACTATTATATGGGGGCTATACATTAGTATGGACCTATTTTGACAGTTTTTGGTGGAGTAGTATTGTGACCCCTAAGAATCTTAAATGTCAAATTACGGTTAGATCGATTAAAAAAGGTTGCTAAAACCCTCAGAATACCGAAAATCGGGATGTTCTGTTATATGGGGGGTTAGTCTTGGGGCGAAGGTGGTAGATAAGGCTGGGTTTTTGGAAATTCCTCCTAGAAGGGTGAGAAAAGTACTAAAATGTAATAAAAATTGTGAAATTTGTGTGGCTGACCGGCAAGTAATCAACGCCCAGACAAAACGGATGAAGCTAAAATAGTGAAATTTTTGGGTGGTGGTTAGTCATGGGGCGAAGGTGGTCGATAAGGCTGGGTGTTTGGAAATTCGTCCTAGAAGGGTGAGTAAAGTACTAAAATGTACTAAAAATTGTGTAATTTGTGTGGCTGACCGAATAATAATCAACGCCCAGACTAAATGGCTATAGCTAGAATCTTGAAATTTTGGGTGGTGGTTAGTCTCGGGGCGAAGGTGGTCGATAAGACTGGGTTTTTGGAAATACCTTCTAGAAGGGTGAGAAAAGTACTAAAATTTACTAAAAATTGTGTAATTTGTGTGGCTGACCGACTAATAATCAACGCACAGACTTAATGGCTGAAGCTAGAATCTTGAAATTTTGGGTGGTGGTTAGTCTTGGGGCGATAAATGTACTAAATTTAGTAAAATTTAATATTATGTGAACGGACAGAGGTAAAAGCTTGAAATTTGAATGAGAATCAAAGTTGAGAAGTAGGGTTGATACAAAGAGGTGTTTTGGTAAATGTGTACTCATGTATACGAAAAGTATTAAGTGGTACTAAATTCGGTACAATTTTAATTTGGGTGAACGGATAGAGCTGGAGTCCTGAAATTTGGAATTAAGATAACTGTTGAAGTGCAGGATTGACGTAGCTTTGCAAATTCGTAATAATTGGTGCAAAAAAAAAAAATTGGTACAATTTGGATTTGGCAAACGGATAAAGCTGTAATCCTGAAATTTGGCATTGGAGTGTAGGATTAAAGATATTTTGGAAATTCGTACGTATGGGTACGAAAAGTACTAAATAGTACTAAACTTGGTATAATTTGGATGTGGGTGAACGGATAGAACTGGAAAGCTAAAATTCAGATATGGATTCAGATATGGAGGTAGTTTTGGAAAGTCGTACTTATGTGGTCGAAAAGTACTAAATGGTACTAAACTTAGTACTACTTGGATTTGGGAGAACTGATAGAACTAGAAACCTGAAATATGAAACTAAGATTAATGTTTGAGTATAGGATTGAGGTAGTTTTGGAAAATCGTACTTACGTGTACGAAATGTATTAAATGGTACTAAATTTGTTACAATTCGGATTTGGGTGAACAGATAGGGGTGGAATACTGAGATTTGGAATTAAGATTGCTATTGGGGTGTAGGATTGATGCTATTTTGAAAATTTGTACTTATGAGCACGAAACTTGCTGAATAGTACTAAATTTGGTCCAATTGGATTTGGTTGAACGGATAGAGCTGGAACCCTGAAATATGGAATTAAGATTACTGTTGGAGTGTAGGATTGACAACGTCTTATGGTTACGAAAAGTAGTAAATGGAACTAAATGGTACGGATAGAGCTCGAATCCTAAAATTTGGAATTATGTAAGTTTACTGTGGGAATGTAGGATTGAGAAAGTTTTGAAAATTCGTACTTATGTGTACGAAAAATTCTAAATCTAACAGAATTTTATATAATTTTTATTGTGTAAAAGAGTTAGCAGGATTTTTGAAATTTTAGGAGGAGGATTCGGAAATTCATGCTTAGGTATTTATATGTAAATTACTATTATTGGGCTTGGAAGAACTGATGGAACTGATGGAGCGAAATAAATGGTTCATAAGAAGGTCATTTTTATTTTAAGGTTATACCCAGGTGTACGAAAAATACTAAATTTGGTACAATGTTGTTAATGCATGAACGATAATATAAGTTTTTTGAGATGCTTATAAATACTGAAAATTGTTATGCGGGTCGTTGATGGCTAAAATGGTATGGAAATATCTACTATAAGGCTACAAAAAGTACTACATGGTATTAACATTGGTCTTGGGTTTCTTTGTCTACAAGAATGTTTTACCTTCTGAGGACAGAAAACCCTTAGTTAAATAAAATTTAATATTGATTAAAATTGGTATTAGTGCAATTGGTATTAGTGTTCGCCATTTCTATGTTAAATAATGTTTATTAATTTTTTATATCCTTTACGCATACGAAGTAGCGGGCACTTTGCTAGTTTTTATAGGATTCAAATGCGGGGAATCACTTTTGGACACTTATATAGCATCCGATCATGAACAATGTGTGATTTGTGCTTGGGGTCATTATCATGATAAAATTGGAACGTTGTCCCCAATCATATTTTTCAGCGCCCCATTGTCTAAATTCGAAAAAAAAAAAGATTTCTCAACTTGCACACGTATGAGGAATGTGTAAAAAACAACATTTGCAATATTGTGCTCGTAATTTCAACACAAAAATAACTGTTAACTGTCATAAAATTTTAAGTATTACCAAGTGAATACTTTTCACTGTGAGGTAAAAATTACCTAGCAAAATTTGAAGGAAGGGGTTCCACGCGTTGACGTGATTTCATGGCATCTTTTGCATTGGTTCAAACGAAGTCGTGAAGAATCGGATCATTTCTTTAGCATTTGAACCAATGCAAAGGAAGTCGTGAAAGATCCGATCTTTTCATCAGCATTTCAACCCATGCAAAGGAAGTCGTAAAAGATCCGATCTTTTCATCAGCATTTGAACCCATTCCATTGATCCAATAGAGATGAATTTTGTGTTTTTATTTATACACATTTTTCTAAATATATAAGATTAATTATTTACAATAGGCTTGATGTTGTCGGAGACTCGAAATCACAACCAACGTTGTTAAAACTCTTGTCCTAATGATAATGTCATTGCAAAGGGTTGGTGAAAATGACATGCCAAAGCATTGGTTAAAATTACATGCCAAAGCACTGGTGAAAATGACATGTCAATGCATTGGTGTAAATGACATGCTTTGGATCCAAAAACGAATAGCATCTTTTGGGGTTCACCCTCATATAAAATTCATCGATGAAGATGCTAAAAATATGACATGCCAGATCACTTACACCCATGATTGAATGGCATCTGTGGCGTCGAACATTTTGCTGGGTTAATGTTGTTAAACAATTATTATTTTTTTATCTGAATTTACCAGAATATTGCTAATTTTATTTTAAGTTAAGACACTAATGTAAAAATATAAAAATAATTAAATCACTCCTATTAATTAACTCTTAGCAATCGCAGCTTTAATGAAAGAAAAACAAATGGATATTTTTTTCTGTGACTCACTGTAACTATTTCTAGTATTGTTGTGGCGTTTTTTTTTTTTGCTGTTTCTTCCTCAATTATTTGTTTTGAAAGATATAAGTCTAAAATGACATTTGACCGAGAAACATTGGTTGAAAGCCACGCCACAGTAATGAACAACACATTAGTAACCCATTAGGCGGAAAAAGATGGAATGAACTTTGAACAAAATTTCCTACCCATTACGGATACAATAAAACAATATTTCACTGCTAGCAAGCCATGACCAAGAAGGAAGGATCCTTATCGCTGTTGGAATAATAATATTGTGTTTACAACTTTTAGAGGACAAGCTGAAACGTATAGAAAAGCAAAGTAAACAAGGCAATGGTCGGCGAAGACGACGGATATTCAATGATTCCATCAACATCAGAAAACTAAGATAAAAGTAAAATAACAATAAAATTAACTATTAAAAAACAAAGCACCAATACATGGATAGTGGGTACCTCGAATATTATTTTATAGACCACCGAAAATAATTTTTAAATAGCTATTTAAGCCAATAGTTCAATATAGTGTTATAATGACCTATTACAGCCACAAATTCTTCTTCCCTAAATAGCAAAATTTTGAAAAGGCTGACAAATAAATGTGACATTTCTATGAACTTGTGTTTGTGGGAGCGAATGTGTATGTTTGTACTGCTACATTGAAGAAATTGAATTCTTGTTGTGAATGCAACAAATTGTAAAACAAGTAACCCTATGCCAGTTGGCATCATGCCCTTGCCATGTTTATGAACAGTAATTGTTCTTGTATAACTTTTGTTTTTGGAGTTTCGTTTCGGTTGAGAAAAACATTTATCTGAAATGTAGGTGACTTTTGGTTACAACTATAGTTTTTTTTTGTCATGTCTAATGATGATCACATTGCGCCTGAACTAACATAAATGAAGTTTTTGCGGATTCTGATATTATATGAAAAATTTATAATTCTCTACTAGATTGACCCTAATGATATTTTCCAAGGTTTTACCTTGCATCACATTGTTATATAAGGAGAGGATACAGCCAGTGCATTGCCCCAATTTGAACTTCTATATCTCAAAAACGGTAAAACCTACGAAAATATCATACAGGCCAATCTTACAGAGAATTTTCACTGCTACAACATGTTTTTAGTCCCAAAAACTCTAAAAATGTGAACTTTGATATCCATTCAGACCATTTTGTTTCCACAGCAAATATCCTAGAATAATTAAAGTTCATTTTTTATTTGTGTAAACAAGTATATTAAGAACTGTATTAAATAATCACTAATTATAAAACCTTTTCAATAAATTCAAACACAATTGAGCTTTCTTCCTCAGTTCTCTATTTTATAAAAGCGTACCTGATCTTGCTTCATTATACAAAAGGTTTTTTATATTGTCTTCCCATCCCCATTTCAGATTTTGACATGGACTCCAACTCCACTACAAAAATAATTTCCATCTCGTGAATTACCGCAAATATGTGCGCAACATTAGTTTGTATTTCTTTATTTTATAACAAATTCTTAGAAATGTATACACTCTTTTATATCCTTAGAAAACTTATGTTTCTGCTTGTAGGGATCAACAAACTGCTTATAAAATGTGTAGTGAATATTGAAAGATGTAGTGAAATCATTTGCACTACTTCCGAATATTTTTGATGGGGTAGTTGACAACAAACCTTGTAGGGATGGTGGCCGATTTAAAGCCCACATAAAGCTAGCTTTTTTTTAAACATAAGTGGCTTTTTATCGATTATTTTCCCTTATGCCAACTGACTAATTTTACAAGGCGATGAGCGCCTGAGTCATTTTGTATAAAATGTATTTTTTATTCTGAATTAAAAAAAAAAGTTTTTGGTGCGTTTGACGTGCAAAAACTTATTGTTAAATAAAGATGCAACAAACGTGTTATTGGGCTAAATTAAAAAAGGAAGAATATTTTTAGAAGAATATTTGGTAAGTATATATACTTTTTTGGGACAATACATTCTTTAATTATCTCATTAAACTTGTATGCATTTTATTTGAGGTACATCTGGATTATCTGAAGCACACTTGAGATGCACATTCCCAGGACCAAGTAAACATAAGCAACATAAGTCCCAGTATCAAGGATTCACGCACTAGTTTCAATATCAAGGAATTTAAAGAATAACATTAAATTGTCCTTTGTGATATATGTATGTATATACACGTCATGTAATTAAATAAAGCGCATATACAGATCAACTGTTATAATTATATTTTTTAAACTGATATAATATCCGTTACACGTTAAGCATTTATCCATTTAACTGATCAAAACATACTAGTAATTTTGGCTATCATTTTTAACTATCGATTTATATATATACACTTTCTTACGGGCAAAACGTGCCTCATCGAACTAAAGGTTTTAGACCCCAAGTATGTTTGGACGAAATGTGTTTCAGACAAATTGGAGTCGATTGAGCAATGTCCGTCCGTCTGTATGTCTGCCTGTATGGCTGGCTGGAGCGCACTATAACTCTCGAACGGATGAACAGATTCGGATCAAATTTTGGCTTTTGTAATATTTCGTCCAGTTTAAGTTCGAAGATCGCCTATATCGGTGCACTCCTTTGGTCCATACTTTGTATAGCGTAAACTTTCTACCAGAGTAATATGAGGTTCCAATAGGGTCTCAATTGGTCCACTCCTTCGGGTACCTCCCACACAAAATTTGGGAAAAGTTCAGTTTAGGGCCATCTCTCGAATCGCTTTGATTTTTTGTGTTAGCAACTTGTATTCACATACGGCGGTACAAGTTTCATCAGGGGCAAGTCCATACTTCCTGAGAAAATAGCATGAAAGTTGCAAAAAAAAACCTATAAAACCGTGTGACGTGGTTGGAGCACAAGATAACTCTAGAACGGATCTGCCTATTCGGTCCAAAATTTGGCCTTAGTAATATTTTGTCCAAACATAGTTTAAGTTTGAAGATACGCTATATCGGTCCACTCCTTCAGGAACCTCCCCCACAAAAGTTCAAAACTGTTCGGAAAATTTGTTTATACGGTAACTCTTGAAGGGAGTGGCCGAATTGGTCCATACTTTACACATCCTAATATATCTACTAGAAATAGATCAGGTTCAAATAGGGACTATATTTGTCCACTCCATCCGGTACCTCCCACACAAAATTTCGGATAAGTTCACTTTAAGACCTGCTATCGAATCACTTTGATTTTTGTTGAAGCAACATGCATTCGCTGCCTCAATTACGATAGTAAACGTTTTTTCAGGGGCAAGTCCATACTTCTTGAGCAAACATCCCGAAGGGTGTAAAAACCCCCTATGGCACCATATGTAGTGGCTGGAGATCCACTTCCATAATGGTCAATGTAGATACATTCCTTTTAGTATCTCCTCCACAAAACGTTTGATCTCTAATCCTAATGAACATTTTTGTCGGTTCAATTTCCCAAAAAAACCCTAAATACATACGTTTTTTGAGAAAAAATTGTTTCAATATATACAGGCTGAGGGTATATATCTGTCGGCAAAGCCGACTGACACTTTTTTACTTGATTAATTGTGTGTGTGGCCACCGTGGTGCAATGGTTAGCACGTCCGCCTTGCACTCAGAAGGTCTGCGGTTCGAATCCCAGGCCAAGCAACATCAAAATTTTCAACGGTGGCAAAATTCCCCCTCAGTAATGCTGGCGACATTTCCTGAGTATTTAAGCCATGAAAAACTTCTCTACAAGTGGTGTCGTAAGACACGCCGTTCGGACTCGGCAATAAAAAGTAGGTCCCATATCATTGAGGCAATATGAATCGGCGTGCACTCATTGATATGAGAGAAGTCTCCCTTGTCCCATCTGGGATGTTTGTGGAACAATTATTATAATTGTATGTGTGAGCAAATTGACACAGACCGACAGCCCATGGGCGCTCATATGGACACCTATAGTATGGACCATGGTTCATTTAGTAACGTTTTCCAGAAGGCGAATTCAAGCCTTATTCTTCATTTGCTGTCAAACGTTTCTGTGCGAATAATCCACCAAAGAAAGATGGAAACGATAAAATATTCTTTATAAAATTAAAATCAAGGTTTCTGCCAAGGCGAATTTAAGAAGGTGATACAAAAGGCGAATTCATACTTTCATTTTCTGTCAAAAATTATTGTGCGAATAATCCACCAAAGAATAAAGGAAACAATGAAATTTTCTTCGCGAAGCTTAATTAAAGAGTTTGCACAGATATATTCTTGACAAAACTGAAATATTGTTATTTATTTTTGATTGAAAAATATGTTTTGACAACAAATGAAAATCTGAATTTGCCTTTTGGATCACCTTCCTAAATTCGCCTTGGTAGAGACCTTGATTTTATGGTTTGTTTTACTTTTGTTTTCGAAATAAAACATATTTTGCGTTAAAGTTAGAATACTTTGCCAAGTGAATATTTTTTCGAGTTAGGATAAAACCACCCAATTGTGCATACATCTTCTGAATGGAGTGGCTGTAAGATGGTATTTTGGATTTTGAATGCGTAGAAAACATCGATGTCTCCTTCGAATTACACATTTTTTTTAAAAAAAAGTGATATTCTCCAGTTAGCACATTCCACTTCTCCTAGGAATAAGCCTTGACGTGACAGAAGAGCTTAGTATTATTCATTATGCTTCAATAAAACTCGTATTAAAAGTTCGGTCAATATTTTCACTTAACATTATTTTCACTTGTTGTTCTCAATTTGTATTTAAGAAGATCACAGTGAAAGCAAATCCAAAATGTAATCGAAAAAATAATTCCAACCCAATAAAGACAAGAGAAAAGGCAACTGTAAATAAACAAATACAAATTCCTACATCAAAGGAAAACATGAAATAAAACAAGAAAACGCTGGTGGTTTTATTGTAATGGTTTTTATTAAAAATGCATAAATTCAATATTTTTATTTTCCCCAAAGTAGCATTACAAAGAAACATCTCTTTTGTTCTTCTACGCTTTTGTTTTATTTTAGTTGTGTGTACAATTATTTATTATTATTCATATACAAATATATAGGATAGGATTCTTTCTCCTTCGCATACCGTTTATCCCTGTTAGTTGGATAGAAAAGAAACCACATTGCATTAGCATGGTTCGGCCGTTCCGTTCTAGATATAAATGTAGATTTTTGCTGGTGCGCTTTATGCAACGAGTATTTTGCTTATCATTTTCTTTTGGGAATATGACAATGGCGCAGTTAGCAAAAGCTTCAGTTTCTTCAGGTTTACAGTGCAGTTTAAATAGTTTGTTGAAACAAGTTTGTTTATATCAGTGCGATAGATATCCTTGGTGCCTACGCCACTGGTTTCGCATAGTGCCATAGTTAGTCCATAATAGAGAGTTTATTTGTTTAAGGGCTATTGAAAGTCCTTTCTTTTTCATAAATATTTAACAACTACACACAGACATTGAATGATTCTTAGCATTGAATAAAAGTATCAACAACAACAAAAAGCAAACAAATTTACAAATAAGCCGACCAAACAAAGAGCATACATTAGCAAATAAAGAGAATAACAAAAAACGATTAACATATTTGAAATGGCAATATAAATGGCCTTTCTTTGAACAGGAGCTGCTGAATTTTATTTGAAAGTAAATATCGAAGTAGAGCAAAACCCCTAAAAACGAAGCAAATATTTTAAATATTCAGAGTAATATTTGCACAAGTTCTTACCTCATTTTATTCGTTTGATGACCCTCGTTTTGGCATTGTTGTTGTTTTTGGTATTGTTGATGGTATTATTGTTGTTGTTGTATATTGTTGCCACATTCGATGATGCATAATCTCTAAGGATAATATAAGGCCACTGACCAAGAATCCAAACAACAGAACGAAAAAAGCTGATGTAAATGTTTGCATATCAACCTGGGAATATTTATTGAAATTGTTTTATGAGTCAATATTTGTCGATAAAACACTGAAGGGATATTGTTTATGTAAATGGCATACGAGTATTAGCATAGAATTTATAAGAAGGTTTATGCCCTTTGTAATACGCCGTCAATTTCAGAAAAATAGCTCACATAAGAGTTTTTGATAAAAAGCTACTAAACAACTAGCAGTAATGCTTGAAATACAGAAGAAACATTTACTCAAGTCAGTATTTGTATTGAAAGTACCTCATAACGGCAGTGTGGATGTACAACAAATTCAGTATTGCAGCATTCGCACCAAAGCACATTGTGAATATATCACAAAACCAAACAAGGCATATGCGAGTTCAATTTTGATTTACGGCGTAATGGGTATTTGCTTCTCATACATGAGGATATAGCGTTATATATATCGTCTGAAGACTTGTTATACCCTAAGCTGTGTGGCTATTGGAGTTCTTTGATACGATTAAAAATGTCCCTCACCAAAATAGACCAACATATTTTAAAACATTGTTGTGGACAATTTCGATTTAGCAATGTCACTTCTTCTTTCAGGCTGACTGGAGCGCACGACACTTCTCGAACAGATTGTATTCGAAGATGGACTGCACAAATTCAGTTTCGGAATTATCCATATCAGTTTTAGATTAGATTTTTCTTTCAATACAAAAAAAAACCGATGAGGATGTGTTTCAATAGAAAACAAGTGAGTGGGACGGGCCGACAATGTGATATTCTATACAACTACCACTGTACATAAGCTTTTTACTCGTAAATTTTTCTTTTAGGGAGATACTAACGTTTTCGCCTTACTTACTTTACTTCGCTGGCCCATTACAGAACATTTGGTACATAGGCCGAACTAAGAAAAGATCTTCATTTCTCTCTATTTGTTGTTTCGCACTCTGGAATACTGCGCCCTTTCTTCCACTTGTTTGCGCCATCTATTCCTTGGCCTGCCAATTCTGCGTGCACCGCCAAGCGGTCCGTATTTATACGCCTTTTTAGCGGGTTCATCTTCGCTCATTCTTATGATATGACCTAGCCAAGGCAATCTCTGAATCTCGATACGTTTAACTATATGATGTTGTTGTTAACGCAGATTGGTCCGTAGATCTTTCAAAGAATTTTTCTAATAATTTGCCATTGCGCTGATATGTTATCGGGATGAGGAGTGCTTTGATTAAGCAATTGGGCTAGTTGAGTGGAATATGCTGTGGCTATCTGTTGTGATTGCAGCTTACCGATGTCTAATTTTCTTGTTGTGTCTGTTCGTACTTTGTTTGCTACGTATAACCGGGTGCGTACCTTTGCTGCAACAAGGTAGTGGTCGAGTCTATGTTTGCTCCTCGGAACGAACGCACATCCAACACGCTCGATGAATGTCTTCCATCTATCACAACGTGATCAATTTGATATCTTGTTTTCTGATCTGGAGACAGCCAGGTGGCCTTATGTATGTCGAGATGTTGAAATCTGGTGCTGCTAACTACCATGTTTTTTGCCGCTGCGAAGTCTATCAGCCTCATGTCATTGTCAGATGCTTCACTGCGGAGACTGAATTTTCCGACTGTTAGGCCAAAGATATTGTCCTTTCCAATTTTTGGCATTAAAATCGCATAGAATGATTTTAATGTCATGGGCAGGACAACGGTCATATGTTTCTTCTAAGCGTTCATAAAATATATCTTTGGTCAGTTCGTCCTTGTCTTCAGTGTGAGCATGAGCGCAAATAAAGCTGATGTTGAAGAATTTTGCTTTTATTCGCATTGTAGCAAGTCTTACATTCACTTAACTATATGATGTTGTTGTTAACGCAGATTGGTCCATAGATCTTTCAAAGAATTTTTCTCTCAACCACCCCAAGCACCGCCTTATCTGCTTGCGTAAGTACCCAGGCTTTGTTTTTAAACTGCTTACTTAAACCAAAGTAGCACCGGTTGGCCAATATAACTGATGTCGTTCGTTGTGTTTACGGAGGTGCCGAGATAGATGAAGTCTTTTACTACCTAAAAATTATAGGAACCTACTACCACAGTTGGTCCTAGCTCAATGGACGCATTGCGCATCGACGCCATTAACTTGGTTATCTCACCGTTTATCGCCAGACCCACTTTAGCTGATTCTCCTTCGACCTTCATAAAGGTATCGGTTACTTCTTTTACTGATCTTCCCATGATGTCTATATCATCAGCATAAGCAAGTAACATGTGGCTATTGGTGTAGATTGTGCCACTTC
This sequence comes from Musca autumnalis, assembly GCF_047663935.1. Lineage (NCBI taxonomy): Eukaryota > Metazoa > Arthropoda > Insecta > Diptera > Muscidae > Musca > Musca autumnalis. Next base: position 9,881,845 of record NW_027411977.1, on the reverse strand, counting down.
TATTGACGTTTGCCTCTCGTATAACCTTCTCAAGAAGAATGTTGAAGAGATCACACGAAAGGCTGTATGAAACCTCTTTTGGTACAAAACTCTTCGGAGAGGTTCCTTCCTATTGAGGACCTCGTGTCAGTTACAGTCATTTTACAAAGCCGGATGAGCTTTGCGGGTATACCAAACACGGTGCTCTTGAAACAATTTTAAATGGAAGGTGCTTACACCTCGGAAGTTTTTGCGGATTCTGAAACTACACCGTTCATAGATGAGAACAATCAAAAAACAAAAAAAAAAAATCGCCGGAGCGCTTTTTAAATAAATCGCGATTTAAGTTGACATTTTTAGGGGTTGTTTAGGTTTTCGCGATTTTGCTTAGAAACCGCATTTCCTATCAAATTGGGATTAAAACAAATATTATAGCTATGAAAATTCTCTACAAGATCGACCTTTATGGTATTTTCGTGGTTTTTACCATTTTTGAGATATAGAAGTTCAACTTGGGACAATGCACTGACTGTATCGCCCCCTTATAAAACAATGTCATGTAGGGTGCGCCTTAACTAACTTTTGATGAAAACCGCTTACACAGGGAAAGTTTTTGTGAATTCTGAATCAGCAGTGTTCATAGATGAGAAAAATCCAAAAACAAGAAAAAATCGTTGTAGGGATTTTTAAATAAATCGCGGTCAAAATTCACATTTTTAGGTGTTTTTTAGGTTTTTACGATTTTGCTTGAAAACCGCAAGTCCAATCGAAATGGAGCTAAAGAAAATGTTGTAGCTGTCAAAATTCTCTAGAGGATTGACTTTATCATTTGTTCCCAGCTTGTACCATTTTTGAGATAAGGAAGCTCAGTTTACATTTTTAGTTTTTTTTTTCTTAGGGTTTCGCGAATTTGCTTGAATACGGTAAGTCGTATCGACATGTGACCTGAGAAAATCTTAAAGCTGTGAAAATTCTCTACAAGACTGGCTTAAGTAACTTATCCTTAGTTGTAACATTTTTTTAGATATATAAGTTTAAGATGGGAATTTGCAGTCATGACATTGTTTTATAAGGGGACGATACAGAATTGAATTGAATTTAAATTGTCCCAATTTGAACTTCTATATCTCAAAATCGGTAAAACCGACGAGAATATCATAAAGGTCAATCTTGTAGAGAATTTTCATATCTACAACATTTGTTTTAGTCCCATTTTGATAGGAAATGTGGTTTCTAAGCTAAATCGCTACTAGGCAAACAACCCCTAAAAATGTCAACTTAAATCGCGATTTATTTAAAAAGCGCTCCGGCGATTTTTTTTGTTTTTTGATTGTTCTCATCTATAAACATTGTAGTTTCAGAATCCGCAAAAACTTCCGAGGTGTAAGCACCTTCCATTTAAAATTGTTTCAAGAGCACCGTGCAAATTCAGACATGACTTGGAATACCTTTGAACGCAGCGGGTCTTCTCAAGGATTTGACGCAGAGTAAATATCTGGCCAATGGTGGACTTGTCAGGTCTAAAGCCGCATTGGTATCGTCCAATTATCTCGTTGACCATAGGCTTTAGTCGTTTGCACAATATCCCTGACGCGATCTTGTAAGCAGTCGGGAGCAGACTTATGCTCCTATAGTTAGAGCATACAGTCTGATATCCCTTCTTGTGGACGGGACACAGGATACTCAGGTTCGAAACGTCGGGTACTCGTTCTTCCTGCCAGATGGTGCTAACTAGCTGATGAATACACCTTATCAGCGCGTCGCCTCCGGTTTTGAACAGCTCGGCAGGTAAGCCATCGGCTCCTGATGCCTTATTATTCTTCAGCCGATTTATTGCTGTCTTTACCTCATCTTGGCTGGGCGGTATACATTCAATACCATCTTCTGGGATTGGGTCTGTGGTATCTTCGTCGTCTTCGCTGCTATTGGATACCAACAGTTTTGAAAAATGTTCCTTAGCACACTATCTGTATCAGTTACCAAATTACCTTGCTGGTCTCTACAGGAGGATGTGCCTGTACCAAAGCCATCAGATTGATGCTTGACTCTTTGGTAGAATTTTCGGACTTCATTCTGGTTCTTGTACATCTCGATTTTTTCACACTCCCGCTTTTCCATCTCTCTCTTTTTCCTGCGGAAAAGACGTTTCTCCTCTCTCCTTTTCTCCCGAAATCTCTCTCGTGCGCTATATGCCGCATTTTTTTCTTCGGTAGCAGCACGACATTCCTGATCATGGATTCCATGGATTCCTTGGTGGAGGTCCCCGGTATTCAAGTATGGATTTTGCGGTTGTTTGCATGGAGTGGGCAATACTTTGCCATTGCGCTGATATGTTATCGGGATGAGGAGTGCTTTGATTAAGCAATTGGGCTAGTTGAGTGGAATATGCTGTGGCTATCTGTTGTGATTGCAGCTTACCGATGTCTAATTTTCTTGTTGTGTCTGTTCGTACTTTGTTTGCTACGTTTAAACGGGTGCGTACCTTTGCTGCAACAAGGTAGTGGTCCGAGTCTATGTTTGCTCCTCGGAACGAACGCACATCCAACACGCTCGATGAATGTCTTCCATCTATCACAACGTGATCAATTTGATATCTTGTTTTCTGATCTGGAGACAGCCAGGTGCCCTTATGTATGTCGAGATATTGAAATCTGGTGCTGCTAACTACCATGTTTTTTGCCGCTGCGAAGTCTATCAGCATCATGCCATTGTCAGATGTTTCACTGCGGAGACTGAATTTTCCGACTGTTGGGCCAAAGATATTCTCCTTTCCAATTTTGGCATTAAAATCGCCTAGAATAATTTTAATGTCATGGACAGGACAACGGTAATATTTTTCTTCTAAGCGTTCATAAAATATATCTTTGGTCAGTTCGTCCTTGTCTTCAGTGTGAGCATGAGCGCAAATAAAGCTGATGTTGAAGAATTTTGCTTTTATTCGCATTGTAGCAAGTCTTACATTCACTGGTTTGAATCTGGAGACCAGGTGTTTTAACCTCCGACCAACTACAAATCCGCAACCAAACTTATGCCTTGTACTTTTCAAGTACATCTGCCAATGCGTAAACTGCACCTTCTCTATAAAGAGTACTAACATTCCAAGTGCAGATTCGCAGATCATGGTTCTTAAAACGTTTGCGGGGGTCGTCAACTATAGAGGGATTTGTTTTTCTTTTCTTTTATTTTTTCATACTAGGCTGTTTTTTCTAGGGGAGGGTTACTAACCCTGCGCCCAAACCCAAGTTTTTAACGTTCTTATGGGTGACCGCGCGGCACATTTTAGCTCACTACCTTTAACGGGTATTAAAGGCAGCTACCCCAGGTGACACCACTGGAGGTCAGTGTCCACATGAGATGAAAGAGGGACCAAGATAAATCCTGGACTTCGCCATGTTAAACGGTCAGGACCGTTCCTTGGAATATGTCCAACAGAAGCAGAAATGTCTAGCATGGAAATATAATTCCATAAATTTTAAATTGGGATATCCCAGCGTCTTTTTCAACATCACAAGCATTTCACCAATTTTGGAAACGCAATTGGGAACATTTTAAAGCCCAGAATGTCTTCATTGTTGAAAGGCATACAAACAAAGCTGAGATACTCGTCAATACAATTCAAATACAAAATGGGAAAGTGGGATGTGCGCCAACCTATTTTGCATCATAATAAAGGTGATATTTTCCTTATCCATTGATGGGGTTTCCTTTTGGAATATGACTACTTAAAGCGAAGATATTCGCATAAGAAAAATACTTTGAATTTTTGTCCACAAACAATGTTGTGCCCATTCTGACTTTTAAATATTATCCGACAATCAGCAAGTTTAATATGCTTCTTCCTCTCTGAGAGCCCTATTTACCACCAAAATTTCGTGACGATCCTATCAAAAATGCGACCTGTAGCATGATAACAAAAGATGGAATGCATTACCGACTTCAAGGGTATCTCCGTTGTTTGGCCACCTTCGCCAACCTACTTTGCAACAATGTAAAGATGTGGTTTTCTGCTTTTATAGTCAATCTTTGCTTTTTGGAAGGTCCCCAACAAAAGTTGTGATATTCTTCGTTATAATTAAAATCGCAAAAATAAAAAGTTGGGTTTCATTAGCGACTATTGCGATATGTTCGTTGTTTGACCACCTACGACAACCTACTTCACATCGATGAAAGGTGATATTTTGTACTTTCATTGTCAGGTTTTGCTTTTGGTATACCCTTTATAGAAACTGAGATATTCGCTTTTGAAAAAATTTTGACGTTTTCATCCGACCATCACCAAAATCAATAGAGTTCTTCCCCTCCGGGATCCCCATCAACGCCCAAAATTTGGTGACGATCCGATCAAAATTGCAACCTGTAGCGTGATTACAAAGTTTAGATGGACTGATGGATGAGCGGACGGAGGGACGGACGCACATGAACAGCTAGACTCAGCTCGTCGAGTCATACAATTTGGTATATATAAGTATGGGTCTACAACCATTATTTCCTTGCGTTACAAACTTTTTGAGCAAAAATAACTTATAACACCCTCCCTACATACTGGTGTAGGGTATAAAAGTGCCGAAATTTTCATATTCTCCAGCATGAAATATTCTAAACTTTTATGGAATCATTAAATTTCAGAATTAATTTAGCTAATTCAGTCAGATAAATTCGTTATATGGGACCTTTATATGGGAACATTGTTGACAATTTTTGATAGATAAGTGTTTAACCACTGGGAACCATATATACTAAAGGACATCCAATCTTACCTGAAAATATAGATAAGAAAACCCTAAAATCGGTGCTAGAATTTAATAAGGCTATACCAAAACGTTGACCTATGTTGATAATTTTTGCTGGAGAAGTTTTGTGATAACGGGAAACTCAAATATCAAATTACAGGTAGTTTGGTCAATAACACTGTGCAAAATTTTTAAGGTTATCTGCAAACATTTTGAGCTGCGGATTTTTTGAAAGTACAGACCCAAACAACAAAAACCCTAGTTGGGTTTTGTTGTGTCAGATTCAGTTTGGATTTTATGGTCCCATTTAAATATGGTTAAATATTGACTTTTTACAGCAGTTCTGGGCTATATCTCTGAAAGCTATGTGAATCTTCATCTGACCTCTAAAGCAAATTTGTAGATAAGGGCAAGAATAAAATGCTTGGAGAAATAATGAACTCGATAAACTATAGTTATTGGCTCAAATTTTATAAAATATGGAAAATGTCCATAAAACCGTTAATGTTTTCTTTCGGAAAAATATTCGCTGGAATGTAATACACAACTCTTCAGAACATGTCATTGTGGTAAAATGCCTCTATCAAACATTTTAGTATATTTTTTAACGACAATTTAATAAATATTTCAATAATGTGGTGAAATCCGAAATGCGAGAATAAACTGTTGGTGTGATCTGTGTTTGAAATACATATCGCTCATTTACTCAAAGAGTGGCATAACTCAAAAAAAAGGGGTTTTTGAGTTAGTAGTTTGTATTTTTTGTACGACTTCTTCTTTATATTGTGTAAAATTTTCAAGTTTATATCTCTAAAACTCAACGAGTTACAGCTTATTTGCTAGGAGTTTGGCATAAATCATCAAAAAAGTTTTTTGAGGTTATGATGCACTTAAGCACTTCAAATCATGCTTGATCTTGCACAGAAATTTAGCACTGATATCTGGCTAGCTCTTTACAAAAGATGGTCCCATTAGTTATTTTATTTTTTGTGTAATAATTTTTTTAAGTTGGGAAGTCAAATTTCAATTGGCAACTTAAAACGCGTTTTTCTCGAAACAAGGTTTTTTGAAATGTGTCACTCTTTGAGTAAATGAGCGATATGTGTTGTAAAAGATACATATGATGCGAAATACTTCTGAAACAATATGAAGTAAGCATTTTTGAGTTTCAGAATGTTCTGAAGAATTTCTGAGAATTTTATTTGGAAGATTTTTGCAGAAGGTTACTTGGTTCAACTCCCAATAGTTTAGCTGATACGGACCAGAATTTCAGCAATTTCTGTTCAAAAGATAAGTTCTACTAGTTGGGGCTACAACATTGCCAAAGACAGTAAGGCCAAATCCCTATTCGTTTTTGAGATAAAGGACCGATAAATGCAAAATACTGTAGCTTTAGACCAGTTTAGATGAGGCCATAAAATCCGAACTGGATCTGACAGGACAAACCCAAACTATGGTGTTTGTAGCCTCAATATGTACTTTAAGCGAATATGATCATTAGAACACTACACGACTTCTAATACCACTGATTCACTCCTACTGATACCTCCCACACAAAGGTTTAAAATTGTAAGGTATTTGTGAAAGCATTGTAATAATCCAATGAATATTCTCATAAAATTTTATTACCGTTTACTGCTAAAAATTACCTGAAGATCATCGGTGTGCAATTGTTTAACACAGCGGGGTTTTGGTGAATGCCAAATTTTGCGCTCATAATCCATTAGACCAACTTCTGTAACACGTCTTAACCTACACTCATACATATATGAAAAATTATAATCATATACAAAAATATACTACTGTTTGAAAACTTACCCATAAGTTATGGGTTTACGTAACGGTGAACCCTTCTGAACAATGCTAACCATTTTCTGAGGTGGAAATAATTGAATTTCGGTTAGATCGCAAATTTCTTTCTCCGTAAATGTGTCAGCCATAATTTTGTAAGCGGTAGCAACATCAACATGAAAAGCAAAGTCTGTATAAAATAGTTTTAATAAAAATGCTATAATAAAAAGTAGTAAACAACATAACACTTACGTCCCTTCTTGATTTTAGCCACACCATATTCTGGTTCATACCAATTGGAGGCCTCGTTAGTCTTTGCATGGGCCCCAGTTTCATGACTGTGTAAAATATCACGATAAGCCTTGGCCTTTTGGGCCTCCGTCATGGGTGTTAGCGAAGTGGGTAAAACCAAATTATCAGGTGGTGCATCCACAAATCCAGTGCCATCTGCTGCCGGCATACTGGTAACCTTTTTAGCATACAACTCCTGGGCATCGGGATCTTTGGTACGCTAAATTGAAAACCATCCATAATTTTTGTATGTATAAATACAAAACATATTCAAAGTCTTTACCAAAAAATAATCTCTATTATAGACAATATCCTCAATACCAATTTCCAACGATGAATGTATTAAATCTCTTAAAGTCCTTATGGTTTTGGGTTTCTCCATAAGCAATGTACCCACAATACTGGCCGAATAGAATTGATAAATTGCAAATGAAAATAACAACGAAGTGGTTACAATGCAGCGCCCGGAAAATGATCTCGTTGAAAATGTTAAACCTTCGAAAAATATATGTTGTAAATTATTTAAATTGTTAGGTTTCACTGAAGGTCATACCCTGCTGACAAATGGAACCCACATAAAACAAGAGGGACTCCAAGAACATGCCAACTTTTTGTGTTGCCGCATTATCATCTCTAATGTCATAACCACAAAGCAAACCACCCCAACGTATAAAACGCCTTTTAAGCCTTCCCACTGGCAACGATTTTGTTGAAATAGCTGCTGTTTGCAAAAGAAATAATTTATTTCCATAAATTGTTGGCCTTTTTAAGAAAAACACTTAATCATATATCATCACCTGAAGCCGGCCTACCCTCAGTTTCTAATGATGTCAACAGCCACAACAGTAAAATTGTAGCCAAACCACAACCGGCCAACAAAATCCAGACATCATTAGAAAAGGGTTGCAAAAATACGATACGATCCTTTTTGGTACTGCGTGGATGACGAAATATGAAACAAGGTCTGCAAGTAAATACTTAGAATTAATACTCGGTAACTTAAATAGGAGTGATATAAAACGTCCCTTCTAAGGGAAAGGGGTTTTTTTGGAAAGTGAATATTGTTTGTGTCTTTAATAAGTAAACAAATACGAAAATATAATGAAACCGATTCCGATTTAAATTTATGAATATTCGCATTCCATATATCTTTTTATTTTTAACGGTTTTAAACCATTTATATATAAAGAAGAAGCAATGCCACGGCTGCAGGATCTATACACCAGATTGACTCGAAGAAATTATCGTATGCTTTTTTCACCTTGGGAGCGGCAATATATTCCGGAATGCCTGCTCCGAGCGGGATAGAGAACAAATCCGGGCTAGATAGAGAACAATCTGTTTCGTTAGCCACATCCACATCCACCATATGTCAACGTAGGTGAGATGTAATAAATGAAGAGAATGGGTGGACTTCAGAGGCTACTCAGGTCCTAGTTGCCTTCAGGGCAACTGTCAGAGCATCTCCAAGCATGTCTCCAATAGGGGTATGATTTTCGAAATTTTTTCTCAAAAAAGATTTCCTGTAGCACGAATGGATGAACTTTTGCCTGTTAATTACAAAAACAGCGTTTATTCCATTGAAATAAAAAAACACGCCCAAATCGATTAAAAAATATTTTTTGGAATATGAAGTGTAAAAATTTGTTTTCTCAAATATGGGTTCTTCTTGCACGAATGAATAAACTTATGCCTACTAATAACTAAAATAACGTTTATTCCATTCAAATATTGAAAAAAGTCATGTACAAAGCACTTTGAAAAAATTGATTTTTTGTTTTTGTTAAAAAAATATATCACGGTACTTTTTTAGCAAATTTAAATGGAAATTGCTTGCATCTGGAAAGTTTTGGTGGATTCTGAAACTACAATGCTCATAGATGAGAAAAATCAAAAAACAAAAAAAAATCGTAGGAGCGCTTTTTAAATAAACCGCGATTTAAATTAGCAGCTTTAAGGGTTTTTTAGGTTTTGGCGTTTTTGCTTAGAAACCGCAAGTCCTATCAAAATGGGACTAAAGAAAATGTTGTAGCTATAAAAATTCTCTATAAGATTGACTTTTATGGTATTCTCTTCGGTTTTACTGCTTTTGAGATATAGAAGTTCAAATTGGGACAATTCAATTCAATTCTGTATCGCCCCTTATAAAACAATGTCATGACTGCAAATTCCCAACTTAAACTTATATATCTAAAAAATGGTACAACCTAGGATAAGTTACTTAAGCCAGTCTTGTAGAGAATTTTCACAGCTTTAAGATTTTCTCAGGTCCCATATCAACAAGACTTGTCGTATTCAAGCAAAATCGCGAAACCAAACAAACAAACCTAAAAATGAGCTTCTTTATCTCAAAAATGGTACAGCCTGGGAAGAAATCATAAACGTCAATACTCTAGAGAATTTTCACAGCTACAACATTTTCTTTAGCTCCATTTCGATTGGACTTGCGGTTTCCAAGCAAAACCATGAAAACATAAAAAAACCCTAAAAATGTGAATTTTGACCGCGATTTATTTAAAACCCCCTACATCGATTTTTTCTTGTTTTAGGATTTTTCTCATCTATGAAAATTGCTGTCTCAGAATTCACAAAAACTTCCCTTGTGTAAGCGGTTTTCATTAAAAGTTAGTAAAGGCGCACCCTTCATGACATTGTTTTATAAGGGGGCGATTGTCCCAATTTGAACTTCAATATCTCAAAAATAGTAAAACATACGAAAATACCGTAAATGTCAATCTTGTAGAAAGTTTTCATAGTTACAACATTTTCTTCAAGTTTGAAAATAATTTTGTGCGTGAAGTTTTTTTCACCGAATCACCTTATAATTAAGATTTTATGTTATCTTATGTAGAAACTCATCACGCTGTGATACAGGGATATGAGGATGTAAAAAAAGTCATAACCCTAGTCTCCAACTTCATCGACAGTTGCGGCATCCGCAACAAAGTCAGGGAAATAGTAGATTTTATTAGTCGAAAGAACATGATGGTCACCGCGAACCAGGAAGCAAATATCTCCACCACTGTAGTTTGGAACGTTGCGATGGTTACGTGCAGAGCTATTTAGCAGGAGCTTGACTCTAGTATCCCATGTATGGAATGTATGGGGATAGCAATAAAGAGATAAATAACTGGGCCTTGTGTTGTATGACCCACATTAGTTCGCTATTGGAGGGCAATAACCGTCTAGTGCTAGGGGACTTCTATGTTCACGACGTTCGCACTCGGCAAAAAAAGTGGATCCTACATCATTGAGCCAATATGAATCGGGGTGCACTCATTGATATGAATGAAATCTCTCGTAACCATGGAAAAGCTAATTGCAAGGGTTCGGTGACTTTACCAATCACCGCTTTAGTGAGGTGTCCATTCCTTCAGATCCTAGGATAGCTGAAATAATTTCCCGTGCAGAGGGGACGGGACTAGCAAATGAGCGTGATGACCTTCGTCGTACGAACCCTGAAGACCCAAGAGTTAGAGACTTACTATTGAAGTCAACAGTCTAGTAGGCGAACATAAACGGAAAAGTGGCTAGACCACCTGAAGCAATGCAACATTGCTACAAGATTAAGTAAATTGTGGGCAACTGTTAAATCACTATGGAATCCGCGAAAGAAGGATGATAGAACGTCTATTACTTTCAACGGCATGACGGTAATTGATCAGAAGAGGTGAGCGTGTTATTTTAAGCGGCACTTTATAGAGTGCCCCGAGAGTGATACGGCGAAAGGAACGAGGCACCACCACAATTAACGTTGGGCGATGTTCCGGACGTCATTAGAAACCCGAAATCATCCAAAGAGAAATTCAATGGTAATTGTATTTAACAAGTGTCCTCAGTCTATTGTTAGCCACCCACATTGATCTAGAAGGCTGGAATGGTGGCAGGGTGGACCCGCTACTGATGACAGCAGAGGTAAATCGTCCATGCCGATCTTCTTCCTGTAACCAGTAGCAAAGATTCTAGAGGCATTACTCCTCCACATGATGTGAAAAATTTTCCCAGTTCCCCAACATCAGCATGGATTCCGATAAAAACCAAACACCACAACAGCATACCCTCACATATAAGTCGAGGACTGAACCAAAACAGGCAGTGCGACCAAACAGTTCTTGTAGAAAGCTTTCGATATCCGTCACTGAATCCACTGCCATACTGAACATAGTGATCGATGGTGCCTTGATTCTGACCAGTTACTATCCTAAGATATTGATTGTAAAGTTGTTAAACGGACGGAACGGGACGGGTACAAAAATATATATGGGCTGAAAGAGGACACTCTCGGGCATAAATCAGTTCCAAGCTGTTCCCTAAAAGTTGTTATTTAACTAAAAGATGCAATTTAACTATTATTTGGTACCTGATGAAACATAAAATGGCTCACTTCGTGTAAACGCTATGGTAATTTATTAAAACGGTTCTTAAAGACAACAATCCTACCTACCTAACAAAAAAAAAAAAAAAACAGTCAACACAATATCTATTATAATTTCTGAGATATAGCTATTTCTTTTTCAAGAAATTTGCAAATATGACGTAGTTTACAAAATTGGGGAAAATTTGTTGCCTTTAAGAGCACACACCTTACAACATTTTGGTTTCCTTAGTTTCATATGTTTACTATCGAATCCAAATTAACAATGGGAGAAATCAACAACCAGAAAAATCGATTTCTGAACCACTGTGTGTTCACGTTTTCGTATAGCACCCATATAACGGAAATTTTAAAATTTTAACATTTAGGGCCGATAATTATATATATGTATTTGCGCCTCTCTAGTTTTATACACCACACTGTGTTACGGGGTATTATGTCTTTGTGCATTTGTATGTAACATGCAAAAGGAAACGAAATAGACCCATAGCTCCTTTTGGTCCGATTTATGCATGTCCGTCCGCCCGTCTGTCCATGTATTTTTGTTCGCAACGTACTGGTCGCATTTTTTGTCCGATTCAGTTGAAAATTGGGAAATATAGTTTTTTAGCGATGGGAAGAACGCTATTGCTTTTGGTGAAAATCGGTTCAGATTTAGATATAGCTCCCATATATATTTTCGGCCGATTTGACGTATTTGCTACACCACACACGCTATATACGTCCGATTTTGATGAAATTTGGAATGTGTGACTGAATCCCGTCTAAAAATAAATGTGCCAAATTACATCGAAATCGGTTCAGATTTGGATATAGCTCCCGTATATATTTTCGGCCGATTTGACGTATTTGGTGCACCAAACACGCTATATACGTCCGATTTTAATGACATTTAGAATGTGAAACCATAGGAATGGGGTAGGAGTAATCATGAAGGAAAGTATAGCAAGAAGCGTAACAGGTTACATACCAAAATCGGACCGAACTATGCTTATACAACTCGATGCAAAACCAGTGAAAATAAATATAATTCAAATATATGCTCCCACAGCTGACAAAAGCAAAGATGAAATAGAAAACTTCTATGAAGAAATTAACGACCTACTAAAACTAACAAAACCTCACGAAAATACCATAATCCAAGGTGATTTTAATGCCAAAGTTGGCAAACATATGGTCCCTGGAATTACAGGTCATTACGGTCTAGGATCAAGAAACGAAAGAGGTGACAGACTTGTACAATTCTGTCAAGAATACAAAATGATTATAACTAACACATTGTTTAGCTTGCCTGCAAGACGCCTCTATACATGGAAATCACCCCTGGACAGAAAGGACAATATTATTAGAAATCAGATTGATTATATTCTTATTAATAAACGCTTCAGCTCAAGCGTAAAAAAGACTTCGACGTATCCCGGGGCGGACGTGCCTTCGGATCACAACTTATTAATGTCTAAATTACGAATTAAACTTTCTGCACATGCTAAGCGGGCCAACCACAAGAAAAAGATTGATGTACAGAAACTAGAGGAGCCAACAGTTCGAACAAATGTAAAGCAACTTTTAAGCAACGAACTCACCCCAGTAAACAGTGAAGATGCAGAAAATATTTGGGAATCCATAAAATGTGTCATTAAAACAATTGCTGACAACAATCTTTCTTACACAGGAAAACCACAAAAAAAAGATTGGATGACAAAACAGATACTGGACTTAATGGAAGAACGGCGAAAATATAAAAACACGAATTACGAATTGTACTACGAAATAAACAGGGAAATATAAATTAATATACGCCATGCCAAAAATTAATACCTTAATGACCAATGCAGGGAAATAGAGCGACTGCAACAATTACACGACGATTTCAATCTTCACAAAAAAATTAAGGAAGCGGCTGGGATATACTACAGAGGAATACCAAAAGTGTTATATAATGAAAATAATCAAGCCGTCTTGGATACTACTGAACAGAAAAATATATGAAGCAATTACATAAAAACCATTTTCACTGACGAAAATCGGTCAATCTATGAAAGACGGGTAGACCAACAATTATCCGGGATACCTATCACAAGAACAGAGGTTGAAACAGCCATAAAGGCATTAAAAGATAAAAAAGCGTGCGGTCCAGACGAGATTCCTTCAGAATTGTTAAAGTTAATTGATGGTAATAACGTAAACCTTCTTACGAAGCTTTTTAACTACGTTCACGAAACTGGTAAATATCCCAAAGATTGGCTCACATCAACTTTTATAACCATCCCTAAAAAAAGTCGTCCAAAATTCTGTAATGACTACCGACTAATTAGCCTAATGAGCCATGCACTCAAAATATTTCTGAAGATTATTCACTCCAGAATCTACATGAAATGTGAAAAGGCTATGGGGACCAGCCAGTTTGGGTTTAAAGATGGGATGGGAACCCGCGAAGCTCTATTCGCTTTACAAGCGTTAGTTCAAAAATGCCGAAATTCGCAGAAAGACGTGTTCCTATGCTTTATTGATTATGAAAAAGCATTTGACACGGTCCAACATGACAAAATGATCGAGATTTTATTGTCCATTGGAGTAGAAGAGAAGGAGGTTGAATGCATAAAAAATTTGTACTGGCACCAAACAGCGCAAGTCAACGTCAATGGCGAACTGACCGAAAATATTAATATTTCCAGAGGTGTTAGACAGGGTTGTGTCCTGTCCCCTCTATTATTCAACATATACGCTGAACGAATATTCCAAGAATCAATAAATGGTGTCCGGAAAGGAATATATGTAAATAGAACGTTCATTAACAACATAAGGTATGCCGATGACACCACTCTCATAGCCGATAATATGACAGCACTTCAAGAACTGGTTAACAGATTGACCACTTGCAGCGAAAAATACGGTCTTAAAATTAACATCAAAAAACGAAATACATGGTCATCAGTAAACATCATACATATGCTAATGCGGCCCCATTAAAAATTAATGAAATAAATGTGGAAAGAGTCCAAAGTTTTAAATATCTTGGAGCGATAATCAACGACGAATGGGACATTTCTAAAGAAATAGCCTGCAGGATTGAAATGGCCAGAGACACATTCTTTAAATATAAAAAAGTTTTCACAAGCCATAATGTAAACTTAAAAACCAAAATAAGATATATAAAAACATATGTATGGTCTGTCCTATTGTATGGCATGGAAACATGGACCTTAAAACCCGTAGATATGAAAAAACTGGAAGCATTTGAGATGTGGACATATCGCCGCATCTTAAAGATATCATGGACACAATTCATATCAAATAATGAAGTTCTAAGAAGATTACATAAAGAAAAAGAACTGCTGAACAACTTAAAGAGACGGAAAACGGCATACTTGGGCCACATTATGAGGAATCCGAAATACAAACTGCTGCAATGTATTATCCGTGTAAACATTGAAGGAAGGCCTACTAGAGGGAGGAAACAACTACTATGGATCAACAACATCCAAGAATGGACCGTTATACGTGATGTCATAAATCTGCTAAGCGAAGCCAGAAACAGAGAGACTTTTGCCGATATTATAAACAACTAGCTGACCCGGTCCGCGTTGCTGGCCCGTTGTTTGGGTTCTCCGTGTAAACTTAAGTTATCTATCTAGCATTGATACAGCCATAATTACGCATCCTCTAGAAACTTCATAATATAAATCAATGTTTTGACATAAATTCCATGTAATGGTATCCCCCAAATTTAAGATATAAAATCTCTTTTATTTTACCCTTCACCATAAATTGACAGTTTAAAGCACTTTGTGACCCACATATAATGATCGGTGCACCTCAATTAACATTGCTATATATTGGATTATTGGTCTCGGTTGGGGTCGTAATTATTACTGTAGAGAATTGTCAGTATAGGTCCACGTTTTGATATAGCTCCCATAGAACGGTACCGGCTGATTTTCACTATTTTTGAGGATTTAACATCATTATCACACCGAAATGGCTAAAATTTGGTTTTAATGTAATTTACAGAGGAGAGCATAAATATTCGGATCGACCGAAAGACACGCCTTTTTATTTGCGCTCGGTATGCAACAGTTATAGGTTCACGTTTTGATATAGCTCCCATAAAGCAGTACTTCCGGATTTTCGATAGTTTGGAGATATAGTCACTTTTGGGGGTCGTAAACAGTCTTGCAGAGAATTTTCAGTATACGTCCTCGTTTTGATATAGCTCCCATAGAAGAGTGGCGCCTGATTTTCGCTATTTTTGGTGGATTTAACCTCTGAATAGTGACATCTCAAGTTATCGGGATTTTACTGTATTCCAAAATGTGGGGTTGATCGCGCTATCCCACTTATTGTTTAGTGTTCAGCGTTTATAGCATTTTTTAGGCACGCAAAATTATGTATATTATCTGAAATAATAAATGGTTGAACATTTTGTGATGACCGCGATATTTCACTTCCGCGAAGACCATTCAGGGTCAAGACGGTAATTACAGTAGTATTGCAAACAATCTGTAAACAATACGTTCAAAAATATCATGGACTTTAAAAAAAATTGAAGGAGAACCTCCGGTCACTACACTTAGCTATATTAAAATAGCTCACGACCGCGCATCCCACTTGTTCAAGCTAGTGTTCACATCATTTTTATGTGTCACGCTTACTAAAATTATGTATATTAATTGAAATAATACATTTTTGAAAACTTTGTGATGGCCGCGATCATTCAGGGAAAACAATCTGTAAACAATACGTTCAAAAATATCAAAGATTTCTGATTTTTTTAAAAACATTGTAGGGAGGACCACCGGTCACTATTCTTAGAAGTAAAAAACAGCTTACGTTCTAATTAACTGAAATAATACATTTTTGAAAATTTTGGGATGAACGCGATATTTCACTTCCGCAACGACCATTCAGGGTCAAGACAGTAATTACCATAGCAATGCAAACAATTTGTAAACAATATATTAAAAAGTATCTTGAATTTCGCGGTTTTCTTAAACAATTTGTGGGGAGGACCACCGGTCACTACACTAAGCGGGATAAAAAAATTGATTGCGACCTATTCTCAGACCTAAAAACTCCACATAAAAAATTTCATAAGATTTCCCAATCGATTTTTCGGAATTTCTATATAGTGACATCTCATGTTATCGGGATTTTACTGTATTCCAAACTATGGCGTTGACCGCGTTATCCCACATATTATATCGGTTTTGTAGTCACGCTTACTAAAATTAGGTATATTATCTGAAATAATACATTTTTGAATAATTTGGGATAACCGCGATATTTCACTTCCGCGACGACCATTCAAAAAAATATATAGCCTATTTTCACCACCGGTGTTCCTTGTACATTATCTGAAATTTTCAAGAAAATCTATTCAGCCGTTTTTGAGTCTATTCGGAACATACAAACATACAAACAAACAAACATACTAACATACACACATTGCCTTTTATATATTAGATATTTAATAATTTAAGTATGATAATATAAAACTATTGTAATAATATTCATATATTTGCATTTTGGTCGCCAACATTCGGAAATCGAATAGGCAAATAAAGAAGAAGAAGAATGTGTGACTGAATTCGGTCTAAAAATAATTGTGCCAAATTACATCGAAATCGCTTTAGATTTGGATATTGCTCCCATATATATTTTCGGCCGATTTGACGTATTTGCTGCACGACACACGCTATATACGTCCGATTTTGATGAAATTTAAAATGTGTGACTGAATCCCGTCTTAAAATAAATGTGCCAAATTACATCGAAATCGGTTCAGATTTGGATATAGCTTCCGTTTATATTTTCGGCCGATTTGACGTATTTGGCGCACTAAAAACACGTCCGATTTTGATGAAACTTGGAATGTGTGACTGAATCCAGCCTAAAACTAAATGTGCCAAATTACATCGAAATCGGTTTAGATTTGGATATAGCTCCAATATATATTTTCGGCCGATTTGACGTATGACTATGATCCTTTCCTTACTGGTTTGAATGTGAGATGACCCCTAAAGCCAACCCTGGCAACTGCAGAGTTAAGATCAGCCCATGATAAAACCACTCAATGTAAGTACTTAATTTACAGTATCATGTAAGCTGTTTTCTTTAAAGTAATATATTATCATTACCGCTCTGTTTCTTATACGTTTATTCAATTCAATATAATAGGTATTTTCTTTTTATTGATTTGTTTATTTCTTTTACATTTTCAACTCACCTAGCCACCCATGTTCTTGTGGTATAATCAATCACTTTAGCACGTTCAATGCGAAAGAATATGGGCGATCCACCAATATCCGCTTGCTTACGGACCAATGCACCAATCATGCCATCAAATTTGCCATTCTTTAAATAACCCCAGGTGGGGGTTTTCGACAAAATGAAACTGCATGCAAAGAAAATGAGAAAGCAATATTGGAAGCGAATAATAAATGATTCGTATAGCAACCGACTGGAAATCTCCACAGAAAACACCGACAACAAACACATCTTGTACAGCAGGAGGTAAACCGACAATAACATTCAAGGGTCATTTAAAACAATATCGATGAGATGTCTCACCTATGGTGCATTGAATTTCTAATAGCCTTTGCAAGGAGGTGGATAACCGAGCACAGAATCTTTAAAAACACAAATAACATGAAGAGGTACATTGCCTTGTGAACCAAGTAAAACATTATTTACTTCAGACAAGAGGTGAAAATCTAATTGTGGTTTTCAGGTGATTTTGGTTGCACCTCACAAAATGTGCTTTTATCGATAACTGAAAAAAGAGCCAATGCAATATCAGACACACGTTGCACACTGCACAACAACACCCACATACACTGACAATGGATTTTGTGAAAATTATAATTGATGACTTTTAAATTGAGGTTTATTTTTTTGTTGAACACTACTACACTACAGATATACCCAGCAAACCAATCGTACAGACATCGTAACGAAATCGGAACGAAATTCGGACGATACGTCCGATATCTGATCCGAAATCGTAACGATATCTTAACGAAAGTTATATGAAGTGGTTGACATAATTTCGGAACGAAATGTCGGAGCGACATCGGATCGATTTCGTAACGAAATCTGAAGAAAATCCTTGGGTAATTCGGAAAGGAAATTTCTTTGCGACATTCGTTCCGAAATCGGAACGAAATCGGTACAAAATCTGAACTATTTCCTCTCCGAAAAATCGTTTAGAAATCGGAACGAAATCTGAACGACTTTGCTTCCGAAATTGTTCAGACGTGTCTGACATCAGACATTTGGTTTGCTGGGTATATACATACATACGAGTATTTGTGCAGAAGAAGAAAAATGAATTCATGAATACAACAATAACCAAAACTATAATATTTCCTCTCTCTACGTCTCGTTCATTGAATTATTCATTGTGTTTTTGATTCGTTTTATAATGTGATTGAAATGTTGTTCGGAAAACACACAGAAAACAACCACAAAACTAACCTGAAATTGAATAAATCTCGAACATGTGATAATAATGCGAAATTAAATCGATTCATGGAATCCAAATGGGTGTCATTGTGACTGGTAAGATATTCATGCAATGAATTTGAATTGTTTTGATGAGTTACCTAAATCAATTATTATAGTTGTTATTTAAAAGTTTTATTGATTTAATATAATGAAATAAAGAAACTTACCACAACAAGACAGCGTATGCGAGCCAAATGCATATTCATTCTTCGCATTATGAAGGACGAACTGCTGTACCAAGCGGCTAGTGCCAAACCTTTTGCTGTAAATTCCCCAACCTCAGAAGTATTCAGTTTGCCTCCATATTGACGTCCGGGGCTCCTATTGACATTTAAATTTATAGTTTTAATAACACTATGCAACACGAAAATTATTAACCATATTCTGACACCGCAGCATGATAGAAGACCAAAAATAAGAAGACAAGTGTCTCGGTGTTTTCCTCTATCACTTCCACTTTCGCGGTTATGGGGCCACAAAGACCTGAGGCGTTGATGTCAAAAGGGATCACTTTATCAGTCAATTCAACTCATCTTCAAGGTCAAAATCGGCAAGATCAAATTTCCCTTATATTTTTTCTCGAGTTTAAGTCTACAGATATCAAACCGATCAAAATTGAAACAAGCAATTAACTACAAAAATGTACCTCAGATTTCAGTAAACAACTTTCTAGATCGTACGAACTCTGTAAAAACGGTTCTTAATGACCAAAATAACAAAACAATTGCGTCTTTTATTCTCTTTTCTAGGCTTTTGCTTCATAGAACTAAACCGTTGAAAATTCAAGAAAATAATCAACCACATTAATTTATAAAAAAACTAGCAAAATGCCCGCTACTTCGTATGCGGAAAGGGAATAATGTACAAATAAACAATTTGTAATATGAAAATGGTCGTGGTGATATTTAATTTTATTTTAGTTCGAATTTCCCAAAAAGGACCACATCCACAGGATATTTTTGAAGAAGTAGCTGTAATTTCGGAATTTGTGATATCAAAATGGAGAAAACCTATATTCAAAAAATTTTGCTGTTTGCGCACGCTTTGACAATGCCCCTATATAACAGTTCATTTTTAAGACATTTTACTTTTATCCCTTTTGCTCTTAGGGGATAAAAACCTTCTTGTAAAACAAAAGTCACATTCAGAATATATATAAAAAACAGTAATGTTCAACGTATCTTTGACTTTTTGATTTCAGTGCATTATTTAGAAACCGCCTTAGAGTTAACTTGAAGTACACTATCCAGACAATTTTTAAAATCCATTGTAATACATGCAGAAACATTTCCTAGATCTAAAAAAGGAATCTGACAAATAATAAATCAAAATTCCACTTCTATTCGTTTCGTACACACATATTAACTGTAAATTTCAAGCTTCACCCAACACCAAATTTAGTACCATTTTGTAATTTTCATATTTCCAACACCAACTCAATAATTCAGTCCTTAGCGACCTCCGTACCTAATTTCAGAATTTGTGTGCACCTTATAAACTCCAAACACCAGCATAGACCCTAGTATAAAAATATTCGAAATTCCAGCTATTGCCTTTATGAAACATCAAAACCAAATTTAGTACTTATAAAAGGTATTAGTTTAAAAAAGTACATCCCTATATCCAAAACTATACCCCAACCGGGATACTCAGTTAAAGGTCTATTTGTTCTCGCAAAACAAATTATAGCAATATTTAATACTTTTCGTGTACATAAGTACGAATTAAAAAAAAAACCCTCCTTTTCTCCACTTTAAACGCCAACTGCTATCCTAATAACGAAATTAAGAAGTTCAGTCTTACCCCTTTACACAATAACAATTTGAATCAAATTCTGTGGCATTTAGTAATTTTCGTTCATTTATGGTACCTATATCCACAAACTACTACCTCAATTACTCAACCCTACACAGCAACAGCAACTATAATACGAAATTTCAGAATTCTAAATTTAGTACCATTTAATACTTTTCGTACGAAAGTACGAATTTCAATAACTATCTCTATCATCCACTCCAACAGTAACCTTAATTCTATATTTCAGGATGCTTTCACCAAATCTAAATTGTATCACATTTAGTACTTTTCGTGCACATAAGTACGAATTTCCAAACAACCAATATCCTCCACTCCCACAGTAATCTTAATTACGAATTTCACGATTTCACCTCTAGCCATTCACCCATTTTTAAATTGTACCAAATTTAGTACGATTTAGTACTTTTCGTACACATAAATAAGAATTTCCGACATCTGTCTCAATCCTCCAAGCAACAGTAATCCTAATTCCAATTTTCACGATTCCAGCTCCGTCCATTCACCCAAATCCAAATTGTATCAAATTTAGTATTTTTCGAACACATAAGTACGAATTTACGAAATCAGTGCTCCACGCAATAGTAATAATAATTAAAAAATTTCACGATTCCAGCTCTATACATTCACCAAAATCAAAATTGTACCAAATTTAGCACCAGTTGGTACACATATTTCCAAATTTCAGAATTCCGTCTCTATCGGTTCAATCAAATATGAATAGTACCAAATTTAGTATCTTTTTAGTACGAATTTCCAAAAATACCTCCATATCTCAATCCTCCACTCCATATCTCAATCCTCCAAAATCAAACTTGTACCAAATATAGCACCAGTGGGTATACATATTTCCAAATTTCAGAATTCCGTCTCTATCAGTTCAATCAAATCTGAATAGTACCAAATTTAGTATCTTTTTAGTACGAATTTCCAAAAATACCTCCATATCTCAATTCTCCACTCTAACAGTAATCTTCACCCAAATCCAAATTGTACCAAATTTAGTACCATTTAGTACATTTCGTACACATAAATACGAAATTCAAAAAACCATCTCAATCTTAATTCTAAATTTCAGAATCCGAGCTCTATGCGTTCACACAAAACCAAATTGTACCAAATTAGTACCATTTAGTACTTTTCGCACGCAATAAGTACGAATTTTCAAAAGTACCTCAATCCTATACTCCATCAGTAATCTTGTTTCCAAATTTCAGGATTTCTTCCCTATCCGTTCAATCAAATCCAAATAGTACAAAATTTAGTACATTTTAAGTACGGATTTCAAAAAATACCTACAATCCTCCAATCAAATCCAAATAGTACAAAATTTAGTATATTTTAAGTACGGATTTCAAAAAATACCTCCATATATCAGATTCCCCTCTATACATTCACCCAAATCCAAATCGTACCAAATTTAGTACGAATTTCAATATTTCATTCTATATTTCAGGATGCTTTCACCTAAATTGTATCACATTTAGTACTTTTCGTACACATAAACACGAATTTCCAAAACTACCTCAATCCTATACTCCAACAGTAATCATTATTCCAAATTTGAGGTTTCCAGCTCTATCCGTTCACCCAAATCCAAATTGTACCAAATTTATTACCATTTAGTACTTTTTGTATACATAATTATGAATTTCCAAAGCTGTCTTCATAACTCAATCCTACACCTAAACAGTAATCCTATTTCCAAATTTCAGGATTCCACCTCTATGCATTCACCCATATCCAAATTGTACCAAATTTTGTACCGTTAAGTACATTTCGTACATATAAGTTCAAATTTCCGCAACTACCTCAATCATGTACTCCAACAGTAATCATTATTTTAAATTTCAGAATTCCACCTTTATCCATTCATCCAAATCCAAATTGTACCAAATTTATTAATTTTAGTACTTTCGTACAGATAAGCTACATCAATATATCAATCATATACTTCATCAGTAATCCTAATTCCAAATTTCAGGTTTCCAGCTCTATCCGTTCACCCAAATCCAAATTGTACTAAATTTAGTACACTTTAGTACTTTTCGTACACATAAGTACGAATTTCCCTTCATAAACACCACTTCCCAACCTTTATTTCCATACCAAATTTTAAGATTCTAGCTATAGCCGTTCAAAATATACAACTGGTACTAAATTTTATAACTTTTAGTACTTTTCGTACACTTATAGGTCGAAATTCCAAAAACCAGTTAGTACATCTTTCTAACTCTCCACCAGTGACCATCATTCCAAATTTCAGAATTCTGGCTTTTCCCGTTTGCCTAATACAAAGGAAACCATATTTAGTACCTTTTAGTACTTTTCGTACCCTTCCAGTTCGAATTTCCAAAAACCGAGCCTTACATACCGCCTACATACCAAAATTTCAAACTCAAAATTTCAAGCTTCTAGCTTCAGCCGTTTCGTCTGGGCGATGATCTGTCAGTCACTCACTTATCATTAAGCTCTTTTATATATATAGATATTAGTAAGCAACATTCTGGAACATACTAGAATAATGTTTACAAAACGCACTGACAGCTTGCAAAAATTACTGATCGCTACCAATATCATGATTTGATCCCGCCAACTGATAATTCCCTTCGCCGGGATGAACTCATGATATTGGTAGCGATCAGTAAATTTTGCAAGGTGTCAGTGCGTTTTGTAAACATTATTCTCTGCAAAGAGGATAGTAATGAAGTTAAGCCAATGGAGGAATACTCCAGACTTAAGCAATAATATTCGATTTGTATACTTGTTTCTCCGATTCTGGTCCACAGATAGCGATCCGCCTAAAAGTTAGGAATACAGTCAACTACAAAAATGTACCTAAGATCTCAATAAGCAACTTCCTAGAGCATATAAATAATATAGGAATGGTCCTTCAAGCTCAAAATTCCATTATTATAGATCATTCTTTCCTGTTCATGTCCGTGAATAACAAACTTTTCAAATTTCCTTGAGTTTTGAACAGTTTGTTATTTCAAGAACTGAGCAGGGAAGACGTTAAAAAGAATTCAATTGTTTGTGAATTCCTAGAAATTTCATATGTTCTAAAAAGTTGTTGATTGAAATCTTCGGTACATTTTTGTAGTTGACGGTATCCTTAAATCTTCGACGGTTTGGTATCTATGGACCAGAATCGGAGAAAAAATAAAATCGAATATTATAAAAAGTGGTTTACTATTTTCAGCTTTAAGAACCGTTCATAGAATTTCAAATATTCCAGAAAGTTGTTCGCTGATATCTTTAATATCTACCTTTTTTAATTATTTTTTTGAATTCGAACATTGGTGGCGTCGTTTTTTTATTGGGATAGCTAATACAATTTTGTTTTTTTTTTTTCAAAATATTGTTGTTGTTTTATTATTTTAAAACAACTAATTTATTAGTGGAAAAAGGTTGGCATTGTTCGCCAAGGGGTAAGGCAGGGAAGACTAGTTTCGATCCACGCCACTGGATCTCATCAGTTCCCTTGTTTATTGTTGGTGGATATTCTCCACCGAAGTTATTTTTCCTATAACATCTTCAACAAGAAACTTTTTATACCCAAACATCATAAAGGTGAACAAAGAAAAATCTTCAATGAGAAGTTTTTCTTTGGCAACCTAACAAAACTCCGACGAAAGTGTTTGCGAAACAAACTAATTTGAATTTGAACTGTTTAGTATCTATGGAGCAAAGACCGAGAAAAGAGGATAAAAGTCGCAATTGGTTTGCTATTTTGGTCATTAAGAACCGTTTCTATAAAGTTCGTACTTCCTAGAAAGTTTTTTATTGAGATCTAAGGTACATTTTTGTAGTTAATTGCTTGCTTCAATTTTCATCGGTTTGACATCTGTAGACTAAAATCCGAAAAAAATTATAAGGGAAATTCGACTTTTATGATTTTGACCTTGATTTTGACCACAAAATAATCCCTTCTGACATCAATGCCTCAGGTCTCTTTGTGGACCCATAACCGCGAAAGTTGAAGTGATAAGAAATTTGCCGGGACAAGTGTCTTTTTATTTTTGGTCTTCTATCACGCTGCGGTGTCAGAATATGGTTAATAAACCATGACTCAAAAAATTGCATACAGTGTAATAAATCATATATCTATATATATAAAATAGAAAAATGTTTGTATGTTTGTTTGTTTGTTTGTTTGAAATTTATAGACTCAAAAACCGCTGAACCGATCTTGCTGAAATTTTCAGGGTATATTACTACATCGCCTGAAAGTAACATAGGCTATAAAAAGTTTCGAAATTCCCCTCTGATCCGGAGATATAGCATCAGAATCGGAGGTACCTCCA
Source organism: Musca autumnalis (assembly GCF_047663935.1). Lineage (NCBI taxonomy): Eukaryota > Metazoa > Arthropoda > Insecta > Diptera > Muscidae > Musca > Musca autumnalis. The sequence continues at coordinate 9,857,051 of NW_027411977.1, read as the reverse complement.
AAAAATTTAAACTTTGTATGCAAATATCTATAGAACGGTTACAGATACAGACTCCAAACTGGAAATGTGTGATGGATTTTAGCCTAAAAATAAATGTGCCAAAATATATCGAAATCGGTTCAGATTTGGATATAGCTTCCATATATATTTTCGTCCGATTTCAAGTATTTGATGTACCAAACACGCTATATATGTCCGATTTTCATGAAATTTGGAATGCGTGACGGAACGTGGCTTATAACAAAATGTGCCAAACTATATCGAAATCGGTTCAGATTTGGATATAGCTTCCATATATATTTTCGTCCGATTTCAAGTATTTGATATACCAAGCACGCTACATATGTCCGATTTCAATGAAATTTGGAATGTGTGACTAAATTTGTTGCAGAAATTAGTATGCCAAATTATGTTGAAATCGGTTCAGGTTTGGATATAGCTCCTATATATATTTTCGGCCGATTTCATGTATTTGATGCACCCAACCCACTATGTATGTCCAATTTCAATGAAATTTGGAATGTGTGACTAAATTTGTTGTAGAAATGAGTATGCCGAATTATATTGAAATCGGTTCAGATTTGGACATAGCTCCTATATATATTTTCGGCCGATTTCATGTATTTGATGCACCCAACCCACTATGTATGTCCAATTTCAATGAAATTTGGAATGCGTGACTAATTTTTTTGCAGAAATGAGCATGCCAAATTATGTTGAAATCGGTTCAGATTTGGATATAGCTCCTATACATATTTTCGGCCGATTTCATGTATTTGATGCACCCAACCCACTATGTACATATGTCCAATTTCAATGAAATTTGGAATGTGTGACTAAATTTGTTGTAGAAATGAGTATGCCGAATTATATTGAAATCGGTTCAGATTTGGATATAGCTCCTATATATATTTTCGGCCGATTTCATGTATTTGATGCACCCAACCCACTATGTATGTCCAATTTCAATGAAATTTGTCCCGTATGAGATGTTGTGTGACAATGTTTAGTTTTGTAACTAAATTTGTTTTAGAAATGAGTATGCAAAATTATATTGAAATCGGTTCAGATTTGGATATAGCTCCTATATATATTTTCGGCCGATTTCATGTATTTGATTCCCCAAACACGCTATGTATGTCCAATGTGTAACTAAATTTGGTGTAGAAATTAGTATTGAAATCGGTGTTGATTTGGCTATAGCTCCCATATTTGTGCGGTATCTACGAGTGTATCTATAACGGAGGAAAATGTTTGTACGTTTGTTTGTGTAAGGTTTATGGACTCAAAAACCGCTGAACCGACCTTCCTGAAACTTTCAGAGTATATTACCACATGGCCTGAAAGTGTCACAGGCTATATAAATCTTAAAAATTCCGCCCCGATCTGGAGATATAGCCTCAGGATCGGAAGTACCCCCAAAAACTGTAGACTTTGTATGCTGATATCTGACGAACGATTATCGATACAGTCTTCAAATTTGGTATGTCTGACGGAATTTGGTCTAAAAATAAATTTGCCAAAGTAATTTGAAATCGGCTTAGATTTGGATATATATTTTCGGCCGATTTAATGCATTCACTGTTGGGCAGAAATGCTCGGCCTCATACACAAAAGTGTAAAAAATACATGAGTCTCTCGCAATTTGCCCACCATTGAATGCATTTAATGCATAAAACACGTTTTGTATGCCCAATTCCAATGAAATTTGGAATGTGTGACGGAATTTATTGCAGAAATAAATGTTCCAAACTATCTTGAAATCGGTTCAGATTGGGATATATTTCCCACATATATTTTCGGCCGATTTCATGTATTTTCTACACCAAACACGCCATGTATGTTCAATTTTGACGAAATTTGGAACCTTTGACGGAATTGATCCTAGAAATTAGTTTGCCAAATTATATTGAAATCGGATCAGATTTGGATATACCTCCAATATATATTTTTGGCGGATTTCATGTATTTTATGCAATAAATACCTTATGTTTGTCCAATTTCAATGAAATTTGAAATATGTGGCGGAAATTGATCTACAAAAAAATGTGTCATATTATATTGAAATCGGTTCAGATTTACATATAGCTCCCATATATATTTTCGGCCGATTTCATGTATTTGATGCACCAAACACGCTATGTAAGTCCAATTTCAATGAAATTTGGAATATGTGGCGGGAATTGGTCTACAAAACCAATTGTTAAATTATATTGAAAGAATTTCAGTCAATAGAATTTCAGGAAATGTACGAACGTACAAATCCATTGATACTGTGGCAACTGAAGACGACGCGGTTAACTATCCAGTTGAATTCCTAAGTTCGTTGGATCTTCAGGCTGTCCACCACATTTAGTGCTAAAAGTTGTGCTAAAAGTTGGTGTTCCTATTATTTTATTAAGAAGCATAGACCCACCTCTCCTTTGCAATGGTACAAGGTTAATAGTAAAAAAACTACATAGCTATTTAACTGAGGCAACGATTATTACTGGGAAGTATATAGGTTCAGATGTACTTCTACCTCGAATCCCTCTTATAGCAACAGAAACGCCCTTCAGTTTTAAAAGATTTCAGTTTCCTGTACGTTTGGCATTAGCAATGACTATAAATAAATCCCAAGGACAGACTCTTCGTGTATGCGGCCTAAATTTAGCATGTTCTTGCTTTTCTCATGTTCACGTGTTGGTAGACCGGCCAATTTGTTTGTTTACGCTCCTGAAGGAAAAACAAAATACATTGTATATCCTAAAGCATTACAATAAATACTTTACTTTAAATTTTTGAATTTGATTTCTTTCTGATTTCAAAAATCCGTAAAATTTCAAATGCATATCAATCTAAAGGGGTAGCGAAGCACACCGGGTTTAGCTAGTCTAATATATAAAAGACAATGTGTGTATGTTACTATGTTTGTATGTTTGTATGTTCCGAATAGACTCAAAAACGGCTGAACAGATTTTCTTGAAAATTTCAGATAATGTACAGGGAACAGCGGTGGTGAAAATAGGCTATATATTTTCTTGAATGGTCGTCGCGGAAGTGAAATATCGCGGTCATTCCAAATTATTCAAAAACGAAAAGACTCGAAAACGGCTGAATAGATTTTTTGGAAAATTTCCGATAATGTATTGGGAACACCGGTGGTGAAAATAGGCTATATATTTTCTTAAATGGTCGTCGCGGAAGTGAAATATCGCGGTCATCCTAAATTATTCAAAAATGTACTATTTCAGATAGTATAGCAAATTTTAGTAAGCGTGACTATAAAACCGCTATAACACTGGCTTCTATGTGTGGGATAACGCGGTCAACGCCATATTTTGGAATATAGTAAAATCCCAATAACTTGAGATGTCACGATAAAGCAATTCCGAAAAATCGATTGGGAAATCTTATAAAATTTTGTATGTGAAGTTTTTAGGTCTGAGAATAGGTCGTAATCTATTTATTTAACCCGCCAAGTGTAGTGACCGGTGGTCCTCCCCACAATTTTTTAAGAAAACCGCGAAATTCAAGATACTTTTTAAAATATTGTTTACAAATTGTTTGCAATGCTATGGTAATTACTGTCTTGACCCTGAATGGTCGTCGCGGAAGTGAAATATCGCGGTCATCCCAAAATTTTCAAAAATGTATTATTTCAATTAATTAGAACTTTCGTAAGCTGTTTTTATACGACTGAGAGTAGTGACCGGTGGTCCTCCCCTACAATGTTTTTAATAAAATCTGAAATCGCGGTCATCACAAAGTTTTCAAAAATGTATTATTTCAATTAATATACATAACTAGCTGACCCGGTCCGCGTTGCTTGCCCGTTGTTTTGGTTCTCCGTGTAAATTTTAGTTATCTGTCCAGTATTGATACAGCCATAATTAGGCATCCCTCTAGAAACTCCATAATATAAATCAATGTTTTGACATAAATTCCATGTAATGGTATCCCCCAAATTTAAGATATAAAATCTCTTTTATTTACCCTTCACCATAAATGGAGAGTTTAAAGCGCTTTGTGACCCACATATAATGGTCGGTGCACGTCAATTAACATTGCTATATATTGGATTGTTAGTCTCGGTTTTGATATAGCTCTCATAGAACGGTACCGGCTGATGTTCACTATTTTTAGGATTTAACATCATTATCACACCGAAATGGCTGCAATCTTGTTTTAATATAATTTAAAGAGGGGAGCATAAATATTCGGATCGACCGAAAGACACGCCTTTTTATTTGCGGTCGGTATGCAACAGTAATAGGTTCACGTTTTGATATATCTCCCATAAAACAGTACCTCCCGATTTTCGATAGTTCGGAGATATAGCCACTGTTGGGGGTCGTAAACAGTCTTGCAGAGAATTTTCAGTATACGTCCTCGTTTTGATATAGGTCCCATAGAACGGTGGCGCCTGATTTTAGCTATTTTTGGTGGATTTAACCTCATTCAGCCCGATCGCGCTCTATATGCAATAATGATAAAATACCCCTCAGCGAAATGTATGTTCCTTCGGTACATGTATGGCACCATTTATATAATTCATAAAAAAATTACTTCTATAAACTGTAGTAGTTATTATCGAGATTTTGCTGTATTTAAAAAATGTATCTTTATCTAGCTATTCCAAGGATTGAAATCAATGCTCATGAAGTTTCACTTCCCCATTTTGAGATTTTATCCGTAATTGTAATATTTTCAAAAATCGGACACTATCGCGGTATTCTGATTCTAATGATGATATTGTATTGTATATCAATAACTTTGTCTGATGTCCAATCATTTTTCTGGAATTTCGATCTAGTGACATCTCAAGTTATCTGGATTTCACTGTATTCCAAAATGTGGAGTTGATCGCGCTATCCCACTTATTGTTTAGTGTTCAGCGTTTGTAGCGTTTTTTAGGCACACTTACAAAATTATGTATATTACCTGAAATAATAAATGTTTGAACATTTTGTGATGACCATGATATTTCACTTCCGCGAAGACCATTCAAAGTCAAGACAGTAATTACAATAGTATAGCAAACAATCTGTAAACAATACGTTCAAAAATATAATGGATTTCAGATTTAAAAAAAAAAAAAATTGAAGGAGAACCTCCGGTCACTACCCTTAGCCGTATTAAAATAGCTCACAGCCGCGCTATCCCACTTGTTCATCCTAATGTTTATATCATTTTTGTGTCACGCTTACTAAAATTATGTATATTAATTGAAATAATACATTTTTGAAAACTTTGTGATGACCGCGATTTCAGATTTTATTAAAAACATTGTAGGGGAGGACCACCGTCGTATGAAAACAGCTTATGACCGTTCTAATTAATTGAAATAATACATTTTTGAACATTTTGGGATGACCGCGATATTTCACTTCCGCGACGACCATTCAGGGTCAAGACAGTAATTACCATAGCATTGCAAACAATTTGTAAACAATATATTAAAAAGTATCTTGAATTTCGCGGTTTTCTTAAAAAATTGTGGGGAGGACCACCGGTCACTACACTTAGCGGGTTAAATAAATAGATTACGACCTATTCTCAGACCTAAAAACTTCACATACAAAATTTTATAAGATTTCCCAATCGATTTTTCGGAATTACTTTATCGTGACATCTCAAGTTATCGGGATTTTACTGTATTCCAAAATATGGCGTTGACCGCGTTATCCCACACATAGAAGCCAGTGTTATAGCGGTTTTATAGTCACGCTTACTAAAATTTGCTATACTATCTGAAATAGTACATTTTTGAATAATTTAGGATGACCGCGATATTTTACTTCCGCGACGACCATTTAAGAAAATATATAGCCTATTTTCACCACCGGTGTTCCCAGTACGTTATCGGAAATTTTCCAAAAAATCTATTCAGCCGTTTTTGAGTCTTTTCGTTTTTGAATAATTTGGAATGACCGCGATATTTCACTTCCGCGACGACCATACAAGAAAATATATAGCCTATTTTCACCGACGGTGTTCCCTGTACATTATCTGAAATTTTCAAGAAAATCTGTTCAGCCGTTTTTGAGTCTATTCGGAACATACAAACATACAAACATAGTAACATACACACATTGTCTTTTATATATTAGATTTTAGTAAGCGTGACACAAAAATGATATAAACACTAGCTTGAACAAGTGGAAGTGGCCGGAGGTAGTGACCGGAGGTTCTCCTTCAAAATTTAAAAAAAAAATCTGAAGTCCATGATATTTTTGAACGTATTGTTTACAGATTGTTTGCAACACTATTGTAATACTGTCTTCACCCTGAATGGTCTTCGCGGAAGTGAAATATCATGGTCATCACAAAATGTTCAAACATTTATTATTTCAGATAATATACATAATTTTGTAAATGTGCTTAAAAAACGCTACAAACCCTGAACACTTAACAATAAGTGGGATAGCTCGATCAACTCCACATTTTGGAATACAGTGAAATCCCGATAACTTGAGATGTCACTAGACCGAAATTCCAGAAAAATGATTGGACATCAGACAAAGTTATTGATATATAAAACAATATCATCATTAGAATCAGAATACCGCGATAGTGTCCGATTTTTGAAAATATTACAATTACGGATAAAAGCTCAAAATGTGGGAAGTGAAACTTCATGAGCATTGATTTCAGTTTATAGTTTATAGTAGTAATTTTTTATGAATTATATAAATAAATGGTGCCATACATATACCGAAGGAACATACATTTCGCTGAGGGGTATTATACCATGCAATAGTGGTAAAATAGAGCGCGTAGAAAAAAGGCGTTACGTTCGATCGGGCTGAATGAGGTTAAATCCACCAAAAATAGAGAAAATTAGTCGCCACCGTTCTATGGGACCTATGTATATCAAAACGAGGACGTATACTGAAAATTTTCTGCAAGTCTGTTTACGACTCCCAACAGTGGCTATATCTCCGAACTATCGAAAATCGGGAGGTACTGTTTTTTGGGAGATATATCAAAACGTGAACCTATAGCTGTTGCATACCGAGCGCAAAGAAAAATGCGTGTCTTTCGGTCGATCCGAATATTTATGCTCTCATCTTTAAATTATATTAAAACCAGGTTACAGCCATTTTTGTGTGATAATGATGTTAAATCCTAAAAAAATAGTGAAAATCAGCCGGTACCGTTCTATGGGAGCTGTGTATATCAAAACGTGGACCTATACTGACAATTCTCTGCAGTAATATTTATGACCCCAACCGAGACCAACAAACCAATATATAGCAATGTTAATTGACCTGCACCGACCATTATATGTGGGTCACAAATCGCTTTAAACTGTCCATTTATGGTGAAGGGTATAATAAAAGAGATTTTATATCTTAAATTTGGGAGATACCATTACATGGAATTTATGTCAAAACATTGACATCAATACTGGACAGATAACTAAAGTTTACACAGAGAACCCAAACAACGGGCCAGCAACGCGGACCGGGTCAGCTAGTCTAATATATAAAAGACAATGTGTGTATGTTACTATGTTTGTATGTTTGTATGTTCCGAATAGACTCAAAAACGGCTGAACAGATATTCTTGAAAATTTCAGATAATGTACAGGGAACACCGGTGGTGAAAATAGGCTATATATTTTCTTGAATGGTCGTCGCGGAAGTGAAATATCGCGGTCATTCCAAATTATTCAAAAACGAAAAGACTCAAAAACGGCTGAATAGATTTTTTGGAAAATTTCCGATAATGTACTGGGAACACCGGTGGTGAAAATAGGCTATATATTTTCTTAAATGGTCGTCGCGGAAGTGAAATATCGCGGTCATCCTAAATTATTCAAAAATGTACTATTTCAGATAGTATAGCAAATTTTAGTAAGCGTGACTATAAAACCGCTATAACACTGGCTTCTATGTGTGGGATAACGCGGTCAACGCCATATTTTGGAATACAGTAAAATCCCGATAACTTGAGATGTCACGATAAAGCAATTCCGAAAAATCGATTGGGAAATCTTATAAAATTTTGTATGTGAAGTTTTTAGGTCTGAGAATAGGTCGTAATCTATTTATTTAACCCGCTAAGTGTAGTGACCGGTGGTCCTCCCCACAATTTTTTAAGAAAACCGCGAAATAATATATTGTTTACAAATTGTTTGCAATGCTATGGTAATTACTGTCTTGACCCTGAATGGTCGTCGCGGAAGTGAAATATCGCGGTCATCCCAAAATTTTCAAAAATGTATTAATTAGAACGTTCGTAAGCTGTTTTTATACGACTAAGAGTAGTGACCGGTGGTCGTCCCCTACAATGTTTTTAATAGAATCTGAAATCGCGGTCATCACAAAGTTTTCAAAAATGTATTATTTCAATTAATATACATAATTTTAGTAAGCGTGGCACAAAAATGATATAAACACTAGCTTGAACAAGTGGTAGTGGCCGGAGGTAGTGACCGGAGGTTCTCGTTCAAAATTTAAAAAAAAAATCTGAAGTCCATGATATTTTTGAACGTACTGTTTACAGATTGTTTGCAATACTATTGTAATACTGTCTTGACCCTGAATGGTCTTCGCGGAAGTGAAATATTATGGTCATCACAAAACGTTCAAACATGTATTATTTCAGATAATACACATAATTTTGTAAGTGTGCATAAAAAACGCTACAAACCCTGAACACTTAACAATAAGTGGGATAGCTCGATCAACTCCACATTTTGGAATACAGTGAAATCCCGATAACTTGAGATGTCACTAGACCGAAATTCCAGAAAAATGATTGGACATCAGACAAAGTTATTGATATATAAAACAATATCATCATTAGAATCAGAATACCGCGATAGTGTCCGATTTTTGAAAATATTACAATTACAGATAAAATCTCAAAATGTGGGAAGTGAAACTTCATGAGCATTGATTTCAGTTTATAGTTTATAGAAGTAATTTTTTATGAATTATATAAATGGTGCCATACATATACCGAAGGAACATACATTTCGCTGAGGGGTATTTTACCATGCAATAGTGGTAAAATAGAGCGCGAAGAAAAAAGGCGTTACGTTCGATCGGGCTGAATGAGGTTAAACCCACCAAAAATAGTGTGATAATGATGTTAAATCCTAAAAAATAGTGAAAATCAGCCGGTACCGTTCTATGGGAGCTATGTGTATCAAAACGTGGACCTATGCTGACAATTCTCTGCAGTAATATTTATGACCCCAACCGAGACCAACAAACCAATTTATAGCAATGTTAATTGACCTGCACCGACCATTATATGTGGGTCACAATCGCTTTAAACTGTCCATTTATGGTGAAGGGTATAATAAAAGAGAGTTTATATCTTAATTTTGGGAGATACCATTACATGGAATTTATGTCAAAACATTGACATCAATACTGGGCAGATAACTAAAGTTTACACAGAGAACCCAAACAACGGGCCAGCAACGCGGACAGGGTCAGCTAGTTAGATATAAATGGAAATGTTGTTAGTTACTTCGCTTATAACACAAGAAACGCTGAACTGATTTTGACAATTCGCACCAATACGGAATGATCTCATGACAGAAAAGGATAAAACCTTTTTTTTTGGAGTATTTGTGACACCTTTTTTGCTTAGTTTTTTGGCCAAAATTGCATATGTATACCAAATGTGTATTAAGGCCTTTGTACGCCTCAATTTGATTTTCATTGTATTTATTGTTTTTATACCCTCAGCATTTATGCTAACGAGGGTATATCACCAATATTTTTGAAAATTTAACATAGCTGAAGCCAAGGTTTACCCTTTTAGAACAAGCGACTTGTGATGGTATATTATACAAATTAAATATTTTTGGATAAAATGAAATGTTTTTGGACGTGGCAAAAAATATTGGCCTTAAAAGATAATTTGCGTGGAAGCTGTGGCAATATTCATGTTAAAAAATGTGTAAAAATGGGTTGAAGCCACCATGTCTTTTTTTGTTTTCTCTCGATTCGTGAGTAAACCACACTTCTCTCGATTCTCCTGTCAAAGTAAAAGTAGAAGCAAACTAAATAAGGATCATCTTACTAATGTATTACTTTTCAAAATTTGAACTGCTTCTACCATTAAATGATGCTGACATTTTGAAGCCAGATTTACAGTGTTTTTTGACATTGTCTTCTAATTTCATTCCGCAAACAGGTTTTTCAAAAAATCATATATAGGATTGTAGTACTTGCGATTCTGAGTTTTTTGATACGTATATTGTGAATGTAGTCTGCACAGCTTCATAGAAATCTGCATCCAAATGCGGAAATTTTGTGTGAATATTTTTCTAAAAATCATATTTTTCGGGCCTAATTTTTACAATTGTCATTCGATTTCCTCGTACTTGAGTGCACATTTTAGTTTTTTACGTTCGGGATCCAATAGATCATTCCTCGTGAAAATCCATCTACTAAAACGCGAATTACGAGAAATTCCAAAGTAGAAAAATCACATAAAATTGTTTTTGAAAATATCGCGTATTTTATCGCGTTTTCTGCGGATCGTTTCCACTGCAATAAAAAACTAGTGCAGCATCTTCGTTTTAGCGGAAACAGAGATTTGAAAACTTCAATGATAAGGGAGCTACATTCATTTTACTCCAAAAAATAGTGTGGGATGCTACATCCACGGTTCTTGATTGATCGCCTTGAAATAGATATATATCGATGTAGATTTTCATGGTGGACATTGAAATCGGATGCGGACAAAAATTGTATTCACTTTGCGCAAATTAGCGATATTTTATAGGTTTTTTAGTGGTAAGATGCAGCCAATGCTACATCTTAGCCTCCAAATTAAATTTCGAAAAATATATACAAATAAAAAGATATGGTCTTGCTGTACATGAAAATCACATGCGGACAAAATGATTTTGATAATTACGCCATTTACACGGATTTTAAAATGCATATAAATTAAAATGGGTTATGTGACCCCTATTTCCATTTCAGAAGCCTTGCGATATATCCCCAGCAACCCAATTATCTTCCTCAATAGGAAAGCTTTTATATAAATGTCTATAAAGCAAAATCAGTATATTTTAATGGGAGATTTAAGCAAAATGAAGGAAGTATTCCTATAGATTTTTCCAACATTTTATACTACACTAGCTAAACCCGGTGTGCTTCGCTACCCCTTTAGATTGATATGCATTTGAAATTTTACGGATTTTTGAAATCAGAAAGAAATCAAATTCAAAAATTTAAAGTAAAGTATTTATTGTAATGCTTTAGGATATACAATGTATTTTGTTTTTCCTTCAGGAGCGTAAACAAACAAATTGGCCGGTCTACCAACACGTGAACATGAGAAAAGCAAGAACATGCTAAATTTAGGCCGCATACACGAAGAGTCTGTCCTTGGGATTTATTTATAGTCATTGCTAATGCCAAACGTACAGGAAACTGAAATCTTTTAAAATTGAAGGGCGTTTCTGTTGCTATAAGAGGGATTCGAGGTAGAAGTACATCTGAACCTATATACTTCCCAGTAATAATCGTTGCCTCAGTTAAATAGCTATGTAGTTTTTTTACTATTAACCTTGTACCATTGCAAAGGAGAGGTGGGTCTATGCTTCTTAATAAAATAATAGGAACACCAACTTTTAGCACAACTTTTAGCACTAAATGTGGTGGACAGCCTGAAGATCCAACGAACTTAGGAATTCAACTGGATAGTTAACCGCGTCGTCTTCAGTTGCCACAGTATCAATGGATTTGTACGTTCGTACATTTCCTGAAATTCTATTGACTGAAATTCTTTCAATATAATTTAACAATTGGTTTTGTAGACCAATTCCCGCCACATATTCCAAATTTCATTGAAATTGGACTTACATAGCGTGTTTGGTGCATCAAATACATGAAATCGGCCGAAAATATATATGGGAGCTATATGTAAATCTGAACCGATTTCAATATAATATGACACATTTTTTTGTAGATCAATTTCCGCCACATATTTCAAATTTCATTGAAATTGGACAAACATAAGGTATTTATTGCATAAAATACATGAAATCCGCCAAAAATATATATTGGAGGTATATCCAAATCTGATCCGATTTCAATATAATTTGGCAAACTAATTTCTAGGATCAATTCCGTCAAAGGTTCCAAATTTCGTCAAAATTGAACATACATGGCGTGTTTGGTGTAGAAAATACATGAAATCGGCCGAAAATATATGTGGGAAATATATCCCAATCTGAACCGATTTCAAGATAGTTTGGAACATTTATTTCTGCAATAAATTCCGTCACACATTCCAAATTTCATTGGAATTGGGCATACAAAACGTGTTTTATGCATTAAATGCATTCAATGGTGGGCAAATTGCGAGAGACTCATGTATTTTTTACACTTTTGTGTATGAGGCCGAGCATTTCTGCCCAACAGTGAATGCATTAAATCGGCCGAAAATATATATCCAAATCTAAGCCGATTTCAAATTACTTTGGCAAATTTATTTTTAGACCAAATTCCGTCAGACATACCAAATTTGAAGACTGTATCGATAATCGTTCGTCAGATATCAGCATACAAAGTCTACAGTTTTTGGGGGTACTTCCGATCCTGAGGCTATATCTCCAGATCGGGGCGGAATTTTTAAGATTTATATAGCCTGTGACACTTTCAGGCCATGTGGTAATATACTCTGAAAGTTTCAGGAAGGTCGGTTCAGCGGTTTTTGAGTCCATAAACCTTACACAAACAAACGTACAAACATTTTCCTCCGTTATAGATACACTCGTAGATACCGCACAAATATGGGAGCTATAGCCAAATCAACACCGATTTCAATACTAATTTCTACACCAAATTTAGTTACACATTGGACATACATAGCGTGTTTGGGGAATCAAATACATGAAATCGGCCGAAAATATATATAGGAGCTATATCCAAATCTGAACCGATTTCAATATAATTTTGCATACTCATTTCTAAAACAAATTTAGTTACAAAACTAAACATTGTCACACAACATCTCATACGGGACAAATTTCATTGAAATTGGACATACATAGTGGGTTGGGTGCATCAAATACATGAAATCGGCCGAAAATATATATAGGAGCTATATCCAAATCTGAACCGATTTCAATATAATTCGGCATACTCATTTCTACAACAAATTTAGTCACACATTCCAAATTTCATTGAAATTGGACATATGTACATAGTGGGTTGGGTGCATCAAATACATGAAATCGGCCGAAAATATGTATAGGAGCTATATCCAAATCTGAACCGATTTCAACATAATTTGGCATGCTCATTTCTGCAAAAAAATTAGTCACGCATTCCAAATTTCATTGAAATTGGACATACATAGTGGGTTGGGTGCATCAAATACATGAAATCGGCCGAAAATATATATAGGAGCTATGTCCAAATCTGAACCGATTTCAATATAATTCGGCATACTCATTTCTACAACAAATTTAGTCACACATTCCAAATTTCATTGAAATTGGACATACATAGTGGGTTGGGTGCATCAAATACATGAAATCGGCCGAAAATATATATAGGAGCTATATCCAAACCTGAACCGATTTCAACATAATTTGGCATACTAATTTCTGCAACAAATTTAGTCACACATTCCAAATTTCATTGAAATCGGACATATGTAGCGTGCTTGGTATATCAAATACTTGAAATCGGACGAAAATATATATGGAAGCTATATCCAAATCTGAACCGATTTCGATATAGTTTGGCACATTTTGTTATAAGCCACGTTCCGTCACGCATTCCAAATTTCATGAAAATCGGACATATATAGCGTGTTTGGTACATCAAATACTTGAAATCGGACGAAAATATATATGGAAGCTATATCCAAATCTGAACCGATTTCGATATATTTTGGCACATTTATTTTTAGGCTAAAATCCATCACACATTTCCAGTTTGGAGTCTGTATCTGTAACCGTTCTATAGATATTTGCATACAAAGTTTAAATTTTTTGGAGGTACCTCCGATTCTGATGCTATATCTCCGGATCAGAGGGGAATTTCGAAACTTTTTATAGCCTATGTTACTTTCAGGCGATGTAGTAATATACCCTGAAAATTTCAGCAAGATCGGTTCAGCGGTTTTTGAGTCTATAAATTTCAAACAAACAAACAAACAAACATACAAACATTTTTCTATTTTATATATATAGATAATGAATGTAAAAAAATATGTTTTCAAATAAAAAAATCTTTTTTTAACCAAAATATGTGTTTATTTTGGCTGTGACATCGAAACTATAATACCAATCTGTATGATTTTAGTCTCATTTGATTCGCCGTGAAGTTTTGCTCCCATACGAATTTTTTCGTAATTTTATAGCGGGTAAATGGACCTTTATTTTGAAAAAAGTTGACTTACATTCAATAATTTATCAATTTATTATACATTGCGCGAGTACTGAGTAACATTTAACAAATATTATGCAATCTACTAACTCAAGCCACTTCCAGATAAGTTTTTAGTAGCAATTGCTCGCGGTAAAATAATTAGCGTTTTTATAATAATTTTTTCTTTAAAACGAAAATAAAACCGCCATAACTTTTGTCCGCATCAACAAAAAACTGGCTCGCGAGCGGATTCGTACTGGGAATTTGTTTCTTAACCTATGTACCAAAAATCTTTGATGTAGCGCGAAAAAAAACTTAACATATTTTTTGAAATGGAATATGAAATATTTGACAACATTCGTGATATACACTTTCATACGGCCAAAATGTGCCTCATCGAAATAATGGATTTCGCCCAAACATACTTGGGGTCTAACCAAGTATGTTTGGGCGAAATCCGTTTCACACAATTTGGAGTCGATTAAGCAATGTCCGTCTGTCTGTCTGGCTGGCTGGTGCGCACGATTCGTACCAAATTTTGACTATTGTAATATTTTGCCTAAACTTAGTTTAAATTCGAAGATGGGCCATATCGGTACACTCCTTCGGGTACCTTCTCCACAAAAGTTCGAAAATGTTCGGGAAATTTTTGCGCACGATAACTCTTGAAGGGAGCAACCTATTTGGTCCATATTTTACACATCGTGAAATTTCTACCAGGCATAGATGAAGTTCCAATATGGATTCTAACGGTCCACTCCTTCGGGTACCTCCCACACAAAATTTCAGAAAAGTTCAGTTTAGGACTTGCTATCGGATCGTTTCGATTTTTGTTTTAGCAACTGGTATTCGGTGCTCTCATTACGACGGTACATGTTTTTTCAGGGGCAAGTCCATATTTAATGAGAAAACAGCCAGAAAGTTGTAAAAATGCCTTATGGCACAATGCGTAGTGGTTGGAGCGCACAATAACTCTCAAACGGATCTGCCAATTCGGATTAAAATTTGGACATCGTAATAGTTTGTCTGAACTTAGTTTAAATCAGAAGTTGAGCCATATCGGTCCGTTCCTTAAGGAACCTCTCCCACATATCGGTTCAGATTTGGGTATAGCCCCCATATATATCTTTCCGATTTTGTTATAACTCGGTCAATTTTGATCGAATAGCCTTCAAATTTAATATGTAATATTTTCTTGGGCCCATGAGTAGCTCTACCGATTCTCACAAAAATCGCATCAGATTTGGATATAGTCCCCATATATATCTTTCCCCGATTTTGCTATAACTCGGTCAATTTTAAACGAATAGCCTTCAAATTTTATATGTGATATTTTCTTATGCCCCCGAGTAGTTTCACCGATCGGTTCAGATTTGGATATAGCTCGGTTTAGATCTGGATATAGCTCCCATATATATCTTTCCCCGATTTTGCTATAAATCCCTCAATTTTTGATGAATTAACATGGTATGTTTCCTAAGGCCACTGTTCAGTTTCACCGATTTTGATTTGATTTCGCAAAAATCGGTACAGATTAGGATATAGGCTCTATATATATCTTTCACCGATTTTGCTATAAATCGATCAATTTTTGAAACATAGCCTTCAAATTTAACATGGGATGTTTTCTTAAGGCCTCTTTAGGTTTCACCGATTTTGATAAAAATCGGTTTAGATTTGGATATAGCTCTCATATATATTTTCACTTAACACGCAATGTATGTGAAATATTGGTTAAATAAGAAAATATGACGTAATTATCCGTACTTGAGTGACATCGAGCGAAATTATATATCGAAACCATGTTCAAACCTGCACCGATATGGACCAAAGTTGATTTTTTTCATTCCTGTGCCCTCATAAGTACTTGTGCAAACATTCATCAACCTAGGTCAAAGGTAAAACTGAACAGGGGCCTGAGGAACAAGACTATTCATCAAAAATTGAGCGAATTATAGCAAAATCGTGGGAAGATATATATGGGGGCTATATCCAAATCTGAACCGATTTTTACGAAAATCGGTGAATCTATTCAGGGGCCTAAAAATTTAAGGCTAAAATTTTAAGGCTATTCGATTAAAATTGACCGAGTTATAGCAAAATCGATGATAGATATATATGGGGGCTATATCCAAATCTGAACCGATTTTTGTGAAAATCGGTGTAGCTATTCAGGTGCCTAAGAAAATAACACGTACTAAATTTGAAGGCTATCCGATCAAAATTGAACAAGTTGTAGCTAAATCGGGAAAAGATATATACACTAGCGGTCATCTGAATAGGTTTGAATTTTTTTCTTTTTATATGTTAAGGTATCTGCTGATGTGTTCGTATTGCAGACCCATACTATTAACTTTTTGAGAGTCCTATACTATGCCAACATTCCCAAGAAAAAACTTGACGGTGTTGCCATATTTTCGGAAAATATCCCAATTAGAATAAAAAATGTACAAAAAAGTGTCAAATTTTTGCGATCATCAGAATAGGTTTGAATCAAATAAAATTGAAAAATTGTACTACCAATGCAAATATTGCACAGTTTTTTGGTATAGTTTAGTAAAATGGAACATTCTGATAAATCTTACAACAAAGCTGACCCCCTTTATTAGGAACGTGGGTTCAATTCTCAACCTGGAAAAGTTAACAAGAACTTTCAGATAAAATCAAGAAATATTCCAACAAAAACGTTTAATAAACCTGCTTTAAATGACTTTTTGATTTCGTTAGATCTCTTCTGAGCTCCGAAAATTGTCTGAAAGCAAATACGAAGTGTAGCCATATTATTATGATCGATAAATTAGAAAGATCATTGAAAATAGTTGGTATTTTAGTTCAAGTTTCACTTTTCAACTATCCTTGCAGTACAAATTTAAGTATTATCATGCTCACAAATCCACCATAATTGCCCACAAGTATCATAAATGTTCGAAAATTGGTCTGGAAGAATGTTTCTTCGACGACAATAAAGTAGAAAATTGGAATTCAAATTTAAGTCAAAAATCTGAACCCATATATCTCAGAAGGTTGCAGGGATGGGCAGAAAGTTTTTGAACATTTTTATTTGGAAGAGATGTCCAATTAACGGAAAACTAGAGCCGAGGTGGCAATAGGTGGCAATCAAAAGATCTGCTCTACTAAATAATAAGAATTTGACTTTTTTTATCAAATTTAAATTTTGATTTCCTGATAACGGTACATTGTCCACGTTCAGTTGATGTCAACTTTTTGTACTAAAATTTTCTATTTATAGCCCACCCATCAAATCCTCATCCAAAACTTTTAATTTTATCAACAAACTTTTCAGAAAATGTTATTTTAAAAATTGTCTAATTTTCATATGATTACCACTTTAGATTACCTGGGAAATATTTTTTATATTTCAAGGGCTATAACTTCATTATGGATGCACATATCGACAAAATTCTTTCAGATTCGTTGTATAGGATGTGTTTACTGTAAGAAAAAATCATGAACATATGTAAAAGTTAACATCACCATTTTTGATTTTTGTCCACGAGGCAACACTGTGAGTCGCAACGGTGCAAGTTTCCTTTTTTCAGGGGCAAGTCCATTCTTTCTGAGAAGATAGCCCGAAAGCTCCGTCCAAAATTTGGGTTTCGTAATATTTAGTCCAAACTAAGTTTAAGTTTGAAGATTGGCACTGTTGGTGCGCAACTTCCGGTACCTCTCCCATCCCCAAAAATTAAAAAATGTCACTAAAATAGTACGCGCTATATCTGCTGAACGAAGCAACCGTCCAAACCTTGGATCTCCTAATGTTTTGTCCAAATGTAGTTTTACTTTAGAACTCGGTCTTCTCCTTAGGGTACCTCCCCATAAAATTTCAACATATTTGTTTAAGCGCAGTTTAGGCTCTGTTCGAAGAACCTTTGGAAAATTATACCGATGCTTTTTTTGTGATCCTGTTTAAGCGATTTTATGTTTTTTTGTAGAGAAGTCCATGCTTCCTGACATCGTGACCCAAAACCTTTAAGTTATACGGGGACCAACTGAAATGACTGGTGAGCACAAAATCGATCAAAAGGAATGAATCTCAAAATAAGATACACTTCCAAAACGGCATATGTCGGAACATTCCTTCAAGCACATCCTCCGCAACACATTTGAGCTTCAAACCAAATATATTTCAAATTTCAAAGAGCGCTACAAAATCCGTAGATTCGATAATGTAAATAGATGGACGTTTCAATTCACACATGATGAGGGTATATCTCTGTCGGCAATGCCGACTGATACTTTTTTACTTGTTAAAGAACTACATTTACCTTCCATCTTACAAAATGTCGCAATCAATACAGTAAAGTTTTGAAATCATGGTAGAGAAACTGTAAGTTTTTTTTTTGTTTTGTAAGTGATGCTAATTAGTATGATTTACGGGGTCTTGATGGCTTTGTGCTACATTTGGTCGTTCTTTCATTGGTAAAATACCGAAAGCTATTTCTAAAAGTATTTTGAATTTGTTTAACCCGACTCCACAAAATTTCTTTGGAATCTATTGTGTAGGCTGCAAAAACTTCCCAGTGACGATCTCTGAGTATTCACTAATCTAAGCGTTAATGCAAACTTTAATTTTGTGAAGAAACAAGTATGTATGTATACCATGTAGCCAAAACTGTCCGACTGCAGCAATGACGGTGTATGTATGTGCTATATCCCTGTTATGTTATCGTTAGACAGCGGAATTTTATGCAACACCTATTTTTGGTCCGATTCATGTAAAATTTTGGGAATGGGCATATTTTTGGCTTCTGATTAAATTGCAATCAAAACATATGACATATGCAAAAAAATTTGTGCATATGCAAAATTTATGAGTTTTACATATTTTCTTATGCAACAAATATTTCTATAATAGGTACAAACATTTTTGTGTGTAAAATTTTTCTGTTTAAAATTCTGGTCAGACAAGTCAATAAAATAGAGAAATGTACAACCACAGCCACAATCTTCAAAATAAATCGAGAGGTACAGTTCTATAGGGGCTATATACCTATACCGACAATTTTCAGGTGGAAAGTTTTACACCCCTAAGGAAGACTTATAACAAAATTTCAGCTATTTGGGGCAGATATTGGGGCCACAACCTTCAAAATACCGCAAATTGGAACGTACCATTTTTTGGGGGCTATATGAAGACGTGGATCTATACCGACAAATTTCAGGTGTAAAGTTTTATACCCCCAAGGAAGACTTTACACCAAATTTCAGCATTTCGGAGGGATATTGATGCCACAACCTTCAAAAACAAGAAATCCGGTGGACCTATAAAGAAAAATTTCAGGTGGTAGTTTTTTACCACCATCGAAGACATAATACCAAATTTCAGCCATTTCGGTGGGATATTTATGTCAGAAGTCCTTGATATGTTTTTTCATATGCTAATTTTATGCAAATATGTAAAAATATGCAGGATATGCAAATTATGCAAAAAAATTCCGGGCCTACTTCGTTTTATTTTGTGATAAAACGAGTTTCTGTCCAATCAGATTTTCTCTACGACCATCCTAACTATTTGCATAGGATTCCGCTGTCTAGTTATCGTGTATATCAACTCATGTATGCATGTATTGCAGGCTGTGTGAGAATGAAGAAGAGATAGAGACAATCGAACACCTATTATGTCGCTGTTTAATGATTATAGCTACAAGATATATACAAGAATTTACATAGCTGCAACATTTTCTTTAGTCCTAGTTTGCTACGTAGCTCACGAAGTTTGAAAATAACGGTTATTTGATCAGACCTCGTATGTTCATGTTTCCTATAAATGACTTAATATATGTATTACTACATTATCATAAAAATACTAATTGCAATATACAGCAAAGATATCTCATGACAAAAGCATGTTTAAAATTTTTTACTATGTAAATATTACGGTTTACAAGAATCTCCATTGTAAGAAAAAAAAACCTGTGGTGTGTGTTCCTCAACATTCATTCATCATCCTTATCATTCCATTATTCTATCTATATACACTTAGACAACATTACACAGGAATAAGGCTAGGTCAACATGGAAAACTTACCAAACATCGTACAATATGTAGTAATCCATCGTTTGAAGTGTTTCGTTGTCTGCATCCGCCAAAGGGTAGTTTGGGGAAGAGTCGATATTTTCTGCTACTGACGCCATTACAATAGATTGTGCTTCACTTTTAAAGGTTGTGTCCGTTTCAGACACAGCAACAGTTGCCGCAGTTGTTGATTCAGTAGCAATAGTTGTTTTTGTTGTTGTTTCTTTTGCATCAGCCACAGTTGGCGTAATGCTACGCACACGTCTCTTTGCCAATATTAACTCGGTATTTATATTGATGTTGAGTTTTTCAAGAAAATTCTCAATATTCTCCATTCCAACATTATCATCATCACCACCACTGTTGGTGGTTGTATTGCTTCGCCTGGTTCCTGTTTGGCTGTCACTGTTCATCTTGTTTTTCATATCATCCGCATCATTGATTTCAGTTTGTCCATTAAATGTATAATCCTCCATCAACAGCCAGTGATACAAGGAGTTAAAAAGAGCTTTATTGGAGGCCTGATGATAATGTTGTAAAAGAATTCCCAACCCAATCCATTTCCATAGTCAAGCATATTCCGTCGTCGAGCATCAGAAACAGATGATGATAAAGATGACGTCAACAATAGCATCACCCAAATGTATGTACATTGTCGATTCATTGATCCAGACGCGTAGAAGAGAAAAACAAACAGAACAAAAATGAAAAAAAGAAGCATTAAAGTTATGTATCCATAACAATAATTTTGAAAATTTAACATAGTCGAAGCCAAGGTTTACCCTTTTATAACTCGCGAATTATGGTTGTATATTATACAAATTAAATGCTTTTGGATAAAATAAAATGTTTTTAGACTTGGCAAAAAGTATTGGACTTAAAGGTTAATTTGCGTGGAAGCTGTGGCTATATTTATGTTAAAAATGGGTAAAAATTGTGATTACACCACACTTTTCGCGATTTTCCTATCAAAGCAAGAGTAGCTTCCAACTAAAGAAGGAAATTCTCACCAATGTATAACTATTCAAAATTTGATATGCGTCTACCAATAAATGATGCTGATATTTTGAAGCCAGATTTTTAATGTTTTTTGAAATGTCCTTCTAATTTCGTTCCGCAAACAGGGTTTTCAAAAAATCATATATAGGATTGTAGAACTCGCGATTCTGAGTTATTTGATATATGTGTCATGAATGTAGCCTACACAGCTTACAATTGTCATAGATTTGCATGGTAACACTGAAAGCTGATGCGGAACAAAATTGTATGCACTTTGCGCAAATTAGCGATATAGGTTTATAGGTTTTGTAATGCTAAGATGCAGCCGATGCTACATTTTAGCGTCCAAATTATATTTCGAAAAATATATACAAATTGAAAGATATATACACATGCGGACAAATCGATTTTGATAATTACGCTATTTACACATATTTTAAAAATGCATATAAATTAATCATTTTCAATTCGTCCAAATAGCCCAAAAAAGCAGATAAAAAGGTTTATTTGAACTCTATTTCATTTTAAGAAGCCTAATGATTTATCTCAATAACCCGATAATTTTCCTCAATGGGAAACCTTCTATGTCAATGTAGATAAAGCAGGATCCGCACATTTTCTTTCAAGAAAAAATGACGAAGTATAAGAGTACATCTTTTATATTTTTTGAAACTCTTAAGAAGATTTCTTTCCAATATTTTCAACTCTTCATACGGCAAAATGTGCCTCATCGAAATAATGTTTTTAGTATGTTTGGACGAAATCCGTTTCAGAAAATTTGAAGTCGATTTACACGGTGTGCCCTAACCAAATTTAAATATAAGGTGCTTACACCAGGGAAGTTTTTGCAGATTCTGAAACTACAATGCTCATAGATGAGAAATATCAAGAAACAAAAAAATCGCCGGAGGGATTTTCAAATAAATCGCGATTTAAGTTCACATTTTTAGGGGTTCTTTATGTTTTCACGATTTTGCTTGGAAACCGCTAGTCCTATGTAAATGGGCCTGAAGAAAATAATGTAGCTGTAAAAACTCTCCACAAGATTGACCTTCATGATATCTTCGTAGGTTTTACCGTTTTTGAGATATAGAAGTTCAAATTGAGACAATGCACTGACTGTATCGCCTCCTTATTAAACAATATCATGCTCAGTGCACCTTGACTAACTTTTGATGAAAACCGCTTACACATGGGAAGATTTCGCGGATTCTGAAAAAGCAATGTTCATAGATAAGAAAAATAAAAAAAGCAGAAAAAATCGCTGGAGGGATTTTTAAACAAATCGCGATCAAAATTCACAATTTTAGGGGTTTTTTAGGTTTTCACAATTTTGCTTGGAAACCGCAAGTCGTGTCGAAATGAGTGTAAAGAAAATTTTGTAGCTGCGAAAATTCTCTACATGACTGACCTTTAGGGTTTTCGTAGGTTTTAACATTTTTGAGTTATAGAGGTTCAGTTCAAATTTTTAGGTTTTTATCTTAAGTCTTCAAGATTTTGCTTGGAAAACGCAAGTCATATCAAAATGAGACTAAAGAAAATGTTGAAGCTGTGAAAATTCTCTACAAGATTGGATGATTTATTTTTTCCTAGGTTGTACTATTTTCAAGATATATAAGTTTAATTTGGGAAATTGCAGTAATGACATTGTTTTATAAGGAGGCGATACAGTCAGTGTATTGTCTCAATTTGAACTTCTATATCTCAAAAACGGTAAAACCTACGAAAATTTCATTAAGGTCAATCTGGTAGAGAATTTTCACAGCTACAACATTTTGTTTAGTTCCATTTACATAGGGCACGCGGTTTCTAAGCAAAATCGTGAAAACCTAAAGAACCCCTAAAAATGTGAACTAAAATCGCGATTTATTTGAAAATCCCTCCGGCGATTTCTTTTGTTTCTTGATATTTCTCATCTATGAGCATTGTAGTTTAGAATCTGCAAAAACTTCACCTTCCATTTAAATTTGGTTAAGGCACACCGTGTTTAGCAATGTCCGGCCGTCTGTCTGTCTGGCTGGAGTGCACGATAACTCTCGAACGGATCAACCGATTCGGTCCAAAATTTGGCTTTCATAATATTTTCTCCAACCATAGTTTAAGTTCGAAGATGGGTTATATCGGTCCACTTCTTCCGGTACCTCCCCCACAATAGTTCAAAAATGTTCGGAAAATTTGTGCACACGATAACTCGTGAAGGGAGTAATCGATTTGGTCCATACTTTGCATATTGTAAAATTTTGACCAGACTTAGATAAGGTTTTAATATGGACGAAATCTGTCCACACCTTCGGGTACCTCTCACACAAAATTTCGGAAAAGTTCGGTTTAAGACCTGCTCCCAAATCGCTTTGATTTTTGTTGTAGCAACTTGTATTCACCGCCCCCCTATAAGACGGTACAAGTTTCATCTGGAGCAAGACCATACCTCCTGAGAAAATAGCCTGAAAGTTGCAAACAACGCCTGTGACACCGTGTGCGCAAAATAACTCTCGGACGGATCTGCCGATTCGGTCCGAAATATGGCCCTCGTAATATTTTGTCCAAACTTAGGTTAAGTTCGAAGATTATCCATATCGGTTCACTCCTTCAGATACCTCCCCCACAAATGTTCAAAAATGTTCAGAAAAATTGTGCGCACGATAACTCTTTAAGGGAGTGACCGATTTGTTCCATACTTTACACATCCTAATATATCTACCAGATATAGATTACGAGGGCGAGGAGAATCGCAGTACAGATATATGACACTAAAATTGTATGCACCATATCTCTCGAATAGAGCAACCAATTTGGTTCAAACTTTGGATCTCCTAAATTTGTCCAAATTTAATGTAACTTCTAAAATAGCCCATATCGGTCCTCTTCTTAGGTTTCTCTCCCCCACAAAATTCAACATTTGTCGGTCCATTCCTTTAAGTACCGGTTCCGCTACACTTTTAAACATTAATTCTAATCCACATTTTTGTCGGCAAGTTCAAATGTCCAAAAAGGACCACAACATTCTAAAAAGACCATGAATACACTTTTGGATGAAAGTTTTAATTAACATAGGCTGAGGGTATATCTATGTCGGAAAAGCCGACTGATGCTTTTTTACTTGTTTAAAACTAATTTTTTAGATTCACTTTGCAGTTTTGTTGAAACGTGTGTTTTACTTACTATTTGTATGTAAGTCGAGCTTAATCTCATATTTGTTGTTTTCAAATTTGAAAGCAACAAGTTTAAAGTGGGATGAAGTTAAAATTGACTACTTTAGGGGATAGCAGAGAAGACTAAGTTCGCCCAACGCCACTTGGATTCATTAGTTCTCTCTTCTTGGAGTTCGAATCTCCAGAAATTTGTCGGAGCAGGTCAACGTGTTGATATAGCCCCCCAAGAACGGTACGTCCCAATTTTCGGCACTTTTAAGGTTGTAGTCTTATTAACCCATCGAAATTTAGTATTTAGTCTTCGCGTCGGATAGAAAAATTATTTCCAGAAACTTATTGGGGAAGGTCCACTTTTTGATATAGCCCGCGAAGAACGGTACTCTCCGATTTTGGAAATTTGTAAGGTTTTAACACCCACCTGCTGATATTTTTTCGGATGTGCTACAAAACTTGTCTCCAGAAATTTGTCGTTCTCAAATAACGCCCACAGAGAGGCACTCTCCGGTTTTGGAAAATTTTAAGGTTTTAACTGTCATATCCCACCCAAATAGCTGATATTTTTGGTATTTAGTCTTCGGATGAGCTACAAAATTTTCTCCAGAATTTGTCGGTGCTGGTCAATGTTTTGATATAGGCCCCGTAAAATGGTATCTCCCGATTTGGGGAATTGTAAGGTCTTAGCTACATTATCCAACCACACTAGCTGCAATTTTTGGGGAATTAAAACATTTTCGCAGATAATTGTCGGTATAGGTCCACGTTTTAATATACCCGCCATAGAACAATACCTCTGGATTTTCGGTACTTAAAATTTTTACCCACATTACCCTCACACACATTACTCGTATTTAGTCTCCGTTGGAGCTATTAAATATTTCTGTACAGAATTATCGGTATAGGTCCACGTTTCGCAATAGACCCTGTAGAACGATATCGCCCGATTTTGGGTATTTTGAAAGTTTTAGCCACATTATCCAACCTAAATGGCTGAAATCTAGTCCCAATATAATATAGTGGAGAGTATAAAATGTTCGGCCCGGCCAAACTTAACGCCCTATTCACTTTTTCTGTGGATGAAGTAGATAGTTACACTGCTACTCAACTGTAATTTTTGAACATACAGTTCACAGGTATCTTGTGAATACACTGAAAGGAAATTACGTTGTATCAATGAAATTTGTCATTGGTTTTGAACCAACGTAAGACTTCATTGTATTAATGAAGAAGTTTCATTGAGTTTCATAAAATAACTTTCATTATTGTTTCATAGTATTAATGAGAAAGTTTCATAGCAATAATAGAATTATAACTTCTAACTTCTTTATTGAATTAATAAAGAAGTATCATTACATAATTGAGTCATTTTCATTGGAAAAATGAAGAAACTCAGTCAATGAAATTCTACGATGGTTTAAAATCAATGACACATTTCTCTTTCAGTGTATTAGTAGAATGATAAACGAGAAATTATACATAAAAAATTTTTTCTAACTATAAATTAATGACCGGTTTCTCTATGACGATTCGAATTCAAAATCGTTCGAATTACTATAAATATCCTATTACTATAAAATTCCTATTGATTGAAAACAAGAATGAATCAGATATTTCTCAGAAAGCAGAATTCGATTTTTTTAAGTCCAGCATATACGAATATCCAAAAAAATGAGTACATTGAAATTATATGAAATATGTTTCTAGCTTACCATTTCGAGAAGTTTACGACTTGCCACAGGACATGAAAGATCCACAACAACAAGTTGAGAAAAATATTCCGGGCGTAAAACTTGATCCAACCAATTTGGATTAGTTAGTGAACTGCGGGAATTTGAAGTTCCAGCCGTTCTGGCATTTGTTCTCTCAAAACGATTTCGCTGGTTAACAGAACTGGGATCTTGGCGTTTTTTGGGTATTAAATGATCAATTTGTATTACTTTCAAAATTAGGCCCTTCGAAACTTCATTTGTTGTATCAGACGATTTGTCAATGAATAATTGCTCCAATAGTGTTGCTGCTGCTTTATTACGTTGCATTTGTTTGCGCGAAAATCCTTTGGAAATTTGATCATTGTCCCCATTATATGTCATAATGTTGCATGTAAACAAATTGACACGGTTTATTTTCTTGTGACCTAAAGCAAATTGACGTATTAATTGCGACTGAATCTTTACTTTGACGTCAATGGTAAGTTCATTTTGATTTATGTCCTGTTTGTTTTCGTTTTCATTTATGTCGCCACTTTGCACATTCTCATAGCATGCCATGTCTTTGTTATTGTCCTTACTGCATTCCATGGCATATTTTGGCTCCCCAGGGACATTTGCATTATTTTTCTCATTTAATTGATCCTTGGTCATGCCATCATCAAGCTCTTGTGCTGTTGATAATGTGGACTTCAATAAATTCTTGGATGTTTGTTGCTCATTTTTTCCCTCCTGCTGAATTTCTTCGACCACAATACCAGTTTGCAATAATTTATTGGCACGGTTCTCATTAATGTTGTCATAAATCAATGTATTATTATCATTATTTTGTTTCCCTTTCTCTTCATACTCCGTAGGAGCTGTGGTCATTGGT
The DNA here is from genome assembly GCF_047663935.1 of Musca autumnalis. Taxonomy (NCBI): domain Eukaryota; kingdom Metazoa; phylum Arthropoda; class Insecta; order Diptera; family Muscidae; genus Musca; species Musca autumnalis. The sequence goes on along the minus strand of NW_027411977.1, from coordinate 9,829,941 downwards.
GACATTACAGATCTTTCTGTACTGGAATTCTTAATCTCCTTTGTCCTCCCATTGACATCAACACCACCAGGAGCATCATATGTTACGGTTGATTCGCCATAAACACCATGTTGCCATTTTAATGTCAATATTAATATTAAAAACAGCAGCACTTTTATTTTGTTATTAAAATATTTATGCATTGTTTGCAACATCGTAAATTTAAACGGGTCTTCTACACAAGTCACGTTTCACGGTTATTTGAAGAATTCTCTTGGCTTTTTTATGGCCTTTTTCTGGCCATTCATTCACTTCAATGTTATGGCTGCAACTGAATGGTTTTTATGGTTCTTTCATCAATTTAAGAGAGACCGGTTCCAAACCAAAAAAATAATGCTTCCTACCATGTTTCATGTCTTTCCTGTCACAACACATTGACAGAAATGTCACTTAAAGTAATGTAAAGTTATCGCTGTCCTCTACAAGGATAATTGAAAATTTTGCATAATAAATATTGTTGTTGATGTTGATGGCGAGTTTCTTCCATTTTGTTGCGGCAGGAGGACATAACGTTATCATGATTCGATACAACAAGGCAATAGGTTTGCGCTTTCGATTCCCCTTCTAAAATTCTGCCCCTCTCTCTCCATCATTCTCTAATGTCGCTCTGTGATTTATTATTTCCCTATTATCGACTTTTTTGATTATGACGTTATAAATCAACAATCTTAAATTCAATTGAATTTCATTGGCCATTTTATTTCGACTTTTTTTCTTCTTCTGCTTCTTCTGTGCAATGAAATTCCCATATCATAATTTGTGACAGGCTGTCACAATGTCATTGAAACCCATATTAAAATTGCATTAAAGCTAAACGCTGCACTAGAGTTATAGATATTCTCATGAATGTGAAACATGTGCCAGGAAGAAAGAGATGAGAAAAAGAATGACAATGTTGTAATAAAATATTAAAGCTAAAAAGTTAGTTAAGGATAATAGAAAAACTGGGTTTCAAGGCTACTGTAGGGTGTGATGGTAGACATAGAACAAGGAATAGTTTATCGGCGTACTTTGTCAAACAGTTGTTGGTAATATATCACGCGTTAGATATATGAGAGGTATCCCCTAAAGGACACCATTATTAAGCATTACAATTATGTTTCATTATTTAGGAGGAAAGCAGGTACATATGTTAGTACTACATAGTCTTCATTATACAGCCCACATTTTTTCTATGGTATATCTTCAATTTGAGCACAACCAACTTAATGTCTATAATTGAGAACCACGGTCTGGTACTCAAAGCTCTCAAAGTGTTTGCCGTGAATGAGCACGATCAACTTCTCCATATAAAGCTGGATTATCAAGTACTCCTTCATCAGAGCAGCTTCATTGTACATATATAGCCCTGTGGATCCCTATCATCAAACGGTTGTTCCTTTGTCTGCAGTATGGCTGAGTTGACAAGTGTGGACACAGTCGCTTCCATTGTACTCTTTTGCTTGATAAGAGATGGTATTGGGACCAGTAGAATTGAAGCTGGAGTAACTAGCGCCGTCTTTGCTCTCAATTTGCAGTTTTTAGAGGTTCCTTAACATTTTACACATCCTTGTGTTCTACCGCTTCATTATTTTAATATTCTCGATCGTAAGTCTAAGAGTATAAAGAGCTTTTTCACAAGGTAACACTCCGTTGGATTTTTATGAACCGATTTATATACATATATTCATCTGCACCATCAAAGTACATACAGTCGAACAACTGTATAACGTAGCAGTTGGGGACCGACGATTTACTACGTTAAAGAGAAAATTCATTTTATAGACAAACTGGGGCAAAATGACAAACCAGTCATTTTAAAGCAATGAAATGAAATTACGCTAGCGGTCATTGAAAGTTTGACGTATTTTGAATCAAATTTCATTTGATAAAGGAGTTTTGCTTTTCTTTTTATACCCTCAGCATTTATGCTAACGAGCAAAATGTACCTCATCGAAATAATGGTTTTAAACCCCAAGTATGTTTGGACGAAATGTGTTTCAGACAATTTGTCTGTCTGTCTGGCTGGAACGAACGAATCAACCGATTCGGTCCAAAATTTGACTTTCGTAATATTTTGTCCAAACTTAGTTTAAGTTTCGATGATGGGTTATATCGGTCCACTCCTACTGGTACCTCCCCCACAAAAGCTCGAAAATGTTCGGAAAATTTGTGCGCACGATAACTCTTGATGGGAGTAACCGATTCGGTCAACACTTTGCACATCGTGAAATTTCTACCAGACTTAACTGAGGTTCCAATATAATCCCAATTGGTAAACTCCTTTGGGTACCTCCCACTCAAAATTTTGGAAAAGTCCAGTTTACGAATCACTTTGACTACACGACGGTACAAGTTTCATCAGGGGCAAGTCCATACTTCCTGAGAAAATAGCCTGACAGTAGCTAAAAACCTTTATGACACCGTGTGTAGGGGTTGAAGCGCAAGATAACTCTCGCACAGGTCTGCCGATTCGGTCCAAAATGTGGCCTTCGTAATATTTTGTGCAAACTTAGTTTAAGTTCGAATATAAGCCATATCGGTCCATTTCTTCAGGTACCTCCTCCACAAAAGTTCAAAAATGTTCGGAAAAATTGTTCGTACGGTAACTCTTGAAAGGAGTGGCCGATTTGGTCCATACTTTACATATCCTAATATGTCTACCAGGTAAAGATCAGGTTCAAATATTTGTCCACTCCATCCGGTACCTCCCACACAAAATTCCGGATATGTTCACTTTAAGACCTGCTCTCGAATCACGTTGATTTTTATTGATGCTGCCTCAATTACGACAGTAAACGTTTTTTTTCAGGGGCAAGTCCATACTTCTTGGTAAAACAGCCCGATAGTTGTAAAAAAACACCTGTGGCACCATATGTAGTGGCTGGAGAGCTCGAACCGAATAATGCGTTCATCCAAAATTTGGACATCGCTTTACCGTCAACCACGAATTTTCATCAAAATAAATGCTATACACAATTGAAATTATCGCATAGCTGCTTAACGCATTCACACCTTTTCAAGAAACAATCACCACCAATATGTAGTTATTGCAAAATTTCCCCCTTATCGACCTATCATCTAATCGTGGAATGTCCAGCCCTTCATAACCTTCGATCAAGGTGCTTTTCACCTGTCAATGCATTGGAAACACTGAATAATCCATCACACCAGAACATCAACAACATCCACAATTTCCTCAGTCTTTTAAATCTCCATTATAAAACCCACACAAATGTTCCAAATTTTTGTGTGGTTACGGGTCTGTTCGAGGATGCTTTGGACATTTTTACCGAATGTTTTCCTAGTGGCCCTGTTTACAGCGATATTATGTTTATCGTAGGCAAGTATGGAATATATAAAAGTCCTATCTATCTATATCCCTCGCAAATTTTTAATCCAATCACTATTTTATCGGTTCATACGCCTAAAATTTAAAAAACACCCCCTAAATACACAAGTTTTTTTGTGGGAAAAAGTGTTTAAATCCACACAGGCTGAGTGTCAGCAACGCCGACTGATACTTTTTTACTTGTTATACCCTCAGCATTTATACTAATACCCTAGACAGACGGCAGCGTTAATTTGCATTAACTGCCTTAATTCAAATTAATTCGTGCATTATCCACATTCTTAATGTACAAAATCGAGCTGCATTTAAAAGACATTTAGGTATTTCAATATGGCAATGCCGTAGAAGATAGCCCATATTCATATGGAGGAGAGAGCATATTCATGCTCTGAGACACAAGGAAAACAAAAAATACATTGCAAACAACAACAAAACAGCAATCAGCTGTTTCGTAAATGCAGAAACTGTCGTCTGTCAGGCCAAAATTAAATACAGTTATTAATGCAAATTAACGCTGCCGTCTGTCTAGGGTATAACGAGGGTATATCACAAATATTGTCAATTATTTCATATTCCATTTCCAAAAAAGGTTAAATTTTTTCCCGCTATGTCAACGATGTTTGGTACATAGGTTAAGAAAAAATTCCCCAGTACGAATCTGCTCGCGAGCCAATTTTTGATTGTTGCGGACAAAAGTTATGGCGGTTTTATTTCGGCTTTTAAGCAGGGGTTCGGAGTCGAGCAATTTTGCTGGTCGGAGCCGACTCCGACTCCGGGCAAAATTTTTTCCACGTTATAGTAATATAACATTAAATTTGGAACAATAATTTTTTTCTAAAAATCTATATTTATCTTAAAAGATATAAGAATAAATAATAAAAATATAGAATATAAGTTAAAGGACAATTCACAGGATATTTACTATCCTCTGAAGTATAACCTATTCATCCCTACTTTGTTGATCCAATTTGTTCTTTACATTTTTGCAGACAAAAGTAAAGCTCTATGACAATCGAACTAAGATTGGACCTTTAACCTCTTTCGTCAGAAGACTTACTGGTCTTCTCTTACTGGACTTCACAAATGGAATTGGTATTCTCATCTTTATGATAAGTCATCCTTGTCTTCTATTAAAGATATTGTGGTCTGGAACTTAAGATCTGGGGGAGGAAAAATTCCTTTTCGGAATTAAAGCCCAATTGAGAACCCCAAAAGATCCCATAGCTGAAATTTCTGAGTTATGACATAATGAATTTTTTGATTGACCCCCAATAATCTCTGAGAAAATAGCTTTATATCTCCGTTTGGAGATATTGTTTAATCATTTTTCACCATTGTTTTCAGTTAAATAGAATGAGGAACCTTTCGAATATGCTGTCCTTCTAGCTCAAAAATGTTCCACCGAAATCGATATTGTCACGTTTTCATTGTCCTTTATCAGTTTTACCAGTTACTTTCTCAATAAAACGTATGTTTATGTATTTCGGTAAATGAATTTCGGATGGTTACGCTTCTGAACTAGGGCATCATAAATTCGTAGTTGGTCAATGACAGATTCATCCCGCCATAGCTCAGAAGTCTGACAAACGGCGAATCTTTCTTCTAGGATTCGTTATATACTCAATGAGGGCTATAGATGTAGACATTTAAATAACCGGATATATACGCCAGGAACAGATACAGTTCATGTGTATCCGAGTTTTTTACGCAACCAATTGCATATACGAAATTCAATGAATTACATAATTACAGAGATTTCATGAGGAAGGATCAGGTAAAAGTGATAAAGGACAATGAAAATATGATAATATCGATTAGTCCTAGTGGACCGACCTTACATAAAATTTTCCTAGCAACATTTTTGTAGAATATTTTCATGTACGAAACCTCATCGTGTGCTAATTTTTCAGTTCCAGAAAACATAAATCTGCTTACGTGCTGCGTGGTGAACACAATATATCTGAAATATTTAAATAAAATTACCCACTCCTCACCCATGTGAGCGCTGAATTTTAGCTTAGAATAAATATAAAAAAAGTAGCATAGAATATGTGGTGAAATTTTTAAGTCAATCGGAACAATATTGCCTTATTATGAGCGTTGGATGGGAACAATTTATTTTATTTTCTATGTAGCATATAAACTGTGTTTTTCTCGAATTTGGCCACAAAAATATATGACAATTTGTTTCTTAGTTATCGAGCTAGGGTTGGCACACAAAATGCTTTAATAAAAACAGGTTTTCGTAGACTACCTCAAATTTTCGCAATTTTTTTCTCTTTCAGATAAAGAAACAGTTCTGCCAAAAAGTTACTTAGTTTTCTCGGAAAAGAAAATCATGAAAAATGGATTTTAATGAGCTTTACAACTGGGGGTCTCCTTTTAAGGCTAAGCACACTAAAATGTTGGCTTACATCCAGTTTGAAACTTGTTCCAGTTTGCAACTTATAGCCCAGTTTGAAACTCGTAGTCCTTACGATTTGTATTCCCCCTTCATTTTCACATATTTTGAAAGCTTAAAGATTTTCTCACGCTGAAGAATTCCGTCCAGAATATGCTTGTGCAAAAAAAGGAAAACCGACAAAAACTTTCTAACTTTGCTATTTTTCAATGTAAGATTCGACAGAAAAAATATTGATATGTTAAAATGTATTCGAACGAATGAATATGTAAGGAAAAACTAACACATTAGTCTATATAGGCCCAAATATAGGAAAAAGTTTAAAATTTGTGCACATTTTATTCATTTTTAGTGGTATAGAAATTTACTCTCGAAGTCGCCGTGGAGTCGGAGCCGGAGTCGTGAAAAAACTCGTCTGGAGTCGGAGTCGCAGTCGAGCCAAAATTACCTCGACTACGAAACCCTGCTTTTAAGAAAGAAAATATTATAAAAAGGCTAATTATTTTAATAAGCTCAATTGTTACTTAAAAGTTCTCTCGAAGTTACTTCAGTGAGCAGATTGCATAATACACGTAAAATTTTACTCAGAATTCGCGGAATGTATAAAAAATTGATCAATTATGGAATATAAGTTAACCTTTTCAAAATAAAGTTACATTTACCGGTAATAAAATTACATAAAAAATTTTTGTACATCAAAACTTCACGGCGAATCAAATGAGACTAAAATCATACAGATTGGTATTATAGTTTCGATGTTACAGCCAAAATAAGGACATATTTTGGTCAAAAAAATAATTTATTTTTTTGTAGTTGAAAATATTGGCCAATAAAATAGACGGATTTTGCTTTATAGATTTTCATATTAAGACTTTCTCATTGAGGAAGATAATCGGGTCTCAAGGCTTCTAAAATTAAATAGATGCCAAATAACCCATTTTAATTTATATGCATTTTAAAATACGTGTAAATCGCGTAATTATCAAAATCATTTTGTCGGCATGTGATTTTCATGGCAAGACCATGTATTTTAAGTTGTATACATATATTTTTCGAAATTTAATTTGGAGGCTAATATGTAGCATTGGCTGCATCTTAGCATTAAAAAGCCTATAAAATATCGCTAATTTGCGCAAAGTGCACACAAGTCATCCGGCTTCAGTGTCACCATGAAAATCTACATCGATATACCTATATATATTTCAAGCCGATTAATCAAGAACCGTTAATTTAGCATCAAACACCATTTTTGGGATAAAATTTTTATAGCTCCTTTATCAGTGAAGTTTTTATATCTCTGTTTCCGCAAAACGAAAATGCTGTATCAGTTTTTTCATTGCTGTGGAAATTACCCCAGAAAACGCGATAAAATACTCGATATTTTGAGAAACAATTTTAGATGATTTTCCGACTTTGGAATTTCTCGTAAATCGCGTTTAAGTAGATAGTAGATATCACTGTGCAACATTTTTAAGGTGATCTTGTGCAAACAATTCGAACTGAGGATTTTTTGAAAGTACAGACCCAAACGACAACAAACCCTAGTTGGGTTTTGTTGTGTCAGATCCAGCTCGGATTTTATGGCCCCATCTAAACATGGTTAAATATTGAGTTTTTAAAGAAATTCGGGGCTATATCTCTGAAACCAATGCGAATCTTCTTCTGATCTCTGAAGCAAATTTGTAGATAAGGACAAGAATAAAATATTTGGGGAAATAATGAACTCGGAAAACAACATTTATTGCCTCAAATTTCAAAATATATGCAAAAATTCCACAATTTTTATACATTTCGCTCCGTATCTCCAAAGCCGTTAATTTTCTCTGAACATTTTCTTTTGGAAAAATATTCCCTGGAATGCAATACACAACTCAGAACATGTCATTGTTGTAAAATGCCTCTATGCCGTTGTTTTCAGTACATTTTTCAACGACGATTTAATAAACATGTCAATAATGTAGTGAAATCCGAAATGCGAGAATAAACTGTTGGTGTGAACTGTGTTTGAAATACGTGTTGTAAAAGATATGATGCAAAATACCGCTGAAACAACATGAAATAAGCATTTTAGAGTTTTAGAATGTTCTAAAGAATTGTTGAGAACTTTATTTGGAAAATTTTTGCAAAAGGTTACTTGGTTCAACTCCCAATAGTTTAGCCGATACTAACCAGAATTTCAGCAATTATGTAAAATTTTCTATATTTTATAGATTTTGATGCCCTAGATGGAGTTTTTCTTATGTGGTGTCTTCAAAAGATAAGTTCTACTAGTTTAGGGCTACAATATTGCTAAAGACAGCAAGGCCAAATTCCTATTCGTTTCTGAGATAAAGGCCTGATCAATGCAAAAAAGTGTAGATTTAGCCCGGTTTAGATGAGGCCATAAAATCCGAACTGGATCTGACAGGACAAAACCCAACTGGGGTTTTTGTAGTCTAAATATGAACTTTCAAAAAATCCATCCTAGAAGTTGTTTGCATTTTCAGTGTTGCATAGTGTATTAGACCCGAAAAATATGATTTTTAGAAAAATGTTCGCACAAAATTTTCGCATTTGGATGCAGATTTCTATGAAGCTGTGCAGACTACATTCACAATATACGGATCGCAAGTACTACAACCCTATAAATGATTTCTTGAAACCCCTGTTTGCGGAACGCAACTACAAGCAAATGTAAAAAAAAAATGGAAATCTGGCTTCAAAATGTCAGCATCATTTAATGGTAGAAGCAGATCACATTTTGAAAAGTAATACATTGTGAGATTATCCGTATTTAGATTGCTTCCACTTATACTTTGACAGGAAAATCGTTAGAAGCGTGGTTTACTCACAAATCGAGAGAAAACAAAAAAAGACAAGTTGGCTTCAACCCATTTTTATACCCTCCGCCATAATATGAAAGATATAATTAAATTTGTCATTCCGTTTGTAACACATGGAAATATTCATCGGAGACCCTATAAAGTATATATATTCTTGATCAGGGTAAAATTCTAAGTCGATAGAACTACGAAAGAAGTAAATAAAACACGATAGTTTTTAGTAAAAGGTTGGCTCAATTGCGGGTGTTGCTTGCAAGACAAGCTGTCGATCGATCTCTTCTTGTTGTTTTATTTATTAGTTACTAGCAAAATGCCCGCTACTTCGTATGCGGAAAAGAAATAATATTCAAATAAACATTTAATATGGTGAACACTGAACATTTTTATGTATTTATAGCTATTTAAATTGATATTTAATTTCTTTCAGTACTGTTCGTGCATGTTTTGTTCGAATCTCAAAAAAAAACCTCTAAACTTCAACAGCGACCTACATTTTAAATTTCAGTCCGAATTTTGGAATTTGTGATATCAAAAAGTAGAAAACCGATCGATTCCCCGGTCAGGCAACATCAAATTTTCGACGGTTGCAAATTACCCCTCAGTAATGTTGGCGACATTTACTGAGTATTTCAGTCATGTAAAACTTCTCTACAAATGGTGTAGTAAGGCACGCCGTTCGGACTCGGCGATAATCAGTACGTCCCATATCATTGATCTAATATGAATCGGGGTGCACTCATTGATATGAGAGAAGTCTCCCTTGTCCCGTCTGGGATGTTTCTGAAACAATTATTACATTATTTAGAAACCGAATTCGTGTTAACATAGAAACAATAGAACATTATTCAGTAAAATTTTTAGAATCCAGAACCTTAGCTCATTAGCTTGTTACAGTTTTAGCTCTACTTGTTCACCCAATGTCAATAGTATTACATGTGGAAACCTTTCATACATTTAAAGGTGGATTTTAATAAACATTCTGATCCAATCTCAACAGTGATCCTCACAACAAATTTCAATTATCGATTCACCCAATACCAGTGCTTCAATATTTAGTATTACTTAATACTCCTAGTACATTTATTGTACGACCACTTCTAAAAATGAACCTGCCAAATAGATGATATACCTATTCCTTAGCCCAATACCAAATTGATTGCAATTTTGTACTTTTCACACACTAATTATATTATTCCAGCTTCATTGCTACACCAACGTCAAATTTAATACCATTGTGTATTTCTCAATAAGTCAGCCAGCCCTAAGCCTAATTTCAGAATTTGTATGCATTTAAAAAAAAAAATCTTATCTAAACACCAACAACATCCCTCAACAACAATTCGAAATTCCACTTTATCCCTTCAACGCCAAACTGGTACCAAATTCAGTACCTATAATATGTATAAGTTAACTACTGCCTTTTATCCAAAACATAATCCCAACCGCAATTTAGTATTATTCGTATACATAAGTACGTACACATAATATCGAATTTCACAATTTCAACTCTACTAATTTACACAATAACAGTTTGAACCAAATTCTGTGCCATTTTGTAATTTTGTAAGTATATCCACAACCACATCCATATCTCAACCCTACACATCAAGAGGGTCTATAATACCAAATTTCCGAATTCCATCTCTATTCATAATACCATTAATACTTTTCGTATGAAAGTACGAATTTCAATAACTATCTCCAACAGTAATTCCAAATTTCAGGATACTACCCTATCCATCCACCTAAAACTAAATTGTACGAAATTAAGTACCATTTAGTACTTTTCGTAACCATAAGTACGAACTTCCAAAACTATCTCAGTCCTACACTCCAACAGTAATCTAAAATTCAGGATTCCAGCTCTCTCCGTTCACCCAAATATAAATTGTACCAATTTGCTACCACTTAGTACATTCCGTGCACATAAGTACGAATTTCCAAAACTTCCTTAACCCTACACTCCAACAATAACCTTAACTCGAAATTCCAGGATTCCTGCTCTATCCGTTCAACCAAATATAGATTGTACTAAATTAAGTGCCATTTAGTACATTCCATACCCATAAGTACGAATTTCCAAAACTACCTCAATCCTACAGTCCATAAGTAATCTTAATTATAAGTTTCAGGATTCCAGCTCTAGCTGTTTACCCAAATCCAAAATGTACAAAACTTAGTACCATTTAGTACTTTCCGTACCCATAAGTACGAACATCCGAAACTACCTCAATCCTACACTCCATAAGTAATCATAATTCCAAATTTCAGGATTCCAGCTCTATCGGTCCACGTAAATTTCAATTGTACCAAATTTAGTACTTTCCGTACCCATAAGTACGAATTTCCAAAACTACCTCAATCTTTATTATAAATTATAAATTTCAGTATTCCAGCTCTATCTGTTCACCCAAATCCAAATTGTTCCAAATTCAGTACATTTAGTACCTTCCGTACCCATAAGTATGAATTTCCAAAACTACCTCAATCCTTCACTCCATCAGTAACCTTAATTCCAGATTTCAGGATTCCAGCTCTATCCGTGCACCCAAATCCAAATTGAGTACCATTTAGTACTTTCGTACAAATTTCCACAACTTGTTCAATCCTACAGCCCAATAGAAATCTTAATTCAATATTTCAAGATTCCAGCTCTGTCCGTTTACCTAAATTTAAATTGTACCAAATTTAGTACCATTGTACCAAATTTAGTATTTTCCGTACCCATAGGTACGAATTTCCAAGATTAACTCAATCCTACAGTCCAACAGTAATCTTGATTCCAAATTACAGGATTCACCTATATACATTCTTCCAAATCCAAATTGTACCAAATTCACGACCGTTTAGTACTTTTCGTACGAATAAGTACAAATTTTCAAAACTACCTCAATCCTATACTCTAACAGTAATAATAATTCAAAATTTCAGGATTCCACCCCTATCCATTCACCCAAATCCAAATTGTACCAAATTTAGTGCTTTTCGTACACATAAGTACGAATTTCCAAAAATAACCCTCATATCTCAATCCTACTCTTCAATAGTAGTCTTAATTTTAAAATTCAAGTTTCCAGCTTTATCCGTTCACTCAAATCCAAATTGTACTAAATTTAGTACAATTTAGTACTTTTCGTACACATGATAACGAATTTCCTTTCATAAACACCACCTCCCATCCTTTATTTCCATACAAATTTCAAGATTCTAGCTATAGCCGTTCAAAATATACAACTGGTACCAAATTTTATAATTTTTAGTACTTTTCGTACACTTCTAAGTCGAAATTCCAAAAACCGAGCCTTATCTCACGCCTACATACCAACACCAACCTACACTCAAAATTTCAAGCTTCTAGCTTCATCCGTTTCGTCTGGGCATTGATTATAAGGCGGTCAGCCACACAAATGAGACAATTTTTAGTACATTTTAGTGCTTTTCGAATCCTTCTAGGACGAATTTCCAAAAACCCAGCCTTATCGAGCACCTTCGCCCCAAGATTAACCCTCACACAAAATTTCAAGATTCTAGCTTCAGCCGTTTCGTCTGAGCGTTGATTATTAATCAGTCAGCCACACAAATGCTACCATTTTTAGTACATTTTTGTGCTTTTCGCACCCTTGTAGGACAAAAGTTCCAAAAACCCAGCCTTATCGTGCAACTTCGCCCCAAGACTAACAAACAAACAAACAAAACATTGTTCCACAACATCCCATACGGGACAAGGGAGACTTCTCTCATATCAATGAGTGCACCCCGATTCAGATTTAGCTCAATGATATGGGAACTACTGTTTATCGCCGAGTCCGAACGGCGTGTCCTAAGACACCACTTATAGAGAAGTTTTTCAAGGCTGAAATACTCAGGAAATGTCGCCAACATTACTGAGGGGTATTTTGCCACCGTTGAAAAATGTTTGGTGTTGCCTGGCCGGGGAATCGCACCACCGACCTTCTGCGTGCAAGGCGGGCGTGCATACCATTGCACCACGGTGGCACCCGTGGCACCCCAAGACTAACACTCACACAAAATTTCAGGTTTCTAGCTTCAGCCGTTTCGTCTGGGATTTGATTATTAGGCGGTCAGCCACACAAATTTGACAATTTTTAGTACATTTTAGTGCTTTTCGCATTCTTGCAGGACGAATTTCCAAAAACCCAGCCTTATCGAGCACCTTCGCCCCAAAACTAACTCTCACACAAAATTTGGGAATTCTAGCTTCAGCCGTTTCGTCTGGGCGTTGATTCTAAGTCGGCCCCTCACCCAAATTTGACCATTTTTAGTACATTTTAGTGCTTTTCGCACCCTTGTAGTACGAATTTCCAAAAACCCAGCCTTATCGAGCACATTCGCCTCAAGACTAATCCTCACCCAAAATTTGGGAATTCTAGCTTCTGCCGTTTCGTCTGGGCGTTGATTCTTAGTCGGCCCCCCACACAAATGGTACCATTTTTAGTACATTTTAGTACTTTTCGTACCGTTCTAGGACGAATTTCCAAAAACCCAGCCTTATCGAGCACCTTCGCCCCAAGACTAATCCTCACCCAAAATTTGGGAATTCTAGCTTCAGCCGTTTCGTCTGGGCGTTGATCCTTAGTCGGCCCCCCACACAAATGGTACCATTTTTAGTACATTTTAGTACTTTTCGTACCCTTTTATGACGAATTTCCAAAAACCCAGCCTTATCGAGCACCTTCGCCCCAAGACTAATCCTCACACAAAATTTGGGGATTCTAGCTTCAGCCGTTTTGTCTGGGCGTTGTAGATCTGTCAGTCTTCACTTTACTCTTTTATATATATAGACTAGCAAAATGCCCGCTACTTCGTATGCGGAAAGGATATAAAAAACAAATAAACAATATATAATATGGAAATGACAAACACTGAAAATTTGGTCGCACTAATACCAATTTTAATCAATATTTATTTTTATCTTAGTACTGTACGTACCCCTTAAGTTCGTTTTTAAAAAAGATTAGCCGTATCTCACCCTTACACATTAACAGCGAGATCAACGTTGCACACCAATACACACCCTAACTCCAAAAAATAAAAATTCCAGCACTGTCCCTACACCCAAAAACAAATTGAGTACCATTAAGTAATTTTCGTATACTTATGGTACGTATTTCGACGACATATCTCAGCCATACACGGACATTAATACAAAATAATTACAGTAAATTCCATAATAATTACAGTAATTCCAAATCTCAAGATTCCAGCTGTATCCGTTCGTCCAATTCCAAATTGTACCAAACTTAGTATCAAGTCGAACTCTTCGTATCCATAAGAAAGATTTTCCAAAACTACCTCAATCCTTCACTTTAGTAGTAATCTTACTTCCAAATTTCAGGATTCAAACTCTATCCGTTAAACCAAATTAAAATTGTACTAAATTTAGAACAATTTAGAATTTTCGTACCAATTTTCAAAACTTCCTCAACGCAACAGGGCTACAATAATCATACTTTCAAATTGCAGGATTCCACCGCTATCCGTTCACCTACATACAAATTGTACTAAATTTAGTACCATTTAGTGATTTTCGTAACCATAAGTTTGCTTTTTCAAAACAACCTGAATCCTACTCTTCGACTGTAATCGTAATTCCAAATTTCAGGATTCCAGCTCTATTAATTCACCCGAATCCAAATTGTATCAAATTTAGTACCATTTCTTTCCCAAACAAAAATTTCAGGATTCCAGCTCTACCCGTTCACCCAAATCTACATTGTACCATATTTAGTACCATTTAGTACTTCTCGTACGCACACGTACGACTTTTCAAAATTTCCTCAATACTACACTCCTACAGTAATCTTAATTCCTAATTTCAACACTATCCGTTTACTAAAATTCAAATTGTACCGAATTTAGTGCTTTCTGTACCCATAAGTACGAATTTCCAAAACTACCTCAATTCTACTGTCCGACAGTAATCTTAGTTCCAAATTTCAGAATTCCAGCTTTATCCGTTCATCCAAATCCAAATTGTACCAAATTTAGTACCATTTAGTACTTTTCGTACTCAAAGGTACGAATTTCTAAAACTATCTCAATCCTACACCCCTACAGTAATCTTAATTCAAAACTTTAGGATTCCAGCTCTATCCGTTCACCCAAATCCAAATTTAGTACTGCTCGTAATCATAAATACGAACTTCCAAAACCATTTCCTTATTTCAATGCCATTTCCCAACCTTGATACTTAAAATTCAGGATTCCAGTTCTATCCGTTCACCCAAATCCAAATTGTAATAAATTTAGTACCATTTAGTACTTTTCGTACACATAAATACGAATTTCCAAAATTTCCCCAATCCTATGATCCAACAGTAATCTCAATTTCAAATTTCAGGATTCCAGCTCTGTCCGTTCACTCGAATCCCTATTGTACCAAATTTAGTACTTTTCGAACACATAAGTACGAATTTCCAAAACCACCCTCATATCTCAGTCCTACACTTCACAGTAATCTTAATTCCAAATTTCAGGTTTCCAGCTACATACATACGTTCACCCAAATCCAAATTGTACTCAATTTAGTACCATTTAGTACTTTTCGTACCCATAAGTACGAATTTTCAAAACTACCTCAATTCTACACCCCACCAGTAATCTCAATTCCAAATTTCGAGATTCCAACTATATCCGTTCACCCAAATCCCCATTGTCCCAAATTTAGTACCATTTAGTACTTGTCATTCACATAAGTAAGAATTTCAAAAACTTCCCCAGTCCTACACTCCAACAATAATATAAATTCCAAATTTCAGGAATCCAGCTCTATCCGTTCACTCAAATCCAAATTGTACTAAATTTAGTACCAATTATTACTTTTCGTACACTCAAGTTTCCAAAAACCCTTTGGTGCATCTTTCTTACTCTTCATCAGTGATCCTCAGTCCAAATTTGAGGAATCAAGCCCTACCCGTTCACCCAAATCGAAACTGTACCAAATTTAGTGCTATTTAGTATTTTTCGTATCCTATGTACGAATTTCCAAAACTTCCACAATATTAAACTCCACCAGTAATCTCAGTTCCAAATTTAGAGATTCCAGCGCTATCCGTTCACCCAAATCCCCATTATACAAAATTTAGTTCCATTTAGTACTTTCCGTACACATAAGTACTAATTTCCAAAACCACCTTCATATCTCAATCCTACACTTCAACAGTAATATTAATTCCAAATTTCAGGTTTCCAGCTCTATCCGTTCATTAAAATCCAAATTGTACTAAATTTAGCACCATTTAGTACTTTTCGTACCCATAAGTACGAATTTTCAAAACTACCTCAATCCTACACCCCACCAGTAATCTCAATTCCAAATTTCGAGATTCCAGCTATTATCCGTTCACCCAAATCCCCATTGTATCAAATTTAGTACCATTTAGTACTTTCATACACGAATTTCCAAAAGTTCTTCAATCCTACACTCCAACAGTTATCTCAATTCCAAATATCAGGATTCTAGCTCTATCCGTTCACCCAAATCCCTATTGTACCAAATTTAGTACTATTTAGTACTTTTCGTACACATAAGCACGAATTTCCAAAACTACCCTCATATCTCAATCCTACACTACAACAGTAACCTTAATTCCAAATTTCAGGTTTCCAGCTCTTTACGTTCACCCAAATCTAAATTGTACTAAATTTAGTACTTTTCGTACACATGATTGGTAATTTTCCAAACCATTTCCTTTTAGAAGCACCACTTCCCAACCTTGATTTCCATACCAAATTCCTATATTCCTATATTCCTGGGGCCTATTATTGATTTCATTAATTATTTAGCGATTTCATCAAATTACAGATTTTGAAATTGAAAATTGAATAGTTATGAATGTACATCTCCATATACGATAAAATTCTTAATTGCAAATAAATCGTGGTAATATGCACAATTCTATTGCACTTTCATTGATTTGCAAACATTTAGTTATTACCAAAAAGTCAGGTCCATACAGTTTTTAGTTGTTGTTATTTCTGGCCGATTTCTGAATTTATTCCCCTAATGTTGTCTTCAACAGCAACTCATTTGTTCATTTGCGTAATTGATGTTTATACACCATTATCACCAACTGCGACATCTGTTGCAATGGAAGATAACAAATGTCTTGTCTTTCTATTATTTAGTGGTTTACGATAAAATAAGTGCGCCTAGAAGTAAACTACAAAATTTGAAATTATGTGTGATCTCTTACGATATCAAGAAGTTATGGCATTGTTAATTTTACACATGTCTTGCAGAGGGCCAACTAAGTGAATAAGTACGTAATAGTAATGAAAAATAAGGATTTTTGTTGTTGTTATTTTTTGTGGTTCCAGGACGAATTTTCTAAAACCCGGCCTTATCTCGCACATTTGCATCAACAGTGACCCACTGGTAAAATTTCAAGCTCCTAGCTTTAGCCGTTTTGGCTGGGCGTTGATGATGAGTCAGTCAGTCAGTCAATCACTTATCACCAAGCTCATTTATATATATAAGATATAGATATATAAATGTTTTGTGTTGACATCTGCATAGATGATTCAAGAGGGCGGTTGATAAGTGAATAGTCGTTGAAATCTCTCATGTTATTACAGGGGTGTAATAAATGGAAATGACGAGATGTCAACGAATATGTCTATGAAATTCATAGGACCAATTTAAATGAAATAATCAATTCCGCCCGTCTGTTGAAATCAAGATTCAGCTCGCAATTTTAAAGATAGAGCTTTGCAATTTGGTATAGAAGTTTCTATTACTCCTAGGATGTTTGGTATTGCACGCTCCACGTTTTGATTTAGCCTCATTTTCACACCAAAATTGCTGAAATTTGGTACTTAGTCTTCGTTGGGGGTATACAGAAATGTGTCAGTATAGGTCTACGCCTTCATATAGCCCCCATAGAACGGGACCTCCCGATTTTCGGTATTTTCAAGGGTGTGGCCTCAATATTTCACCGAAATGGCTCAAATTTTGTATTAAGTCTTCGTTAGGGGTATGAAACTTTACACCTGAAATATGTCCGCATGGGTCCACGTCTTCATGTAGCCCCCATACAACGGTACCTCCCGATTTTCGGTATTTTGAAAGTTGTAGCCTCAATATCCCACCGAAATGACTGAAATTTTAGTGTTTGTTGAATGTATACAACATTCCCCTAGAAATTTGTCGGTACAGGTATATGCCTTCATATAGCCCTCATAGGAAGGTGCCTACAGATTTTCGGTATTTTGAGGGTTGTGGCCACAATAACCCATCGAAATAGCTGAATACTTAGCCTTTATTGGGGGTACAATGCTTTCCATATGAAATTTGTCGGTAAAGCTTTACGCCTTCATATAGCCCCCGTAGAACGGTGCCTCCCGATTTTCGGTATTTTGAAGGTTTTGGCTTCAGTATTCCATCGAAATGACTGAAATTTGGTATTAAGTCTTCAAATTTGTCGGTATATGTCCGCGCCTTTATACAGCCTTCATAGAACGGTACCTCCCAATATTCGGTACTTTTAAGGATATCGCCTCAATATTCCACCGAAATGGTTGAAATCTGTTATTTAGTGTATTTGGGGGTATACAACATTCCCCTAGGAATTTTTCGGTACAGGTCCACGCCTTCATGTTGCCCCCATAGAACTGTACCTCACGATTTTCGGTATTTTGAGGTTTTTGGCCCCAACAACCCAGCGGAATGACTGAAATTTGATAAGAACCTTTCCGATTAAAATCCGTCGGTGTAGAAGGGAACCTCCCGATTTTCGTGATTCTGAAGGTTGTGAAGTCAATATTCCACCGAAATGACTGACATTTGTTATTTAGCCTTTCATGGGGTTATAAAATATTCCAGTACAGATCCACGTCTTGCTATATCCCTCATTGAGGCGTACCTCTTGATTTACAAAAGGTCAAGAACAAAAATATTTTGGAGGTTTTAGACACTTTATCTTACCGAAATATCGGAAATTTGGTTTTTAGTCTTCTTTCCGCCAGCAATTTTTCGGTATAGATCGACGTTGTGATATAGCCCCCATAGAGCGGTACCTCCCAAATTTCGGTTTTTTGAAGGATAGCCACATTGTTTTACAGAAATTGCTGACATTTCGTATTTAGTCTTCTTCATAAACGAAAGGCCGAACTTAACGCCGTTCTTATTTGTTTAACATAAATATAGCCACATCTTCCAAACATTTAATTTTATCCAAAAATATTTCATTTGTAAAATATACAATCACAAGACGCGTGTTCAAAAATGGTAAATCTTGGTTTCAGCTATGTTAAATTTTCAAAAATATTGGTGATATTTTATGCTGTAGAAAAAATTTCGACTTTAGAATCACCCGTTTTTCCCTTATCAAAAGAAACGCTTTAATAAGCCTCTCACGAGTTGTAGTAATTAAAGACCACCAATTAAAATATTTGAATTTAGAATTATGCCTTAGAATTTATGCTACCGGGTGTATACACTCTAGGTCAAAATGTGCCACATCAAAATAATGTTTTTAGGCCCCAAGTATGTTTGGACGAAATCCGTTGCAAGCAATTTGGAGTTGATTTAGCCCTGTCCGTCCGTCTGTCTGGCTGGTGCGCACGATAACTCTCGAACGAATGGACGGATTTGGTCTAAAATTTGGCGTTAGTACTATTTTATCCAAACTTAGTTCGAAGATGAGCCATATCTTTCCACACCTTCTCCACAAAAGTTCGAAAATGTTCGGAACAATTGTGCGCATGATAACTCTTGCAGCAAGTAACCGATTTGGTCCATACTTTGCACATCGTGAAATTTCTACCAGACATAGATGAGATGCCAATATGGACTCCATCGGTCCACTCCTTCGGGTACCTCCCACACAAAATTCCGGAAAAGTTCAGTAACAACTTGTATTCATTGTCCCCCACACGGCGGTAGAAGTTTTGCAAAGGCAATTCCATACTTCTTGAGAAAACAGCCAGAAAGGTGTAAAAAACCCCTTGGCACTATATGTAGTGGCTGGAGAGCACGATGACTCTTGAACTGATCAACCGATTTTGTCCAAAATTTGGCCTTCGTCATATTTTGCCCAAACTTAGTTTTAGTTCGAAGATGGGCAATACTGGCCCCCAACATTTCAAAAAATATCACTAAATTGGTATGCACGATATCTCTTGAATGGTCCAAACTTTGTCTAAATTTACTTTTACTTAAAAAATGGCCCATATCGGTCCTCTCCTTAGGGTACCGCCCCAACAAAAGTTCAAGATTTGTGTCTAAGTACAGTTTAGGGTCTGTTCGAAAATCCTTTGGAAATGTATACCGATACTGCCCGTTTTGGTCCTGTTTTCAGCGACATAATGTTTTATGAGAACAAGTCCATGCTTCCTGGCACATTGGTCCAAAAGTTATACGATAAGAAATGACTATCGAAAAGAAATGACTCCCAAAATAAGATCCACTTCCATAATGGACTATATCGGTCCATTCCTTTAAGTACCTCCTCCGCAACATCTTTGAACTTTAATCCTAATCCACATTTTTGTCGGCAAGTTCATATGTCCAAAAAGGGTCACAAAATACTGAAAATACCCTAAATACATTCGATCTGTCCGTAGATGAAAGTTTCAATTCACATAGGCTGTGGGTATATCTCTGTCAGCAAAGCCGACTGATACCTTTTTACTTGTTATACCCTCCACCATATGGAGGGTATAATTAAATTTGTCATTCCGTTTGTAACACATCGAAATATTCGTCGGAGACCCTATATAGTATATATATTATTGATCAGCATAAAATTCTATGTCGATTTGACCATGTCCGTCTGTCCGTCCGTCCGTCAGTCCGTCCGTCTGTCTGTTGAAATCAAGATACAGCTCGCAATTTTAAAGATAGAGAGTCAAAATTTGGTACAGAAGTTTTTATTACTTGCAGGATGATTGGTATTGAAAATGGGATATATCGGTCCACGTTTTGATATAGCCCCCATAGAACGGTACCTCCCGATTTTCGGTATTATTAAGGTTTTAGCTTCATTATCCTACCAAAATGGCTGAAATTTGGTACGTAGTCTTCTTTAGGGGTATAAAACTTTCCCCCAACATTTTGTCGGTATCGGTCCACACCTTCATATAGCCCCCATAGAACGGTACCCCCCGATTTTCGGTATTTTTAAGGGTTTAGCTTCATTATCCTACCAAAATGGCTGAAATTTGGTACGTAGTCTTCTTTAGGAATATAAAACTTTCCCCCAGAATTTTGTCGGTATCGGTCCACAGCTTCATATAGCCCCCATATAACGGTACCTCCCGATTTTCGGAATTTTGAAGGTTTTAGCTTCATTATCCTACCAAAATGGCTGAAATTTGGTATGTAGTCTTCTTTAGGGGTATAAAACTATAAAACCAGAATTTTGTCGGTATCGGTCCACACCTTCATATAGCCCCCATATAACGGTACCTCCCGATTTTCGGTATTTTGAGGGTTTGAGCTTCATTATCCTACCAAAATGGCTGAAATTTGGTACGTAGTCTTCTTTAGGGGTATAAAACTTTCCCCCAGAATTTTGTCGGTATCGGTCCACACCTTCATATAGCCCCCATAGAACGGTACCTCCCGATTTTCGGTATTTTGAAGGTTTTGAAGGTACCTCCCGATTTTCGTAATATTGAAGATTGTGACGTCAATATGCATCGAAATGGCTGAAATTCGTTATTTCGTCTTCCAAGAGTTATAAAATATTCCAGAAGAATATTATCAGTATAGGTCCACGTCTTCATATATCCCCATAGAAGCGTACTTCTTGGTTTTCGGTATTTTTTAAGTTTTAGCCACATTCTCTTACCGAAATATAGGAAATTTGGTATTTAGTCTTCTTTGAGCCTAAAAACTTTCCGTCAGAAATTTGTCGGTATATATCGACGTTTTGAAATAGCCCCCATAGAATGGTGCCTCACATTGTTTTACCGAAATTGCTGAAATTTAGTATTAAGTCTTCTTCATACACGAAAGGAAACTAATTATTCCATTTTACTTCAATACAACTTGTGGTGGAGGGTATAACAAGTTCGGCCCGGCCGAACTTAACGCCGTTCTTACTTGTTTTTCATTCACATTTTTCCCGTTCACAACAATAATCACATGAAATTCACATTTTTATTAATAATTACATTAACAAGGATTTAAATTTTACAAAAAATTTACATATCGCTCATTTACTCAAAGATTAACACATCTCAAAAAATCCAGTTTCGAGAAAAACGCATTTTGAGTTGGCGACTGAAATTTTACATCCCAACATAAAAAGATTATTACACAAAATATAAAATAACTACAGGGACAATATTTTGCAAAGATTTCGTCAGATATTAGTACTAAATTTCTGTGCAAGATCAAGCAAGATTTTAAGTGCTTTAGTGCTTAATAAACTCAACAAAAAATGTTGTTGATTTATGTTAATCTACTAGAAAATATTTGACACAGGACAAAGCAGACGTCGTGTAAAACTAAATCAGAAAACACATTTTTCAAGTTATGTCACTCTTTGAGAAAACGAGCGATATGTATACGACAATATTGTTCCCAAATATAAAGCGTTTTCTGTACCCAATATTTTTGTTGATTCTTAGTTATTTTACAATATAAACGGTTCACTTGGGAAATCAAGTTTTTTTTCTCTGTTCCTCCACAACATATCATTGTTTCAATGAATATGTAACTCTACGTTACGTATGTATGATTGTGTACGTTTTTTCCCCGG
Organism: Musca autumnalis; assembly: GCF_047663935.1. Taxonomy (NCBI): domain Eukaryota; kingdom Metazoa; phylum Arthropoda; class Insecta; order Diptera; family Muscidae; genus Musca; species Musca autumnalis. The sequence goes on along the minus strand of NW_027411977.1, from coordinate 9,807,618 downwards.
TTTCCGTAAAATGAAAAAATGGCAGGTCTCCTAGCGACCGCAAATGAATGAATGAACATCAAAATGTTTTCGATGCTCATTTGTTGTCGGCTTAAATTATTACAAAATTCAATCAGCAGCAGCCACAGAAGTGCCAACCAACCAATGGAATGTTTTATTCAATGATTCCGTTTTTTGGTATGAAGCCTTGCTATTTATACATTCATATAAGCATAATCATACATACATCTATGCAAATTTAAAACCTAAAATATACAGACAGTGGCACTTTTATTCAATTTGTGTTACAGTTATTTAATAAACAATTCCTTACAGCCAATTTACAAAAAAAAAACTTCTTCTTTGGAAAATAAACACATACATATGCGTCTCATCTCAAGAGATTATTGTCTGGCACCAGCTAAACAATATATCTGCCTTTGGTTTCAATAGCTAAAAAAGGACAACGAACTTTTACACTTCAATTGTTGTAATCCTTTGCTTGGGGAGGTGCTCACAAACGCTGGATAAATTTCCCAAAAGCCTTTGGGGTTATTAACAATTACACACAATAAGAGACGGGATATATAATCGGTGTTACAATTGAATAAAGGAAAATCATTTAGACTGTGAACAGATCCTTGCTGCGTACATGTGAAAAGATACAAAAGTGTTCATAGAACTCCCCAAAGGTGTGATAACAAACAAATAAAACAATTTGTTTTGCAAACAATTTACAAATGTGAAATGATAAGGATATATTCGTTCATACGTACGTATGTACAATGGACATACATACATATGTAGGCGGTTTATTCAAGCAACATGGTATTATGGAAAAAAGTTGAAAAGTTCTGTCATATTGTGTAGAATGGGTACGGTAACCAATTTAAACCGAATTAGCAGATTTGTGCATGTTCACAATGTATTTAATTTTGGAAGTTTGATCTTTTTGTCAGTCAATAACACTGTACAACACAAAAAATAATTACAAGATAATTCTGCCAGATTATGAAAGAGGACTGAATTGGCAGATTCCTGGCGTTTAGGTACGATTTAGAGTTTTGGTGTATTCGGGGACCTAAAGTAAAATTTTATGACAAATAATTTTGTAGAATATTTTGATCTGATATGATCACATTTTAAAGGAGTTTTTAAACGTTTTTGAAAAAGGGGCCAAAAGGACCCCATTAGTGACTCGTATGAGGGTTAATTTTTTGTCATAAAATGATACCCCGCATTGTTGTCAGTAATATTGTCAAATACACTTTATACCTAAACTGCAAGAATTCCAAATGGGCGGAAATTGCCTCGCCTATTTAGGTTACTTTACGACGTAAACTTTCACAACGCCGATACAGGCGTCTTCTTTTTTTGGTCCACTTTCATAATCTGTGCGGGGTTTCTTGTAATTAAAAAAAAATTAATTTTGTTGTACTGTGTAATTTTATGAAAATAATTCAAGTTTTACTTCATTTTTCCCAACAATATTTTCCCAAAATTAGGTCATATCAATCCATCATTTCGTAGCGTGCTTCAAAAGGGACCATTTTTTCACCATTTTGGAAAATACGTCATTTTTTGCAAATTGCTGAAGAAAGAAATAGCTATTTCTCTGGAACTATAACAGATATTGTGTTCTTTGTTAGGTAGGTAGGATTGTTGTCTTTAAGAACTGTTTCAATAAATTACCGTAGCGTATACACGAAGTGAGCTATTTTATTTTTCCTCAGGTACTAAATTTTAGTGAAATTCCAAAACTTTTAGGGAACAGCTTGGAACAAAGTTCCGTTTTCACAGAATGATGCCTGAGAGTGTTCCTTTCAGCCCATATACTTTTGTACCCGTACCGTCTTGGTTTAACACTTTTTTTTGAAATTACATTGGTAAAAGTTTGTTTTTTTTTTTTCATGCCGTTTCCCATATAAATTATAGCTTTTTTACACAAATGGAAACAAAATTAAATTAAAAAAAAAAATTGAAATTTTTTTTTAAACATTTTTCCAAATGTTTTATTTAATTTTTTAATTTAATTAATTTTAATTTTTTTATTTTTAAGGATTGTTTATTGGTTTTTTTTTTTTTAAATTACTTGGGTAAAAGTATGTGTTTTTCCATGCCGTTTCCCATATAAATTATAACTTTTTTACACAAATGGAATTTTTTATACCCTCCACCATAGGATGGGGGTATATTAAGTTTGTCACTACGTTTGTAACTACTCGAAATAATCTTTGTAGATTATATATTCTTGATCAGCGTGCAATTCTACATCGATATAGCCATGTCCGTCCGTCTGTCCGTCTGTGGAAATCACTCTAGCGTCCAAACGGATTGACGTAGGTTGATGAAATTTTGGGAAAATATGTTATATTTACGTAGGACTTTTGGTATTGAAAGTGGGCTACGTAGGTCCACGCTTTCGTATAGCCCCCATACAAAATGACGCGTGACGCGTCGTCGTTTTAAGGAATTTTTAAGATATTTGGCCCATTTTACCACCGAATTGGTTGTAATTTGGTACTTTGTGTCTCCAGAGGCCAAAAAATATTCCTACCAAAGTTGGGTTATATAGGTCCACGTTTTGGTATAGCCCCCGTATAAGGCCCCATATAAAGTACGCGTCATTTTAATATATTTTGAATGAATTAGACCCATTTCACCACAGAATTGGTTGTAATTTGGTATTTTGTGTCTTCAGAGGCCAGAAAACATTCCTACCAAAGTTGGGTTATATAGGTCCACGTTTTGGTATAGCCCCCACATAAGGCCCCTTATAAAGTACGCGTCATTTTAATATATTTTGAATGTATTAGACCCACTTAACCAAAGAATCGGTTGTAACTTTGTATTTTGTGTTTCTAGAGGCTAAGAAACATTTCTACCATAAAATGTTTATATAGGTCCATGTGTTGATATAGCCCCCATAGGACGATATCTTCCGATTTTGGATATTTTGAACGTTTTAGCCTCATTATCACACCGAGATGGCTGAAATTTGGTATTTAGTCTTCTTTAGGCGTAAAAAACTTTCCCCCAGAAATTTGTAGGTATAGGTCCACGCCATCATATAGCCCCCATAGAACGGTACCTTCCGAATTTCGGTATTTTGAAGGTTGTGGCCACATTAATCCACCGAAATGGGTGAAATTTGTGGTGGAGGGTATAAAAAGTTCGGCCCGACCGAACTTAACGCTTTTCTTACTTGTTAATATATGAGTTTGTATAAGAGTTTTGTGAAAACCCAAGGACGATTTTTTTTTTTTAATTTCGGAAAAAAATTATATTTAAAAAAAAATTGGAAAAAAATTTTAAAACATTTTTCCAAATTTTTTATTTTAATTTTTTTTATTTTTAAGGTTTCTTTATTAGTGTTTCACCTTGTTCAAATAATTAGAACAGATGAAAACCTTGATGAAAAATATGAAAAAAACTCAAATTTTTTAGTTTGACCTTGACCGAAGGTTTTTAATGCATCGGAAAGTTGATTATGGTATCTGTCTAACAAAAAAATAATTATAAAAACATTTCTATCCGTTCAAAAGTTACAGAGTTTTGACCAGGAAAAAACTATTCTGAACCACTGTGCGGTGGGAGAAAATGGACTACATTGGACAAAAACTTCCGATACCTCCTCGGAAAGGTTAACATGTTTCGCATAACGGCTGTTCGAGGAATGTTTTGAAATTTTTATGAAAAGTGATCTTAATGATGTAGTCCTTTTGATGTAGGGGTCCAGATCGACTTTAAAAACCTTGGTCCCTCCTTCATCTCAAGTGACAATCTTATCCCCGTTAGTGACACCTGAGGAGCTACCTTTTACACCCTTCAGAGGTAGCACGCAAATGTGTGTCGCGCGTTCACACACAAAAAACGTCATCCTATGAAATAAGCAGCCAAAGATACATATCTTTAACAACCGCTTAGTCATGCTGGGTACTGCCCATTCTAGGCGAATTGAATGCCAAAATTGGAAAGGAGAATATCTTTGGCTCAACAGTTGCGAAATTCAGTATTCGCGATGAAAAATTTGACAAAGTAATGAGGTTGATAGACTTGACAACGGCAAAAAAAAAACAACAAATTAATCAGGATGTGATAGATGGAAGACATTCATTGAGAGTGTTAGATATACGATCGTTCCGAGGAGCAAACGCTGAGTGGCATCACTATCATGTTGCATCAAAGGTACTTGCCCAATTAAACGTTGCAAATAAAGTACAAAAAGGCACAACACGGAAGTTTGACATCGATAACATGTAGTCACAATATACAGCCACCGCATATTATACTCAACTTGCCCATTCGCTAAATGAAAGCACTCCATGTTCCGATAACATATCAGCGCAGTGGTGAAGTATGGCCCTATCCATTGAAACAATCGCAAAAGTCATACTTGGGCGCTAGAAGCATCCACCAAGGAACTTATGAACAGAGACCAATTTTCCGGAAAAAACAAAAAAAACAAAACTCTAAAAATTAATGGATTTTGACCCAATCTTGGGCACTTATGTTTTTGAGGTTGCTGATAACATTTTTCATCCATTTAAGGGGGATAACATTTTTCATTTAAGGGGTATTTTTGACCGCTAATCCTACAAAATGTGATCGTATCGAATACAAATTTGTTCGCCATTAAATTTTATTACTCTATCCCTTATTTAAACTTCAGAAATATGTCAAAATTAAAAACACATCATATCGACGCCTCCAAACAATAGTATGCTAAGTCGACTTAGCATGTTTTCAAGTTCTTTACATTTTTATATTTAACGACCTTTAACTTAAATTCTGTCAAATTTTGGTAATAATCGAACAATCCGTACAGAAGTTATAAACAAATATTTACTTAGCATAGTACTGAAGGTCAAAGAAATTTCCAAACTTTTAGAGCTTGTCCTACAAAACTCACTGTTCAGAATTAGCAAACTATTATTTGGAGGTGTCGAACGTCCTTTAACTCAAATTTTGGTAATGATCGGTCAATCCGAACAGAAGTTATAAACAAATATTGACTTAGCATAGTACTGAAGTTCAAAAAAATTTCCACACTTTGAGAGCTTCTCCTGCAAAACTCACTTTTTAGACTTCTTCTTCTTTATTTGCATATTCGATCTCCGAATATAAGCGACCAATACAATTATATATAATTATCTGTTACAAATTTTAAGGTATGTTCATATATTTTCCATGATCTCCATAAAGGCGTCTCTATTTCTGGCTTCACTCAGTAGGGTTGAGATAGTTCCAATGCCGGTCCATTTAAGAATATTGCCAATCCATGATATTTCTTTCCGTCCTCTGGATGGCTTCCCTTCTATTGTTCCAGTGATTATGGTTTGGAGCAGTTTGTATTTTGCGTTCCTCATTACATGTCCAAGATATGATGTTTTTCTTTTTTTTATTGTTCCAATGAGTTCCCGTTGACGGTTAACCCTTGAAAGAACCACAGAATTTGGTGTTAGATGTGTCCATGGAATTTTTAGGATACGACGGTAGATCCACATTTCAAAGGCTTCCAATTTCTTTATTTCAGCGGTTTTTAGTGTCCATACTTCTGAGCCGTACAGCAGAACCGACCAGACATAAGTTTTAATAAATCGTATTTTTGTTTCCATATTTATGTCATGACTACATAAAATATTTTTGTATTTGAAAAATGCATCTGTTGCCATTTCAATTCTGCATCGTATTTCTTTCGAGTTGTCCCAGTTTTCATTTATTTTGACGCCAAGATATTTAAAGTTCTGTACTTTATCGATATGTGTATTATTTATATATATTTCGGTTGTACTTTGGTTTAGTTCTGATACACTACTCGCAATTAAAGTGGTATCATCTGCATATCTGATATTGTTGACGAATTTTCCACTAATATATACGCCTTTACGAGCGTTGGACATTGATTCTTCAAAAATTCTTTCGGTATAGATATTGAATAATAATGGCGACAATATACAACCCTGTCTAACTCCTTCCGATATTGCAATGCATTCTGTCAGTTCTCCATTAATGTCGACTTGTGCTGTTTGGTTCCAATATAGTTGCTTGATGCATTGTAATTCTTTTCCTTGGATGCCAATAGATGTGAGGACTTCCACCATTTTGTCATGTTGTACGGTGTCGAAGGCTTTTTCGTAATCCACAAAACATAGGTAAACATCTTTATGTACATTTCTGCATTTCTGTATTAACACTTGAATAGAGAGTAGGGCTTCTCTTGTACACATGCCTTCTTTAAATCCAAATTGAGATAATCCCATGGCTTCTTCACATTTTTTATAAATTCTGGAGTGAATGATTCTTAGAAAAATTTTGAGAGCGTGGCTCATTAAACTTATAAGTCTGTAGTCGCTACATTGTCTTGGGTGGCTTTTCTTTGGAATTGTGATGAAAGTTGATTTCAGCCAGTCTTGAGGATATCGGCCTGAGTCATATATGTAATTAAATAGCACTACCAAAAGCTGTAGGTTTTCGTCATCTATTAATTTTAACAATTCGGCGGGAATTTCGTCTGGTCCACAGCTTTTTTTATTACGTAGTAATTTTATTGCACATTCCACCTCAGATTTAGTGATTGGGTTCCCAGTGAGCGATTGTTGGTTAGCTGGAACGTTGACCGATCGGTTTTTAGACTTAGCATACTATTATTTGGAGGTGTCGATATGTAGGGTTAAAGTCGTACTTCATCTGAGCTTATGTAAATTTGTCGCACAAACCATTCTTTAAGAAAAATTATTTCAAATACAAAAATATTTTCCACTAAAATTCACTTTAAGTCACAAAAGAAATGAAATCTCTATTTGCATTTCTACACGTAGAAAGAAAAAATGAAAATTTGTGCTGGATGTTTCGATGGATGTTGGTAAAAAACTCTTCTCTTTTTATACCCTCAGCCTTTAGGCTAAAAAGGGTATATACACTTTGATACGACCAAAAATGCGCCTCAATAGACCCCAAGTATGTTTGGACGAAATTCGTTTTAGAAAATTTCGAGTCGATTTAGCCATGTCAGTATGTCTGTCTGGCTGGAACGCACGATAACTTTTGACACTATTTAGCGTAAATTTGTAATTTTTTCGTTTTTTGGCCAGGTTTTTTCGGAATATTGGCCACTGTACAATGAGAGAGTTTTTTGGAAAAAAGAAGAGAGAAGACATTTAATTTCAACAAGAAAAAAAGAAAAGCGGGAGTGTGAAAAATAGAGGAGTTCAAGCTCCAGAATGAAGTCCAAAAATTTTACCAAAGAGTGTACCAAGAATATTTACCGATAGCATAATCCGGTTAAGGAAAAAACATTTTCCGAAATTTTGGTATCCACTGCTAGCGGAGACGACTAAGATACCACAGATCCTAAGCCAGAAGATGATGTTGAGTATATATAGTCCGGCAAGGGTGACAGCAATCAACCGGCTGAGAAATGATAAGGATGCAGGAGCCGTTGGTTTACCAGCCGAGCTGTTCAAGACCGAAGGCGACATCTGACTGGTGGATCCAGTACCCGCTGATTGGAACGGGAGCATTCTATGCCCCATCCACAAGAAAGGTGATAAGACTGTGCGCTTAAATTATAGGGTAATAAGTTTGCTCCCTATTGGCTATAAGGTAGTGTCCAGTATTTTGTTTAAACGACTAAACCATATGGTCTATGAAATAATTGCACGATTTCAGTGCGGCTAAGACCTGCCACTGGTGACCAGATGTTTTCCTTGTGGAAAATATCGGAAAAGACTCAAGATATGCCGATCTGCGCTTACCATATATTTGTCGATTATAAAGAACCTTCGAAGGCACTATACCTTTAAAGGTATTCCATGCCATGTCTGAATTTGGTATTTCCGCAATGCTCATTCGGCTTTCTTCTTCTTTATTTGCCGATCCGTATTCGGATTTTGGCGATCATACAATTACAAATTGAATATTTTAGATGTATATTTAATATCTATTGTGTAAATTTATTCTGCAATGGTGAGTTCTCTATTCCTCGCAGCATTTATAAGGTTGTTCTCATCTGGCGTATTTGTCCAATCTAGAATATTTTTTATCCATGACATTTCTCTTCTTCCTCTTGGCCTTTTTCCCTCAATTTGGCATTTTATTATGTTCTGGATGATTGAGTATTTTTCGTTTCTCATTATGTGTCCGAAATAAGATGTTTTCCTGTTTTTTATGGTGGCAAGCAGCTGTCGTTCTGTGTGCATTCTTCGTAGCACTTCTTCATTTGGTACACGCTCTGTCCATGGAATTTTTAGAGTTCTGCGATAAATCCATATTTCAAACGCGTTCAATTTATTTTCGTCCGTTGATTTTAATGTCCATGTTTCGGCAGCATAAAGTAAAGTGGACCATATGTAGCATTTAATAAGTCGCATCTTCGTTGCAATGTTGATGTCATGACTTGTTAATGTTTTATAATATTTGAAAAAAGTTTGTCTGGCTACTTCAATTCGGCACATTATTTCCTTTGACGCATCCCATTGGTCATTTATGAGGACCCCGAGGTATTTAAAGTTCCTTACCCGTTCTATTTCATCATTTTTTATTATGAGCGATGTGCTGTTTTGGTTATTTCTCCTACTTATTACCATATATTTCGTCTTTTTAATATTTATTTTTAGACCGTAAAATTCGCTTTTTTCATTGAGTAAGGTAACTAGTCTCTGTAGGCCATGTAGGCTACTGGCAATTAATGTTGTGTCGTCAGCGTATCGTATATTATTTATTACTTCAGAGTAGTTTAGCCTTACACCAATTTGTTCGTTTTCTACTGCTTCTTGAAATATTTTATTGGAATATATGTTGAATAATAATGGTGAAAGGATGCATCCTTGTCTAACGCCTTTGGATATTAATACAGTGTCACTAAGTTCTCCATCGACTTGAATATTTGCAGTTTGCTGCCAATAAAGGTTTTTTATGCATCTTATTTCCTTTTCTGCTATACCGGTATCAATCAAAATTTCCATCAATTTTTCATGCCTGACCGTGTCGAAGGCTTTTTCGTAGTCGACGAAACATAAGAAAATATCTTTTTGGACATCTCTGCATTTTTGGATAAGGACTTGAATACTTAACAGTGCGTTCCCATGCCTTCTTTAAAGCCGAATTGTGTCTTCCCCATATATGCCTCACACTTGGGGTATATTCTTTTGTGTAGTATTTTAATGAATATTTTTAGGACATGGCACATTAGACTAATGAGTCTGTAATCACCGCATGTTCGGGCATTTGCTTTTTTTGGTATAGCTATAAACGTGGTATAGCTATAACCAGTCATTTGGGTATTGTCCTGTGTCATAAATATGATTGCAGAGTTTCAACAGTAGCTGAATGTTGTTATCTTCGATTAATTTCAGAATTTCAGCGGGTACTTCATCAGGGCCGGCGGCTTTTTTATCTTTCATTGATTGGATTGCCGATTTAATTTCGTCTTCGGTGATCGGGTTTCCTGTCATGTCCGATTCGGTGATACTGTTATTTTCTGGTCTTTCGTCATCAGTAAATGTCGTTTTAATATATTTGTACCAAACACACTTTCTTTCTTCTGTCTCGAAAATAGCTTTTTTGTTTTCATCTATGAGTAGAGCGGGATGAGTTTTCCGGTATATTCCGGATGCTTCTTTTAATTTTTTGTGTAAGTTGAAGTCGTCATGTAATCTCTGTAACTTTTCAATTTCTTCGCATTGTTTGTTTAACTGGGCGTTCTTTGCAGCTCTTGTGGCGTTTTTAATTTCTTGGTTTATTTCCCAATAAGTTTCGTAGTTGCTGTTTTTGTATATTTTTCGTTTTTCGCGGAGTTCTAGAATCTCTGCTGTGATCCAGGATTCTTCCTTTTGGTTTGCTTTTGTTCCTAGGATATTTGTGGTTGTTTTGTTGTGATCCAGGATTCTTCCTTTTGGTTTGCTTTTGTTCCTAGGATATTTGTGGTTGTTTTAAAAATTGTTTTCATTTTGTCCCACTAATCTTCAGTGTATTCTCTGTTGACACTGTTAAGTTCGGTGTTCATATATTCTTTTACCCTTTGTTTTATTGATGGATCCTTCAGTTTTTCTACATCAGGTTTGCTTTTTTGGTTCTTTTTTCTCGGCATTCCCAACTTTATGCGAATTTTACATAATAGGAGGTTATGGTCGGAGGGGACGTCAGCAGTATCGTCGATTTATTATTATATAGTCGATTTGATTTCTAACAGGATTTTCTCTACTGTCTTGTGGCGATCTCCATGTATACAGTCGTCTTTGGTGATGGCAGAATAGAGTATTGGCTATTTTCATTTTGTGCTCTTGGCAAAATTGTATAAGCCTGTCCCCTCTTTCATTTCTGGTGCCTAGTCCGAATTTTCCCGTAACATCGGTTGTTTCTATTTGTCCCACTTTGGCGTTGAAATCTCCTTGGATAATCGTGATCTCATTAGGCTTTGTCATTTTCATAAGTTGTTCAACATCGTTGTAAAATGTTTCTATTTCATCGTTATTTGCATCACACGTAGGTGCATAGACCTGGATAATATTTATATTAAGTGGTTTGGCACATATTTTTATCATCATCACTCTTTCCGATAATGGGATGTATCCATTTACACAATCGGCTATTTTATTCTCTACAATGATTGCAACACCTCTCCTGTGAACACCCTCGTTGTTTCCCGAATGATATACTTTCGTATTCTGTGATCTAAATTCGCCACTTTCGGTCCACCATGTTTCACTGATTCCTAGTATTTCTATCTTCATTCTTTTCATTTCGTGTATGGTATTGTTTAGTTTTCCTGGTTCGTAAAGACTTCTTACATTCCAAGTTCCGATATTTATGTTTGTTTTATTTTTACCTCCGGGGATTCTTAGCACCCTCGATTGGCCGGAGACTGAGGGCCGTGTGTTATTTCTTATATCCATTGCATTTGTATGATTTTCTAGGGATGTTACTTTAGTGGTTTCCCGTTGCCTTCTAAAGGGTTTGTAGTTTTCCTTCTTCAATTCAGCCGCTCCTCCTGGAATTCAGACGCTGTTTGCTGCCGCCAACTGTTGATCAGACGCTGCCTTTGTTTTCCTTTTTTTTTTTGGTTCGCCCCGCATATTTTATTTTTGCGGTACCCGCCATATCTGATGAGCGTTCCCCTATCCACCACCTGGGGAGGCGTCCGATGGGAGAAAAAAAATGAACAAAAAATAACTCCACACGGACATTCGGCTTTGTAAGTCACTAATTACTAGCAGATCCTCATTTACAATATGAAAACCTCTCCTCACAGTTTATTACAAAAAGAGGTTTCAAACAATGAAACAACCATTCTGTTGAAAAGATCAACAATCTGCTGGAGAAATCCATACGAGATTGAAAAGATAAAAGGAATGACACAGTATAAACCACTGAAATTTGAAGAAGAAAAGCATTGGCCAACAGATGTTTCTTTGGGCTAACTAAGCAGTTTAAAATCAAAGCAACATACTGTCGAACTTAAATTACAGTTTAAAAATACTGGATACATCTTCAAGGTGATAAGACAAAAATTAATGGTGTATTTGAGAAAAAAAATTGAATTACCTACGAGCCGATCTGTGTTGACGGTGAGTCCATATCATGGAAATGGGCAATGATGAACCCACTAAAAACGGAAATATATTCTTTGTTAGGCTTATAGAACAAACGTTCCACAGAGGGCCATGCTTCCTTGTAAATGCTTCCTTGTGATTCAAATTACTTACTTATCTGGCCCATTACAGAACATTTCCATAAGGCGAACTAAGAAAAGATCTCCAATTCTCTGTTTGTTGCTTCGCTTTTTGGAATACCGCGTCTTTCCATCTCTTTCTCCACATGTTCGCTCCATCGAAGCCTTGGCCTGCCAGTTCTGCGTGTACTGCCATGTGGCCCGTATTTAAACGCCTTTCATCGTCGATTGCGTTGCATCACGATACGTCCATCAGTACTGATGTCGTAGTATAGCAGCTACAGCTCGTGGTTCATACGACGATTGGCCCGTAGACCTTTCGAAGAATTTTTCTGTCAGATTACATCGATATAATAACCTCGTTCGCAAAAGTTCAACACTTTTGAGTTAGTTTAAGGTCGTGTTGAAATTTTAAAATCGAGTAGTCGTTGTAATCATGAATATAACATTATATTCTGTTTCCAGGGGAAGCAGAAGAGGGGTTCTTTAGGTGTATATAGAGCAACCCAAAAGAAAACAATAATTTGTTTTCGAAACTCCTAAGCCCCCTCCCCTGTTTGTTTCCATTTGATCCATTAACCTTACATATAAAATTTTATGGCGATCGGTTAAGGTTAAGCCGTACCAACTTAGCGATCTAGAAGCCTGGAAGCTTCTGTTTTCATGAGAAGTGGATAAGAAGTGAAATATGTATGTGCTTCCTGAATTTTACCTCCGTTGCTTTAAATGTATTCCTAAATACCATATTAAATTATACATCTAATTTTAAACTTTTTTTCTCCAACTCAAACGTGTGTCCAGTTTAATCTGCTAAAATAAAACACTTAAATTGTTAGGGGAAACAAAATTCCAAATTCATCATTCATCCATCATCAACAAAAGTAGAAACATTAAATCTCTCTGTCTTAGTAAAACTTTGTGGACATATTAAGTAACATTTACCATTAAGGATGTCAGTCCTTATGTTGCCACAAAATGTTTCTAAATTTTCCCAAAAAATTCTCAACTATTTATGTTGAGAATTGTATGTTTTCTCATATCCCAGCTTAACCCCAAAGGCCTATCTCTCCCTCCTCCTCCACCACAATCATGTTATGAAAAAGAAATACAATTTTTCATTTTATGCCAGTAGTTTGTGTCACTTTTGTGAATTGTGTATGTGTGTGTTTGAGTCCTCTTTCCAAAAGCTTACTTGTTATTATTGCCCACATTACAAAAACCTAAAATGTGGCTATTATACCAGAACAATCTTGCCACAGTATGGATCCCAAAAAGGATTATTGCATCAAAATGTATTTAACACAAAAATATGTAAAAACCATAAACATTTTTTTTGGGGATTTAACACTCCTGGCATTTCAACAGAGAAGGTCGTTCTAAGCAGAAGGTTTACCGAACAAGCATTGGGCAAAAGCAAAAAACAACAAAAAAACAACTGCTGCGAAAAGATATTCATTTCAAATCAAAAGACATTTGTACAAATGTGAAAAAGTCCTCCCTTTCCCATTGCAATGTCCTGTTTTCAACAGCAGCATGTAAATAAAATTGTTGGTTACTAGAAACCAGTTGTGAATTGTGAATTAAGAAGAAATTTGAGTCATACGAAAATCCTTTTTTTAAGTAACAATTATCCAAAATAATTCCAATAGAGAGGTCTTAATAAATACTTCTATGAAAGGAGTTAGTTTTTCTTGCCTCAAGAAATACATGTCTTTCTTTCACTACATTCAAGGGGCCATGACGTCTTGCAAAGAGAAGGTCGTTGATAAAAATCCGACAAGACAAAATTACATTTTCGGCGATAATTAAAACCACCCATCACCAACCAAACCAACCACGCCCCATTTTTAGTCAATTTGGCTATGAAATACCGGAGTGTCCTGTTTGGGTTTGCCGACAAAAAATACATAGTCCACATATCAATTACATGAAACTACAATCAGGATGAACCGATTGATGAACCGTTGCTGGACCGTCTTTTGAGTTTTATGTGCACCACTATGTGGGGAGGGTATTATAAGTTGGTTTTGGCCAAAAAGTTTGTAACGCATCGAAATAATGGTCGTAGACCCATACCTATATATACCAAAATGAATGTCTCGACGAGCTGAGTCGATCTGGCTATGTGTGTCTGTCTGTCCATCTGTCCATCTAAACCTTGTAATCACGCTACAGGTCGCAATTTTGATCGGATCGTCACGAAATTTTGGATGTTGATGGGGGTCCCGGAGGGGAAGAAGCCTATTGATTTTGGTGATGGTCGGATAATATTTAGGGGTTGGAATTGGCAAAAAACTTATGTGGATAAAAATACAACGTTTTTTTCCAAAGCGAATATCTCAGCTTCTATACGGGGTATACCAAAAGCAAAACCTGACAATAAAAGTAGAAAATATCGCCTTTCTAATGATGTAAAGTAGGATCTCGTAGGTGATCAAAGAACGAAGATGTCACAATAGTCGCAAATAAAACCCAACTTTTCATTTTTGCGATTTTAATTATAATGACGATTATCACAGCTTTGGTTGGGGACTTTCCAAAAGCAAAGCCCGGCTATGAAAGTAGAAGATCCCATCTTTACAACGATGTAAACTAGGTCGGCGTAGGTGACCAAATAACGGAGATTTAGAAATAGTCGGTAATACATCCCATTTTTCCACTTTTTTGGAAATCACGCTACAGGTCGCAATTTTGATCGGATCGTCTCGAAATTTTGAGGGTTAATGAGGGTCACACAGATGAAGAAGCCTGTTGATTTTGGTGACGGTCGGATAATATTTAGGGGTGGTAATGGGATAAAAACTTATTTGGAGAAAAATACAACGTTTTTTCCTAAGCGAATATCTCAGCTTCAATATGGGGTATACCAAAAGCAGAACCTGGCCATGAAAGTAGAAAATATCGCCTTTCTGAAGATGTAAAGTAGGATTTCGTAGGTGATCAAACAACGAATATATCCGATAGCCGCTAAAAGAACCCAACTTTTTATTTTTGCGATTTCAATAATAATGACGAATATCACAGCTTCTTCCAAAAACAAAGTCCGACTATGAAAGTAGAATATCCCATCTTTACAGTGATGCAAAGTAGGTTGGCGTAGGTGGCCACATAACGGAGATATCACAATAGTCGGCAATACATCCCATTTTTTATTTTTTGTAATCACGCTACAGGTCGCAATTTTGATCGGGTTAATGGGGATCCTAAAGAGAAAGAAGCCTATTGATTTTGGTGATGTTCGGATAATATTCAGGGGTCGGAATGGGAAAAAACTTATTTGGAGAAAAAGTCAACGTTTTATTTCAAAGCGAATATCTCCGCTTCTAAAAGGGGTATATCAAAAGCAAATCCTGCTAATGAAAGTAGAAAATATCACCTTTGCAACATAGGTTGTCGTAGGTGGTCAAACAACGAAGATATCGCAATAGCCGCTAATAGAACACAACTTTTCATTTTTGCGATTTTAATAATAATGACGAATATCACAGCTTTGGTTCGGGACCTTCCAAAAACAAAGTCTGACAATGAAAGTAAAAAATCCCATCATTACAATGATGTAAAGCAGGTTGGCGAAGGTATCCAAATAACGGAGATATCGCAATAGTCGGAAATACATCCATTTTTCCACTTTTTTGGAAATCACGCTACAGGTCGCAATTTTAATTGGATCGTCACGAAATTTTGGGTGTTATTGAGGGTCCCACAGAGGAAAAAACCCTTTGAGTTTTGATAATGGGCGGATATTATTCAGGGCTCGTAATGTGAAAAAAATATTTGGAAAAAAGACCAACGTTTTATTTCAAAGTTAATATCTCCCTTCTGTAGGAGGTATATCGAAAGCAAAACCTGGCAAGGAAAGTAGAAAATATCACCTTTACAACGATGTGAAGTAGGTTGTCATAGGTGGTCAAACAACAGAGATATCGCAATAGGCGGTAATGCATCCCTTTTTCCATTTTTGTGCAATCACACTACAAAATTTTGATCGGATCCTCACGAAATTTTGGGGGTTGATGGGGGTCTAACAGAGAAAGAAGCCTATTGATGGTTGGCATACATCCCACTTTTCCATTTTTTATTTGGGTTGTACTGTCGATGCACTTAAATGCGTTTACAAAAAATTGACCTGTGTTAATGAAGACATTCAGAGCAAAGGCGCTAAGCTATCCCAATTTTAATATTTTGAATTTTATTAGTCAAAAGCTTATGAACGGGGGTAGTGGTGTAGGGTATTACATAGTCGGCCCCGACCCGACTATAGCCTTGGCTCACTTGTTTATTGATAATCTATATTTTTGAATCAAATTGAGTTTTCTGTGTAACCCTTAGAAATATATTTTCATATTTATATATCTACTATTGATATATATAGATTTTCGAATAGAATTGATAATTATGTTTTCTTCTTGACATTTCATAAAATAAATCGATGTTTTGTCATAATCTTTATATCTCCAGATTTAACATATCACGATATAGCTCGCAATATTTTAGATATTGAAAGTGGGTTATATCTGTCCATATTTTCGTTTATCCCCATAGAACTGTACCGTTCGATTTTGTTATTTTCATGGTTTTAGCCGTATTATCCCACCGAAATGGCTTAACTTTGGTGTTTAGTAATCCCGCATAGAATAGTCGCTACAGGTCCAAGTTTTTATATAGCCTCCACAGAACGGTACCTTCCGATTTTCGATATTTTTTAAGGTTTGTAGCCTTCCTTGGAGGCATAAAACATTTCTGCAGAAAATTATTAGTACAGGTCCAATATTTCTACCCTTAAAAGGAACATCCCGATTTTCGATATTTTTTTAGGTTTTAGTTTCATTATCCCACCGAAGTGGCTAGAAGGCATCAAATATTTCGGCAGAGAATTGTTGGTATAGGTCCACGTTTTGATATAGACCCCATAAACCATACCTCCCGATTTTTTGGGGATTTTGAATGTTTTAGCTACGTTATTCCAGCGAAATGGCTGAAATCTGGTGGAGGGTATAAAAGTTCGGGCCGGTCGAAATTAACGCCGTTTTTACTAATACATTATGTACTGATTCATTAAATTAGTTCAAAATGCGAGTTAGAATTATCCAGACCTTGCTGTATTAAAAAACGTGGTCTTGATCGCGTTATCCCAGGCATTGAGGTCAATGTCCACGGCGCACAGTGTCACAACCGTGGACAAAAATTGTCAAAATCAAGTACTTCGGAATACAACTTTATTGATGAGAATTTATATTAAACTTTTCAATTTAAAGGAATTTGAATTATGGTATTGAGTTGTCAAATAGTTTTGTCCATGGGAAGGTTTAAATCCGATAATTGTGGGAAATATGTATTTTTGTCCTTATTTTACTAAAATTAATAACTTGTATTATGCTCCAAAATTTTAATATTTAAAGTAATTTATCGTTTTAAAATAATTTTTTAATGTTGCTTTGGACGTAAATAGTGATCATATGGTGTTTACAGCTACCCCAGTCTGTGGTACTTAGTACATCGATTTTGTGAACCAAATTTTAAAATAGTGGAGTACGAAAAAAATCTATAAAAGTGTATATCGATATAATTTTTTGTTTTAGTTGTGAAAAGTGAGTACTTCAAACGTATAAAGGTTCCAGCTGCAGAGGTTTGCAGACGAACATGTTATTTCTCTTTTTCAGCTACCACCTCATACAGGAGTTACCACCTATTTTAACAAAGCCCTTTGCGGTGTTGGCTATAGCGCGAACACGAATGAACCGATCATCATATATTTTTGTGGGCTTATTAAGAACTTAATAATCTTGCTTTAAAAGGAGAGACTTTTAAAAATATAAATTTTTTAAAAAAAAATGGTGAATAGCGAAAATCAAAATTCGATTTTTTACAAAAAATTTACCATTTTTGACCATTAATCGGCCAAAAAACGTTTTAAAAGGGAAATTCCCATATAAAAAGAAAAGAGTTTGATGTATTTAATAAGCTCAAAAAATATGAAGACTGAACACCAAATTTCAGTCATTTCCCCATTTATGCCCTCAACGAAGATTAAATACCAAATTTCAGCAATTTCGGTGTAATAATGAGGCTACAATCTTCAAAATACCGATAATTGGGAGGTAGCGTTCCATGGGGGCTATATCAAAACGTGGATCTACACCCAAAATTCTCAGTTGGGATGTTTCATACCTCTGCTGAAGACTAACCACCAAATTTCAGTAATTTAGCTTGGCCATTATGACTAAAACTTTCAAAATACTGAAAATAGGGAGGTACGGTCCTATGGAGGCTATATCAAAACGTGTACCGACCACCCCAGTTTTATGTCCTGGAGATTGTAAGTCAATACTAGGTGCGTGTACCAAAATTGATGCACCTACAACAACTCCTTCTATTTTTGGCCACAGTTAATATGAACTCGGCGTGTTTGCTGTCCCTCTTTTTAAATTTAAATTTTAGGTTCAAGACAGTTATTACCCTAGTATTGCAAGCAAGCCCCTCAACTTAGCCCTATAAAACTAGCTTACGACCTATTCTCAGACCTAAAAACTCCACTTACAAAATTTCATCAAATTCGGTCCAGCCGTTTCGGAGAAGTTAAATTTCGAACATCATGGCAGTCTCGAAGATTTTATGTAAGGTAAAAACCAAAAATGTTCTACTATCATTGAATCCGAGTTTCTACCATTCAGAATTCGCCAACTGTTAACATATTCTCCATAGTATTACTGAAATTCTTTAAAATTAAGTGTTTCGGAGGGATCTCGTAATGTCGACCAATAAAATTAATTTTCGTGGAAGATGTGTTGACATGAATGTAGAAAAATGGGTAAAAATGGGTTGAAGCCAACAAGTTTTTTTTCTTCCCTTCCGATTTCTGGATTAACCATACATTTTATAGACTTCTTCCCAAAGAAAGAATGATAGAATACTCCATGGGCAACACGATAATAGTGTATGATTTTTCGATATGTCCACTGCATCCACTTAAAATTGATGCTGACATTATGAAGCCGGATTTCAAAGTTTTTTTTTTTTTAATTTTTTAATAATCGGGACACGCAACAAGATAATATTCCAAATTCATAACAGGATTAAAGAACTAGTGATTTTACGTCGTTTAATGTATACATTTCAATAGCACATTTCAAATTTTTATTTGTTACTTCATTATACCCTCAGCATTTCCCAGCAAAATGTTCGATGCCTAAGATGACATTCCATCATGGGTGAAAGTGATCTGGCATGTCATCTTTTTAGCATCTTCACCGATGAATGCTATTCCTTTTTGGATCCAAAGCATTTCATTTACACCAATGCTTTGAGATGTCATTTTCACTAACGCTTTGGCATGTCATTTTCACCAACCCTTTTGCAATGACATTAACATTACGACGAGAGTTTTAACAACGTTGGTTGTGATTTCGAGTCCCCGACAACATCAAACCTATTGTAAATAATTAATCTTATATATTTAAAAAATGTGTATCAATAAAAATACAAAATTCATCTCTATTGGATCGATGGAATTTGATATGTTTGGGTACCAACATATTTTTTATGTTAGAACATTTTTTTCATGGGTGGAGAGAGGATGTTTGTCAACGAGAGTAATAACAGTGCTCTCGCGGCTGTGGATTGCTGTTTTATAATGAAGAGTTGTGTGTATTGTATAATAGAAGACGTAGAAGCGAAGAAGGGGGCTTTGTTGGCGTGTATGCGACAAACTCGTATGTTTCTTGTTTTGTTGTTGTTAACCAACATAGGAGGAGAAGAAGAAAATAAGAAATGATATGAATTATATTTTATTTCTTTCTTCAGTGTTTTAGATGCCTTTGTAGAGTCAAGACGGTAAAGTGAGTGAATAAATCAGTGTTTTGTGTTTTCTTAAAGAAATTGTGCTTTTTAGTAAATTAAATGCCCAACACATTTTATAATTGAATCGGAAAGTTGAATGGAATTATTTTATTGGACAAGGAAGAAATCGCATTTAATATTGGTAATTACATACATACTTATGTATATTTGAAATATGGCATATCCATATTTATTTATTACATTACATAATCATTTGATTCTAGATTCCGATTCCCCGCTGATGATTTCAACTATGAGGACAATTTGTTTTATTTCACAACAAAGAAGAAGCGTTCAACTACGTTTCTATATATTTTTTCTTTTTAAAAGTGCGACTATTTACAAATTATTTCAATCAGTTTTTCTTTTATTAAATTGTGTTATGTATTTCTTTGGAATTTTGTATGTACCTATGTGTTTGTTGTTCTTTTGCCTTCCAATAAACAACCTCAACATTTGTGTGTATGCTATAGAGATAGCCAGTGAGTTCTTACTGAGAGCAAGTTACCACACATTTCAAAGTGTTTTACATTGAATTTTACGCTCCCTTGTTCTTAGTAAGCGCCCACTGGTGCATGTGTTTGTTTTTTTCTGCCTTTTGGGTTTGTATTTTTTTGCACCCAAACATATAAAATGTTTGCACCCAAACATAAAATTGTTTCCACCCAAACATATATATCTTTGCACCCAAACATAAATATCTTTGCACCCAAACATATATATGTTTGCACCCAAACATATATTTGTTTCCACCCAAACATATATTTGTTTGCAGACCCAAACATATATCATGTTTGGGACTGTTGCAAACATATATATGTTTGCTGCAAAATATGTTTGGGACATATGTTAGAGAGGCCGATTTTTTTTTTGCGTGTAGAGTATGATTGAAATTCTTTAAAATGAAGTGTTTTAGGAGGAATCCCATAAGGTCGACCATTAAAATTAATTTACGTGGAAGCTGTGTTGGCATCAATGTAGAAAAATAGATAAAAATGGATTGAAGCCAACAAGTTTTTTTATGGTCCCTTCCGATTTCTGGATTAACCTTACATTTTATAGATATATGTCCAAAGAAAGGCTCAACGAATACTTCATGGGCAATATGATACTAGTGTATCATATTTCGATATATCCACTGCATCCACCTAAAATTGATGCTGACATTTTGAAGCCGGAATTTCGGGTTCTTTTTAATTTTTTTTATTAATTCGGACGCGCAACAAGATAATATTCCAAACTCATAACAGGATTACAGTACTCGTGATTTTACGTCGTTTAATGCATACCTCATGAGTGTGCTCCTTACAGCATCCTAGTAATTGGAGTCTAAAGGACAATATTTCATGCGTGAATTTTTTTTAAAAACCTATTTTTTGCGTTTAAAATTTACAAGTTCCATTCCTTTGTACCCCGAATTTGGTTTTTTTACACGACGGATCTAATGAGTCCTTCCGCGATCGAATCCATCCACTAAAACCGCGGATATAGATACCTTGGAAATACGAAAATCAGCAAAAATGTATTTTGACAAATCGGCGTATTAAACCGCAATTTTCTTTAAAATTTTTTACATAAATGGAATCCTTTATACGCGATTATAATATGTGCGAAAACGCGTGTCATAATTTATAGAGATTCGCGAGTAATAAGGGTTTTTTACCAAAAATATAATGTGGAGGCACATCCGCGGTTCTTGAAGAATCTATTTGAAATATGTGTATATAGACGTATTTTTGATAGGTGCTACCGAAACCGGATGCGCATCAAAATCGTATGCATATTGCGCGACTTTTACCAAGGTCTTTCGCATGGTGAGATGCAACTGACGCCACACAATGGCCGCTGAGTGAAACATCAAAATATGCATAAATATTGAAAGAGATTAATTCGTGGTATCCAAAAACGGATGCTAATCAACTGATTTTAACTAATTCGCGAATAGTAGGCTTTTTAATTTTCACATTTTTTGAATGATTGTAATTTCAATATTACTCTTAATTTCCTATCCTTATAAGTTATCGCAGTAAACAACTAAGCTTTCGCGATAGTAAACCATATTTCTTGATGAAGTTTCAGCAATACACATTAATTATTGTATGGGATTTCAGCGAAATAGTTGGAAACCTCCCAAATATTTTGTTCCAATTTTTCGAATCAAACCAAAAAATATACATATTTGCAACAATATATATGCAATTTATGTACCCAATCTCTATAAGTTTGGTTTCATATTTTTCTACGCATTGTCTAGATTCCGCATATATTTTTTAATTTATTTTTTGAGAGTTTGTACGGACTCTGGGACAGGATAATTTGGAATTACTTCAAAACTTTTTTGTTATTTGTTGATTTTCCGCAAAAATGATTATAAATTTTAAGTTAACGATTTATGCATAAATTTCTTCATAACAAAAAATAAGATATTTTTAAATATTTTTTTTATATGTGAATGAAAACCACTGTAACTTTTGCGCGCATAGTCCAATTTTGTGAACGCGAACAGATTTGAAACCAGAAATTTTTTTCTTAACCTCCACACCAAAAATTGTAGATTTGCTCGCAAAAAAAATTTTTAGATTTTTTCAAATGGAATTGGAATGGAAATTTTGTTTTTACCATATATCAAAAATGGAATATGAAATAATTGACAATATTTATTTATTAAAAAAAAGACCAACCCAATATCACAAAAATCTAAATCGTACAGAATGCAATTTATTTTTATTAGGTCCTAAATATATATATGTTCATTGTGTCTCTGAATCGCTAGGATTTATTTTCATTCATCGTTTATTTAGGATATGATTGTTGGTCCCACAATTTTTATTATTCTCCATATTGTTATTGTTATTATTTAGAATGTTATTACTGCAAATCGAATAACAGACATTATATTTTTTCCTCTTTCGTTTTGCTTGATTAACATACCAAAAGAAAATATAGATTTTTATGTGCATGTACATGTACATATATGTAGCTCATTTACTCAAAGAGTGACACATCTCAAAAATCTCGTTTCGAGATTAACGCGTTATAGGTTGGTGATTGAAATTTGATTTCCCAACTTAAAAAGATTATTACACAAAAAATAAAATTACCTCTTGGACCATATTATACAAACAGCTAGCCAGATATCAGTACTAAATTTAAGTATATCAGTGCTTCATACACTCCAAAAACTATTGTGTTGAATTATGCGAAACTCGTAGTAAATGAGCTGTAATTTCAAAATATATGTAAAACGCATTTTATATTTGCATTTAAAACATTTTTTTTTTGGGAATTTACGTAATTTATTTGACAGGTTTTCTATGAAATTGACGGCTTTGGAGGTTTCTTGTCCATTATATCAGAAGTATGGTAGTATAGATGTAAAAGCCGCCTATGTCATTAGTTCCAATAGGAAAATTTTGGGTAACAAAACATAGCGTTTCAAAAATTGATTTATTTTGAATATAGAAAACTAATTGAGTTATATTTTTATTTGAAGATAAATAGGAAATTTTTTAATATTTTCCTTAGAATCCAAGAAAGGTTAAATTATAAATCACTCATTAACATATTTTGTTTTTATACCCTCCACCATCATATGGAGGGTATAATTAAATTTGTCATTCCGTTCGTAACACATCGAAATATTCATCGGAGACCCTATAAAGTAAATATATTCTTGATCAGGGTAAAATTCTAAATAGATATAAACATGTCCAGCGGTCCGTCCGTCTGTTGAAATCAAGATACAGCTCGCAATTTTAAAGATTGAGTTTTGAAATTTGGTGTAGACGTTTCTATTATTCCTAGGATGTTTGGTATTGCAAATGGGCTACATCGTTCCACGTTTTGATATAGCCCCCATAGAACGGTACCTCCCGAATTTCCGTATTTTAAAGGTTAGCGATATTGTTTTACCGAAATTGCTGAAATTTGACATAAAGTCTTTTTCATAAACTAAAGGAAACTAATTGTTCCATTTTACTTTAATACCACTCCTGGTATAACAAGTTCGGCCCGGCCGAACTTAAAGCCGTTCTGACTTGTTTTATTTCTTATTATACTGCAATCATTTGTAACAAATCTTTCACTTAAATAAAAACTCGTTTTAACAGAAAAGTTAAAATATTTGCCCTAAATGATCCCAGGACTGGCTAACAAAGCCGGACAATGATACAACAGATTGTCATAGAATAATGCAAATTTCTTTATTTCGTTCTTGAATTCTTTCTTTCACATGTTGATTTAACCATTTAAAATATAAATATTTGCATATTTTTCATATTGTTTTTTATATGCCATACCAAAAAGGATGAATCACATTTGCATATTTATTTACATTTTCACAGAAAAAGGAATAGCCTTCTCCTTCATATGTGTACAATTCCGATGAAACGTCAAAATAAAACGTTCGATTTTATCCAATGGGTGATTGTTCAAAAGAAATTCGTAAACATAAAGCTCAAAAAAACATAATATAGATATTATTGTTAGGAATATGTTACCACATCATTAGCTTAGAAAATGTGGCAAACGGAAAGGGTTATTTTTTTTGCTTTTTGAACAATAAATGTTATTCCATCTGTGTGACTAATCTTTGTATGGTTACACCCACATACAATCATGACGTGAAAACAAAGGGTGTAACCACAATACAATGATAAAAGTCATTTGGCAAAGTTTGTTTTAAAAACAAATAAAGCCACAATGAATTCGTTAGGAAACAAATTATGAAAAAAAGTTACAGTGTTGTAGAAAAACCGCGAGAAATATATACTTTAAATTTATCAACGAAGAGGTCTCAGTCTGTACTCATGCTGAAATGGTCAAACTTTGTGAGGAGGTACTGGAAGGGGTAGACCGATATAGTCCATCTTTGAATTTAACGTATTCTCGGAAGAACTATTACGCACTAGTGCGCAAGCAACTTTGGTTTTATTGCGACAATTATCTTAGGAAGTATGGACTTTCCCTCAAAAAACAAATGTACTGTCGTAATAGGGACCACGAGAACGACAAAATTTGAAAACAATCCAGGTTGTTATTATAGCAGCTACTGATTCGGCTGTGCTACCAACATCAAGATCAGAAATGAAGGCACCTGATTATTATAAGTCCATAATGAGACAGGAGTTAGTTGAGTTGGTTTGACCGGGAAATTGAAAAGGCTCAGTGTATCATGCGTGTCGTTATTGCATGTTGGGCAGATGTTCTACATTACGCCATCAATTCTTACCCAGTAAGAATTGAGGCGGTCGCACCAATCGGATCTTAGTTGAGCCAAAGCAACTCCTGTTTGTGTAGCCAGCTCTTGTTCATCCGCTGTCACGGAGAGGTGGGTAATCTCCGTGGTCGGGAAAAATTTGATATTTTGGGTGTAAAATATACAAAACCAAGTAAGAACGGCGTTAAGTTCGGCCGAGCCGAACTTGTTATGCCGATATAGCCCATTTGCAATACCAAACATCCTAGGAGTAATAGAAACTTCTACACCAAATTACGAAGCTCTATCTTAAAAATTGCTAATTATATATTGATTTCAACAGACGGACCGACTGACGGACGGACAGAAGGACATACTTATATCGACTTAGAATTTTATCCTGATCAAGAATATATATATTTTATAGGGTTTCCGACGAATAAAAATAAAATAAATAAAAAATACTATATCTGTCTACGTCGGTGCCGAGTGCTGCTGGATAAGAACTTAAAGACCTTTTCTTACAACCCATCTTATAGCAGAAAGCTGAAGCTGTGCGGACAACTTATATAAGCTATCGAATATGACCACTGAACGGCATTATTGACCCATCGACCTGCATGTTCAATGATAGCTTCATCTCCTCAGTTCATGTGGTGAGCAGTGTTGCTGGCTATTGTCTTAGTGGCGGATATTTCAATTTTTCTCTTCTTCATGGAAGAGCCTTAGACAAATGTTATCAACGATGTTACCGTACATACGCCATGACCCTAAGTAATTATATCAATGCCATCGAGAGGGAGTTGAATTGCAGGAAGATAGACGTTAAACAGTTGCGGAGGTATCACCCCTCCACGTATGACTGGCTACAATATTTGGTGACCGAACGATTCAAATAAGGCCGGAGGGTAGTGTTCACCCTCGAACAGCTTAACATGACAGCTGTAGTCAGGTCGAATGCTGTCTGTGGCATGGCCTTTGTGGAAATGATATGCAGTGCTTGAGTGGTACTATGCTGCTTCGGGAACTCGTGTTGATGGTCCGCAACTGGATAGCACGCTCTGGTGCTGTAAATTTGCTAATGGTGACAGAAGTGAAATTGACCTATATTGTTAGCCTTTGCTCACACCCCTGCCAAGCTTTAGTAATTATCCGAGTGTTGATCTATATGTGCATTTTTGCGAAAAATTTAGAAAATACCAATGTGATGTGCCCCGATATAGTTCATGTTAGAACCTGGGGTTCCATTTTTTTTCTATTGAAATGTGAAATGAAAAATATTTTCTTAATTCTCTTTCGAGTTTAGCTTATAGACCTATTATATACATTGAAAAATTATGAGTCTACCGAAGTCCCACACATTCAACCGTTACGCTACGTTTCACGGGTGGTTAAGCCGATCTTCAGACGTATTGAATGTTGTTTTATATTGTTGTTTTTGTGGCAGACGAAGGCAAAGCTTGGGAACTAGTATATCTATCGCACTTCATTAGATAAATGCATATGCGAAATTATGTCAGTTAATTGAAACTCCAAAATTTTCCTATAGTCCTGCTTGGTAATCCCATTTTACAATGTTCACAAATACTACGGTAAGTTTTATCCTACGTCATTAGTATTGCTCTCCTATATCAGAAGATTTTTGATCATCAATTATTGTCTACTAAAGTTTTGACAAGTTGATGGTGGTTCAGAACGCTAAGACGCCGGCAACCTTGACGCTCAGTTGTCGGAGACCCAGGTTCGAATCCCAGCCTGGCTCATGCTGAAATTATTTTTTATTTTTGCCTTATTAAGGCGAAGGTCATTTATAGTGATATTTAATTAATTCTCTTTCGAGTTGAGCTTATTAGACCTATTATATACATTGAAAAATTAGGAGTCTACCGAAGTCCCACACATTCAACCATTACGTTGTGGACCAATTTGTTGTGGATTAAAATTTCACGGCGAATCAAACGAGACTAAAATCATTGGTATTATAGTTTCGATGTTACAGCCAAAATAAGCACATATTTTGGTCAAAAAAATTCTTAATTGAAAAAATATGTTTTCACATGCTTTATGTAGTAGAAAATATTGGAAAAATCTATAGGAATACTTCCTTCATTTTGCTTAAATCTTCCAATAAAATATACGGATTTTGCTTTATAGATATTCATATTAACCGGGAACATTTGTACACATTTAAAAATAATGCTATAACTCGTTGAAAAAATTAGATATTTATGAGGGGTTTTTTGAAGATTGGTCTGCAAGGATACCAGATATAATGTTAAATCCAAAATTGATGCATATATGAAGAAAATTGCTAGAAAAAACACTTGAAATGGTATTTCTTCAAAAAATCGCCTATTTTTTGGTTTATATCTTTGGAGTGGGCATTAATTTTTATATGAAACTTAAAATGAAAATAAATTAAGGTGTTTTCCCACCTTTGCAAAGGGGTCTGTACTAATAAATTCAGAAGTCAAATCGTGCTCAAATTTGCCACAATTGAAATAAAGTGGATTTTTCTATTTTAAGATGGGAGAATTTTTTGTAAATACCTGATATTTTCTTTTTTTTTTGTTAGCAAAATCAGCTTTCCGGTGAGTTATAAGCGGTCAACTTCGGTCTAGTAGTTGCAGAGGAATTCGATGTCAAAGTTAAACTTTTGCATTTTTATACCCTCAGCATTTATGCTAACGAGGGTATATACACTTTCATACGGGCAAAATGTGCCTCATCGAAATAATGGTTTTAGGCCCCAAGTATGTTTGGACGAAATGTGTTTCAGACAATTTTGAGTCGATTTAGCAATGTCCGTCCGTCTGTCTGTCTGGCTGGCTGGGGCGCACGATAACTCTCGAACGGATGAACCGATTCGGTTCAAATTTTGGCTTTCGTAATATTTTGCTCAAACTTAGTTTAAGTTCGAAGACGGGCTATATCGGTCCACTCCTTCCGGTACCTCCTGAGAAAATAGCATGAAAGTTGAAAAAACCCCTATGACACCGCGTGAGGTGGTTGGAGCGCAAGATAACTCTAGAACGGATCTGCAGATTCTGTCCAACATTTGGCCTTAGTAATATTTTGTCCAAAAATAGTTTAAGTTCGAAGATGAGTCATATCAGTCCACTCCTTCAGGTACCTCCCCACAAAAGTTCAAAAATGTTCGGAAAAATTGTTCGTACGGTAACTCTTGAAGGGAGCGGCCGAATTGGTCCATACTTTACACATCCTAATATATCTACCAGATATAGATAAGGTTCAAATATGGACTATATTTGTGCACTCCATCCGGTACCTCCCACACAAAATTTCGAATATGTTCACTTTAAGACCTGATATCGAATCACTTTGATTTTTGTTGAAGCAACTTGCATTCGCTGCCTCAATTACGATAGTAAACGTTTTTTTCAGGGGCAAGTCCATACTTCTTGAGTAAACAGCCCGAAGGGTGTAAAAACCCCATATGTAGTGGCTGGAGATCCACTTCAATAATGGTCAATGTCGATCCATTCCTTTTAGTATCTCCTCCGCAAAACTTTTGATCTTTAATCCTAATCAATATTTTTGTCGGTTCAAACGCCCAAAATTTTTAAAAGCCCGTAAACACTTTTTTTGAGGAAAAATTGTTTCAATATACACAGGCTGAGGGTATATCTCTGTCGGCAAAGCCGACTGATACTTTTTTACTTGTTTTTACTATTTTTCACCAAAATATGAGGGTTTTTATGTTTTTACATCTTCCTATAAATTAAACACAAACAATTTTTAAAAATTTTTTTGAAAAAAAAAATACCACAGTTTTGAGCTTTTTCAAAAATTAAAGAAAATACTCCTTGGGTTTTCATAAAACTTATATAAAAACTCATATACTCCAAAAAATTTTAATTTGTGTAAAAAAGCTGTAATTCATATGGGATATGGTGTGGAAAACATACACATTTTTGAAATGTCATAAACTTTAGTACCTGAGGAAAATGAAATAGCTCATGTAGTGTAAGCGCTACGGTAATTTGTTTAAACTATTTTTAAAGGCCACAATTCTACCTACCAAACAAATAAACAATGAACACAATATCTGTTATAGTTTCCGAGAAATATCTATTTCTTTCTCCAGAAGTTTGCAAAAATCACATATTTCTCAAAACATGGGAAAAATGTTCGTCTTTAGGGGCACCCCAAGCCCGTAGCTTCTAATATGTTTACCTAATTTTTTGGTTTCCTTAGTTTCAATATGTTTACTATCGAATCCCACATAGAAGTTAAATATCTGTGACAAAACAAAATTTTGATTTTTGGCCAGGGAAATCGTTTCTTGGACCATTGTGCGCCAATTCACAGACTTTCTGTTGTGATTCACAGACATTCTTGTTTCTGTATGAATTATTTTACGGGTTCGTCCTTTCAGAGAAGGCACATCTCTGCAGTCATACCAGCACCCTGTGTATAAAAGTATACAAATACAAAAAAGCTAAATTCCTTACTAAAAACTATGAGATTTAAATAACATCCCCGTTTTTTAGGAAAGCTCTGGCCTCCTCTTCCTTTGCCAGCAAACACTCAATCAAAAGACGAGTCAATAGCATCCCTCTTAACAAAATGTCAACTGCATTTATTTGACAGTTTACAAATCCCCTGATTTACACTCGAACGTTATGCACACGCACAAAGTACACATTTAAACTTTAGACGTCATATTAACGTACTTACTGGTACGATGATGGCTACAAGGATATGGATATGCTTCCTTCCGTTACTGCGACAACACTTTACAGCATCTATCCCCGACAATAAATGATGACTATGCCATGAAAGACGAAGACTATATAACAATGATGATATCCAGCAGATGCAGAGTTTTCAGATATTGAGCTTTATTCATTCATTCGCACTTACTTTGAACACGACGACTATCCATCCATCCAGCAAGCACCACAGAATGTGGTTATTCACCTGGGCAAATTTGTATGCGACATGTTCAACTTTAAAATCCATTTTATGACTTTTACGTTCAGGTGATTGCACGCATTTAAGGATTTGTCAGATATCCCAAGATGGGGGATTACAAATAAAATATATCTTAACTTTAAGCTTCTTCTGCTGCTGATGCTTTTGATGGTAATGGTAGCCATGAACGTGTCGTATTTACAAGGAATTCTCCTGTACTTTTAATGCCAGGACAATCGTTTTACCTGGTGGTCATTATCACAATGACACATGCACGCATATAGGAGTATTCGTGCCTTGTATGCAGATGTACTCTGCTGGCCACAATGATGCAGTAAGCCAATCGACTTCATTACACAGACCACAATTACCCATTGGCAAAGGCAGAATGGACAACCGGAGATTAAACAAATGCTTTATGAATGGTCGGTCATGTTAGCATATTGTGCAGGAGAATTATGGCCACATTACAGATAATGGATGGACAATAGTCTGATAATTGAAATTTTGAACTAGTGCCCAACTTGATTCCAATTTCCAAAATGAATCATAAATGTGATTTCATTTACGGGTTGCATGTGTCACACTCAAATCTGTGATGAATTAATTGGATTTTTAGTTTGAATGAATGTTTTCTTTATTTTATAAGTATTTCTAACGGTATATATAGAGTAGTGTCGCTGAAACATTACATATTCTAAATACCCTGTACCGACTCAATCAACTTTTAAGGACGGAGTGTCTACTGATCGTGACAAGTAAAAGCTATTCAACATCGTCACCGAGGAAATTCCATTAAAAACAAGTAAAAAAGTATCAGTCGGCTTTGCCGACAGAGATATACCCTCAGCCTGTGCAAATTAAAACACTTTTTTCACAAAAAATTTATATGTTTAGGGGGTTTCAAAATTTTGGTCGTATGAACCGACAAAATTGTTGATTAGGATTAAAGTTCAACAATTTTGGACTTGTATGGACTTGCCCCTGAAACAACTTTTACCATCGTAATTGAGGCAGCGAATGTAAGTTGCTTCAACAAAAATCAAAGTGATTCAATAGCAGGTCTTAAAGTGAACTTATCCAAAATTTTGTGTGGGAGGTACGGGATGGAGTGGACAAATATAGTCCATATTCGAACCTGATCTATATCTGGTAGACATTATGAGAATGTGTAAAGTATGGACCAAATCGGTCACTCCCATCAAGAGTTATCGTGCGCACAATTTTTTTTTAATATTTTTGAACTTTTGTGGGGTAGGTACCTGAAGGAGTGGACCTATATGGCTTATCTACTAACTTAAACTATATTTGGACAAAATATTACGAAGGCCAAATTTTGGCCGGAATCGGCATTTCCGTTCGAGAATTATCTTGCGCTTCCACCCATAAACATGGTGTCATAGGATTTGTTTTTCAACTTTCAGGCTATTTTTTCAGGAAGTATGGACTTGCCCCTGAGGAAACTTGTACCTTCGTATAGGAGACAGTGAATACAAGATGTTACAACAAAAACCAAGGCGATTCGAGAGCAGGTCCTAAACTGAACTTTTCCGAAATTTTGTGTGGGAAGTACTCGAAGGAGTTTACCGATTGAGTCCATATTGGAACCTCATCTAAGTGTGGTAGAAATTTCATAATGTGCAAAGTATGGACCAAATCGGTTACTTCCTTCAAGAGTTATCGTACGCACAAATTTTCCGAACATTTTCGAACATTTGTGGGGGAGGTACCGGAAGAAGTGGACCGATATAATCCATCTTTGAACTTGAACTAAGTTTGGACAAAATATTACGAAAGCCAAAATTTAGACCCGAATCGGCAGATCCGTTCGAGAGTTATCCTGCGCTCCAACCAGTACACACGGTGTCATAGGGTTTTTTGTAACTTTCAGGCTATTTTCTCAGGAAGTATGGACTTGCCCCTAATGAAACCTACAGCGTCGTATAGAGGACAGTAAATACAACGTGCGTAAACAAAAATCAAAGAGATGCGAGACCAGGTCCTAAACTGAACTTTTCCGAAATTTTGTGTGGGAGGTACCCGAAGGAGTGGACCGATTGAGTCCATATTGGAACCTCATCTAAGTTTGGTAGAAATTACACGACGTGCAAAGTATGGACCAAATCGGTTATTCCCTACAAGAGTTATCGTGCGCACAAGTTTTGCGACAATTTTTGAACATTTGTGGGGGAGGTACCTGAAGGTGTGGACCTATATGGCCCATCTTCGAACTTAAATCGAATCTGGACAAAATATTTCGATACCCAAAATTTGAACCGAATCGATTAATCCGTTCGAGAGTTATCGTGCGCACCAGCCAGCCAGACAGACAGACGGCAGACAGACAGACAGACAGACGGACGGACATTGCTACATCTTCTCAAAATTGTCTGAAAGGGATATCGTACAAACATACTTGGGGTCTAAAACCATTATTTCGATGAGGCACATTTTTGGTCGTATCAAAGTGTAAATACCCTCTTTAGCCTAAAGGCTGAGGGTATAACAACATGTCTTACATCGGGTAATTATCCCAACTTTCGTAAGAGCTCTTAGTAAGAAAAACATAGAATGATCCCCACCATCGGGTTATTCACCCCAAAAACGTGTTAAAAACCCGTATTCATATGGCACCTGTACGCGCCATTTTCCCACCGACGGATGTGTTCTAATCTGTTACTTTGCCTTACAGGAAGTGCATTTAAGAAGGATATGGGTAATGAGACAACTAATTACGCACTGCAAAGAAACGAGACGAGCTAGATATTGGTGTGCTAAACCAGAGAGTAAAAACAACTTTTCAACCATTATAACGAGTGGTTTTACCAAAGGCTGAGGTTAGCTCAGCCGCTCCAGGGTCGACTCAAGGACCCACAAACCTTAAGAAAGATGAGACACGATGGAACTGCGCTTCAGTTTTATTTATATAATTTCGTAAGCATAAGTTTCAGATAGTATGGAGATAGTTGATGTTGTAGTATATGTTAGTAAAGTAGGAAAGCAGCCTCGGTATCAAGTAGGTGGATACGGATACCAGATGGGGTTGGTCGCGAAATACCAAGCTAAATTTAATTTAGTAGAAAAATTCTTTAAAAACAGCACATCGGGCAATATCATTTACCTTCCAACCTGCTATCAAAAACTAAACACAAAATGTCAGATATTTCGGTTGCATAATTTGGCTAAGACTTTTAAAAGGCTATATCAAACCCAACGAAAACAAAATACCAAATTTCAGCCATTTTGGTTAGATGTGATATTAAGACTACAACCATGACAAATTTAGGCCATTTTGGTGGGATATTAAGGCCACAACCTTGCCGTTCTATGGGACGAGGACCGATTTCGACAAATTTCAGGCGGAAAGTTTTATACCCCCACCGAAGACTAAACACCAAGTTTAAGCTAATTCGTTGGGATATTGAGGCCACAACTTTCAAAATACAGACAATCGAGAGGTGCCGTTGTATAGGGGATATATAAACAAGTGGACCTATCTCAACAAATTTCAGCAAAGACAAAATACCAAATTTAAGCCATTTTTGTAGGATATTGAGGCCACCAATCTTCAAACTACCGAAAATCGGGAGGTACCGTTCTTGGGGGCTATATGAAGATATTCCAAGACGAGAACCTACACCGACAAATGTCAGGTAGAAAGTTTTATACCCCCAACGAAGACTAAATACCAATTTTCAGCCATTTCGAAAATCGGAATCGGAATGGGGCTATATGAAAACATTGACCGTGGACATTTTCAACACCATACATCATAGGAATAGTTGAAACTTCTATACCAAATTATAAAGCTCTATTTTAAAAATCGCGAGCTGTATCTTGATTTCAACATACAGACGGGCGGACGGACATATACTAAATAGGGTCTTCGTTGAATATTTCGATGTTTTACAAACGGAATGACATATATAATTTGGGCGGTATCATTATATTGGGGACTATATCGTGATGCAATGGTACGCACACCCGCCTAACACGCTGTAGATCGTGGGTTCGATTCCCTGGCCAGGCAACATCAAATTTCTAACAGTGGCAAAATACCTCTGAGTAATGTTTGCGACATTTTCTGAGTATTTCAGCCATGTAAAACTTCTATACAAGTGGTGTCTTAGGACACGCCGTTGGGACTCGGTGATAAACAGTAGGTCCCATATCATTGAGCTAGTATGAATCACTCATTGATATGAGAGAAGTCCCAGTTGTTCCTTATGGGATGTTTGTGGAAGAATTATAATTATATCGAAGTGTGGACCTATTTTGTCAATTTTGGTGGAAAAGTTTTGTCGTGGGCACTGTTCGGTCTACTCCTACAATCGGGGGTATCGTTTTTGGTGTAGAATTATTGCGACCTCAAATCTCAAATTACCGCTACTGCGGTAAAAAAAACTGTAGCTAAAATCCGCAAGATCCTTAAAATCGGGAGGAATCGTTATATGGAGGCTATATCAAACATGGATCTATGTTGACAATTTTAGGGGTATACGTTTTGCGAACACTGGGTACCTCAAATGTGCAAAATTTAGCTAAACTTCTCAAAATACCGAAAATGGCTAGGTACCGTTATATGGGGGCTATACTAAAACATGGACCTATGTTGAAAATTTTTAGTGTAAAAGTTTCATGACTGCAGAGAGCCTCAAATGTCAAATTAAGGGTAGTTCTGTCAAAATATTTAGGTAACCCTCAAAATACCGAAAATCAGGAGGTACCGTTACATGTGGACTATACCACACCATGAACCTATGTTGACCATTTTCAATAGAAAAGTTGTGACAACTGGGAACCTCAAATGTCAAATAGCAGGTAGTTTGGTCAAAAACTGTAGCTAAAATCCTCAAAACACCTTAAATCCGGAACTGTTATATAATCCATAAAATACCAAAAATCGGGAGGTATGTACCATGCAGATGGTCCACTGAAGACATGAGGGGACACCCTCTTGCATTTCTCAAGGCGGCATTCTAACAGGGTTGTATACTTTTCCATCCAATATGTTTCCATCCAAACTGGCGACGCATAGCTTACAACAGACCGACCATATGTGGTCAGCTAGGTTTCTTTATCTGCACCCTAAGTGCTGCCTTCTAGGGACTTGAGCATATTGTGCACAAGTTGGTATTTTTTGAAGCCCTTTGATGAACTCCACCGAGTATTACTGGAAGCAGAATGTAGATTGCGAACACTGCCACAAGTCAACTTCGCTCATACTGGGTGTAACTCCAGCACTCCTTGCTTACATTTTTCAAACTAAATGGGTGTAAATTGACAGTTTGTGTTGTCAGGTGTAGAGAATATTCTTGGTAAAATATTGATTTTCGTTTTGGTATAGCCCCCGAATAATGGTACCAGCGATTAAAGGTATTTTTTAACTTTTCGTCATATTTTTCAAATTAATTGGCTGTAGATTGACATTTGGTGTTTGCAAAACCCCGTCTAATGAATGCACGTTAAAATGTAGCCCTTGTATTACAGTTCTGTACTATTTTAGCTTATATATTTAATTTTTGTTTGTTTTGTTTTAGTTGAAGATTCAATCATATGATTGCTTAAGTCTGGAGTATTCCCCCATTGGCTTAACTTCATCATTACATTTGAGAGTAATGTTTACAAAACGCACTGACAGCCTGCAAAATTTACTGATCGCTACCAATATCATGATTTGGGAAAGCCGAAAAGTGAGCATCATGCATCATTCTCATTAACATGAGAATACTCGATGCTTAAAGAGTTTAGGTTTTCACTAGAAAAATCATAATTTCAAAAAGTAAAAAGCCAATTGATAATCCCCTTCGCCAGGATGAAATCATGATATTGGTAGCGATCAGTAAATTTTGCAGGCTGTCAGTGCGTTTTGTAAACATTACTCTCAAACGTAATGATGAAGTTAAGCTAATGGGGGAATACTCCAGACTTAAGCAATAAACTATTTAATATTTTATTTAGGTAAA
The DNA here is from genome assembly GCF_047663935.1 of Musca autumnalis. Taxonomy (NCBI): domain Eukaryota; kingdom Metazoa; phylum Arthropoda; class Insecta; order Diptera; family Muscidae; genus Musca; species Musca autumnalis. The sequence goes on along the minus strand of NW_027411977.1, from coordinate 9,772,031 downwards.
ATATTTACTAATTTAATAGTAATTATGTAATTTTATAAAGACATTCGAAATTCCACTATACATTTTAAGATGCATTCTACTATTACTATTATCTTCACTCTTAACATCAGTTATGCTTCAGATTTTTCGTGAATATCATCCTTTTTTGTAAAGACAAATTGACGTTCTTATTTGAGTTATGTACATTTATTCTGCTATTCATTCTTTTATTCAATTTTTCTTCGTTTTTATTTCATTTGCAAATTTGAAATTCGAAAGAAATATTGAAGTTAAGACACAGGAACTGCTGAAAATTACTGTAATAATTTTCCAAGAACAAGATGAACGTTCAAAGGATATATTCAAATGGCAATTCAAACTTTATTCATGCATACATACATATGTATGTGTGCACACACATACAAATGTACATTTGCCTTCATGCTTGTGAGTTTTGTTGAAAACATTTTTATTCAATTAGAAATTAATTGCAAAACTTTGACAATTAAATGTGCAGTCAATACCCTATTCAGATAGGGAAATGAAATATGGATTTAATGGAAATTAAATGGTCCCATATGATTTCTCGCAGTTCAACATCTGCAGCAGCCTTGACAACCTGATGAAAGAGCTCCTTATCGTTGTTAATGAATGGGTATTTCTTGAAGAACAAATCATTCCAAAAGAATAATTCTTAGAATATAAATCAATGGCATACATATGTAGATATGTATGTATGTGTAAGAAAATTCTAAGAACAATGATCTCTATGTACGTTTTATTTATGTATGTATGTATGTATGCATGTATTCATTTCCTCATAAGATGTGTATTTGTAATTTAAATGTTCAGAAAGCTATAAAACGTAAAGTAGTAAATTAAATTGTTTGTATGGAAACTTGTGAACAGGTGATCAGATTTTAATCATACATAATGATCTTAAATTTCTAAAAGTATATACTAGGGAAAATAATAGAAAATTGTGCAAGTAGAAGATTAGGCTGATGTGGTGTTAACTGAGTACCTAAAATGTGAAAAAAAACTTCATAAATTATAATAATAAAAACTTAGTTTGAACCAACCTATGGAAAATCTATTTATTTGCCGATGTGAGTGTCATTGAAAAATATATTACTTACTTAGGTAGCCTTTTACAGAACATTTGTTCCATAAGCCGAACCAAGAAAACAGAGAGTAATGGATATCTCTGTTCGTTGCTGCAATTTCCCAATCCGGGGTGTTAAGTTTTCTGATGTCGCGTTTTGTTTATTCGCTCCAACGATGGTGTGAGCCCGTATTTATACGCCTTTTTAGCGGCTTCATCATCACTTATTTTTATTACATTGCCTAGCCACCGCATGCGGTATATCTCGATTCCTTTAACTATACCGAGCTTCGCCCTAAAAGGCAAAATTTTCAAATAAACAAAATCAGATGAGCCAGGCTAGTGTTTGAACCCACGTCCTCGAAAAACACAAGAAAAAAGTGTTGTCACGGCGTGTTAGCGTTCAGAGCCAAACTCATTGTTTTCAAACGCAGCGGTAAGCGTTTTTCACGAAAGCACAACTAAATGGCAAATATCCATTGTTGTTGTAAAAAAATACATTTGAAAGAAGAAAAGTTCGATGACAGAGAAGCCGCTCCACATCCGATATGTCTGAAGAGCCTCTGCCAAAGGCAGATACAGCTCTTTGTTCATACAACGTCGATATTCACCGTCAACGCAGATTGGCCCGAGGATCTTTCGAAGTTTTTTTTTCTATTTTAGGTACGAACATTCAGAGTCGGTGCAGATTCGTGGACGCATTACGCGTCGATAACAACAACTTGATTCGATCGCCGTTTACCTCCAGACCAGCTTTAGCAGATTTTCTTTCGACCTTTGCAGCAGTTACGTTCTTTACCGATCGACCCATGGTGTCAATGTCGTCGGCCTAAGCATGTAACATATCGATGCTTTACTTTCTCAACCTCGTATCTTAAAAAATAAAATTTTTGAATACATCGGCAGTTTTGGAAAAAAATTTTAACGCAATTATTAGAAAGTTGGGTACATCTAATTCCCTAATAATTGCAGATAAACTTTTTCTAAGACCCCGATGTATCCAAAAATCATTTTTATCTCTCTTCAAAAATTGTATTTTTAAGTTACGAGGTTAAGGAAGTTTGGCATCGATATGGCAGTTTATATATATTGTACCTCTTCTTTGGACCTTCGCATCTTGTATAACCTTTTCCAACAGGGTGTTGAAGAGATCACACGATAGGTCGTCTCTTTGTCTGAAACCTCTTCTTTGGTAATCAATTCTTCGGAGATATTCTTTCCTATTTTAACTGAGGACCGATTTTGTCATCTTAAAATCATCTTACAATACGGAATGAGCATTGCGGGAATACCAAAATTAGCAATGACTTGAAATACCTTTGAACGTAAAGGGCTGTCGAAGACTGCTTTATAATAGACAACATGTAAAAATGGTGTTTAGTTCGGCCGGGCAGAACTTTGTATACACTCCACCACGAACTGTACTGTATTGAAGTGAATAAAAACAATCGTTTATGAAAGTACTAAAATCTTCCTCTTATTGCAGGAGTAGTATATGGCAAGTGATAATACTTTCTTCAGAAGAGGTCTTATGGGTCGTCATCGTAGTTTTTCCAAACATAGATAATACTTCCTTTAGCTTTTGAACTCCTGGCAATACACAATATAACATCACAGCAATCTCGGTTCGAAAATTAGACAAAAAACCTCAAAATACATAAAATTGGGCAATACCGGATAGACCTAAAACTGGATATATATTGTACCTTTAGCGAAGACAAAATACTAAATTTCAGTTATTCTTGTTGAATAATGTGGCTAAAACTTTCAAAACACCTAAAATCGGAGGGTACAGTACTGTGGGGGCTATATGAAGACGTGGAAAGCTTTATGACCCCAACGAAGAGAAAATACCAAGCCGCAACCTTCAAAATACAGAAAATCAGGATGTTCTATGGGGGCTATATGAAAACGTGGACCTATACCGACACATTTCAGGTGGAAAATTGTATAACCCAAACGAAGATTAACTACCTAATTTCAGTCATTTCACTGGGATATTGAGGACGCAACCTTCAACAAATCGAAAATCGGAAGGAACCGTTCTATGGGAGCTCTATGAAGACGTAGACCTATACCAACAAATTTCAGGTAGAACATTTTGAGGCCCCAGCTAACACTAAATATCAAATTTCAGCCATTTCGGTGGGATATGGAGGCCACAACCTTCAAAATACCGAAATTTGGGAAGTACCGTTCTATGGGGGCTATATGAAGCCGTGAGCCTCTACATATACGTATATCTATGGAAAGTTTTGTACCCCCAACAAAGACTAAATACCAAATTTTTGCCATTTTGAGGTTATAATGAGGCTAAAACCTTCAAAATACCAAATATCGGGAGGTACTGTTCTATGGGGGCTATATAAAAACGTGGACCAATATAGCCCATTTATACTACCAAACATTCTAGGAGTAATAAAAACCAAATTACAAAACTCTACATTAAAAATTGCCTCTAGATTTGAACAACTCGGCTGCTAGGCCATCGGCTTCGACTGGTTCATTAATCTTCAATCGGTTTATTACTGATTTTAACTTGGCCGGGCGGTATACATTCAATGCAATCTTCTGGGATTAAATATGTGGTATCTTCGTCGTCTTCGTTAGTATTGGGTACCAACAGTTTGCAAAAATGTTCTTTCCATATCCCGAGCACACTATCTATATCATTTACCAAACTATCTTGCCGGTCTCTACAGGAGGATGTGCCTGCACCAAAGCCATCAGTTTGATGCTTCACTCTTTGGTAGAATTTTCGGAATTCATTCAAGCTCCTGTACATCTCGATTTTTATGACACTCTTTTTCCTCCATTTCTCTCTTTTTCCTGAGGAAAAGACGTTTCTCCTCTCTCCTTTTCTCCCGAAACCTCTCCCGTGCGCTACACGTTGCTACTGATTGTAAAGTTGCCCTATATGTCGAATTTTTCTTTTTTTCTGTAGCAGCACGACACTCTTAGTCACACCATGGGTTTTTTGGTGGAGGTCGCTGGTATCCAAGTATTGATTTTGCGGCTGTTTGCATGGAGTGGGCAATATTTTCCGATTGTGTTGATATGTTATGGGGACGAGGAGTGCTTTCATTAGGCATTTGGGCTAGTTGAGTGGAATATGCTGTGGCTATCTGTTGTGTTTGCAGATTACTGATGTCCAACTTCCGTGTTGCATCTATTCGTGCTTTATGTGCAATGTTTAGACGTGTACGTTTCTTTGTAGCAACAAGGTAGTGGTCCGAATCTATGTTTGCTCCTCGGAACGATCGCACATCCAACACGCTCAATTAATGTATTCCATATATGACAACATGATCAATTTGATTACTTTTTCTTTGATCTGGAGACAGCCAGGTGCTCTTATGAATATCGAGATGCTTAAATCTGGTACTGCTAACTATTTTCTTGCAGCTGCAAAGTCTATCGGCCTCATATCATTATCAGATGTCTCACTGTGGAGACTGAATTTCCCGATTGTTATGCCAAAGATATTCTCCTTTCCAATTTGGGCAATAATATCTCCTAGACTAATTTTAATGTCATGGGCAGGACAACGGTCATAAGTTTCTTCTAAGCGATCGTAAAATATATCTTTGGTCTGTTCGTCCTTGTCTTCGGTTGGAGCATGAGCGTAAATAAGGTTCATGTTGAAGAATTGTACGTCACCTTTAGGCGTTGTTGAGAGACGGTGCGCCTGAACTAACTTTGAATGAAGTTTTAGAAAATTCTGAAATAACAAAGTTCATAAATGAAAAAAAAATGAAAGAAAAAACAAAACAATCGTCGGAGCGCTTTTTAAATAAAACACGTTGAAAGTTCACATTTTTAGGGGTTTTTAGGTTTCCACGAATTTGCTAGGAAACCGCAAACCCTTTCAAAATGGGACTAAAGCATTCTGCGGATTCTGCAACTGCAATATTCACAGACAAATCCAAAAACAAGAAAAATCGCTGGAGGGATTTTTAAATAAATAGCGGCCAACGTTCACATTTTTTAGCTTTCTTTTAGGATTTCAAGAGTTTGCTTGAAAACAGCTGGACTTATGGAACTAAAGAAAACGTTGTAGCAGTGAAATTTCTCAACAACACTTTGTTTAGTCCCATTTCGATAGGACTTGCAGTTTCCAAGCAATATCCTGAAAACCTAAAATAAACATACACGCAGAAAAATATATGTTAGAAATATGTTTGGATCCAAACAAATATTTGTTTGGGACTGATTGCAAACAAATGGGACTGATTGGATCCAAACATAATTTGTTTGTGAACTTTGAACGCGATTTAATTAAAAAACGCTACGTTGATTTTTTTTTATTTTCTATGAAAATTATTGTTTTAGAATGCACAAAAAATATCCCAGGTGTAAGCACCATTAATTTTAAGTTAGTTCAGGCAATCGTATTTCCTGTATGGCGGTTATATCGTCCTTGTACTTTTCAAGTACATCTGCCAGTGCGTAAATTACACATTCTCTATAAAGAGTGCGAACATTTCAAGTGAAGATTCGTAGATCATGGTCATGGTTTGTTTTTCTTTAGTTTTTTTACAGTAGGATGTTTTTTTAGGGGAGGGTTATTAACCCAGTTTTCACTTGATATGAAAAAGGGACCAAGATAAATCCTGGGCTTTGCCGGTCAGGAACGTTGCTTGGTAACTTTCATCCCCTTAAAGTAGCAATATAATATATAAAAATATTATTTTGTTTAATTTCATCAGAACAAATGCATGACATCAGTCCTTTCATTACAGAGCATATAATTTATGCAAACATGATCTAAGTACAAAATTAAAACACAAAGTTTACTCTACCATTAGACCCCCCCTAAACACCAACACATGTGCAACAGCAGCAACAAAATTTATGGTTTCGCTTAAAACATCCTTGAACAAAAAACTGTAATAAAAAACTCTTTCTCGAAACTCGAAAACAATGAACATTTCAAACTCGATTTAGTCGCTGAGAAAAAGTCACCCAAATTATTAAATATTTCATAAAGTTTGTCTATCGTTGAAGGTGACGGACAAAGTTTAGTGCAACAACAACAACATCACTTAGAATTCTAATGGATAAATGGTGGGAATAATGATTATTAAACTAAACACAGTCATCAGTGCCGAAATGCGATGGTAATGATTCATGGCTTGAACAAAGAAAAAGTTTAGTATTTTAATTACTTTTTTGTTAGCAGTCGTGGTGGGTGGTGGCTTGACAGAACTTCGCTCGGCTTTTGTTGAGTGTTTAAATGTACATACATATTTACACAGACAATTGACACACCATTCCACTAAGCCTTTATCTTTTGTCATTTGTGTAATTTAGATAAAACTTTTTCACTTTTATTTTCATGTCTACACTTGAAGTTGTCAAGTGATTTTGTGGTCTACATTATGGTTAAATGGCTTTTCGCATAAAAGGCAAATATTTCGCTTAGCGATTCAGCGAGTTAAAGACAATGAGATGTTTGATATTGGGGAAATGTTGAATTTTGTAATTATAGTAAAATCACATTATAATTAAGATAAGTGTGAACCAAACTAAAAAATATGGTGAGTATCAAATATATATGAAAATCGGACAATATATAATGAGACTACTAATGGTAAGTTAAAAGGATTTGTTTAGGTGGGGGAGGGGAACTCCATAGGCTTAGATAGCTCAAATTAGCGATTGATGAGCAGCTTAGGGAAGAAAAGAATAAAGGAAATAAAACACAAACAGTATCAATTTATAATAATATTGATAAGTTGGTTTATTGATGATTCTATATATTTTCTATATAACAAGAAAGATTACATTGAAATCTGGAGTGGCGACAGAGGACTGATAGTAACAATGCGTAGATATTATGTTAAATCGCGACTAGTTAACTCTCTCCAAAGTTTGGTCGACAAGTTAAGTGAACGCAGAAGTTCATTTGGATCGCAGAAGATCTTGGTTAATTACTTCGTTAATTACTGCAACTTACTATTCTTTTGGCATTTGCGCTCTACGGTGTCTGCAGAGGAAACATGTAGAGGAGATGCCTGATGATGTCAATCTGCATCAGTAATCGACTAAGCTCGAACAGTTGAGTTGCAACGAATCAAACCTATACAGGTTTGGTAGATCAACCAAAAAAGCTATACTGAATGACCGAAATTTAACCTATAAATTTGAACAGCATCCTTAATTATAATTAAATATGTATTTTCCATTATCACCGCAACGTGTGTGTGCATGACTGCATAATGTATTTATAGACATGATGTTAGATTCTCAGATTTAGTGTTAGGTAGAATATCAAATAAATGTTGAGTTCCTTTAGTGGCGTCGCACAGTGGTTCAGAATCGTTTTTTCCTGGTGAAAATTCTGTAACTTTTGTACGGGTGGAGATATTTTCACAAATTTTTTTTGTTAAACAAATAACACAATCAACTTTCCGGTGAATTATAAGCGGTAAAATTCGGTCTGTTAGTTGCAGAGGAATTCAAGGTCAAAATTAAACTTTTGAAATTTGTTACTATTTTTCATCAAAATATCAGTGTTTTTGTGTTTTTCTTATATCTTCTTATGTATTAAAGATGGTCAAACGCCAATAAATAAACTACAAAAATAACAAAAAACCAAAAAAAATCGAAAAAAAAATTTTAAAATTTTTTTCACAAATTTTTCACAAAAAAAAATACAAAAAATTTAAATTTTTTCAAAAATTAAAATAAAATGCTTCTTGGGTTTTCATAAAACTTATAAATCTCATATGCTCCAAAAAATGTTAATTTGTGTAAAAAAAGCTGTAATTCATATGGGAAATGATATGGAAAAACACACATTTTTACCCATGTAATTTCAATAAATTTAAAAAAGTGTTAAACGGACGGAGCGGAACGGGAACAAAAGTATATGGGCTGAAAGAGGAGACTCTCGGACATATTTCTGTGAAAACAGAACTTCGTTCCATGTTGTTCCACAAAAGTTCTACTCCACTAAATTTGGAATTTCATAAAATGTAGTACCTGAGGAAAAATAAAATAGCTCATGTTGTGTAAACGCTACGTAAATTTGTTTTAAAGGCCACAATCCTACCTACCTACCTAGTTTCCGAGAAATAGCTATTTTTTTCTCCAGAAGTTTTCAAAAATTACGTATTTCTCAAACATGGGGAAAATGTTCGTCTTTAGGGGCACCCCACGCTCACACCTTCCAATATTTTTACCTAATTTTTTTGGTTTCCTTAGTTTCAATATGTTTACTATCGAATCCCATATAGAAATTAAATATCTGTGACAAAACAAAATTTTGATTTTTGGCCAGGAAAATCGTTTCTTAACCATTGTGCGTCGGAGTTTTCTGGCTGCACTTAGTGATGAGACGAGGAGTCAGTCTCATCAGGCCATTTCAGAAGTTAAACTAAATTTGGACAAAATATTTTAAGGAAAATTTTTAAATATCGGGAGGTGCCGGGAGTTGTGGACCGATATTGTATTGACCGGTGTATGCAAGAAGTATAGACCTGCCCCTGAAAAAACGTTTACTGTCGTAATTGAGAAGTAATGTGGCATCAAATGTAAAATTACAGCTAGTTCGGTTAAATATTTTAACTAAAATGCTGAAAATACTGAACATCTGGAGGTACCGTTATATGGGAGCTATATAAATATGGGGCCTATACCAAAACATGGAACTATACAAAATTTCTTTGTTGAGAAGTAATGTGGCATCAAAAAAATTATAGCTAAAATCCCCAAATACCGAAAATTGGGAGGTACCGTTATATGGGAGCTTTATCAAAACATGGACCCATGTTGACGATTTTTTCGTGGAACAGTTTCGAGACCACAGAGAACCTCAAATGTCACACTACAGGTAATTTAGTTAATCATTGTAGCTAAAATGCTCAAAATACTGAAAATCGGGAGATACCGTTATATGGGTTTATACCAGACAGACATGACAATACTGACTCAGATTTGTATTCTGATCAAGAAAATTGATTTTCCAAAATAGTCTGGCTTTATCCCATTTGATGTTTTAATATTTAAAATAACTTATTTATTAGTGGAGAAGGTTTGGCAGTGTTCGCCACGGGGTAAGGCACGGAAGACTAGTTTCGATCCTCGCCACAGAATCTCATTAGTTCCGTTGTTTTTTGTTTGTATATATTCTCCACCGAAGTTATTTTTCAATAACTTCTTCAACAAAAAACTTTTTATACCCAAACATCAATCGTCAGCTCGAAGTATAAAGGTGAACCAAAAAACAAACTTCAATGAGAAGTTTTTCTTTGGCATCCTCACATTACCCCGACGAAAGAGTTTGAAAAAATAAGCAAACCTTCTTCCACTGTTATGTGCCAAATCGTACTTTTTGTTTCCCCTTATTGAGTTAATCAATTAAAATTTCTTAATACCAACATTACGAATGAGTTATGTCACATTGTTGTGCATTGCTCATACGCCCCCAGATGGCGTAAAGTCCAAAAAGACAAAGCTAATAAGAATATAAGAATAAGAATAATTCATACAAAAACTGTTTATTAAGCAATGTATAGAAACTGTGGCGAAGCAACCATAGTATTTTAGTTTTCATTTTTCAGAAAATTGTGCACACATTTTTTAAAAATCATTTTTCAGTATCATCAGAACTAAAAGCGTTTTTAATAAATATTGGTGTATTCTACATTGGTAACCCCGTATAGTGAATACGATGTCTAGCGAAAAAAAAATTCTGCAAACTCAAACCTAGGCGTTGCACACTGGTCGAAATCACTGATCTAGCGCCGCGAAAGTCAAAAAATCGAACTATAAAATTGCGAAATATTTTCCATTGTATCGATTACAGACACTTTGCAGACAAAGATTTTGTTTTTTAATTTTTGTTGTTGTAAATATTCACTAATGTATTCACTATCAAATACAAGAGTTTTTGTTGCAGCAGATTTTAAAAAATTGTTGCAAAAAAATTAACTTCATATTTGTTTCAATACTAAATAAATTCGTAATGAAACTGGACAAGATTTATTTGTAATTAATAGCAGAGGGTGTGATTTAAATTATAAAAATTAGTGTGGGGTCTGGAGGTACTTAGTTATATAGCAAAAAAAAATTTTGAAAAAATTAAATTTTTTAATCTTTTTATGGGTTGTACGCGCTTGTTTCATAGAGTGCATCTTGTAAACTTGGCCGAATTTAGGTTCGATTATTTTTTGGGGAATGAAATTGGACTCTCTGGGCTGCACATTTGGGCTGCAAATATTTGCAAATCTTTTGATGACTGCATTTTTAAAATTAAGGATTTTGCATGAAATTCATACAAATTTAGCTGTGCATTTGTATGGGAGCTAAATCAAAATATGGACTTACCTTGAGAAATGTTTGCAAGGAGGAGTTCTACCCCCGGAGACACTATAATGCCATATAATAGCTAAATATGTTATTAAATATGGGATAACAAGTAAAAATTCAACGAATCAGGGGTACCATAAAAGGGACTACATCGAAACATAAATCAATGTTGAAAATGTTTTGTAAGAAGATTTTATACGCAGTGAGAACACGGAATGCAAATTTACAGCCAAGTCGGTTGAAAAATTTGGTCATGATATTCAAAATACCTTAAATAGGGAGGTAGGTTTACATGGGGACTATATCAAAACGTGCACCTACGTCCATAATTTTTGGTGAAAATGTTTTGTGACCACTAGGAACCCTAAGTACTAAATTACAGCTAATTTGGTACGAAAATGTGGCTTAAATCCTCAAAATATCGAATATCTGCAGGTTCCGTTATATGGGGGCTATACCAATACATTAGCCGATATTGTTCATATTTGGCCCATTATTACCCACAGACACAGGCTGAGTTTGTGCAAAATTTCAGTAACGTATCTTAATTAGTTTGCTAGTTATTAATTTCACTCCGCTAGATCAGTGGTTTCGACCACCGTGGGTCGTCAACTTTAGAGAGGTTTGTTTTTCTTTTCTTTCGTTTTTTCATAGTAGATTGATTTTTTCTAGGGGAGGGTTACTAGCCCGAACCCAAGTTTTTACGCTCTATTGGTGAACGCGCGCAACATATTAGCTCACTACCTTTAACGAATGTTAAAGGCAGTTCCTCAGGTGACACCACGGGGAGGTTAGTGTCCAATTGAGATGAAAGATGGACCATTCATGGACCGATCATTGATATCTTTCATCCCCTACGTCACCCATTGTTGGTATCACAACAATTTTAAAAACAAAACCTTAAAATGTGTTTCTACACATTTAATTTTGTATTCGGAGGTCGCGGCATCCGAATTTATGATCAATACTTCCAAAAATGATTTTTTGGTAGACACTGGTGCTGGCGTTTCTGTTATACCAAAATCCTTCCTCACGCTCATCATAAATAATAAAAACACTGCCGTCAATCTGTTTGCTGCAAATGGTACACCAATTAAAACTTTCGGAACCTGTATTGTATCATTGGACCTAGGACTCCGGCGCAATTTCGAATGGAGATTTGTTATAGCGGATGTAACCAAAGCAATAATCTTTTCAGGCATCCTAACACATTTGCATATCCTTCCAGATTTAAAAAATAATCAACTAGTTGACGGTAAAACATTAATGAAGTCTCAAGCAGAGCTTGCAAATATATCATGGAATAGCATTACCGCAATACGCATCGATAACTCTCCATACTCAGCATTACTCTCTGAATTTCCTGACATTTGTAAGATGGCTAAAGTTTTACAAAGACTTCCTCAGCATACTGTGTATCATCATAAAGAAACCAATGACCCTCTGTGTCATACAAAAACTCGCCGTCTATATTCAGAGAAGTTAGTGACTGCGAAGAAAGAATGTGAGTACATTCTGAGTGATCCAGTGCATTACATTTGATACCCAAAAAGGATGGAACGTGGAAATTACGTGGAGATTATAGAGGTCTTAACAAGAAAACTATTCCGGATCTATACAACATTCCATTTTTGACAGACTGCAACCAAAAACTTAACGGATGTACTGTTTTCTCAACGTTGGATTTAGTCTGCGCCTATCATCAGATCGACATTAATCCTGCCGATATTAAGAAGGCGGTTATTGTGGCGCTATTCGGTTTGTATGAATATTTGAAAAAGCCTTTTGGATTATGAAATGCCGCTCAAAGTTTTCAATGCTTAATGGATAATGTTCTTCGCGGATTAGATTTTGTGTACTGCTACTGATTGTGTCTAAAAATGAGGAGGAGCATTTAGAACATCTGAGAATTGTTTTCAAACGGTTTAAATATTACGACATCATTTCAAATCAATCGGAATGCAATTTCGGACAATCCGAGGAAAATTTTCTCGGATAAAAATTAAATTCCCAAGTTATTATTCCAATGGATTATAAAGTTGAAAAAATTCAGTAATTTCCGAAACCGAAGACTATTCGGGACCTTCAGCAGTTTTTAGCCATAGCAAATTTTTATCGCCGTTTTTACCGAATCCTGCTGAAATTCAAATACCACTCAATGCTTATCTTCAAGGTGATCGAAAAAAGGATAAACGACCAGTTGTATGGACAAAACAGTCAGAAGAAGCTTTTCATTCTTGCAAATCATTGCTTGCTAATACTGTATTACTTGCACATCCCATTCGTAATGCCACACTAGTTCTTATGGTGGATGCTTCAAAATTTGGCATTGGCGCGGTGGTCGAACAAATGGTAGACAACAACTGGCAACACTTAGCGTTTTTCTCTAAGAAGTTAGGCCCTGCTCAAACTAAATACAGCGCAAACGATCGATAATCGCTTGCCACTTATGAAGCAATCCGCCATTTTCGGTGCATTTTAGAAGGACGCCAATTGATATTGTTCACCGACACAAGCCGTTAAGTATCGCATTCAATAAAAATTCTGATAAATCGAGTCCGAGACAATGGCTACATTTTGATTTGATTGACCAATTGACTACGACATTCGTCACATTTCCGGTCGAGACAATGTCGTTGCTGATACATTGTCCATTCACAATTGACTTCACAAGTCTACATTTGGCGCAAAAAAATGATGAGGAACTACGTCAACTGTTATCATAAAAATCAAGTCTTGAAATAAAACCTTTTCAAATTCCGGGAAGCAAAACTGAAATTTATTGCGACACCTCAACCATAGACAAATTATGGTATAGACAAAGAAATACTCATGGTATGTGCTGTCAACCGACTCAAACAGAAAAACTAAAAATTGTTCGCAGGCGATTTTGGGGAAAATGAGAAGATTTTCATATATATTTCTATCTGAGGATGTATATTTCGTCAAAAACTATCCCCATACAGTTTTTGTTAGAATAAAATGTTTATTAAATCGTATTTATTGGCATTTTTAGTTGAGTTGTTCTGCCAACTAACTCAATTTTAACAACATTGGTGAGAGCATTTCTTTGTCTATACAATTCATTTGTCTATGCCTCAACTGGCAAGTTTCGACCTTACATTCCTAAAGAAATGCGTAAATAAATATTCGATTCAATTCATGGTCCTTCACATCCTGGAATTCGGTCTACTCGAAAACTGTTCAGATGATTTGTGTGGCCCTCAATGAATCAAGACGTTCACAGATGAATCAAAGTCTGCAATTTCTTGTACATAGGATTGTAAATAACGTCTAAATTGCGCATAAAAATTTCAACTCTATTACATATAACATCGTGTTATGTCACGAAATCTTAACATTACAGTCGATATTGTGACATAACATTATGTTAAATATACATACATGTTCTACACACATACTATAAGTCTTTGCAGACAAGACATTTATTATTACATACTGTATTAATCAATATTTTTGTTATGCTTATACTAAAAACAAAATTACTAATATTCCTATCATAGTATGGTGTTTATTTGTAATAAAATATATAGAATAAAGAAATACAGAAACAAAAATATAAATACGAAATAACTTCAAAGATATGCATCAACATATTATGATAATTATAAAATAAACATTCATTTGTGAACATACACACATATGAACCCATGTATGTTTATCATTAAAACCAGCGCAAAGGATGTGCTGACCAACTGTTCATTGTGGTAACTTTCCCATTGGAAATTGTAAATATTTTCTTTCATCTAGAAAGGAAAACAAACGAAGGTTTGGATGAAAGCCAAATCATGCAAATAAATTGAATTCATATTCGAATATCATTAAAAAGCTCGTTGTCATGTATTGGCCTCGAGCCAGTGAAACTATTTTCTCGAACCCTTTGTATATGTGCATACAAAATATTTAATAAATATACATATGACATAAGTTTGTATGAAAAAAGGAAATTACAAATACATACGAAATCATATTAAACAAAATTAATAATGAAAAATATGCACATAAATATTTATTAGAACGACTTAAGAAGTAAAGGGCATGCATTTCGATGTTAAGAATTGGCAAAATGTTTGAAATAAATGTTTATGCAGTTAATCTAACTAATGATGTGATATCAGAAAACTTTCACTAACTATTCGCATATCACGCAGCATATATAATGGCCAAATTGCCGGGCGGGGAATTTTTCTACTCTCTGGGAAATCAAAATTGCAAATAATAACTAATTCTGTAGAAATATGTGACTAAAATTCTCAAAAGAATTCAAAACATGCAGTTACACTTTTAATTTATAAAGAATTCAGTAAAAATCGGATAAAAGTGTTATATGGAGGCTATACCAACATGTGTATGGTTCTCATATTTCAAAAATTTTTTGTGAAAAAGGTTTTCAAGATTTCATTCAAAACAACTACTGAGCGCATCAAAGCTTAAATGCAGAGTCAGTCATGTCCGATGCACGAACCTGTTTATCTCATCAGGGTCTTGGCCTTTGGGTATACCGTAAAATACACATTTCCCATATATAGATATATATATATATATATATATATATATATATATATATATCTAACAGATATATAATTTTAAATACGTCATTTCTCATACGTAATTTCAAAAATTCGTAGATAGTATGGGTTAAGTATGGACCATACTCACTCTAGTGTCAACAATAACACTATGCAACACTGAAAATGCAAACAACTTCTAGTATGAATTTTTTGAAAGTACATATTTAGACTACAAAAAGACTAGTAGGGGTTTGTCCTGTCAGATCCAGTTCGGATTTTATGGCTATATCTACACTTTTTTGCATTTATCAGGCCATTACTTCAGAAACGAATAGGAATTTGGCCTTTCTGTCTTTAGCAATATTGTAGCCCTAAACTAGTAGAACTTATCTTTTAAAAAAACCACATAAGAAAAGCTCCATCTAGGGCATCAAAATCTATAAAATATTGAAAATTGTACATAATTGCTGAAATTCTGGTCAGTAGCGGCTAAACTATTAGGAGTTGAACCAAGTAACCTTTTGCAAAAATCTTCCAAATTAAGTTCTCAACAATTCTTTAGAACATTCTGAAACTCTACAATGCTTACTGCATGTTGTTTCAGCGGTATTTTGCATCATATCTTTTACAACACGTATTTCAAACACAGTTCACACCAACAGTTTATTCTCGCATTTCGGATTTCACTACATTATTGACATGTACTGAAAACAACCGCATAGAGGCACTTTACAACAATGACATGTTCTGAGGAGTTGTGTAATACATTCCAGGGAATATTTTTCCAAAAGAATATATTCAGAAAAAGTTAACGGTTTTGGAGATACGGTGCTAAATGTATAAAAATTGTGGAATTATTGCATATATTTTGAAATTTGAGGCAATAAATGTAGTTTTTCGAGTTCATTATTTCTCCCAATATTTTATTCTTGTCCTTCGCTATAAATTTGCTTCAGAGGTCAGAAGAAGATTCGCATTGGTTTCAGAGATATAGCCACGAATTTCTTTAAAAACTCAATATTTAACCATGTTTAGATGGGGCCATAATATCCGAGCTGGATCTGACATGACAAAACTTTCAAAAAATCCTCAGTTCGAATTGTTTGCACAAGATCACCTTAAAAATGTTGCACAGTGTAATTGAGCTAGAATTTTTGCATCCGAGTTTTTTTTTCATAGGTAGTTCGAGGGTGGTATGCACACCCGCCTTGTACGCTGAAGGTCGTGGGATCGATTCCATGGCCAGGCAACATCAACAATTTTCAACGATGGCAAAAATTTCAGCCATGTAAAACCTCTCTACAAAATGTGTTTTAAGACACGCCGTTCGGACTTAGCGATAAACAGTGATGAATCGGAATACACTCATTGATATGAGAGAAGTCTCCCTTGTCCCGTCTGGCATATTTGTGGAACAATTATACGACAAGTTCGAAGATGGGCTATTTCGGATCACGTTTTGGTAAAGGCCCCACAAAACTTCTACACTAATAAGTAAGAAAATAACAGTCATCTGTGCTGACGAAGATATGCCCTCAACCTCTATAGATATCGCAACTTTTAATAAGCAAACTTCTGATTCATAAAACACACCAAATATTAAATTACGTTAAAGTAAGTTTGGAAGACATTTTTGAGAATTATCTTGCACTGGGCCCTGGTGCAAGGTTTTTTAACCTCTCGGCCATATATCGGGAAGTATGGACTTATTCTGGAAAAAATTTGTACCGTTGCACTATAGGTAATTTGGCCTGTTTTTGAGGCAAAAATTAATAGCGGTGGATATGTGGGCTTTTTATACATTTTTAATGATTTATATGCAAAAGTAAAATAAAACAAAAAATTACACCGTAAAATTCGGATTAAACAAAACAAAAACGGTTAAATGAACTAAAGTACTGATCAGACAAAAATTTTTTTAAACATTGATATGCTTAAAAAATATTGATTCGCGAAAAGATCTTTATAAATATTATTTTTTTTTAAGGACCAAAGAAATCAGGCAATCATGATCCCTAGTTCGAACATATTACGGCTATAATTAACAAAAATGTTGACCACAACACGTCTGTACATTTTTTAGAACACATGGAGAATATTTCTTTAAAGAAAATGTCTTTTTAGTTCAAATCGGATGCTTTTAATGTGTTTAATATTCCTTTACCAAACAAAAAAATTAAAAAAAATATTTTTTTCTGCAAGGAGGGCACCTTCAAAAAAGCGATATAACTCAAAAAACGCAAAAAATCGCACCTTGGTAATTATGTAGTTGATTCAGAACCCTTTGCTGAAGATATTCCCGGTGGCAGAATTTCGGTCAAAGTTGAACAATTTTGTAAAAGTCTATAATATAAAACTATAATTTTGTAAAAAAATAAAAATAATTTAGGTTGTATCCTGTATGACGATTTTTTCTGCTGTAACAAACATTTTGAAGAAAATTATTTCTTAAAACAGAAAGTACACACCGCCAGCATTCCACTGAATATCATATCTTTGTATTTGATTATTAGCAAACTCTTACAAATTGCGTTTAAATTCTGCTCTGAGTTTTAATATTTTTTTACATTTTTTATTTTGTCTTCGAAATTTTGATTTTAACATCGAATTGTATCGCGAGTTTTGAATATTTTTATAAACAAATTGCACATCCATAGAATTTGATATGTTCTTTCTTCGAATCAAATTAGAAAACTCGCGTTATTAAAAATACAAAAATCGACTTTTTGCCTAAAAACCTGTCCACATTACCTATAGTGCGTTGTAAAGGGAGCAGCTAGGACAACCTACTTAAAATTGATCCAAGAGGAGTTCTTAAATTTCACTTTTTCCGAATTTTGTGTGGGAGGAGTGGACCGATATAGTCCATATTCGAACACGATATATATCTAGAAGGAATAATACGATGTGCAAAGTTTGTACCAACCCGATTACTCCCTTCACACAATTTTACAGAAAAAAATGTGTTCTTTTGTGGGGGAGCTACCCGAAGGATTAGACCGATATAGTCCATATTCCACCCTGATACATGACTGGATGAAATAATACGATGTGCAAAGGTTATAAAATTAGAAACTCCCTGCTAGAGTTATCTCTCGAATTTACCATTTTAGTTGGTGCCGTCAGGGTTTCTTGGAGCTTTTAGGCCATTATCTTAGGAGGTGTGTACTGGCACCCGGAAAAAAATGAAGCGGTGGAAAAAGTTTCGCATTGACAACCTGCTGACAAAAATATCGACACCATCCGAGATGAGCTCTTAAACTTCACTTCTTTGAATAATTTTAATGTCATTGACAATGTGTTTAAGGCACCATCTACCCCACATACACGCAACCTTATATTTTTATCATAATTGTGTTTTTTACCCACCTTTGTTACCCGATGTGCGGATTTTAGTGCAAAAGGAGTCACTTAGATAAGTATTAGACTTTACCATTTTAAGCGATAACCGTTGCTAAATACCCGTATACATATCATGTCCTATGTTATTCACCCCTGAATAATTCTACTCTGCTTTCACTACAGCAAAACTCATGCCAATAGCAAGCCATATTTCGTTTTTTATACAACGTATTTCAAACTATAACTCTTGACCAGTTCTTATTACTAAAAGTCAACCAGTTTCTTTCTATCTCCCTTCATGTGGTATTTATTTTATGCTGACTAAAGGAGAACCGTTACTGGACAACCCATTTCATCAAAGCACAGCAATACACGTCCTGTGCTATGCTGTGATTGATATCATGTCCACTCTCTTTTGCTAGGGTTCGAATATTAGGTACCATAAATCTTTTCACGGCCATTAAACTTGACAGAAAAGATTTGTTGAGGCAAATTAGAATGAAGAGACAACAAAAATGCTATCTCCGAAAAACAAACTCTCAATGGGGACAAAACATTGACAGAACCAACCAAATTTGTTTCCATTTGATATCTCAATTGTTAGCTATTTTGGCTACAACATCAAATCTCATAGTTCCTCTTTTTTATATTTAAATAAAAATGTAATTTGCTGTGTAAACTTTTATGGCGAATTTTTAATTTAATCATGCCCTCCATGTGTTCGGAATGTGGATGGGGATGTGAAAAGTTTGAGTGTGTAACAGCAGCATCACCGCCACCAACTGCACCTGACAAAAGTTTCAGGAAAATGCTAAGAGCTATTTTCGTACACAAAGAGACGAAAGAAAATAGTACATTTATCTATATATACGAAAAGTGCCCGAAGGAAACGGAAAAGTCTGGGGCGAAGGTTAAATGGGCCAACAATGTTTTCAAACGCATTTACACCTTGTTGATCTTTGATGGTGCACAAAGTATTTTTGTGCTACTTAGCATACAAATCTCCACCTCTGTGTAATGTCCTTATTTCCATCAGTAGCTTTATATAAAGCAGCATGTTTTTATGAAACGAAAAAAATAATGGAGAAAAAACGTAGGAAATCCTTATTCTTCCAAGCTGCTGCTGGTTGTTTTCCGAGATGAACACAGAGCAAGAGCACTGAAGACACCAAACACAACAGCTTCGTTGGCGGTTAAAGTGCACACTGATGGGAATACGTGGAAGTATGCTTCACATAAGTGCATTAAGGAGGCGAAATTGCACTCTTGGGAATCTAACTACATACATACGTATATGAATGAGTATGTTCGTTTATGTTTAAATGTAAATACGTACTTATGCCCAGTGAACACTTCTTTGGGAACTTTCTTCGAATTGGATAAAATATGTAAGTATTGTTAAGCGAACAAGTAATAAATACCAGTACCCAATGAAAGAAAATTTCAGCCCAAAAAAGGTTGGGTGAATAATACTCATTTCAAAAAACTCAGGCAAAATTCCTGGTACCAAAATAACAAACAGACAACACTTTGGGCTGATTAATGTAGATGAAATATTGTAATCATATATATGTGAATACAGAATTCTTCTATACTGCGAGTGTTCCAAATTCCTATAACTTAAGATATGCCACGCTGAAATTAAAGAATGCCAACTTTTCACGGCGAAGGCCACAGGCTAATTCCGCAAAAAAGAAATTAATTAACAGCGGTAATAAAATCTATCCACATTTTGCCCTTTAAAAATAACCAAAATGTTCACTGGGTGTAATAAGTTGTTCCAATGAAGGTAACGAAATTTTGAAACTTGCACATGTTGCATAACCAAATGGCATAATTTCCATTTTGTAGCTTAAAGGGTTAACTTATGCAAGAATATGAATACAGATTTACATAAAATCATCTGCTTAAGATTTCCTTGAAGCATCGTTGATTATTTCACACAAAATGTCGTCATGTGTCTATGAATTTAGGTAATCAGGTATTTATAAAGACATACCACACACATACATATGTACGGGGTATGTGAAGTGCACAAAAGATATGCAACGATTAGTCGTAATTCGTAAATATGGTTAAAAGGTTGACGGTGGAAATGTTTCAAATGGATAAACTATTTGTACACCTTCGACATCAAGCCGTAAGTCCAGATTAAAATCATCTAATCAAAATGGAAGTCTGCAGTGCGGTTATCTAAGCCATATTGTCGTTACGAATTAACAAAGCTTTGCGCTAAGTTAGCAATCAAAATAAAGTAATCGATAAGCTCCACCCATAACAACAGAGATGTGAACTTTTCATTTTTAAAAAATTTGCGCTTTCATCGATTTTTATCGATAAAGTTACTGGAATAACATCTTGATTCCAAAAACGTAAAATGTTCTATTGGGAAACTAAGATAAGAAGAGCTCACCGTGTCAAGAGTAGAACTACAAAAGGGTAAAGAGATCCTTAAGCTGAAAACACATCCAACGTTTGAGTAAAGTTTTGTGTTGGGCGTTGAGCAAAAAACAACAACAACAAGGCGACGCGGACACCAAACTCCAACGTTGATCTGTTTGCCGGCATATATTTCAAATGAATTTGAATTGTTCGGCATCATGCCCAACAGTGTAAAAACGGCCAAAACCACACAAAACTTTACCCAAACGTTGGATGTGTTTTTAGCTTTATTGCCTTTGTTATATGAGTCACTCATGTGAAGCTCCGCCAAGCGAGGTGTGGAATCATTCAAACCCACGACACAATAACTATTGGCTGAGATGTCATTGCAAGACATACATAGTGGGTCAGCTCTTAAATAAACGACAAAGGTGAGTCCGTTTTAGATTTCGTTAATACTAACAACCTAACAATATGAAACAGAGGTACTAACCCCACATGTACATTTCCTAGCTTGAAGAACTTTGGGGAGTGATGGGAGACCATTGATGTCATGCTAGTATCCGATAGAGAACAAATCGAGAATTAACCGACAAGAGGTTTTTCTCTGAATATTATTGGATATTCTTCAACATTTGCGAAAAAGTATTAACCATCAAATGTTTGTTGTTTCGGGAGATTTACCTTTTTTCCAGTGCGTCTTCATTTGACAGATTTTGGGTAGTCATTTATAGCTACATATGGTTCTTTAGAACCTTAAGTGGGGAACAATTAATTACTGTACCAAGGCTCAGCCCATGAGTAAGAAATGAACAGATTTTACGCAACCTTTTTCGGGTTTCAGGCATCAGAATAAACGGAAGAAGACCTAGAATGGCACGAGAGTGTTTCAGCATGCATGCTGTTATGATCAGGTAGGTTGCTTCTATAGCTTGTAACCACAAAACTACTGGAGTTAGTTGAGTAGTTTGGCGGATCAGTTAAAAAGGTGCAGTGTGTCATGTGGGCATGTACCACATGCTGGACAGATGTTTTGCACAGTGTCATCAATCCTTGCTCCTCTTTGCAAATTCAGTATACTCAGCGATCCCACTGAGTTGGCTTTGCATTTGCTTTTCTCGATCACGTAAACTGGCGTCAACAAAAACAAACAAAAAAACATCATTTGGTTGTTGCTTTTTATATCCTCATCATTTATGCTAACGAGGGTATGTACACTTTCATAGGGCAAAATGTGCCTCATCGAAATAATGGTTTCAGATAATTTGGAGTTGATTTAGCAATGTCCGTCCGTCTGTCTGTCTGTCTGGCTGGCTGGAGCGCACGATAACTCTCGAATGGATCAATTGATTCGGTCCAAAATCTGTCTTTCTGATATTTTGTCCATACTTAGTTTAAGTTCCAAGATGGGTTATATCGATCCACTCCTTCCGGTACCTCCCCCACAAAAGTTCGAAAATGTTCGGAAAATTCGTGCACACGATAACTCTTGAAGGGAGTAACCGATTTGGTCCATACTTTGCACATCGTGAAATTTCTATCAGGTATAGATGAGAACTCAATTGCTCCACTCCTTCTGGTACCACCCACACAAAATTTTGGATAAGTTCAGATTAGGACCTGCTCTCGAATCGCTTTGATTTTTGTTGCAACAACTTGTATTCACTGCCCCTCATACGACGGTACACGTTTCATAAGGAGGCAAGTCCATACTTCCTAAGAAAATAGCCTGAAATATGCAAAAAGCCCTTATGACACCGTGTGTAGTTGTTGGAGCGCAAGATAACTCTTGAACGTATCTGCCGATTCGGTCAAAAATGTGGTCTTCGTATTATTTTGTCCAAACATAGTATAAATTCGAAAATAAGCCAAATCGGTCCACTCCTTCAGGTACCTCCCCCACAAAAGTTCAAAAATGTTCGGAAAAATTATGCGCACAATAACTCTTGAAGGGAGTGACCGATGTAATCCATACTTTGCAGATCCTAATATATCTACCAGATATAGATCAGGTTCGAATATGGACTATATTTGTCTACTCCTTCTGGTACCTCTCACACAAAATTTCGGACTTTAAGACCTGCTCTCGAATCACTTTGATTTTTGTTTAAGCGATTTGCATTTGCTACCTCCATTACGACGTTAAACGTTTTTTCAGGGGCAAGTCCATATTTCTTGGGAAAACAGCCCGAAAGGTAAAAAAAACCCTATGTCACCATATGTATGTAGCGGTCGGAGAGCACGATAACTCTCGAACTGTTTAACTGGTTTGGTCCAACATTTGGTCTTCGTCATATTATATTCAAACTTTGTTTCATGGGGCAATACCTGTCCACTTCCGGTACTTCTCCCCAATATTTAAAAAATGTCACTAAAATGCTAGGACAATATCACTTGAATGGGGCAACCAATTTGGTCCAAACATTGGTTAGTTTTTTCAAAATTTAGTTTAACATCTAAAATGGCCCATATCGGTCCTCCCTAAGGGTACCTCCCCCACAAAAGTTCAACATTTGTGTCTTAGTGCATTTAATTCCTGATACACATTCAAATGTCCAAAAAGGGACAAAGTTCTGAAGAGACCCTAAATACATTCGATCTGTCCGTATATGAAACTTTCACTTCACATTGGCTGAGGGTATATATCTGTCGGCAAAGCCGACTGATACTTTCTTACTTGTTTTACTCGTACATTCACACATGCATATGTTTTGTTTATATTTCTCTGAGCGGCACTGCTCTATAGGAATTTAGACGACTGCACCATCCTAAACATAGTTAAGCCAAAACTACTCTGGTTTGTCGTGACAGCTTCTTCAACTGCCTTAGATGGGGATGTTCTCCGAGGACCACATTCAGAACATAGTTGTTTATGGCGTCTGCAAGTGCATCAATGTGAATGCTCTCGTTGAACCTCTCTCTTTCTAGATCATGAAGATTCCTCCTGAAATGCCTGGGTGGAGGATTCCCATCCACCATACAGAGGTTGAGATAACGTTCACTATAACACCCGAACGAGTTCTGCAAAGCTTACTCCTCATGCAGACAGAAGAAGGCACGCTGTTGCAATTCTCAGGACGGCGCACAGAGGACGAAATCATTGATCTAGCGGCGCGAAAGTCAAAAAATCAAAGTATAAAATTGCGAAATGTTTTCCATTATATCGATTACAGACACTCTGCTGACTACGATTTTGTTTTTTACTTTTGTTGTTGTTGTAAATATTCACTCAGTTATTCAGTGTCAAGTGCAAGAAATTTTTACGGATCAGATTCTAATAAAATTTTTGCTAAAAACCTGATCTCATATTTGTTTAATTGTTAAATAAATTCGTAATAAAACTAAACAAACTTTATTTTTTTATTGATAATAATAATATAATTGTTCCACAACATCCCATAGGGAGGGTTTAAGTTAAATTAAAATAAAATGTTTGGGGCCTGAAGTTACATAGTTATAAAGCAATAAATTTTCAAAAATTATTATTTTTTGTATGTTTTTAGTGCAATATACTTTTGTTGGATGGAGCGTAACTACAAAGGTCCACCGAGGTTCGGTCCAGTTATTTTTTTAATAATTAAATTGAACTCCCTAGATTCCGAATAACCAAAATTTAGCTGCAAATAGCTGCAAATCTTGCTGATAAATGGTCTTGAAAAATAGCTTAAATCCTCAAAATACCCAAAATCTGTCGGTATGGTTATATGGGGGCTATATCAAAATGTAGGCCTATGTTCGCAATTTTTGGTGGAGAATTTTTGTGTCCACTGGGAACCCCAAATACCAAATTACACCTAATTTGGTCTGAAAATGTAGCTTTAAATCCCCAAACTACTGAGAGTCGGGAGGTACCTTAAAAGGGGCCTATACCCAAACGTGAACCTATGTCCACAATTTTTGGTGGAAAGGGTTAGTGATCACTAGGAACCCTAAGTACCAAATTACAACTAATTTGGAAGGAAAATGTGGCTTAAATCCTCAAAATATCGAATATCAGGAGGTACCGTTATATGGGGGCTATACCAAAATATTTGCCTATGTTGTTCATATTTAGTCCATAATTACCCACAGACACAGATTGAGTTTGTGCAAAATTTCAGAAAGATATCTTCATTCGTTTCCAAGTTATTAATTTCGCGCCGCTAGATCAGTGGTTTCGACCACTGTACGGCGTTCTGGAAGATTTGAATACTGTACCATCGCATTGCACTAATGTTCGCGTTTTCACTGGCGCCGCGTAGCTTACCATATAATAATCTTTCGCTTTATATTTAGTCAACAAAGTTTCTTCGTCAGCACCCCACGTGGTGTGGCGCCGTCTGGGGAATTGAGGATATTGTTGCTTCATCTCAACTTGTCGCAAATAGCTGTGGTGTGCGCGGACCACGTGAACATTCTGTCAAATGTTAGCTCTAGAATCTTGGGATAATTATTATTCGGAATTCGGTTACCATCGACCAGGAAAATCAGTTCTGAGCTCACTAAGTATAATGTGGCCGTAGACTTAGTGGCTGATAGTTGCATACTTCTCCCGCGGAAAATTGTGATAAGGTCGAACAAACAGGATTTAAGTTATTCCCAAAAGACATCAGGGACCTACGTCGGGTACCTACGTCAATTGCGTACAATCATCCGCTTACGTGACTATCACTATGGCGTCTGAAAGGATGTAATACATATCACCCCAACTTGCTGCACTCCCTGTTTCACTCTACGGAGCTTCGGCTTCTCGTTCCTGCATTCCACATACAACTGCCGTGGAAACCTATAATTAATTATCCGATGTTTCAAACTTGGACGTAGGATAAACTGCGCGATGCCCTCAAACAGCGTGGAATGCGTAACAGAATCAACGGTTTTTAGGAAAGTCGGGCGGTCTGCAAATGGAGGCGATTATAGCAAAATAGTCTGACCCAAGAGCAAAATGACGTCATTTATCAGACCAGGTGATACGATGGTTATGTCTGGCGAACTATACCATGCAAAACGTAAAATTATCGAACTGCTCTATTCGTTACCTAGGACCGAATGATACAACTCATGATGAACTTCCAAAAGCGGGATAAAGTTGGTCCTATAACCTTGAATAAAGGTATTAATAGGCGGGATATATACGTTAAGAACTTCATGTAGTCTCTGCCGATTATTTCCTTAATCTCAGTTTTACCATTGGTGAAAACAGCTATCAATCGAGCATAAATGCTCATCTGCACAAACAAGTGCCGCATGTTTGATTTAGGCTACCCATGGAGTTCATATTCCATGACAATGCAAAGAAGGAGATTCATCGTATCCCAACAGGTTGAACTAATTTTAGAGATCTCCTGCGATCGTTGGAGCTTTCTGCTTCTTTAAATTTTGCTGACTACATGGGGTTGCTATTTCAATGCCCTCACAAAAAGCTGGTGGTACACCGTTGCTGCTTTGTGGGACGACAGCTTTTTTGCTTATAACAAAACGTCTTGCAATGCCTGTTAGGTTATGCATCATTTTGCTCATTCATGCAGCATTGTCATCCTCCTAAGAACTAGCTGTACTGCTGTCGGATGAGTCCGTGGTACTTTCGGAACAATCTGATACCACTGAACTAGTAAATGTTGATACATTCCCTTCTGTTGTCCTCTCTTTCATGGGTTGGTGGTTTGCCGCTGGAGTTACCAATGCGGCTTTTTCACAATAATATAATTCCAACTTATTCGTGACACTTTTCAATATTTAAATGATTAATGAGCAAAAGCTTATTCATTGTTACTAAAATTAATAATATTGAGAACAAACATTATATCAGGGCTATACCAAAATGTGTACCTATGTCCGCAATTTTTGGATAAGAAGTTGTTTGACCATTAGGAACCCTAAACCGAAAATGTGGATAACATATAAAAAAAAATAATTTAAAAAAATTAAGTTTCAGTGTTTTATTTAGAAATGCACTTAAAACTAAAAAATAATTTGTCGCTTAGCTTCAATAAATATATCATGATAGAATCTCTCAAATAAAACGCTTGCATTTAAATTATGAATGGTGGCAAAATTAAACGGCAAGCGTTTTATTTGAGAGATTCTATCATGAGAAAGAATATATATATTGAGGCTAAGCGACAAATTATTTTTTAGTTTTAAGTGCATTTCTAAATAAAACACTGAAACTTAATTTTTTTAAATTATTTTTTATTTTTAACTTTTTAGTAAATAATTTTTTTGACCACTGAGATCCCCAAAGTCCATTTGAGCAGAAAATGTAGATTAAAATGCTTGAAATTGGGTGGTACAGTTATATGGATGCTATATTAAACCTTGACCTACGTCCATAATTTTTAGTGGGGAAGTTCCTGGACTATTGAGAACTCCAAATGCCAAGTTACAGCAAATTCGGGCTAAAAATGAAGACAAAATCCTCAAAATACCAGAAGTCGGGTGGTACCGTTATATGGGGGCTATAGGAAAAAATGGACCCATATTGGTTTTGGTTTCATATTCATGTATTGTCATCTAAATCTGAAAAATGTGCAAAGTGTTAGTTCGATTGGTCAACTGCAACCGTGCTAAAAATCAGTTACCAGATTTTAAAAGGGGGTCAGGTTAGACACCGTAAAAACACTGTAGGAATGGACCAATATTCGTTTTGATTTCATATTCATGTATTGTCATCCAAATCTAAAAAGTGTGCAAATTTAAGGTTCGATTGGTAAACTGCAACTATGTGAAAAATGAGTTACCAGATTTGAAAAGCAAATTAGATAAAACACTGTAAAACAGTGTAAAAATGGACCAATATTGGTTTTGATTTCATATTCGTGTATTGTCATCCAAATCTGAGAAGTGTGCAAAGTTTTAGTTCGATTGGTCAACTGCAACCGTGTTAAAAATGAGTTACCAGATTTGAACTAAACACACACCAAGGCAAGTTAAATAAAACACTGTAAAAATAGCAGTCGTCGCCTTTGACGACTGAGACGTATCCTTCCATCATCATATTTGTATTGAAAACATCATCTGTGGACAGATGAAATACAAGGAGTACCTTCGGCAAGAATTCCAAAACTATATTCGAACAGTCTTTTAACAATGCACTTCAGTGAACATTTTGAAGTTTTGTGAAAGAGGTACCCGATATTGTCCGACACGGACCTTCTTGGAGCTTGATGTACCCTTGATAGAAGTTTTGCCATTTTTAAATGTCAGCCAAAATGATTCTCAAATCGTAACTAATCGAGCTCAACAGTCATTATATTTGGTGTCGACAGGTTTTTTACATCCTTTATCTCAGGAAGTACCATTACAATTAATGCCGCGAGAACAACCTGCTGCATAACATAAAAAATAGATATGTGTACCAACATAACAGAAAAAATTCCAAAATCGAACGTACTCAACTCCTCCCTCTCCTCCTACCCTCTCGAAGCTTTTATGATTATATTTTATATTTATTGGGTCTCGATACTCCAACTCTTGTGGAAACTGTCCATATCACTAAGGAAAAAGCTTTCTGTAGAATCTACCATTTTTCCTAAGTCATACGACTTAGTCCACTATGGATTCCAACCACATTTTCGTATAATATTCAATATTAAAAAAACACTCCATTGGCATCTTCCACTTCCAGCAAAACCAAAAAAATATTTATTTATCGAATTGTACCATTAGTGGTTACAAATCGTAAACCTCCAGCGAATAAATATTACGGCCAATTTGTATATGCATGTTTTTGTTGTTTGTTTTGCGTTTTTGAGAAAAACATTTCCCATTGAGAATTGTAAACAGTTTTCTTTGATGTAAAAGCCATCATGTCCTGGAAATAAGCCAAATCATGCAAATGTATTCAATTAACCATAGAATATGGCTACAAAGCCTGATGGCATTGGCTCTAGGCCAACTAACATATGTATGAATGGTGTGTATCTGATATAAACTCTTTTATAAGGGCCAACAAAAAAACACAACTCAAACAAAGGACCAACAAAAAAGCAACAACAACAAAAACATATTCAAAGAAAGAAGCAACCAAGCACAAAGTTATTGGATGATTGGATATTTATTCTATTTCCTTGTCGAACATGACTGCGATATGTTTCGTATTTGGTTGTGGGTGTTACATATGAAAACACTCAAATATACGTTGTAATATTTTTTTAAAATCATAAATCAATGTTTGGTTTAGGCGGTGGCTTGGCTTACAACCGTGACCTAAACGACCATAGTTGAAAGATGCTAATATCAAATTTCACCCACGTTCTTTTTTTAATATAAATAAAAATAAACATTTAAAAGTTCGTTGCTGTTTCAGTTCTTTTTCGCATTGGCGTAGCTGTTACAGTTACCTGATGCTGGCCGCAAACTTTAGTGTCCACCAGTCAGGCCCAGCTACGTCAATGCTACAAGCCAAACATATGTAAAATGTTCACTTTTTTATTGCCAAAATATGTTATTGGTTTCGGCATACTAACGAAGCATTCGTCCCATTATAAGCAGGAATTTTCTAGGTTTTGAAAATATACATATGTTATTGATATATTACAAGTCCTTGGCTGTCTCTATCTTTACAGGCAGTTCACTCTGAGCATATCAATAACATTGAAATGGTTTTACAAACTACTGGCAAGCGTCTTCTTAAACACTTACAAGTGCTCACACCAACACGTCATGGATACATTAAGCCAACTTGTAGTAATAAAATACATGACAGACATGTTCAACACTCCATACATATTAAGTAGCTAAGGAACAAATCCTCCATACAAATTCCAACCCACATTATTACAAAAGATTACTTGTTGTAACCTGAAGCGACGGCATAAAGACAAGGCGGACATGTGCACGGACCATTACCATGCCCTAATAATAAACGAAGCTAACCGCTACTATCCACCATAGGTTATGGAACATCAGCAACAGCATTTAAAGTGAAGTTCCACAGCAAAGTATTTAGAGAAACCTTGATGCGGCGATTACAAAACCCACCCATATTGTTTAGAGGGGAATGTTTAAAAAGCACTTACCATTTCTTCTCTTTGCATGTCCTTGTGATTTCATTGGGGATCACATAAACAGTTTTTTTAAGCACAACAACCGCTGGATTAGGATTAAAATTGTTCCCTCCCCAGAAAATAGTGGCCAAAGTTTCAGGATTTTTAATCTAATAGTAATCGCTACCTTTTTAGAAATCACATAGAAACCCGGGTGTACATAACATTACACCACGGTGACAACCATTAATGTTGGGGAGACCAATTACACCGCCCGACAATTTTCAAAAAATGGCGTTACACATGAACCGGACTATATTCGTCTGAAACTATAGAAAAAATGGAGTAAAATGACACTTAAGATTTTTCGTTTACACTGTGCAACATTTTTAAGGTGATCTTTTGCAAACAATTCGAACTGAAGATTTTTTGAAAGTACAGACCCAAACGACAAGAAACCCTAGTTGGGTTTTGATGTGTCAGATCCAGCTCGGATTTTATGGCCCCATGTAAACATGGTTAAATATTAAGTTTTTAAAGAAATTCGGGGCTATATCTCTGAAACCAATGCGAATCTTCTTCTGACCTCTGAAGCAAATTTGTAGATAAGGACAAGAATAAAATGTTTGGAGAAATAATGAACTCGAAGAACTACATTTATTGCCTCAAATTTCAAAATATATGCAAAAATTCCACAATTTTTATACATTTCGCACCGTATCTCCAAAACAGTTATTTTTTCTAAATATTTTCTTTTGGAAAAATATTCCCTGGAATGTTATACACAGCTCTCCAGAACATGTCATTGTTGTAAAATGCCTCTATGCAGTTGTTTTCAGTATATTTTTCAACGACGATTTAATAAAAATGTCAATAATGTAGTGAAATCCGAAATGCGAGAATAAACTGTTGGTGTGAACTGTGTTTGAAATACGTGTTGTAAAAGATATGATGCAAAATACCGCTGAAACAACATGAAGTCAGCATTTTAGAGTTTCAGAATCTTCTAAGGAATTGTTGAGAACTTTATTTGGAAGATTTTTGCAAAAGGTTACTTGTTTCAACTCCCAGTAGTTTTGCCGATACTGACCAGAATTTCCGCAATTATGTAAAATTGTCTATATTTTATAGGTTTTGATGCCCTAGATGGAGTTTTTCGTATATGGTTTTTCCAAAAGAAAAGGTCTACTAGTTTAGGGCTACAATATTGCTAAAGACAGTAAGGCCAAATTCCTATTCGTTTCAGAGATAAAGGCCTGATAAATGCAAAAAAGTGTAGATTTAGCCCGGTTTAGATGAGGCCATAAAATCCGAATTGGATCTGACATTACAAAACCCTACTAGGGTTTTTGTAGTCTAAATATCTACTTTCAAAAATGCATACTAGAAGTTGTTTGCATTTTCAGTGTTGCATAGTGTTATTAAAAGGCATGTAAAATTCAAAGGACAACATTTTTCAAAAAAAAATATTTTAAATAGTTGTACTCATCGCACGATGCTGTTATTGGTGTCATATTAAAGAGGAGAATATTGGCTTTATATAATTTATAATAATTCATTTATTGCATTCAAGGATAACAAGGACATCAAAAATGTCCTTGAAAATTAAATACTAAAAAATCCTATGAAAACATCCTGCTATTTTCTCAAAAAAATATGTATTAATATCCTTTATGTAGTGCAACACTTCCCAAAATTTCAATATCCTAGCTTTATTTACCTGTATTTACCTGAAAACATTTTATTTTATATCATTGTGCGACAAGAACAAAATTAAAATAAAAAATAATTAAAAAAATTAAGTTACAGTGTTTTATTTATAAATGCACTTAAAACTAGAAAATAATTGTTCATGATGAATCTCTCAAATAAAACGCTTGTCACATTTTTTAATTCAAATGCAAGCGTTTTATTCGAGAGAGATTCCATCATGAACAAGTAAGAACGGCGTTAAGTTCGGCCGGGCCGAACTTGTTATACCCTGCACCATGAGTTATATTGAAGTAAAATGGAACGATTTACCAAATTTCGTCGATCTATACCGACAAATGCCTGCGGAAGTTTTTAGACTCAAAGAAGACTAATTACCCAATATCCGATATTTCGGTAAGATAATGTGGTTTAAAACTAAAAAATACCAAATATTAAGAGGTATGTTTCTATGGGGGATAAAGGAAGACGTGGATATATACTAATAATTCTTTTCAGGAATACTGTATATCCCTCTGGAAGACTAAATAAAAATACCAGTCATTTAGGTGGGATATTGACGTCAGAACCTTTAGAATTACGAAAATCGGGAAGTACCGTTCTATGGGGCCTATATAAAGGCGTGGACCTATACCCAAAAATTTCATGTGGGAAGTTTTATATCCCAAATTATGACTTAACACCAAATTTCAGCCAGTTCGGAGGAATATTGAGGCCACAACCTTCAAAATACCGAAAATCGGGAGGTACCGTTCAACGGGGGCTATATGAAGGCGTGGACCTATACCGACAAAATTAGAGGGGAAAGTTGAAAACCCCCAACGAAAACTAAATATCAAATTTTAGCTATTTCGGAGGAATATTGAGGCCACAACCTTCAAACAACCGAAAATCGGGAGGTACCGTTCTATGGGGACTAAATGAAGGCGTGGACCTACACCAACAAAATTCTGGACGAAAGTTTTATTCTCCAAATGAAGACTAAATACCAAATTTCAGCCATTTCGGTGGAATGTTGACGCCTCAACCTTCAAAACAACGAAAATAGGGAGGTATCGTTCTATGGGGGCTATATGAAGGCATGGACCGATACCAACAAAATTCTGGGGTAAAGTTTCATACTCCAAATAAATACTAAGTACCAAATTCCAGTCATTTCGGTGGAATATTGAGGCCACAACTTTCAAAATACCGAAAATCCGAAGGTACCGTTATATGCGGACTATATGAAGGCGTCGATCTATACCTACAACATTCTGGAGGAATGTTTTATACCCCCAGCGTAGACTAAATACCAAATTTTAGTCATTTCGGAGGAATATTCAGGCCACAACCTTCAAAATACCGAAAAATCGGGGGGTACCGTTCTATGGGGGCTATATGAAGGGTTGACCTATATCAACAAAATTCAGGGGGGAAAGTTGTATACCCCCATCGAAGACTAAGTACCGAATTCCAGTCCTCTCGGTGTGATAATGAAGCTAGAACCTTAAAAATACCGAAAATCGGGTTGTACCGTTATATGGGGGCTATATCAAAACGTCCTAGGGGTAATAGAAACTTCTATACCAAATTACAAAGCTCTATCTTAAAAATTGCGAGCTGTATCTTGATTTCAACAGACGGACAGACAGACATGGTTATATCGACTTAGAATTTTACCCTGATCAAGAATATATATACTTTATAGGGTCTCCGATGAATATTTCGATGTGTTACAAACGGAATGACAAATTTAATTATACCCTCCATATTATGGTGGAGGGTATAAAAATTATCGGGCATGTTCTGGAATTCACCGTGCATGCATTTCACATCACACATGCACTTCACCTGTGAAAGCAATTGCTGTTCTGTATTTCACGTGAAAAGAGCTTTCATATTTCACGAAAGAACTTTGGAAAACTTTATTAGAGCTTTCAAACTTTATCATTAACAATGAAAAAAATCAGTCGGTGTTGGCGCATTAACGAATACACATGCGTGTGTGGGTATGTACGCTTTGTTCTTTTGATTGTTTACGAAACAGACGTAAACAACGAAACGAGCACGTAAAAGAGCGCGTACATGTTGAATTTAGTACTTCAAGAAAAATACATTTTAAATCATATTTTGTTTTTTTAAATTCTCATAGAAAACATATTAAATTTTAATTTTTTTTTTTGTAGAAATTTTCAATTAGTTTCTTTACAAAATAAGGATTCACTCAGCTCTCGCCATCAAAATTTCAGTGTGAGGAATACACCCCAACTAGGTATGAAGTGTGTTGCAGAACAGCTTTAGGTGTGTTCGATACACGTGAGGTGCAGAGGTGAATGCCAGAACATGTTTGTTTTGGTAAAAAATCATGTAACACAGCGAAATATTCGTCGGAGACCCCCAATGTGGTATACCAATCTTCATATCTCGACGAGATAAAACGATTTTGAGATGTGTGTCCGTCCGTCTGTCCATTATAAATTGTAAACACGCTCCAGGCCGCAATTATGGACCGATCGTCACGAAATTTTGTATGGAGGTCGGTTTCAGATCAGAATAGATCCCTATTCTTATTGGTGATGATCGTGAAATATTTAGCGGGTGAAATGGACCAAAAACATAATATTTATCCATTTTTCTAGCGGCTCTCTAGGTCTCAATAATAGTCCGATGAACGCGTAATTTTAAATAAGGTAAGAGTATATCACAAAGGAGAAGTGAGATATACTTGAAAGTTGAACGCTTGACCTTTCTATTGATCCCAATTATGTTGGTGTGCATGATCAGATAACAGAGTTACAGCCTAATTTATTCCGTTATTTGTTTGTAGTGTAAAAATAAACTCGCTAGAAGTCGCAATTATACATCAATAGTCACGAAATTTTGCACCGGGTAAGAGTATAGGTCGAAAAAGATGCCTACAATTTTGAATGATGGTCTGATATTCTTTAGCGGGTGAAATGGACCATTTCTTTTGTATGAAAAATATAAAAATGTTATTTTTGGTCGATATTTAAATTCCTTGAGGACATATATATTTCGCAAAGAAGCCTACATATGGAATCAAACTACTGACCTTTCCTCTGATGTAAATTGTAAATTTGCTAGATAACGGGCCTACTGCCTAATATATAATGGGTTCTGTGTAGAGAACCACATTTTTATCCCATGCTACATATTGTCTCTCCAAAAGTTTATGTAACACCACGAAATATTCGTCCTAGACCCCTTATTTGGTATGCCAAAATTCATATCTCGACGAGATAAAGCGATTTAGCGATGTGTGTCCGTCCATTAAAAATTGTAAACAAGCTTAAGGCTGCAATTATGGACCGATTGTAACGAATTTTTTAAGGAGGTTGGGTTCGGGCAAGAATAGAAATGATTAGTTTTTGCTGATGATCGTGAAATATTCAGGGAATAAAATGGACCAAAAACAAAATTTTAACCAATTTTGTAGCGGCTCTGTAGGTCAAAATAATAACCCGCAAAATTTAAACAAAGATTGAGTTTATGATGAAGAAAAAGCGTACAAACCAGTGTGAAGATCAGATAATACTTAGCGGGTTAATGGACTGAAACTTTTGTGTGAAATTGGTAAAAATTTCAATAACGTAGCGGTTAAACAACGGAAGTAGTAGTACTGCATAAGTGGGTTTCATTACATTTTAGTTTGTGTGAACTAAATTTTCCTTTCCTGCTACAAAAATGTCTTTGTCATGCTAGATAACTTTTTGGTTTTGGTCATAAGTATTATACATTACATCTCTGATATTTAATAATTAAATTTTCACAATCATTGAAAATAAGTTCCGTGGAGAGCGATTGTCCAGGGATAGTGGTATAGGGTATCCCATGGTCGGCTCCGTCCGACTATAGACTTTTCTTACTTGTTTCTTCAGTATACAAGTGTTTCCTCATTCGCAAAACTACATATTTAAAAGTTTTGTCTTATTGGAGGATCTTTTACAGACCTAGAACATATCTACAATATTAAAAAGGTTTTCCCTAATCTTAATTTTTTGCTAATCTCCTATAGTCACAACTCTTCTACCGGGCTTGTTGATTTCCAGGGGAAACTCCAGAGGAAGTGGCATATCGCTTGGATACTAAACATATATATAACTCGCTCAACCGACTTTATTACCTTTCAACTCCGAACTTAAATAAAAATTTAATAAGGCCTATTGGCAAAAACTCAGTGCGCTCAGTGGAAATTGCTTCAGGGAATAGCCGACTCCCACAGATGCTCGGGTGACTGAAAATGTTTCAGAAAATCATAAAATCTGCAAGTACCAGGTCATTCCCTCCTGGTAGAATACCCAAGATAAAGATGTTTGAGAAAATTAAAAAAAATTATTTTTTGTCCTTTAAAAATTTGTCCGAC
Organism: Musca autumnalis; assembly: GCF_047663935.1. NCBI lineage: Eukaryota > Metazoa > Arthropoda > Insecta > Diptera > Muscidae > Musca > Musca autumnalis. The sequence continues at coordinate 9,736,334 of NW_027411977.1, read as the reverse complement.
CAAATTGTTTCCATAAATTATTTAAATATCTCAATTACACAAAGTCAATCTCTAATTGACACCATGCAACCTCCTTGACCAAAAAATTTAAAACTCAAGCACGACTTAGTTGGTGTTGATTAACTAAATAATGACTGAATTAATTCAAAACCTAATTCACCTGAAATGGCTTTGATGTTTTAATTTTATAATTCCATGTCAACGCATTTCTGGGGCGATGAAAATGTGCAACACCAATGCGAAAAGAAGAAGAAGATAACAAAGCTGTAACAAAATCATTATTTTCGTTGGCGGAATGAAAATTACTGGGTACAAAATGACATTTTAATTAAATAAAACGCAAAAAAAAAAACAAAAAATGCAAATGGTTTAAATTTTAATTCAATGTGTACTGTTTCGGTGTGTTTGAGTATATGTGTGTGTGAGTTAGAGTGTTATCTGACATCTCCATACAATGGAAGGATGATATGAATGAATTTTGTGTCCTGTGTTCTATTTCGTCTGCATAGTTTTAAATTACAATTCCAGGTACCAGTTAACCAAAGCAGAGATGGTCATTTGGAGGAGATGGTGGAGGACAAACGTGTTGTTGTATTAAGCTGCTATGAGCTATGAATTGCGATGATGGCACATCCACTCTGCTGTTTGAGTTTCGGTGGGATTTTCCTCTTCGTGGTAGACTCTAGTTGGATTTTTGCCAAGTGACTCTGTTGTAACTGTAAGAATCTATGATTTGCGTAGCAAATGGTCCAAGGATATCCTCAGAACATCACAAGAAAAGACAAAACAAAACAAACAAATTCAGGCGATGGCAGTGTAAATGAAATCATGCTGAAAGGTACATAAAATTAATTAACAACGGGATGTAACAGCTACACAATAGAAAGGACCTGGCAGTGGTGTCGGACTTCTGTGATATAAATGTGGAATGGAAATATCTGCTAACGAAACGAAAATCCACTCCTAGTACCACCAGTCTGTTGTCATCGGATATTTGTTTGATAGAGTAATCTTCCAATTCGTTTTTTTTTTTTTTGTTCATAGTCGGAATTAATTCTGAAAATAATCACAAAGTAACTTTGTGTGGTTAATTATAATTGCGGTTTACATTTAAAGAAGCGTTGCCAGTGTACAACGTTACTTTCAATGTTTTCTATAGACCTATAAAAACTAAAACATTTGGATTGTGGCGTCGATCACAAAAAAAACACAATTTGGATCTCACTGAAGGTGACACTTTGTATAACAGCTGTCATGAAATGGACATGAGTTTGGCAGTTTGTGTGTGCTTAGTAGTAGAGAACGTCACAGTTTGCTAGGCATAGCCATATTGTTACCTCACACCTATCACGGCCTCTATACATCGAACTTTCATCAGCAATAAAAACCCAGCAAAAAAAGTCCTCCTAAAATAAGGGGTTTTTATAGTACTTTTTGGTAGTCGTAACTACTTACAAAACCCCCTACTAACCCATTATTTTAACAAGGGCATGTCGCACTGAATGACTAGTTATTCTATGATCAATATAACCACTAGAATAACTAGTTATTCTATGGCCACTGGAAGTCGAAAAATAAGCTATAAGTTAAAAAACTATATTTTCTATTTTTAGAACAGTTGAGGTGGAATTTGTTTTAAATTGCAACACACTTCATATTTTTTTATATCGTCCTCTGCTGGATTTGAACACACGAACTTCTGCTTTGTAGCCTAACACACTACACACTCGGCCACGCCTATGAACATTAAGGGTTGTTTGAAAGCGGACATATGTTCACATGTGCACCAGCAACTGTTCTTTGTTTAAAAAAAGTACCCGGCAGGCGGTGAGGGTTGAACACACAACTCTCTGATTTGTAATCGGACATACAAGCTCTATGCCACCGTACTCATTACTTAGTAAGGGGTAATATAAGCAGTTATTTTTGTATACATTACTTTGTAATGGGTTACATAATGACTAACGGATCCGAATTTTTGCTGGGTTGTTAAAGCCGCTTGCTCTACCTGCTAGTCAAATACTCGAAAGCAGCGGGTCCATTAAATTTGCTGATGACCTTCCCCGAACCTCGAACAGTGAGATTAACCACGAGTGGGGCATATCAATAGAGTCCTCACACTGCCGATAATCATCCAAATCGTCTCAGAAGTATTAATAAAGGATAGATTGGTCGCGAAAATTGGTTCTTGCAATGATGTCTCCAAAATGATGCCCTTAAAGGATACCAACAAATTGAGTAGCACGTAGACTTTTAAGGCTTTAATTTTCCCAGCATCCGAAACATTAGTCCAAAGGGTATCTCTATGGTAATTCTTAAACAGCTAGATGAGTCAAACATCCAATCCCAATCAACTCACGTCAATCCCACGGCAGCGGGTTCTCTCGTACTGGATTGACTCGGAACCACACAACATCAGTGTTCCGGCCAGCGGCTGCCACCTCAGTGTACATCTGTTTGTATTTGTTTCGTTTTTCTGTCTTGGGAGCAGCATATCCCGGAATGCCTTCTCCGGATTCTTTTGGTCCGTGCCGGGATGGAGGAAAACCCAGGACCAATATATTTGTGCTCGGTTTGTCTCATCCAATCTTCACCCACATCCATCCTTCGGTAAGATGTAATAGATGACAGGATTGGGTGCATCTAAGAGGTTGCTCTGGACTTGTCCATGTGAGGTACTACGATAGGGACTATGTTGCTGCATGATTACGAAACTCCCCCGCAGTCCCCTCAACAGCAACCGCACACACAGCATTTAACACCAGCCGTTGTTTTTCCAATCTCAGAAAATGTATCCTTTTTTGCAATTTAATTTGCAATGACCTCCGAGGTAAGATCAAGGGAATAGTGGACTTCATGAGTTGGAACAATATCATGGTCACGCCGGTGCAAGAAACCAAGCTCAACAACAACTGCAGCTTACATCGTTGTGATGTTTACAACGTGCTATGAAAGGATCTCACCAGAAGTGAAGGTGGGGAATTAGTTTTCCTATTGCCCCAGTCTGTTCAATACAGACCTATCTCGCTTAAGCTCGTCTCTAATTACCCATACATGAACTGTATGGGGGGTAGCAGTCAGGCGTGGAACTGCCGAGATAGAGTTGCTGAACGTATACATCCCGCCGATAAATTGCTGTATCTCAGGTTACGATCCTAATATTATCCCACTCTTGGAAGGTCATAACCGTCTGGTCTTGGGGGACATTAATGAGATGTGGCATTCTGCCCTCGGAAACGACCAGATGGGTACAGCTGAGCAGATTGACAGTTCTACGTTTTGCTCGGTCAATTAGAGGGAGGGTCACAGTTCGCCAGACATAACCATCGTATCACCTGGTCTGATAAACGACGTCACTTGGCAACCCATCTCCCCATAATTGTCTCCATTAGCAGACCACCAGATTTCACCACCTCTGAACGCAGCACATTCGTCAATCATAGCAAGCTGATTGGCCGTGTTTCAGAGAGTTCACTAAACACCGCTTCAGAGACCTGATCAAGCCTTCTAATGTTCAGGTAGCGGAAAGAACATTCCGAGACATCATCACTGTCGCAGCCGTTCGCCATATACCTGCTGATCGAATATACGAAGTAAGACCAAACTTCCCAGCGGAGGCGACGGGGTTAGCAATTGGGCGTGATGAGCTTTGTCGTACCAACCCCAATGACCCCAGAGTCAGGAGCTGACACTGGAAATTAACAGGCTGGTCGGCAAGCATAAGCGAAACAAGTGGTTAAATCGTGTGAAGAGTTGCAACATTGGAGCCGGTATAAGTGAATTGTGGGTAACGGTTATGTCATACTCGAACCCTGGAAGGACGGAAGATAGGAACTCAGTCACGTTTGGTGACGTTACGTTGACTGATTCGAGGTCCGCAAGTTATTTCAATCGACAGTTTGTCGAGCACCCCGGGAGTGACAGGGCGTAGAGAAGAGTACTACGTGGCATTATATCTCTCCTTGCCGAGGAGGATCCACTATAATTTAAGATGTCACCAGGAAAGCTAAATCATCCAAAGCGTTGGTAGCAAAGACGCCTAAGGCTTTACTCCTCCCCAGCACAGAAATAGCTCTAGAAACTATGCAACGAAGGTACCGGAATAAGATGTCTGCGATGTTTGAGAGAAATATTATAATGTGCAAAGTTTACACCAATATCAGTCACTCTTGGTTAGATCTTTTGTACTACTATGTCAGGAAGCATGTACTTGTCACGAAAATAGGAGTACCTTCTGTAAATAATTCAAAACAACCCCCGAATTGACTTATGCGAAATTTGTGAATTGCTTTTTATGAGTGTGATTTACGAAGATATTGTCCGATATAGATCTTTTTGAAACTTGATGTACTTTTACGATATGCAGAGTTTCGGTCAAATCAGATACTTCATTCAGTCATTTAAGTTTATAAGTTTATTTAAATGTACTCAAGAAATTTAAGCTAACATTTATTGAGCCGTTTCAATAAAAACTTTTACAGAAAACAAATAAGCAAATGTTTTTATATCTTAGTTTCTAAATTGAGGACAAACACAATGCTGAACTTATTGTTATGAACGATGCTATCAAACTTCCCTCAAGTATGCAGCAGCATCAGCAGCACATATTAAAAGCCATGTTTACAACCGAAATTATGAAATATGGTATCCACCACATTTACTTCGTGCACGGACAGACCACCATCCACAAGCCTGAAAACAAACAAACATGACTTTGATGTTACCACAAACAACACTTCTTCTAAAAAGAACAACTTATTGTCTAACAGGAAAAACATTTATTATAACCTCACAACAATAACAGTAACAATGAAAATAGAAAAAAAACGAACAGAATAAAGAAATATCAAAAAGAATATGATGTAACCCCAAAAGAAAGCAAACAGCAACAACAACCCAACACCAAAAGTTACTTTAATACATTCCTTTTTAACAAGATACTGGACAAAAGTTTGCAAGGCAACATCATATCCTTGCGGAAGTTCGCCGGTTTATCAGTGTGCACCGATGTTCTATTTGCCCTCACACAACCCAATACCCTTTTCATTTTGATCTTTTGTTGTTTTGGTATGCCCATGCAGTTCTATTACTCTTCCTCTTGGCCTCCGAGCCATTTTGTCTTTGTGTGCGTGTCCTTGACTGAACAACTGCAAGTCGTGCAGAACATAATCGGCAACGGCAATGTTGTCAAAATTAAAACCAATTTTGTTTCATACTTGACATAACACATAAAATTATTTCTGATTCTTGACACATTTATTTTTGTGCATCTCCCTTTTAGCCTTTGGCATTGTTTTTATATCATTCGTTAACATTTGTCAGTCAGTGTATGTACTTCTTTCCTGATAGCCGATGCATGGATGCACCATTCACACAATGCACTGGCAATGACATATCTTTTGCTTTTTATAAATAATGTGGACATATGCATCTGTATGATGTAAATACAAATAAATAAATTAGGATTCACAGTGGGCCCAATTATCCAACTACCTAATCCACCCAACACAGTCTATGCGCATCCATATACATACACTGTGCAACATTTTTAAGGTGATCTTGTGCAAACAATTCGAACTGAGGATTTTTTAAAGTACAGACCCAAACGACAAGAAACCCTAGTTGGTTTTTTTTGTGTCAGATCCAGCTCGGATTTTATGGCCCCATCTAAACATGGTTAAATATTGAGTTTTTAAATAAATTGGGGGCTATATCTCTGAAACCAATGTCAATCTTCTTCTGATCTCTGAAGCAAATTTGTAGATAAGGACAAGAATAAAATGTTTGGAGGAATACGGAACTCGAAAAACTACACTTATTGCCTCAAATTTCAAAATATATGCAAAAATTCCACAATTTTTATACATTTCGCACCGAATCTCCAAGACGTTAATTTTTTCTGAATATTTTCTTTTGCCGTTGTTTTCAGTACATTTTTCAACGATGATTTAATAAAAATGCCAATAATGCACAGTGGATCCACTTGTATGGAGAAAGTGGCCAAAAATATTTCCCGTGTATCAAGCTAATGCGCTGGTTACAGGTTTGTGTTGCTGCGAAGAGTGTTTTAAGCGTAACTTTCTCCCCCCTTTCCCCTCTGGAGGGGATATACGGTAAGAATTGTTTTATGCTGTTAATACAAAATGACATGAACAAAGGTCCCGATTATCTTATGATGCAAAAATAGGCTTGGGGAAACAAAACAATTTCCAAAACAACATAAAATCCAACCAATTTAGCGGATTAAAAAAATCAAAATTTTTGTCTGAAAATTGGTAAAATGTTTAATATAGATCTTATAGCGTTCTTCCTGAAAGGCACGTACCGCCAACGTAAGACAAATTTGGAAGAAGATTTCTTCATCTAGCCACTGATACCAATTATGCTAATGTACGAGGTCAGATAACAGATTTATAAGCTAATATATCCATTGAAACCCTATTCTAGGGCAACTTTAGTCAGCAGCCCACCATTTATAGTCTGGCACTAGATGGCAGCTGAATTTCACATCTCAGGAAATATCCTCTAGCAAACACAAACAAGCTATGATCATAACTACTGTCCGCTATTAAAAGTTCAACACAACCCGAGAAGTGGACATAAATTGGATTAAAAAAGTGTGGCAATTTTGAGCAGCGTACGTAAAAAAAAAATTTAAATAACATTTCCAATCGTTTCGTTCCGTATTTTCCATAGGAACAATAAAAACGAAACATAACCTACGTTGGCGGAGCTTGATTCGTTTTGTTTACATTCGCGAGTACGAACAAAACGAAAAGTACTCAACTCCACAAGAGCAGATAGGAAACGTAATAGTACTAAACACATGTGAATAAATCAAAAACGTTTGGTGGTTGATAACATTCACTGTGGTATGCTAACTTATAGGGTTGTTAAGCAATCACATGTGTGTGTGTGCCAGAGTGTGTCATTGACCATAACACACAGCAAACGTTTGCCAAACATTCTTTTTGTTTCGGTGGTGAATGAAACAACTCGGCAAAGCATAGCCGAAGTACCTTTCAGCAATCGTGCGGTTTTCATCTTTTTTACATTGAAATGTTTGTGGTTTTGATTGTGAGAATGAAACGATTCAGAGAAGCTGAGAAGTTTGTGGCTTTGTGTGATTTGTACGGGAAACGTTTTGTTTGTTTACGTTCATTGCTTTTGAGGAGAAGGTACATGAAGGAACAGAGAGACATAGTCCTACTGGGTCTTTTGTAATCGTGATTCTGACTACATCCGCTAAAACTTTCAAAACAATTATCTAGTGTTGAAGTTAACGGAAGACCTAGTCCGTAGTCCATACTCGAACTTGGTTTAAGTTTGAGAGACATATTGTTATAGTGTGCGTCGTCCCTTTTAGTTGGCCACCTTAGAATTTCTAGAGAATTTGGACCACGAAAAACATTATATCGCTGGAAACAGGACCACAAGCAGTACATTCTCTAAAATTTCAAAATGATCCTCGAATGGACCTTAAATTGCTCTCACGCGAATTTTGTTTGAGAGGTATATAAGCGAAGGTGTTGTCCGTTATATATCGTCTCAAAGTTGAATGCTTGGGAGAAATTTTACGATGTAAAAAGTTCAGGCCAAATAGGATACCGATTTCTTTGTTGTAGCAATGCAAATATGTTCGTTCGTATATTTTATTCAATTATTTTTATTATTCGTTCGTATATTTTATTCAATTATCTGGTTCCTCTGTATCCATATTCAAAAATGCTGCAACCTGGACTGACTGCGTCCATAAAGAATCTGGTTAACTGGGCAGCTAAACAAATGCAGCGTGCAGTGTGGATGCAATCCACATGCAGGCCATGTATTAGGTATCGTGTCATCAATTAGCGACCCATATGAATTGAGACGGATGCCTCTCCTAGTACGACATCCACACGATACCTTTGAACTGCCTGTGCAACTACAGCAGTGCGAATGCTATCCAAGCCTGATAGGCTCGTTGATCTTGAGGTTCTCGTTTGTACTTTTGGACCTTTCTCTCTCTCTCTTTAGATCATGAATACCTCTTCTGGCGTGCCTGGGTAGGGGAAGCTTGTCTACTAGTATGCCGCCGGCGGGGATGCTCATGTTAATAACACCAAAGCCGTTAATCCATCGACCCCCCCCCCCCCACCACCCATGAAGGTGGTCCACTGTTGATAGATCGGTATTCTGACAGATTTGAATATTCTTACATTTAAATATCACCAACGTTACAACCAATATCTTGAAGTGGTTAGTAATCGGAATTAGAACACACCATCGACCAACATGTTCAGGGAAGCCTCATTTCAGCCGTTCAGATGTTGATTGGTGTGCCAGTGGATTTAGTGACGAATAATATCATACTCCTATTTAGACATTTAACCTATAACATATATGTGACGATACTAAAATCGTACAACCATCGGCATACGCAACGACTTCAATGACGTTTGGAGGGTGTGCAATTTCAGAAACGTAAAGGCTAAACAGTTCCGGAGATATCACCCGCCTTTGGGAACTCCCTGTTATACCAAACAACTGGCGCCCATACATATAGTTAATTATTCCACTTTTAAGCACGTCTGGAGGGGCTTTTTCTCCATATCTTCGAAAAGCTTAGCATCTTGTCAACAATCCAAAGGCCTTCGATAGGTCAAGAGCCACCATGAACACCAACAAAAATTTTTATGCATAAATATGACTTATATAAGTTAAAATAAACGCGATTTGGACATTAAACTTATCCTTAATAACGATTTGTCACAATGATTCCAAACCTAAAACAGACAATTGCAATGGAAAAAATGTATGCAAATCGTAAACTTTTTTAACTGAAGGGGGAAAACGATAACGCGTTTCTTAATATTTGTCCATGTTTTACAAGGTATGATGGTATTTTATATATCTGAAAAAATTGCAAAAAAGTTACAACCCTAATGTATATGTTTAGCAGATCTACCTCGGCAGTGCCACACTGTACTGCTACCCCCACATATACGACGTATGGCTCACTAAAGTCAAACTCAAGCGAGATAGGTCTGTATTGGGCAGACCTCCTCCGCCTCTTGTACTTCCCCTCCGCTTAACGTTGTAACCACCTCAACGAATCGAGTGATGTTTCTCCGGCTAATAGAGTCTACAATATCGCGGACTTTGTTACGGAGACCGTTGCGATTGAAATAAAGGAACGATGCATTCCAGGGTCGGGCTGAAGAATATGTTTTGTTGTTAGGAAGATTTTGGAGGTGTCCTGTATTTCGACGACGAGCATCAAAAGGCATCATAAAGCATCATAACTCCTATCGCATGCCAGATGGATACAATGCTAACGCAGAGTTTAGTAATCTAGTTTCTTGCAATAGTTCAAAAACGTATGAGTAACATCATGAGTAACATCAATATTTTTTTATACCCTCCACCATAGTATGGAGGGTATATTAAGTTTGTCATTCCGTATGTAACACATCGAACTAATCATTTGCGACCCTATAAAGTATATATATTCTTGATCAGGATAAAATTCTAAGACGATCTAGCCATGTCCGTCTGTCCGTCTGTTGTAATCACTCTAGCGTCCGCAATAATTGAGATAGAGTGCTGAAATTTTGCACCCGAGGGTCTTTTTCCATAGGCAGGTCAAGTTCGAAGATGGGATATATCGGTCCACTCTTTGGTATAGCCCCCATATAACGGTACCTCCGGATTTGAGGTATTTTGACGTTCTTCGCCACATTTGGAGACCGAATTAGCTATAATTTGGCACTTAGGGTTCCTAGTGATCAACAAACTTATATCCCAGAGGATATGGGCATAGGTCCATGGTTTGGTATAGTCCCCATATAACGGTACCTCCCGATTTTCGGTATTTTGAGAATTTTAGCTACAATTTTTAACCGAACTAGCTGTAATTTTCCATTTGAGGTTCTCAGTGGTCATGAAACATCTCCACGAAACATCGTCAACATAGGTCCATGTTTTGGTATGGCCCCCTTATAATCGTACCTCCCGATTTTCGGTATTTTAAACATTTTAGTTACAATTTCTAACCGAACTAGCTGTAATTTGACATTTGAGGTTCCCAGTGGTCATGAAATATCTCCACCAAACATCGTCAACATAGGTCCATGTTTTGGTATAGCCACCATATAACTGTACCTCCCGATTTTCGGTATTTTGAGAATTTTAGCCACAATTTGTAACCGAACTATCTGCAATTTGACATTTGAGGTTCACAGTGGTCATGAAACATCTCCACCAAACATCGTCAACATAGGTCCATGTTTTGGTATGGCCCCCTTATAATCGTACCTCCCGATTTTCGGTATTTTGAACATTTTAGTTACAATTTCTAACCGAACTAGCTGTAATTTGCCATTTGAGGTTCTCAGTGGTCATGAAACATCTCCACCAAACATCGTCAACATATGTCCATGTTTTGGTATAGCCCCCATATAACGGTACCTCCCGATTTTCTGTATTTTGAGAATTTAAGCTATAGTTTTTAACCGAAATAGCTGTTATTTGACATTTGAAGTTCTCAGTGGTCCTAAAACATCTCCAACGAAACATCGTCAACATAGGTCCATGTTTTGGCATAGCCCCCATATAACGGTATCTCCCGATTTTCGGTATTTTGAGAATTTTAGCTGCAATTTTAAACCGGACTAGCTGTAATGATCGGTATTTTAAGAATTTTATCTACAATTTTGTCTATTCAAAACTAATCGTCAATAAAGGTCCATGTTTTGGTATATTCCCCCATATAACTGTACCTCCCGATTTTCGGGAATTTTCAGTGGTCACGAAATTTCTTCACTAAAATTCGTCAACATGAGTCCATTTTTGAGGGTCTACATAGTTTTGATGAAACTACCCTCAATTTGACTATTGAAGTTCCTGCAGCTATAAAACTTTTCCGCCACCCGTAGGTGGTACCTTTCACCTAGCTGAACACATTTTTTAGATTAGATTAGATAACACTGTGCAACGAAATGGAGGTGAAAGTCTGCAAAACAAACAAAGATATAAGGCTAATTCATGATGGCTTAAAGAGTCTCTTGCAAAGCCTTCATCACGCCATAACGCGGAAGTTCGACTCACAGCACATCTGTCCTTCGGGGTTTTTAATATACACACACCAAGGGCTTTCATCTCCAAAAAGAATTATCTCTGCCCCAACATTTGTGTTCACAGTGTAATTTAAGCAATAGTGGGAGGCAGTAGGAGTGTATTCATTGTCGAAAAGTTGTTCCACCTAACATTTTGAAAGGTCCCTAATTATTCCATTTTAATTAAGACTATTTTATGGTGGAGGGTATAAAAAGTTCGGCCCGGCCGAACTTAATGCCGTGAAAAATGCACAAACACATAAATATTAAGGTGTATAGAACAGACCGCCGTCGATTCATGAGCTCTTAGGTCATTACTTCTGGAAGTATGGACTTGACTTCGCACAGATTATACCGTTGTAACGGTGAAAATTTGCTGTTGTCTGGAAGACATATTACAATGTTCGAGAATTTTTGTGTAAGTCAATTGTACTTTTGTGGGGAAGGTATCCGAAGGAGTGTTGGGACAAAATATTACTAGATGTAAATCTTACAACAAATTGATCCCTTCGAGAGGTTGATCCGTCAGCCTTTAGGCCAACGAGGCCTCGGGAGGATGTATACGATGAAAATGTGCCTGATCAATATAATGGGTTTAAGCCCCAAGTATGCTTGTACAAATTCCGTTTTAGATAATTAAGCCATGTCAGTCTATCTGCACGATAACTGTCGAACATATTAACCGATTTATTAAAAAATTTATTTCTCGTAACATTTTATCCAAATTAGATCAAGTTCAAAGATGGACCACATCGGTCCAATCCTTCGGGTACATCTCCCACAAAAGTTCAATTTTTTTGCTAAAATGGTGCGCACGATAAATTTCTAAGACAGTAATCAAATTGGTCCAAACTTTGCATATTTTAATATTTCTTCCAGATAAAGAACACCTTCGAACGCGAACTAAAATTTCACAATGTTTCGCGCAATTGTTGTTTAGGGAAACTTCTCAGATCGACTGATGTGGTCGAAAACTTACGACTTGAGCATCCGATTTGGCCGGAACATTCCACATTGTAAAATTCCTTCAAACGTACATCAAGTTCCAAAAAGGTCTATATAGGAAAACAACTTCGGGTACCTCCTCCGCAAAAGTTCAACGATAACTCTCGAATGGATGCACCGATTTGGTACAAACTTTACAATATTTCTTTGTAATATTTCTTCCAGACATACAACTGGTTCAGATAGGAACTGCATTGGTCGGTACCTTCCACTCGAAATTTCAAAATTCTTTGCAAATGTGCGGTTTACGGACATGTCTAGGATCGTTCTAAAATTTTTACAGCAGTTAGTCCTGGCTGTTTATATTAAGACAGTATAGTTTTTATCGGGTGTAAGTCCTTTTTTAAGAAGATAATTACCCTAAATCTGTAAAAACCATACCACCAAAAACTATAGCTCCTAATGTTGTAAAGAGGTTGTGTTCGTCGGCTAGGGTAAGTTCAGTCGCGTCCAGGGTCTCCATAAGGACCCACTAAACCTTACGAAAGAAAGACAAGTATTTTCCCTTTCCTGAGGTTTAAATTGGGATTTTATTGATTAATAACTAATTTACATTTGAATGCGATAAGAATGAATTCATTGGGTTTATAATTGGATTAATCGTTGACATGAAGATTTTGCAGACTCGCTGAGGTTTTGGCAGCTGAGGAGCTCCTGTTGAATTAGCGGGTTTTTTTTTCGAAGAAAACGTCGTTTTCTGTGTTCGTGTGTGAATGATCGGAAACAAGATGTATTCGGTATTCGATCGAGAAGACGATGTATTCGGTGTTCGGCTGCAGATGGTCGTGAAGACGATGTATTCGGTGTTCGGCTGCAGATGATCGGGAAGGCGATGTATTCGGCGTTCGGCTGCATATGATCGGGAATACGATATATTCGGTGTTTGGTTGTAGATGATCTGGAACACGATGTATTCGGTGTTCGGCTGCAAATGGTCGTGACGACGATGTATTCGGTGTTCGGATGTAGATGATCGGGAAAACGATGTATACGGTGTTCGGCTGCAGATGATCGGGAACACGTTGTATTCGGTGTTCGGCTCCATATTATGAGGCAGACGATTTATTAGCTGTTCGACTGTAGATGTTCGGGAAGACTATGTATACGGCGTTCGGGGGTTGTCTAAGGCTACGGTCTAGTAACTATCATGTACTACTATACCTAAACAGAGGAACAGCTGACCGGAAGGCCCTGTAGAACTGTAAACCCGAAGGTCCAGTGCCAAATGTATTAGCCACCGTTACACTGTGCTACACGAAAATTATTAACAATATTCTGTCACCGCAGCGTGATAGAAGACAAAAAATAAGAAGATACGTGTCCCGGCGTTTTTCATATCACTTCAACTTTCGCGGTTATAGGCCCCCAAAGACCTTAGGCCTTGATGTTAAAAGAAATCATTTTGTCAGGCAAGTATCTTCTAAACCTATAAGAATTTGGGTTTGTGGAAGAAAAGTTGTAGCTCTCGTCTTAAAAAATAATAATTGTGAACACATAAAATCCATTCAACCTCACCTTCAAGGTCAAAATCGTCAATGTCAAATTTCCCTTTAAATTTTTTCTCGGATTTTAGTCTACAGATATCAAACCGATCAAAATAGAAGCAATCAACCAACTAGAAAAATGTACCTTAGATCTTAGTAAACAACTTTCAAGAACATACGAACTCTGTAGAAACAGTGGTCAAAATAGCAAATCAAATGCAATTTTTATCCTCTTTTTTCGGCCCCTGATCCAAAATTCAAGAAAACAATGGATCACAATAATGTAGCAAAGATATCAGCAAACAACTTTGTTGAACATACGAAATGTCTATGACCGGTTCTTAAATGTGAAAATAGCCAAAAAAATATAGAAAATAATCGATTTTTATACTTTTTTCTCAGATTCCGGTCCACAGATACCGAACCGGCCAAAAATTAAGGATACAGTCAACTACAAAAATGTACCTAAGATTTCACTAAACAACCTTCTAGAACATTAACCGATTCTAGGAACTGTTCTTCAAGCTCAAAATTCGATTATTTTATATCATTCTTTCCGGTTCAGGTCCGTAAATAACAAACCGTTCCTACAATCTTTTAATCTATATATGGTAAATAACAAAAATGTTTTGCAATCGATGAATCCGAGTTTCACCCTATCAGAATTCGCGAACTGTTAACATATTCTATAAAGTATGACTACAATTCTTTAAAATGAAGTGTTTTAGGAGGGATCCCATAATGTCGACCATTAAAATTAATTTTCGTGGAAGCTGTGTTGGCATCAATGTAGAAAAATGGGTAAAAATGGGTAAAAATGGGTTGAAGCCAACAAGTTTTTTTATGTTCCCATGCGATTTCTGGCTTAACCTTACATTTTATAGACCTATTCCCAAAGAATGAATCACAGAATACTCAATGGGCAATAAGATAGCAGTGTATGATTTTTCGATATATCCACTGCATCCACCTAAAATTGATGCTGACATTTTGAAGCCGGAATTCCAGGGTTTTTTGAATTTTTTTAATAATCCGGACGCGCAAGAAGATAATATTCCAAACTCATAACACTATTATAGAACTTATGATTTTACGTCGTTTGGTGCATATCTCATGAGTGTGCTCCTTACAGCATCCTTGTAATTAGAGTCGAAAGGCCAAAATTTCATGCGTGAATTTTCTTACAAAACATATTTTTTGCGTGTAAAATTTACAACTGTCATTCAATTTCCTTTGAAACCCGCGTGAATTTAGTTTTTTTACGCGACGGTGCTAATGAAGCCTTCCGCGATCGAATTCATCTACTAAAACCACGGATATAGATACCTTGAAAATCGGAAAATCAGCAAAAATATATTTTGACAAATCCGCGTACTAAACCGCGATTTTCTTTAAAATTTTTTACATAAATGGAATCCTTGACTCGCGATTATAATATTTGCGAAAACACGTGTCATAAAAAACAGAGATACGCGAGTAATATGGGTATTTCGCCAAAAATTTAATGTGGAGGCACATCCGCGGTTTTTGAAGAATCTATTTGAAATAGGTGTATATTGACGTATTTTTGATGGGCGCTGATGAAACCGGATGCGCATCAAAATCGTATGCACAATGCGCGACTTTTACCAACTTTAAGGTTTTTTGCAGTGCATGATGCAACTGGCGGCACACAATGGCCGCTGAGTGAAACATCGAAATATGCACAAATATTGAAAGAGATTGATTCGCTTTATCCAAAATCGGATGCACATCAACCGACTTTAACTAATTCGCGAATTAAAGGCTTTTTAATTTTCATATCTTTTAAATGATAGTAATTTCAGTAATCACAGTAAGCAGTTAAGCTTTCACGATGGTAAACAATATATTTTGATAAAGTTTTAGCAGAATACTTTAATTTATGTATTAGATTTTAGCGAAATAGTTAGATAACTTTAAAATATTTTTTCTAACTTATATACTTAAATTTTCTCAATACAAAAATAAGAAATTTTAAAATATTTTTTCTTTATAAGAGGATAAAAACCGCTATAACTTTTGCGCGCATCGGCCAATTTCGTGAACGCGAGCAGATTTTAAACCAGATTTTTTTTTCTTTAACTCTATACCAAAAATCGTAGATGTGCTCGCGAAAAAATTTTTTTCAAATGGAATTGCAAAGGAATTTTGTTATTTGCCATATATAAAAGAGCTTAGTGATGACTGAGTGAGTGAGTGAGTGACTGGCATATCATCGCCCAGACGAAACCGCTGAAGCTAGAAAGCTGACATTTTGACTGTGCGTTGCTGTTGGTGTGTAGGCGTGAGATAAGGCTGGGTTTTTGGAAATTCGACCTAGAAGGGTACGAAAAGTACTAAAAGGTACTAAATATGGTACCCTTTGTATTAGGCAAACGGGAAGAGCCAAAATTCTGAAATTTGGAATGAGGGTAACTGATGGAGAGTTAGAAAGATGTACGAAAGGGTTTTTGGAAATTCGACCTCTAAGTGTACGAAAATGTCTAAAAGTTACAAAATTTAGTACCAGTTGTATATTTTGAACGGATTTAGCTAGAAACTTTGAATTTGGTATGTAAATGAAGGTTGGGAAGTGGTGTTTATAAAAGGAAATGGTTTAGCAAATTCATACTCATGTGTACGAAAAGTACTAAATGGTACTAAAGTTAGTACAATTTGAATTTGGGTGAAAAGATAGAGCTGGAAACCTGAAATTTGGAATTAAGATTACTGGCGGAGTATAGGATTGAGATATGGGGGTAGTTTTGGAAATTCGTACTTATGTGTACGAAAAGTACTAAATGGTACTAAAATTACTACAACTTGGATTTGGGTGAACGGATAAAGTTCGACACCTGAAATTTGGAATTAAGATTACTGTTGGAGTGTAGAATTGAGGTAGGTTTGAAAATTCGTAAATTATGTGAACGAAAAGTACTAAATGGTACTATATTTAGTACAACTTGGATTTGGGTTAACGGAAACAGCTGGAAACCTGAAATTTGGAATTAAGATTACTGACGGAGTATAGGATTGAGATATGGGGGTAGTTTTGGAAATTCGTAATTATGTGTACGAAAAGTACTAAATGGTACTAAATTTACTACAACTTGGATTTGAGTGAAAGGATAAAGTTCGAAACCTGAAATTTGGAATTAAGATTACTGTTAAAGTGTAGAATTGAGATAGGTTTGGAAATTCGTAAATTCTTAAAGTTAACGAAAAGTACTATATTTAGTACAACTTGGATTTGGGTTGTAAATGAAGGTTGGGAAGTGGTGTTTATAAAAGGAAGTAATAATAAATAATAAATAATCTATATATATATAAAAGAGCTTAGTGATGAGTGAGTGACTGACTGACATATCATCGCCCAGACTAATCGGCTAAAGCTAGAATCTTGAAATTTTGGGTGAGGGTCACTCTTGGTCCGAAGGTGTCATTTAAGGCTGGATTTTTGGAAATTCGAACTAGAACTGTACTAAAAGAAGGTACTAAATATGGTGTCCTTTGTATTAGGCAAACGGGAAGAGCTAAAATTCTGAAATTTGGAATGAGGGTAAGTGATGGAAAGTTAGAAAGATGTCCTAAAGGGTTTCTGGAAATTCAAGCTCTAAGTGTATGAAAAGTACTAAAATTTACAAAATTTAGGACCAATTATATATTTTGAACGGATATAGCTAGAATCATGGACTTTGGTATGGAAATCAAGGTTGGGAAGTGGTGCTTCTAAAAGGAAATGGTTTGGAAAATTCGTAATCATGTGTAAGAAAAGTACTAAATGGTACTAAATTTAGTACAATTTGGATTTGGGTGGACGGATAGAGCTGGAATCCTGAAATTAGGAATTGATTTTACTATGGGAGTGTAAGACTAAGATAGTTTTTGAAATTCATAGTTATGGACATGAAAAGTACTAAATGGTACTAAATGTGATACAATTTGGATTTGGGCGACGGATAGCGCTTGAGTCCTGGAATTTGAAATTAGGATTACTGTTGGAGTGTAGGACTGAGGTAGTTTTGGAAATTCGTAGTAATGTGCACGAAAAGTACTAAGTTTTTGAAATTCGTACTTATGGGTACTAAATGGTACAATTTGCATTTGAGTGCACGGATAGCGCTGGATTCCTGTTATTTGGAATTACGGTTATTGTTGAAGTGAAGGGTACGAAGAGTACTTAATGGTACTAAGTTTGGTACATTTTTATTGGACGAACGGAAATTAATATTACTGTTATAATTTGGTATTAATGTCAGTGTAGGTTTGATATATGTGGTTGTCGAAATACGTACCATATGTATATGAAAATTACACTCAATTTGTTATTGGAGTCAGGGAGAGTGTTGGTGTGTAGCGTTGGTATATAGAGGTGGTTTAAGAAATACGTGTATACCATAAATATACGAAAAATACTAAATCGTTCTAAATTTGAGCTGGAATTCTACAATTTGTTCTTAGAGCCACTGTTTGTGTTTGGGGTTAATATATGCAGATAGTTGACTTTGGAAATACGTACTATGAAAAGTACTAAATGGTACAGAATTTGCTACAATTTGTTTTTGTGTAAAGGGGTTTTTGCAAATTCGTTCTAGAAAGGTACGAAAAGTACTAAAGGGTGCTAAATTCTGAAATTTTGAACGAGGGGTCACTGATGGAGTGTTATAGAGATGTACCAAAGGGTTTTTTGAAATTCGACCGATAATTGTACGAAAAGTATTAAAAGTTTCTAAATTTGGTACTAATTGTACATTTTAAACGGATATATTAGCTACAATATATTAGCTACAATCTTCAAATTTGGTATGGGAATCAAGGTTGGGAAGTGGCGTTGAAATAAGGAAATAGTTTTGGAAGTTCGTATTTATGAGTACGAGCAGTACTACTACTGTAGAATTGAGGTAGATTTGGAAATTCGTGCTTATGGGTACGGAAACCACTAATTTTGGTACAATTTGGATTTTAGTAAAATTAAGGTTACTGTTGTAGTGAAGGATTGAGGAAAAGTCGTACGTACACGCAAAAAAAACGGTCTCTCTAACATATGTCCCAAACATATTTTGCAGCAAACATATATATGTTTGCAACAGTCCCAAACATAATATATGTTTGGGTGCAAAGATATATATGTTTGGGTGCAAAGATATATATGTTTGGGTGCAAACATTTTATATGTTTGGATGCAAAAAAATACAAACCCAAAAGGCACAAAAAAAAACAAACACATGCACCAGTGGGCGCTTACTGAGAGCAAGGGAGCGTAAAATTCAATGTAAAACATGTTGAAATGTGTGCTCACTTGCTCTCAGTAAGAACTCACTGGCTATCTCTATAGTATACACACAAATGTTGAGGTTATTTATTAAAAGGCAAAAGAACAACAAACACATAGGTACATACAAAATTCCAAAGAAATACATAACACACTTTAATAAAAGAAAAACTGATTGAAATAATTTGTATATAGTCACACTTTTAAAAAGAAAAAAATATATAGAAACTTAGTTGAACGCTTCTCCTTAGTTTTGAAATAAACAAATTGTCCTCATAGTTGAAATCATCAGCGGGGAGTCGGCATCTAGAATCAAATGATTATGTAATGTAATAAATAAATATGGATATGCCATATTTCAAATATACATAAGTATGTATGTAATTACCAATATTAAATACGATTTCTTCCTTGTCCAATAAAAAAATTCCTTTGAACTTTCCGATTCAATTATAAAATGTATTGGGCATTTAATTTACTAAAAAGCACAATTTCGTTAAGAAAACACAAAACACTGATTTATTCACTCACTTTACCGTCTTGACTCTACAAAGGCATCTAAAACACTGAAGAAAGAAAAAAAATATAATTCATATTATTTCTTCTTTTTTTCTCCTGCTATGTTGGTTAACAACAACAAAACAAGAAACACACGAGTTTGACGCATACATGCCACCAAAGCCCCCTTCTTCGCTTCTACGTCTTCTAGTATACAGTACACACAACTCTTCATTATAAAACAGCATTCCACAGCCGCGAGAGCACTGTTATTACTCTCGTTGACAAACATCCTCTCTCCACCCATGAAAAAAATGTTCTAACATAAAAAATATGTTTTACCCAAACATATTAAATTGAGATATGTTACAAAATGTTACAAACATATATTTGTTTGGACACAAACATATTATGTTTGGATCCAAACATGTATTTGTTTGCAACCGGTCCCAAACATATATTTGTTTGGATCCAAACATATTTCTAACATAAATTTTTCTGCGTGTATGGATTCGAGAAGTTCTAAATGTTACTAAATATGGTACAATATGGATTTGTGTGAACGGATAGAGCTGGAATACTGAAATTTGGAATTAATATTACTGTATAAGTGTAGGATTCAGGTAGTATCGAAAATTCGTACGTATGGGTACGAAAAGTACTGAATGGTACTAAATGTTGTGCAATTTGGATTTGGATGAATTACCGGAGCTGGAATCCTGTCGAAGAGTAGGATTCCGGTAGTTTTGAAAAATCATACTTATAGGTACGAAAAGTACTAAATGATACTAAATTCAGTACAATTTGGATCTCGGTGAACGGATAGCGGTGGAATCCTGCAATATGAAATTATGATTATTGTTGCCCTGTTGCATTAAGGAAGTTTTGAAAATTCGTATTTACGGTACGAAAGTTCTAAATTGTTCTAAATTTGGTACAATTTGGATTTGGTTCTATCCGTTAGATAGAGCTGGAATCCTGAAATTTTGAATTAAAATTGCTGTTAAGCTGAAGGATTGAGGTAGTTTTGGAAAATATTACTTATGGCTACGAAGAGTACGAAATGATACAGCTGGAATCTTGAGATTTGAAATTACGATTACTGTAATTATTTTGTATTAATGTCAGTGTATGGTTGAGATATGTCGTCGAAATACGTACCATAAGTATACGAAAAGTACTTAATAGTACTCACTTTGTTTTTGTGTATAGGGACAGTGTTGGAATCTGTAACTTTTTGAGTTAGGGTGAGTATTGGTGTGCAACGTTGATATCCCTGTAATGTGTAAGAGTGAGATACGGCTGACAATAAAAATAAATATTGATTAAAATTGGTATTAGTGCAACAAAATTTTCAGTGTTTGCCATTTCCATATTATATATTTTTTATTTGTTTTTTAAATCCTTTCCGCATACGAAGTAGCGGGCATTTTGCTAGTGTTCTATAAAGTTGTTTATTGAAATCGTAGGTACATTTTTGTAGTTGACTGTATCCTTAATTTTTGGGCGGTTCGGTATCTGTGGACCGGAATCGGGGAAAAAAGTATAAAAATCGAATATTTTCAAAAGTTTTTGCCTATTTTCACATTTAAGAACCCGTCATAGACATTTCGTATGTTTCAGAAAGCTGTTTGCTGAAATCTTTGCTACATTATTGTGGTCCATTGTTTTCTTTAATTTTGAACGGTTTAGTATCTATGGAGCACGGACCGAGAAAAGAGGATAAAAATCGCATTTGATTTGCTATGTTGACCATTAAGAACCCTTTCTACAGAGTTCGTATATTCTAGAAAGTTGTTTCCTAAGATCTAATGTAAATTTTTCTAGTTGGTTGTTTGCTTCAATTTTTATCGGTTTAGTATCTGTAGACTAAAATCCGAGAAAAAATTAAAAGGGAAATTTGACCTTGACGATTTTGACCTTGAAGGTGAGGTTGAATGGATTTTATGTGTTCACAATTATTATTCTTTAAGACGAGAGCTACAACTTTTCTTCTACGAATAAACCCAAATTCTTAGCGGTTTAGAAGATACTTGCCTGACAAAATGATCCATTTTGACATCAAGGCCTCAGGTCTTTGAGGGCCTATAACCGCTAAAGTTGAAGTGATAGGAAAAAACGTCAGGACACGTATCTTCTTATTTTTGGTCTTCTATAACGCTGCGGTGTCAGAATATGGTTAATAAATCATGATTCCCAAAATTACACATAGTGCTACTTAATGGATAGCTCTCAAAAAGTATTTCCAACTCTGTAACCCCAAGGTGTACGTTAGCGGATTTAGAACAGCCTTCAGTTCCAACCGGTGTAGCTAACTCCCTACAGTAGCCGGCTCGCCTTGAGCGTCCACTTCTGAAATATTTGAGTGACTGGAGGTATAAAGTATATGAGAATTACTTTTTGTAGGCAACGACAATGAATATTGTGACGTTGCACTGAAATGCAATTCACACTTGTCTTGTTTTGTTCTTGGTGGTAGTTGTTGTGTTATGTACGTGATCATAGTGTCACGCTACAAAGTGAGTCCACGATTTTATACAATCTTTGCACATCGCAATCGTTTTTACAAACTTAACTAAAATTTGAAGATGTAATATATCGTCAAAAATTCAATCACTTAGGCTTAAGAGCAGGTTCAGGCGTGTTCTAAACATTTCGGATAGTTCGATCGGTACTTTTTACTTCAGTAATGTTCTGGGTTTTCTTCTTTTCATTATGTCACAGACTGAGGGTACATCTCTGTCGGTAAAGCCTACTGCTACCACTTACTTGTTATTTGTTAGCTCTGTTTACAAAACTCTCTTACTATATTATGCACTTTTTAAAATATCATTCATTTTAATTATTTTTTTTTTTAATAAAATTTGTTTTCTTTTTACGGTGCAGAGCACAATCTATTCTCCACTGTCACTGTTTTTACTTGTTTCAATAAAGTAGTTTAAAAACTACTTCATTTTCATTAACTATTCATTCAATTCAATGTTACATCTTTATGAGAATAAACATATACCAAGGACTTAGAATTGCAAAACATTTCATATCGACCTTGTCCTAATATCAAAAGACTTTATGAAGAATAAAAACTAAAGTAGAAAAAAACTTGCATTTCCCCCGAGAAGATCTTTGCAAATGTATTTACTTAGATGTGTTTTTGTTGCTGATTTGTTTTTATTTTTCAAAGTTGCCAAGAAAAATAACTGATGTTTATTTATGTATCCGCAAGCGACAGGAAAGAAGATATCCAGCTTCCACTTCATTTGAAATGTTGACATTTATGAAGAAATAAAAACAAAACAGATAAATGTAAACAAAGACAAATCACATCTTCTGCTTGGCAGCAAAACACTTAAAGTTTTAAGTAACATGAGAACGCCGGCCAGTCCTTGGTGATGTTAATATGAGGGACATAAAACCATATACATATTACCACAAATTGCTATTATTGTTGTTGCACTTAAAATGGGGTTTCCTCGAAAGCCGTTCACAACAACTTAACTAAATCCCTTTAAAGAGCATTTAAATGACAACTTAAATACTAATCCTCTTTTGTGGGCATTTGTATTAAATTTCATTGCCTTGGCGAAGCCAACGAAATAAGTAAAATATACACACAGCAACAAAAACAAATAAAAACGTTAAATTGCAGGCAAGGACAACCCAAACGTTGTTAAATAAATCAATTAAAACACACCCCAGGTGTAAGGCAATGTAAAGGCAACAAATTGCATAATTGCCATTGAATGTGTACAGGTGTTGTCTGTATGTTTGTAATGATTTGAGTGAATGTGTGCGTGGCACACAGGACACGTGTTTATTGATTTAAGCAATTTATAGACACTGAAAGGCATCAACGTCAGTAAAAATACATGCATATGTATGTACATACAGATAAATACTGCATACATATATAAAAATATCCTGTTCTAGATTAAATGAAATTTTTATTTTATGTACACATGTACAAATTTATATATTGGAAATGTGACCATGTCACAGAATTCAGTAATTTTTTCGTAAAAGGTTACAAAGGTTATACAACACTGTACCTGTTTTACCTGTTTTAAAATAAAAAAATTAATTTCTTCTACCTATTTGGCTTGAGGTCAGAAAAATTGAAAAGTTGTGTGTTCCATCCTCAACAGGAGTGGATGAAACAAGCGGTCGCATTAAAGAAGAAGAATTATTGATCCAATTGAAACAAAATCCCTGATGAAGACTATCGACGATTGTCGAAATATTAAAAATAAAAAACAAAATTGAAAAAAAAACTGCAAACTTCCTGACTTTTCAGTTATTCTGACCTCAAGCCAAATAAGTAGAAGAAGATAATACTGATCAAAGGTCAACTATAATATACAAAAATAAAAAATAATTTAAAACAAGTGCGCCTAGGCTATAGTCGGGTCGGGGCCGACTATGTGATACCCTACACCACTACCCCTGTTCATAAGCTTTTGACTAATAAAATTCAAAATATTAAAATTGGGATAGCTTAGCGCCTTTCCGACCCCTGAATAATATCCGACCATTATCAAAAATCAAAATGATTTTTCCTCTGTGGGACCCCCAATAACACCCAAAATTTCGTGACGATCCAATTAAAATTGCGACCTGTAGCGTGATTTCCAAAAAAGTGGAAAAATGGATGTATTTCCGACTATTGCGATATCTCCGTTATTTGGATACCTACGCCAACCTGCTTTACATCATTGTAATGATGGGATTTTTTACTTTCATTGTCAGACTTTGCTTTTGGAAGGTCCGGAACCAAAGATGTGATATTCGTCATTATTATTAAAATCGCAAAAATTAAAAGTTGTGTTCTATTAGCGGCTTTTGCAATATCTTCGTTGTTTGACCACCTACGACAACCTACGTAACATCGTTGCAAAGGTGATATTTTCTTCTTTCATTAGCAGGTTTTGCTTTTGATATACCCCTTTTAGAAGCAGAGATATTCGCTTTGAAATAAAACGTTGACTTTTTCTCCAAATAAGTTTTTTGCCCATTCCGACCTCTGAATATTATCCGACCATCACCAAAATCAATAGGCTTCTTTCCCTGTAGGATCCCCATTAGCCCCCAAAATTTCGTGACGATCCGATTAAAATTGCGAACTGTAGCGTGATTACAAAAAAATGAAAAAATGGGATGTATTGCCGACTATTGTGATATCTCCGTTATGTGGCCACCTACGCCAACCTACTTTACATCACTGTAAAGGTGGGATTTTCTACTTTCATAGTCAGACTTTTTTTTGGAAGATCCCCAACCGAAGCTGTGATATTCCTCATTATTATTAAAATCGCAAAAAAAAGGTGGGTTCTATTAGCGGCTATTGCGATATATTCGTTGTTTGATCACCTACGAGAACCTACTTTACATCATTAGAAAGGCGATATTTTCTACTTTCATGGCCAGGTTCTGCTTTTGGCATACCCCATATTGAAGCTGAGATATTCGCTTTGGAAAAAAACGTTGTCTTTTGCTCCAAATAAGTTTTTTGCCCATTACGACCCCTAAATATTATCCGACCATCACCAAAATCAATAGGCTTCTTCATCTGTGTGACCCCCATTAAACCTCAAAATTTCGTGACGATCCGATCAAAATTGAGACCTGTAGCGTGATTTCCAAAAAAAGTGGATAAATGGGATGTATTACCTACTATTGCGATATCTCCGTTATTTGGTCACATACGCCGACCTAGTTTACAACATTGTAAAGATTGGATCTTCTACTTTCACAGCCAGGCTTTGCTTTTGGAAAGTCCCCAACCAAAGCTGTGATATTCGTCATTATAATTAAAATTGCAAAAATGAAAATTTGGGTTTTATTTGCGACTATTGTGATATCTTCGTTGTTTGATCACCTACGAGAACCTACTTTACATCATTAGAAAAGCGATATTTTCTACTTTTATTGTCAGGTTTTGCTTTTGGTATACCCCGTATAGAAGCTGAGATATTCACTTTGGAAAAAAACGTTGTCTTCTTATCCACATACATTTTTTGCCCATTCCGACCCCTAAATATTATCCGACCATCACCAAAATCAATAGGCTTCTTCCCCTCCGGGACCCCCATCAACATCCAAAATTTCGTGACGATCCGATCAAAATTGCGACCTGTAGCGTGATTACAAGGTTTAGATGGACAGACGGACAGACGGACGGACGGACTGACGGACGGACGGACACACATAGCCAGATCGACTCAGCTCGTCGAGACATTCATTTTGATATATATAAGTATGGGTCTACGACCATTATTTCGATGCGTTACAAACTTTTTGGCCAAAACCAACTTATAATACCCTCCCCACATAGTGGTGTAGGGTATAAAAATTAAGTTTCAGTGTTTTATTTATAAATGCACTTAAAACTAGAAAATCATTTGTCGCTTTGCCTCAATAAGTATATTCTTCCTAGTGATGAAACCTCTCAAATAAAATGCTTGCCGTTTAATTTGGCACCATTTTTAATTTAAATGCAAGCGTTTTATATGAGGGATTCCATCACGAGGAAGAATATACTTATTGAGGCTAAGCGACAGATGATATTTCCAAAAATTTACAAATAGGGGACACTTCCTCCATGCATTTAGGGTACTTGCCGACATTAACTTTCAATACGCCCATACACGTGTCTTCTACTTTTCGACCATCTTTCATAATCTGACCGATTTTATCTGTAATTATTTTGTGTGTTGTACAGTGTAATTTAAGAGTATATATAATTAATTATTTTTGTATTCTATAAATATCAATATCAAATGTTGGTAACGTTATACCGAATTAAAAAAAATTGCACGAAATAATGTGGTACCCAGCAAAATAAAATTGTGCTAGTTCAGGATGATTTGCATTCATAAAATCGAATTTTTTATATAAAAATGTAAAATTTTATTTCTATGTTTCTAAGCACTTCCAATGTCTTCTTCAATATTTATCACTTTTGTTTAAATGCGCCAAACTAAAGCTGTGATATTAGTCATTACAATTCAGATCAAAAATGGGATGTATTACCGACATTGGCTACCGACGATGTCTGTTCGTACGTTCGTCTGTTGAAATCGATATACAGCTCGCAATATTAAGGTATACCTTTAAAATTAGGCAAAGAAGTTTCTATTACTCGTAGAAGTTTCTATTACCGTAGTCAATTAGAGAGTACAATACTTTATTTTAGGCACACGTGCTTTATTTATACCCTACACCACATTGTGGTAAGGGATATGCATAAGTTTGTAACAAGCAAAATCAAACGAGATAGACGCATAGTTCATTTTAGGGATATACGCAGAATCACTTCCTCAGTCGTTTTACCCAAATCCGTCTGTATGTCCGTCCGTCTATCTGTCCATGTATTTTGTAAACACTTATTGTCCGTTTCTCCTGAAATTTGGGAAAGACCTTTTTTGCCAAAGGACGAACACTATTTATTTGGGTAAGAATCGGTTCAGAGTTGGATATAGCTCCAATATATATTTTCGCTGGTTTGAAGTATTTTGTGCACCATTCACGTTATGTAAGTCCAATATTGAAGAAATTTCAATTGTATGACGGAATTTGGTATTCAACGAAGTTTGCAAATTGAAATCCGTTCAGATTTCGTTATAGCACCAAACACGCAAATTATGTCCAATTTTATTGAAATTGTGAAAATTTCATCGAATTCACAATAGAAATAAACTTGCCAAATTATATTGAAATCGGTTAAAATTTTGATATACCTTCCATTTATATTTTCGCCCGATTTTAGGTATTTAGTGCACCAACCTCGCAATGTATGTCCAATTTTGATTAAACTTTAAATGTGTGACGGTATGTGCTATAGAAAGAAGTTTGCCAAATTAGATTGAAATCGGTTCAGAATTGTTCGTATATGTACGTCTATATATGTATATTTTTTGCAATTGTTGCTTTATGATGTCGAAAAAAAATAGTAAAAATGAATATATTCTTGCAGTTCTGGAACAGCTGTCGAGGGTATATTCACTTTGATACGACCAAAACGGGGCTTCATCGAAATAATGGTTTTAGGTCCCAAAAATGTTTAGACGAAATTCGATTTAGGCCTGTCCGTCCCTATGTCTCCCGAACGGATGAGCTGATTCCAAATATTTTTGCCAAACTTAGTTTAATTTTCAGGATTTTCTGTGAAATGATGTGAACCATATCTCTCGAAGGAAGCAATCAATTTGGCCTAAACCACGGTTTCGGAGTCGAGCCATTGTTGATTCGACTCAGAGTCCAGATCCGACTTCGGCTCCGAGGGTAATTTCCATTAACCCTCAAAAGTAATAAAATATACAAAAGTTTTTAATTTTTTTCACATATGTTTGTTCGAATATAATACTCAACCACATTGCACAGTAGTCCCACTTGTATAGGAAGGTGCGACAATATATTTCTAATCTTCGGATAGATCTGATTTTTTCAGTAAATGCTTAAAATAAGTAAAAAATACTTTATCCAAAAAATCGTCAATATGAGACAGTTTTTCCTATGGCCCCCATTTACCGGAACCACCCGATTTCAGGTATTTTGAAGCGTCTATCTATATTTTCGGCCCGACTTGGCTGTAATTTGGTATTTAGGGTTCCCAGTAGTCAGAAACTTTCTACATTAAAAATTATAGACATAGGTCCAGGTTTTGGTATAGCCCACATATAACGGTACCTCCAGATTTCAAGTATTTTGAAGCTTTTGTCTACATTTAAGGCCCAAATTGGCTGTCATTTGATATTTGGAGTTCTCATTGATCTGGAAACTAAAAAGTGTGGACATAGATTAAGGTTTTGGTATAGCCCCCATATAATGGTACTGTCAGATTTCAAGTTCTTTGAATTTTTCTACATTTTCAGCCTAAATTGGCTGCAATTTGGTTATGAGGTTCTCAGTGGTCAGGAAATGTCTCCGCCTGATATTGTGGACAGGAAAATAAACTAATTGTTCCGTTTCAGGTCAGAATATTTCAACCAAAACAAACAACTAAAACACAAAACAAAACAACACCTGGTCTCAGCTTTGTTCATCGTCTTATCAATTTTAGATATAGATCGGATTCGAATATGGACTATACTCCTTCGGGTAACTCCCGCATAAAATTGGGACAAAGTGGAGTTTAAGAGCCCCGCCGATCGTTTTGAACTTTTTTCAGCAGGTGTACTTGCGGTCCCTTTTATGATGTTAAAAATGTTCGGTGCAAATCCATACTTCCTGAGATAATGGCCTAAAAACTACGAGAAATCTTGACAGCAACAATTAATTTGGTAAAGATAATTCTATCAGAGAGTTTCTGATTGATCCAAACTATCAGATAGAAATATGGAATATATCGGTCCTGTCCTTCGGATACACCACATATAAAATTTGAGAAAATTTCAGTGTCAGGGCTCTTTTCGGATCTATTTGAAATTTTTTGCGAAAGGGTGTTTTCGCGGTTGTTATTACAACGGAAAGATTTTTTCCGTAGTAAATCCATACTGCCTGAGATAATGGCCCAAAAGTCCAAACAACCATGTCGGCTCATGCTCAAATGGCTAGTGTGCAAGATAACTGTCAAAATTAAAAAAAAAAATCACCAAACTCCGAATACTTTGGTGAGCTATTATGCTCAATAGAAAACAGGCTTCAAAAATGACAAAACTGAGATTAAGAAAACACACCGTTGCAGAGACGACATGAAGTTTCGCTCCTACCAGAGGAGTTAGATCCCTCCCCTTTGTAAAGTTTAAGCAAATCCCAAATATCTGCACAATGCACGTTTATTCTGATGGCTGAAACCTGGAATAGGTTGCGTAAAATCTATTCATTAATTTCTTACTCATGGACTAATCCTTGGTTCAGTAGCCAATTGTTCGGATTAATTTTGTAGCTCTGAACTGTCAAATGCTTGAAGACCACCTGAAAAAAAGTGAATCTTCAATCAACTTTTCCCGAAACAACCAGTGCTGTAAGCGTGCAAAAAAAGCTATGCAAGACTTACGCAATTGAGATAGTCAGGTCAATGAAAACAAGTAAATAAGTATCAGTCGGCTTTGCCGACAGAGATATACCCTCAGCCTATGTGAATTGAAACTTTCATCGACGGACAGATCGAATGTATTTAGGGTCTTTTCAGAATTTTGTGGCCCTTTTTGGACATTTGAACTTGCAGACAAAACTGTGAATTAGGATTTAAGTTCAAAAGTGTTGCGGAGGTGGTACTTGAAGGAACGGACCGACATAGTGCATTATGGAAGTGGATCTTATTCTGGGAGTCAAATACTTTCGATAGCGATATCTATCGCCCACTAGTCATTTTGATGAGTCATCGTATAACTTTTGGAGCAGTATGCCAGGAAGCATGGACTTGTCCACGGAAAACATAATTGGCTGTAAACAGGACCACAAAGAACATCATCGGTATAAATTTCCAAAGGATCCTTAAACTGCAATTGTACACAAAAGTAGAACTTTTGTGGGGAAGGTATCCTAAGGAGAGGACCGATATGGACCATTTTAGAAGTTAAACTAAGTTTGGACAAAATATGACGAATGCCAAATTTTGGACCAAATCGGTTTATTAGTTCGAGAGTTATTGTGTTCTCCATATGGGCTTTTTACAACTTTCTGGGTGATTGCAAGTTGCTTCAACAGAAATCAAATTGATTCCAGAGCAGGTCTAAAAGTGAACATATCCGAAATTTTGTGTAGGAGGTACCCGAAGGAATGGAGAAATATAGTCCATATTCAAAACTGATCTATATCTGATAGATATATTTTAGGATGCGTAAAGTATGGACCATGGGGAGAGGTACCTGAAGGAGTGAACCGATATGGTTATTATAAAGACCAAATTTTGGATCGAATCGGCAGATCCGTTCGAGAGTTATCTTGCACTCCAACCACTACACACGGTGTCATACGGGTTTTTTGAACCTTTCAGTCTATTTTCACAAGAAGTATGGTTTTGTCCCTGATGGAACTTGTACCGCCGAATGAACGGCCGTGTATACAAGTTGCTACAACAAAAATCAAAACGGTTCGAGATCAGGTCATAAACTGAACTTTTCCCAAATTTTGTGTGGGAGGTACCGGAAGGCTTTGACCGATTGAGTCCATATTGGAACCTCATCTAAGTTTGGTAGAAATTTCACGATGTGCAAAGTATGAACCAAATCGGTTACTTCCTTCAAGAGTTATGGTGAGCAATTGTCCGAACATTTTCGAACTTTTGTGGGGGATGTACCTGAAGGAGTGGACCGATATAACCCATCTTCGGACTTAAACTAAGCTTGGACAAAATATTGCGAAAGCCAAATTTTGGACCAACTCGGTTCGAAAGTTATCGTGAGCACCAGCCAGCTAGACAGACGGCGGACTTTACTAAATCGACTCCAAATTGT
The DNA here is from genome assembly GCF_047663935.1 of Musca autumnalis. Lineage (NCBI taxonomy): Eukaryota > Metazoa > Arthropoda > Insecta > Diptera > Muscidae > Musca > Musca autumnalis. The sequence goes on along the minus strand of NW_027411977.1, from coordinate 9,705,586 downwards.
CTGAAACACATTTCGTCCAAACATACTTGGGGTTTAAAACCATTAATTCGATTGAAAGTGAATATACCCTCGTTAGCATAAATGCTGAGGGTATAAAAAGGGTTTGAATATAGCCCCCGGTCTTCGGTATTTTGTGGGTTTTTGCGCAACATATTTTAATCAAACCTGTTGTTTGGTCAGGAAACTTCCCTAGAAAAAAATTATGGATATAGATCCACATTTTAACCACGTGTTTAAGCCCCATGTAACCGAAACGTCCAATTTGAGTTATTTTGGAAAGCTTCGCTTAGCTTAGTTGTTATTTAGAATTGTTGGTTCTTATTTGTTATAAAATAATACCACGCTTTCTTTAACCACCACGATAAGTTCTCAACTTTATCATGTTTAATCCTACCAAGACAGTTCATTAACTCTGTATGTTGTCAATCTGTCTTTTTTGCATTTTTTTTCGAAACTTCTAAATTTAAATATCTGACCATATAGACACTAAGTTAATTTAGCCTCTAATAACTAGCAGTTCGTAAATTTTATTGTGACAAAACTTAATTGTAAATGTGTTTTATTTCACATGAATTTTCTATGCCTGCTAGGAAGAAGTTACAAACAAAAACAAGGAAGCATATTTAACATAATTTGGTGCGCGCAACCCTTTTATGGAATAAAAACAACAGCTGTACATTCACAGGCATGTGTCAACAACAAGCACTACTTACTCCCCCTTTAACAAAACAACATACCATTGTATGTATGTATTTTAATCACATATGTATGTCTCACTCATCACATTTGTTTGTATGTCCCACTCATGCTAACATCATAAAAATCACATTTCGGGATATGTGGAGAAAGAGGAAGGAAACCCTTTACTGGTTGTTGCTGATGATGTGGATGATGACGTTGCACACACAAAAATTGAACAATGCCTTTGGGTTATTGAAAATCACTTTTTTGTGGCTTTTGATGTTAAAGACAAATATCAAATAACTGACATTCATATCCTTTGGCTAACATCAACAATCAAAGTCCTGCAAAAGAAACACATTCATAATTTCATATTTTTAAAATACTTGACTGGCAGCAAGAAGATGAAACGCTTGCGAACTATATACTCGTACACACTATTGCTGCTGCTACTACTGCTGATGGAGTTATGTCTTTGGGGCATTTGGAAAAAGGATGAAGAAATGATTATTAAAATAAAATGAAAATATGAATGGGAAAATGGTGTCGTAGTGACATTATGAGGAGGACTTTGATCAATCTGAAGGAAGAAAATTAAAATTAAAAAGAAGACTAGTAAAATGAATGGCAGGGCGAGTCATCCATACCACACCCTAATTTGAAAATCTCTTACCATCCATACTGAAAAAGAACATTAGAAGCCCAAATTAAAACCATCAATAAGAAGGATTTATTTTTATGCAGCCATAATTTACAATTTCTTTACAATAATTTATATTCTTCGAATAGCTAAACTATTAAAACATTTTAATTTCTATAAATTTCAAATTCGTTTCCGCATCATCGAACATCTTGCCGTAAAGGTAAGGACCCTAAGGTGAATTTATGCAACACTTTTCACATTTGCACGTAAAACCTGCATTTACATAAATTCGCGATTATCTCTCTCCCTTTGAGATACTAAACTTTATAGACAGCTCACAGTTCACAAGCAGAACAAAAATTGACTTCACTATTAAACCATTACTCTTGCCATTATTCCAATCGTAAGGTCAATGTTATAAAACGCGTCTTGGTGAGCTTGTGAAGAAGAGTGCAGTTTTTTTCTTAATACCACAAAAACAAAACAAACCAGAAGCAAAAAGAAACTAAAAGAAGAAACTTAAAAAACAGAAGATAGCAAAGTTTTTAAATTATCACAGAGACCATAAGGTCTCAAACACATTTGGAATATTTATGTAGATTGGTAATGGAAGTGCTGCTAACACGAGTATGTAACTTTACTACTATCTATCAGAATAGTACAGGGTAGCACATGTTGTAAATGTGTTTTTTAATTGTTAGGGGCTTAAACAACAATGTTGTTGAAATTTCGTAACACTTTATACTATTAAACTATATTTAGCACAAAATATGGATTTTAAACACCTGTCACATAAGCCAACCTAAGAATAGAACTCCAACCTTCTGAACAATTACGTGGTCTTTCAACGCTACAGAGCGAAATGTTCCATCATGTTCGTGTTCTGCCCATAATAAAATCAAAAGTATTTATGTGCGATTTGGCCCACAATTCGGTTCTCGAAATATTTCCTCTGAACTTAGATCAAGTTCGAGGGCGGACCACATCGGTTCACTGTTTCCGGTTCACTGTTCGCTAAAAGGTTGAGCACTATAACTCTCCAGAAAATGAATTAAACCACGCTAAAAGAACATGTCGATGCTTTACTTTCTCAACCTCGTATCTGAGAAATATTCATTTTTTGACTTTTTCATATCAACCGATTGCTATTTTTGCGTTTTATTACTGCAACAACTTATTATCTGTCGTCGCTATTCTGTAAAAATGAGTAAAAAGTATTGTCGTATCTCATTCACTCCTATTTTCGTAAATGCAACAAACTCGTATCTTAATTTCCAGGCCAAACGGCTGAAGCTAGAATCCTGCAATTTTGAGTGGGGGTTTCTAATGGCGATTAGGTGTGTGATAAGGCTGTATTTTTGGAAATTCGTACTAGTAAGGTTCGATAAGTACTAAAATGAACTTAAAATTGTACGATTTGAGTGACTTACTGGTAATCAACACAGAGGCGATCTAGAATCTTGAAATTTTGAGAGAGGGTTCCTATTAAGGTGTAGGTGTGTATGTGGGTTGGAAGATATACGCCTGAAAAAAATATTCATCTTGATATAAAGGTCTCGAGACTGTGGGGTCCATAACCGATTTTGACCATTAAGATGAAGTTTTATGAATTTTATATGCTTGCAATGTTTGTTCTTTATGGCATGAGTTCAATCTTTGCAATAGGGTGTAAATCAAAATTCTTAACGGTTTGGAAGATATCAGCCTGAGAAAATTATCCCTTTTGGCATCGAGACATCAAGTCTTAAACGCGAAAGTGCAAGTGCTAGCGACAAACGCCGAGACACGTATCTCCTCTTTTTTGGTCTTCTAAAACGCTGCAGTGTCAGAATATGGTTAATTTGTTCATGTTACACGGTGTTATTAATATTATTGTTAGTGCAGCAAACTCGTATCTCAATAAATGTTTCGTGCTTAAACGGAAAAAGATTAATCTACTAGCAGACCCGGGTCCGCGCTGCTGGCCCGTCGTATTGAGTTTTAATGACAACTTTTTTATGGACTTTATGCTTTACAATTCAAAAATAGGTATTTTCTACCTAATTTCTTCGAGTCCATTGTCAAACCAACCCAGCAAAATAAATTGGAAGTAGTGCAATGTAGACTAGTTCTTTCACGGCATGTTTTGATGCAGTTTAAACGGAGTCGTGAAAGAGGCTCTCCATTCCTTACATTTTAACCGCATTCGGATGCGATTCAATTAATGACATCCTTTCCTCACATTTTAACAGCATCTGGATGCAGTTCAATCGGAGTCGTGAAAAAGGCACTCCAATTCCTTACATTTTAACAGCATTTGGATGCGATCCAACGATTGACATCCATTTCACACATTAAAATTGCATCCGGATGCAGTTCAAGGGAGTCGTGAAAAAGGCACTCCGTTCGATACATTTTACAAGCAGTTGCTTAGTGATCCCTAGCAAGCAAGCCAATTTGTAGATACCTACAAATACAGAATTTTAATATAAAATAAAAAAATACAACCAAAAGTTGAGAACATTTTTACGGTAACTAACGAGAAGAAAATTTCCTAATGAAGTGTTGTTGGAGTACTTGTCGAAATTTCAACTGGTGATGGGAAGACAATATAAGAACCCCTTTAGCAGATGAAGCAAAAACATTTCAGCTTGGTTTAAATGGTGAGCGGACGAAACAAACTCAGTTGCGATTGAATTTAGTGGAGAAATTTCATATTCTGTGTTAATGCAATAAAGTTCTTATTATTCTTGTTTTACTTATGATTATATTTTTGTCGACCTTTGATCTTTTTATATTGTTGTAGTTTGTTCGGCTGTAGGTCTCTATTTAATAAAACAGCGTTACATTTGTTTTATTTGTTTTATTTTGTTTCCAATATTTCGGCCGTCTTCGACGGTCATCATCAGGGATCTTTATTTTAGTTAAAATAAACATGAATATTAATTATATAAAATAATAACAAAAATACAAAACAATATTTACTTTTTGGTATTATTCAACTAGCAAACAACTTTCATCCTTTGTCACTGGTGGTGTTGAACTGATGTTTCTGTTTTTGGTTTTGATGTTTCTGCATGACATTTCGATATATTTGTGCACAGTGTTCTGTGTCTGACTTATAATTTATTCTTTTTTTCCGGAGGAAAGTTTATTATGTGGAGCATTTCCAACATATATCGACGTTTATAATTATCTTCTTGAGCTAAGATTTTCACATCCTTAAAGTTCGGGATGTGACCTGTTTGGGAACAATGTACTGCCAGAGCAGTTTTTTGTTCTAATGGTTTGTTTTTTGACTTTTGGTCAGACTTATGACCACTGAGTCTAGTTTTTAATTTTGTTTTTGTTGTGCCAACATATACCTTTTGGCATATGTTGGACTTGTCTCCATTGCATGCTATTCTGTATACTAAATTTGATTTGTCATCGTAATGTATTTTGGATTTTGTGTTGCTGAAAAACTTGTTGTTTGTGTTCGTACTTTTTAGAGCTATTTGGTACTGTTCCTTGTTATATAAATTGGATCTAGAGAATCGCTCTGAGAAACCATGCACATATTTTGATCGTTTGTATATTTTTGTATCTCTTTCTACATTGTTGGATGTTTTTGTTTTTGCTTGTATAATTAGTTGATTTATTGTGTGTTTAGGAAAATCATTCATTTGTAGAATTTTGCGAATCTTCTTCTCATTTTTGGAATGAAATGTTTGATCACTAATATTGAATACCCTCCTTCAGGGACGTACGCAGGATTTCATTTCGGGGGGGGCCCAACTTGACCAAAAATTATAAAAAAAATTAAATGTTGTGTAGCGTTACGTAAAGATATTTAAAGGGGTTATGGCCACTTATAAGCATCAGAAAAACCATTTGCATGCATTTTTTATAAGACATCTATTAAACCTTGAGTTACCTTCTAATGTTTTTTTTTTTTTTTTGAAAAATCTTTCTGACAAATGCCTGCCTATAAAGCACTGTTTTTACTAAAGCAGTTTGCGATCAGCATATATTTTTGTTGGATCATTACGAACCTAATAATCTTTTCCATTATCGAAACGGAATTAAAAAAATCAATTTTCATACATTTTGAACAGTTAAAATCAAAATTTCGATTTTAACAAAAAAAGCACCGCTTTCAAAAGTGCCAAAAAAGACGTTTTTAGTGTCTATGCTACATACAAAACACAATAAATGTTTCCCTTCGAAAGCTAATATCTCGGTAAATTTTTGTCCGATGGACTGGAAATTTTGGCACATATTCCATTCTACATGTACTTTAAAATGAGCCAAAAAGTTTCGATTTTTCGAATTTTATATGAAATACTGGTACAAAGTATGTAAATTCAATAGAAAGAATTCAAAATATTTAGGATACAATTTTAAATATTTGCAGAGTAGTCACGGTGCTCTTGAATCAAATTTAAATGGAAGGTGCTTACACATGGGAAGGTTTTGCGGATTCTGAAACTACAAAATTCATAGATGAGAAAAAACAAAAAAAATCGCCGGAGTGCTTTTTAAAAAAATCGCGATTCAAGTTGACATTTTAGGGGTAGTTTAAGTTTATGCGATTTTGCTTGGAAGCCGCAAGTGCTATCAAAATTGGAATAAAAAAATGTTGTAGATATCAAAATTTTCTACAAGATTGACCTTAATAATAGTTTCGTAGGTTTTACAACTTTTGAGATATAGAAGTTAAAATTGGGACAATTCAAATTCAATTCAATTCTGTATCGTCTCCTTATAAAACAACGTCATGACTGCAATTTCCCAACTTAAACTTATATATCTAAAAAAATGGTACAACCCAGGAAAAATTACATAAGCCAGTCTTGTAGAGAATTTTCAAAGCTATAAGATTTTCTCAGGTCCCACGCCGATAAGACTTGCCGTATTCAAACAAAATCGCGAAACCCTAACAAAAAAACCTAAAAATGTAAACTGAGCTTATTTGTCTCAAAAATGGTACAGCCTGAGAACAAATCATAAACGTCAATCCTGTAGAGAATTTTTACAGCTACAACATTTTCTTTAGCTCTATTTTGATTGGACTTGTGGTTTCCAAGCAAAATCGTGAAAACCTAAAAAACATCTAAAAATGTAAATTTTGGCCGCGATTTTTATAAAAATTCCTACAGCGATTTTTTCTTGTTTTTTGATTTTTCTCATCTATGAACATTGTTGTTTCAGAATTCACAAGAACTTCTCTGTGTAAGCGGTTTTCATTAAAAGTTACAGCGTGTTTTTGTAAAATGTTTTTGCCCATTCGTTCGTCGATTTCATGAACGAAGACACAATTTGGTTTTCATAGCGGTTGACGTTTGTATTCGTGTCACAAACAAATGAAAGCTTTTTATTTTCGTAATTTTTTTGGTTTTCGTAACAAAATCAGACGATCGAATACGTCAAAAATAATCGAATGGAAAAGACCCATCGTTTTGAATGAAAATTAAATAATTTGAGTAATAAATGGCACAAAACACACGAAATATGGAAGGGAATGCAATTTTATTTATTTCCATAGAAGCACACGCGTATATGTACATCCGTTTCTTCATATTATCACAATTATTTTTGTACAAATTTGATTACATTTTTTTCTTATTTTTTGTTTGTCATCTGTTTATCGGGGTTGCCATCAAGTAAAACATTTTACGTGCAGATGCCTATGCAAAATTCGCAAAATAAGTATCATGGAAACCCTGAAATATAAAAGCTTTTATGAAATAGACGAAAGCTTTCAGATAAAAACGAATGGTTCGTAAAATTTTACAAGAACCAAATTTTGAACGTATACGTTTTAGTACGAACGGTTCGTGTGACAGGCAAGCATTTTTACAAAATCACCCTGTTAGTTAAGGCACTCCCTTCATAACATTGTTTTATAAGGGGGCGATAGAGTCAGTGCATTGTCCCAATTTGAACTTTAATATCTCAAAAATGGTAAAACTTACGAAAATACCGTAAAGGTCAATCTTGTAGAAAATGTTCATAGCTACAACATTTTCTTCAGTGTCATTTTGATAGGACATGCGGTTTCTAAGTAAAATTCTTAAAACCTAAACAACCCCTAAAAATGTCAACTTGAATCGCGATTTATTTAAAAAACGCTCCGTCGATTTTTTTTGTTTTTTTGATTTTTCTCCTCTATGAACATTGTTTCAGAATCCGCAAAAACTTCCCAGGTGTAAGCACCTTCCATTTAAATCACCGTGTAGTATATTTAGAATTGAAAATAGACAATATCGGGCCAGGTTCGGTAAAGTCGCCATGTAAAATTTACGCCCCGTTTTTAGTATATTGAAGTTTTAAATCATACATGCCCACGTTATAGTTTATTGCAGAATTTTACAACCACAAAGAATTGCCGTTGTCTTTGCTATAGCAAGATTTTTACTATTTCGATGATCTTAGCCGAATTTTTAAGAATATCGGCTGCCGTTGTCTTTGATATGTTTCCAAATTAAAGCATTAAGAAAAATTTAACAGTTTTTGAGATATGGTGCGAAATCTATACAAATTATGGAGTGCTTAGATATATTATAAAATTTAAGGCAATAAATGTAGTTTTTCCAGTTCATTATTTGTCCAACATTTTATTCTGACCTTTATCTACAAATTTGCTTCAGAGGTCAGAAAAAGATTTGCATTGGTTTCACAGATATAGCCCCGAGTTACTTTAAAAAGTCAATATTTAACAATGTTTAGATGGGACCATAATATCCAAGCCCGATATGACTCAACAAAACGCAACTAGGGCTTTCGTACTTTGGGTCTGTACTTTCAAAAAATCCTCACTTCAAATTGTTTGCACAAGGTTACCTTAAAAATGTTGCACAGTGTTATTTACCGGGAGAGATAGAGTCTGATCATATTCTTTTCCGTTTAACTCCTTGAGGAGCATAGTGCCTCTAGAGTCTGATACCAGGACTATTTTTACTTTTAATATAATGTTAAAAAAGAAGCGTTATATTTTTTCTTAATTGTACGGTTAGAAGTTTTTGGACTCGATGACAAACACTTTGATGGACTTAGTTCTATATAGTTTTGACAAATAACAATCGATCCTTATTGAACCCCACTTAATTATTCGCTAATAATAAGCTAATTAATTTTAGAAATGGATCTTATTTTAAGATACACTCCTCTTGATAGTTACCGCGCCCATAAGCTATTTTAGTTGGTCACCGTAGTATTTAGAGCTTTGTCAGGAAGCATGAATTTGTCCACGAAAATAGGATATCGCTGTAAACAAGACTACAAAAAGTCCAAAGGATCCTCGAACAGTCTTTAAACTACTGTTATGTTAGACTTGTATGAGGACCTGAAGATGTTGTCCAAACATATTCTCTTGGAACTTGATGTACTTTTGGAATTAATTTTGCGAGTGGACCGAGATAGTCCATATTAGGTTCGATATGTGGAGTCTAAAATCATTATTTTGATGAGACCTATTTGTATACATAATATCGTAACCTTAAAGTCTGAAGCTACAAATATACTTCGGTGATGATAAGGAAAAAAATCAAGTGACGCACAAAAACTCATTTGTCTTCAATATTTTCTCATACTGTTTAGCAGCATATTTGTCTAAGATCGAATAACAAAGTTTTGGCGATGGCAGTAAAACAAATATCTAATTGGCTTTCAAGATGTAGTCCACGAAGGACCGACCCTACATACATTTTATCCAAAAGACATTTTTTCATTTACTTCCATTCCCACAATACTGAACTCGTTATTTTTGTTTTTACAGGATGAGCTTTAAGCCTCGAGAGCTCTATTTAGTTCGAATATGAATAAACTTGGAGTATATTCATTAAGGAATTCGCATTTGATAGTGGAAAGATATGACATGAAGAAGTAATTCAGATTTCATTCAAATACACCATACAAATAAAAATTTTTAAAATACTTTCTTGCAAAACTTGTTAATGATGTACATTTTTTGTTCAGAGACTTAAGAAAATAAAAGTTTTAATTTGAAATCTGCAAACATACAAACATTTTTATGAGAAAAACATATAATAACTAGTTACAGTAGCTTAACAAATTTTGTTCGACCAAACCATTTCGGGGGGGGCCCGGGCCCCCCGTGCCCCCCCTGCGTACGTCCCTGCCCTCCTTATAAAGTTGGTCGCCGTGTTTATCCTTATTCTCCTTGGGTGCTTTGAGTGAAAATTTATGATCCTACCCGAGGCAGTCGGTTTTTGATACCAATCCAAAAGTAGTCGGTTTCCATATCTCTGCACCACCGCGTCTAGATATGGTAATTGGTTGTTACTTTCACATTCCATTGTGAATTTAATTTGTTTATTGAAGTTATTCAAGACCATTAATGTATTCTCTATTTGGTTTTTCTTTATAATACAAAAAATATCATCAACGTATTTTGTTATTATCCTCGGTTTCAACTTTAATGTTTTGATTGTTTCATGGAGTAGTTCTTCCATTACAATATCGGCGACAATAGGAGAAATCGGCGACCCCATAGGCATTCCCTTCTGTTGTTCATAAACTTTATCTTTATATATGAAGTATCTTGAATCTTTGATGCATAACATTAAACTTTCAACAAAAATGTTTATTGGTATGTTGGTGTGTTTTTTTTATGAGGATCCATTTGTTTTTTATTATACTTAATGCCAAGTTTATCGGTACACTTGGAAATAATGATACTACATCGAAAGATATTAATATTTCATCATCTTCGATGCGCTGTTTGTTAATCTTTCCTTTGAATTCCTCTGCATCCTTGATATTTTATATAGATTCTTTCGTTAAAGTTTTTAAGATTGTAGCTATATATTTTGAAAGCTCATACGTAGGAGAATTTACACAGGAACAAATTGGACGTAGAGGGGATCCTTCCTTGTGAATCTTTGGTAGGCCATATATTCTAGGCGCTACCGCAGTTTTATTTATTAATCTGTTCTTTTCTTTTTCATCTATCAAGTCCAAATCAAACATCTTCATTACCAACTTGTTGTTTTTCTCTTGTAAACTATTGGTCGGATCTCTTTTCAGTCTTTTATATGTACATATATCCATCGCAATTTGATTCATTTTTAATTCGTAGTCAGATTTTAACATTGCCACCGTCTTTCCCCCTTTATCGGCATTTAATATTAAAATGTGTTCATTTTCACTCAAAAATCGTGATGTTTGAGCCACTGTGTCTAATACAAAACGATCTCTTTTTCCCAATTTCATATTTCTCATTTGCTCATTTATGAGAGTTACTAAATTAATCCTACCATTTTCTTGCTCTTCACGATTCCCTAACGTCTGAATACAGTCTTCTCCCTCTGCTATAATGTTGAACAACGGGAATGTTGTCTTTGTTGTTGGCAGAGAGAATTTTGGTCCAAGCGATAGTGTTTTACACTAACAACAAATCGTTTTTATTATTTTGGGATATTTTGTAATGTTTTGCATTTTTATTGCATCTTTGAACTGCATAAAACACATTCCGAAGAGTGCCTTTAACTTCAATCCAAAGCACTGCATCAAAATACGTGCTTTGGATGCAAATTGGACTGCATCCTATTCTACCCTAAAGGGTTAGTTAAAATGCGATTCCAAAGGGATAGTTAAAATGCAGTGCCGAAGGGTTAGTTAAAATGCAGTGCTAATGGAGTGCATCCTTCAGTAGTCACGCTCTTGTAAAAATCATGAGTGAAAATGCATAATTTGATGTACTTCCAGATCACTTGAACATATGATTAAGCTGCATTTTTGGAGTCAAACATTTTGCTGGGAAGTTATTCATGGAGGATATTAAATTTATCAACAGATTTTGTCTGTAACCTATCTTTTTTCTTACGGGCTTTGTTCGCCCATTTATGCTGGTTAGGATTTATTATCGCCCAGTGGTCGGGTCTTTAGGCCCGAAACAAAAGAAATTGTAGATTAATCCGTAAATTTTTAAACCGATACATGCGTAATTTTTGCAAATATAGAAGTACTACGCCCCTCTAAAATTCAATAAAATATGTAGCCTCTTTTCGGGGCCACCCCTGTACATTCCTTGGCAATCTCAGGAAAATCGGTTGAGTAGTTTTTGTAGAAAAAAATTAATTTGAAAAAAGTGGGCGTGGTAAAATTCATTTTTCATAAAAACCTAAGTTGGACTATGACGGCATTTGGTTTTTATTTTATTTATATGCAAAGGAAGGTACCCCGCCCCCTCAAAATTCATGAAAATATGCATCCTTTTTGCACCATCCCTGTACATTCCCTGAAAATTTCAGGAAAATCTGTTCAGTAGTTTTGTAGAGTGTAAAGTGTACTTGGTCAAATTTTCTTTGCATAAAAATCTAAGTCGGGTTATGGTGAACATTTCACAAAAAGAATTATCCAAGTCGGTCTAGCCGTTCTCATCTCATGCCATTACCAACGAACGAGATTTGATTTTTATTTATAAAGAGTTGAATTAAGTGGGCGTAATGGTGGGTGTGATCAAATTTTCTTTGTATAAAAACCTATGTCTGATTATGGCGCACATTTTACAGAAAGATTTATCGAAATCGGTCCAGACGTTCTCATCTGAGGTCAGTACCAACGGACGAGATTTGATTTTTATTTATAAAGATATAGCATTTTTAAAGAAATAGGGTATAGCGTAAGGACCCCGCCCCTTCCGCTATTCAACTAAATGTGTAGCCTATTTTAACCGGGGGCCATCCCTGTACATTCCCTGGCAATTTCAGGAAAATCGGTACAGTAGTTTTTGTAGAAAAGATAAAAATTGAAAAAAGTGGGCGTGGTCAAATCTTGCATAACAACCTATGTCGGGTTAAGGCGTACATTTTACAGAAAGAATTATCCAAATCGGTTAAGCCGTTCTCAACTGATGCCATTACCAACGAATGACATTTGATTTTTATACCCTCAGCCTTTAGGCTAAAGAGGGTATTTACACTTTGATACGACCAAAAATATGCCTCATCGAAATAATGGTTTTAGACCCCAAGTATGTTTGTACGATATCCGTTTCAGACAATTTTGAGTAGATCTAGCAATGTCCGTCCGTCTGTCTGTCTGGCTGGCTGGTGCGCACGATAACTCTCGAACGGATCAATCGATTCGGCTCAAATTTTGGGTATCGAAATATTTTGTCCAGATTCGATTTAAGTTCGAAGATGGGTCATATAGGTCCACTCCTTCAGGTACCTCCCCCACAAATTTTCAAAAATTGTCGCAAAACTTGTGCGTACGATAACTCTTGTAGGGAATAACCGATTTGGTTCATACTTTGCACATCGTGTAATTTCTACCAAACTTATATGAGGTTCCAATATGGACTCAATCGGTCCACTCCTTCGGGTAACTCCCACACAAAATTTCGGAAAAGTTCAGTTTAGGACCTGGTCTCGAATCGCTTTGATTTTTGTTTACGCAAGTTGTATTCGCTGTCCTCTACACGACGCTGTAAGTTTCACTAGGGGCAATTCCATACTTCCTGAGAAAATAGCCCGAAAGTTACAAAAAAAACCCTATGACACCATGTGTAGTGGTTGGAGCGCAAGATAACTCTCGAACGGATATGCCGATTCGGTCCAAAATTTGGCTTTCGAAATATTTTGTCCAAACTTAGTTCAAGTTCAAAGATTTATTATATCGGTCCACTCCTTCCGGTACCTCCCCCACAAAAGTTCGAAAATGTTCGGAAAATTGTTGCGTACGATAACTCTTGAAGGGAGTAACCGATTTGGTCCATACTTCGCACATTATGAAATTTCTACCAGACTTAGATGAGGTTCCAATATGGACTCAATCGGTAAACTCCTTCGAGTACCTCCCACACAAAATTTCGGAAAAGTTCAGTTTAGGACCTGCTCTCGAATCTCCTTGGTTTTTATTGTAACATCTTGTATTCACTGTCCCCTATACGAAGGTACAAGTTTCCTCAGGGGCAAGTCCATACTTCCTGAAAAAATAGCCTGAAAGTTAAAAAACAAACCCTAGGACACCATGTTTATGGGTGGAAGCGCAAGATAATTCTCGAACGGAAATGACGATTCCGGCCAAAATTTGGCCTTCGTAATATTGTTTCCAAACTTAGTTTTAATTCGTAGATAAGCCATATCCGTCCACTCCTTCAGGTACCTACACCACAAAAGTTCAAAAATATTCGGAAAAATTGTGCGCACGATAACTCTTGATGGGAGTGACCGATTTGACCATAGATCAGGTTCGAATATGGACTATATTTGTCCACTCCTTCCCGTACCTCCCACACAAAATTTTGGATAAGTTCACTTTAAGACCTGCTCTCGAATCACTTTAATTTTTGTTGAAGCAACTTACATTCGCTGTCTCAATTACGATGGTAAAAGTTGTTTCAGGGGCAAGTCCATACTTCTTGAGAAAACAGCCCGAGGGGTATAAAAACCCCCTATGGCACCACATGTAGTGGCTGGAGATCCACTTCCATAATGGTCAATGTCGATTCATTCCTTTAAGTACCTTTTCCGCAAAATTTTTGAACTTATATCCTAATCAACATTTCTCTCGGTTCATACGACCAAAATTTTGAAACCCCCTAAATACATACGTTTTTTGTGAAAAAGTGTTTCAAGTTGCACAGGCTGAGGGTATATCTCTGTCGGCAAAGCCGACTGATACTTTTTTACTTGTTATTTATATAGATTACACTGTGACACAAAATGGAACTCAAAATCTGGGGGGGGGGGGGTGGAAAATTTCTTTTGGAGATGAAAGCCCTTGATGAGTATACTAAGAACCCAAAAGGAAATTTTCGCCATAGGTCAAGTTTCTGAGATATCGCGCGATGAAGTTTTTGATTTTTCCCTACAATACTTGGAAAAATAGCTCCATATCTCTCAAATCGATTGGCGAATCTTTTTGTAGAACATTTCATTCTTCTAATTCAATGCCTTTCATGTCGTTTTCGTCCTTTATTTTTTGAACCGTAGTGAAAGTACCACAAGATGAGATTTTTCAGCATCCAAATATTCTACAAAAATGTTGCTCAGAAGATTTTAGGTACGGTTCTCTTTGACAACTAATCGATTTTGTCCCGTTTTCATTGTCCTTTTTGACATTTAATCGGTTTTGGTTCAGAAATAAACTATGTTTTGTTTTTCTGCATATTCGTCATTGGTTATTTATTGGTATGTAGACATAACAATTGGTTATTGCTTATGTAGGCATCTGGGGTGTTTCGGAAATATTTACCACAAATAGCTCTTATAATGACGAAGACGTTAACAACAAATTTTCTTGGAGGATGGATCCGGTTATCTGAATTTTTGAACCGGATTTTCCGACGTTAAAACCAATTTTTGAACCGGTTTTAAGTAACCGATTAAACTTATATGTATACCTTTAAAAAGCTTATAGAGATGTCAATCAAATTAAATTATGTAGGCATCTGGGGTGTTTCGGAAATATTTACCACAAATAGCTCTTATAATGACGAAGACGTTAACAACAAATTTTCTTGGAGGATGGATCCGGTTATCTGAATTTTTGAACCGGATTTTCCGACGTTAAAACCAATTTTTGAACCGGTTTTAAGTAACCGATTAAACTTATATGTATACCTTTAAAAAGCTTATAGAGATGTCAATCAAATTAAATTAATTCGCTTATGAAAACTTTGCTAGTTGCAGTTCTATAACAAAAAAACCGTTTTCTTAACCCGTTTTTAAGGAAAGATATTAGTACGCGCAAATATGGAGATCAAAGGCTGGGGGCGAACAATTCTTTTTGGCGATGAAAGTCGACGAAGATAATATTACGAACCCGGAAGGACAGTTATGCCGTAGGTCAAACTTCAAGGGCTTTCATCTCCAAATGAAGTTTTCCAACCCCCAAAAATGCTGCTGCACAGTGTTATTACTACTAATACTATGTATAGGTGCACTCAATTCCGTAATAATTGCCTTTTACACTTTTATCCAAACACCGATGTATCAAAAGATAAATCGTTTTTTTTTTGTCTCTCCTGAAAGATAGAGTTTGAGAAAGTAAGGCATCGATATGCCAAAACCATACCAACATCATAATTTTTACTCCTTACTCCTTAATGGATGTGTAGGGTTGTAGGGCTTCACCCAAACGTGGACCTTTGTTGACAGTTATTATGCGAGGAGGTTTTTTATTGTTTAAAATCTCAAAATTTGCATTTGCATCAAAATCGGTTACAATTTTTGTCTTTAACCTTTAAAATACCTAAAATGAGGGAACCTGTCATATGGGGGCTATACCAAAAACACGAACCTACGTTTCTAATATATCGCACAGACGTTTTCTATCTACGAAGAACATAAAATCCCAAAATACAACTAAATACGTTGGATGTCTCTAACATATAAAATATGTCGTATCGGCCGGTACCATTCAATGGGGGCTATACCAAAAACGCGAACCTACATAAGTTTTCTATCCGCTGAAAACTCAATATACCAATTTACAGCAAAATCAATTGAAATGAAAAAAGTGTCCATACAATGCCAGTTAACAGCTTAAAGGTAAGAAGGCAAGCACTACTGGTGTGACAATAGACAAAAATTGAAATGAAATTTCTTCCAGAAAGGAGCAATTATCTTGCTGGAGAGAATTGTTCAACTCCTCCGCCCCAATGTCGGAAACACTCCAAACTTTCTCTTGAACCTGGCCTGAAGATCGACGCCTACCAAGAAGAAACATTTCTACTGCAACGCCTACATATTCTGAGGTATTGAGTACATTGTCACCTGGCCCGGACAATATTCCGGCTGAGCTTTTAAAATACGGTGGTGAACCTTTTGCTGAAGCCCCAACCCCTATAATAAGAGAGCATTGGAAGCAAGACACCATAGCAGAATGCTAGAAGGAGGTCAACATAATTACCATACGGAAAAAAGACATAGCCCTTCTAAACGTTTTGAATATGTTTTAAAAATGACAGATATATACCCTCAGCCAATGGGAAGTGAAACTTTCACCTACGGACAGATCGAATGTATTTAAGGTCTCTTCAGAATTTTGTGGCCTTTTTTGGACATTTGAACTTGCCGACAAAAATTTGGATTATGAATTAACTGCACTAAGACACAAATGTTGAACCTTTGTGGGGGAGGTACCCTTAGGGAGGACCGAAATGTGTCATTTTAGAAGATAAACTAAATTTTGACAAATATTATTTTGGTAATAATCGGACAATCCGAACAGAAGTTATAAACAAATATTTACTTAGCATATTACTGAAGGTCAAAGAAATTTCCAAACTTTTAGAGCTTGTCCTGCAAAACTCACTGTTCAGAATTAGCAAACTAATATTTGGAGGTGTCGAACGTCCTTTAACTTAAATTCTGTCAAATTTTGGTAATTATCGGTCAATCCGAACAGAAGTTATAAACAAATATTGACTTAGCATAGTACTGAAGTTCAAAAAAAATTCCACACTTTGAGAGCTTCTCCTGCAAAACTCACTTTTTAGACTTAGCATACTATTATTTGGAGGCTGTTTTCCTAAGAAAAATGGAATTGCCCCTAAAAAAACTGTTACCGTTGTAATGGAGGTAGCGAATGCAAATCGCTTCAACAAAAATCAAAGTGATTCGAGAGCAGGTCTTAAAGTGAACTTATCCAGAAGGAGTAGACAAATATAGTCCATATTCGAACCTGTTCTATATCTGGTATTAGGATGTGCAAAGTATGGATTACATCGGCCACTCCCTTCAAGAGTTATCGTGCGCACAATTTTTCCGAACATTTTTGAACTTTTGCGGGGGAGTTACCTGAAGGAGTAGACCGATATGGCTTATCTTCGAATTTAGACTATGTTTGGACAAAATATTACGAAGGGCAAATTTTGGACCGAATCGGCAGATCCGTTCGAGAGTTATCTTGCGCTTCATCCACTACACACGGTGTCATAGGGGCTTTTTGCATCTTTCAGGCTATTTTCTCAGGAAGTATGGACTTGCCCCTGATGAAGCTTGACCGTCGTATGGGGGGGCAATGAATACAAGTTGTTGCAACAAAAATCAAAGCGATTCGAGAGCAGGTCCTAATCTGAATTTATCCGAAATTTTGTGTGGGATGTACCCGAAAGAGTGGGCCGATTGAGTCCATTTCGGAACCTCATCTAAGTTTAGTAGAAATTTCACAATGTGCAAAGTAAGGATCAAATCGGTTACTTCCTTCAAAAGTTATCGTGCGCACAAATTTTCCCAACATTTTCGAACTTTTGTGGGGGAGGTACCGGAAGGAGTGGACCGATATATCCCACCTTCGAACTTAAACTAAGTTTGGACAAAATATTACGAATCGATTAATCCATTTGAGAGTTATCGTGCGCTCCAGCCAGACAGACGGACAGACATTGCTAATCAACTGCAAATTGTCTGAAACGGATTTCGTTCAAACATACTTGGGGTCTAAAACCATTATTTCGATTAGGCACATTTTGCTCGTATGAGAGTATAAAAACCAATGTCAATCTTGTAACATCACATGTAATCTCAGCAAATGACCGTACAAGATGAAGAGAGTTTGTTGACGCCCTATGTTCACTATAAACTCTTGAATTATTTTTTTACTGTTTTAGCCTACTGTTTGTATTCTAAAACATTAAAAGAAATTATTTTAAATAAAGGAATTAAAAAGATAACTATCGAGAGGATAGACTTAGATCAGGTTCGAACTTCGACAACATCGGTGCACTCCTTCACATACCTTCCACACAAAATTTTACAAAAGTGCACTTTAACGTCATGTCTCGGACTTTTTTTTGCAAAATTTTTTCCTCGCAGTCCCTATTGCAACGTAATTTTTTTTTTTTTGGTGGGGGCAAGTCCTTATTTTTTTAGATAATAGTCCTAAGTTTTTAAAAAACCTTGCCGGCACCAACTAAAATTATTATAAGCACGATTACTTCCAGCCAATTTGGCTGAATCTTCGCACATCTAAAATGTCTTTCAAATTACATCAAGTTCCAAGAAGGTCTATATCGGACAACAACACCCTCCGCAAAAGATCAAAATTTTCACTTAAGAAGATTGAAGATAGACTATATCGGACAAATTCTTACGGTGCCTCCTCACAAAAATTTAAAATGTTCGCTTAAGTGAAGTTAAGGGTTGTTTGAAGATTGTTTTGAAAATTTATCGATGCTTGTGATGTTTACAACGATACAATTTTTTCCCTCGATACGATTAGCAATGCCGATATCGTTGCCAATACAGTTCGTGGTGCATATTGCACCGCTATTTGGGTGTATGTGTCTGCCGAAGGCTGCCAAATTATGCTGAGTGTTGATCTGCATTTCTTGGGCCTATTCCGCAAGTTAAATATCCAGTCAGTTGTGAATTTATCAGAACTAAACCCGCATTGATATAGCCAATTTACTTCGCAATATTCCAACAACTGTCTAATATGCAAAAGCGATCAGACTTCTGCCCCTATAGTTTGAGCACACTCTACATTTTTTCTTGTGGATGGGACATAGGAGGATCCCGTTCCAATCATCGAGTACTCGTTCTACCTGTCAGATTGTGCTAACTAGCAGATGTGTACACCTTATCAGCGTGTCACCTCTAGTTTTAAATAGCTCGACTGGTAAGACATCGGGCTGCTGGGGCCTTACTGATTGTTGAGTAACTCTATATGCCGTACTGTTCTCGTCGATGGGTTCCTTTATGAAAGTCTCTGGTATCCAAGTATGGATTTTAGGTGGAGTGTTCAATACCTTGCCACTGTGTAGATATGTTATCGGAACGAGAAGTATTTTCAGTAAGCAATTGGGAGTATGCTGTTGCTATATATTGTGATTGACGCTCCTCGATGTCCAAATTCCGTGTTGTGTCTATTGGTACTTTATTTGCTACGTTTAATTGGGTACTTACCAGCCTCTTTCCGTTGTCAGATGTTTCGTTGTGGAGACTGAATTTTCCGACTGTTGGACTTAAGATATACTCCTTTATATTGAAAAATTTAGGTTTTATCCGAATTGTAGTAAATATTTTATCTACCGGGGTACAATTGGAGACAAAGTGTGAGACTGGCTGAGAATAACTTATTCGAAAGCTTATCTTTAAATATTACATTATTTTATCCTAAACTCTTGCTTATCTTAAACACTTTGTGCCACCCTGTATCAGCATGACCAGACGCTAACTCAAGAGGGAGCGGAACTCAAGGAAACAGTTATAGTACCATTGCAAATTTTATTCTTTGTCATTTCCTTTGAATTCATGAGAAATTCAAAACGTTTCCGCATTTCGTGAAGGAACAACAAAATCAACAGCAACACATTACCCAAATACAAGCCGGAGCAAAATAAAAAGACCAGGAGAAGAATGAATGCATTTTCTTTTTCAATTCGTGTGCATACGCGATGAATAAATGTAGTAAGAGAAGAGAAAAAACAACTTGGGAAAGAAGAACAAAAACATATGGTTTCCTTGGAAGTTGTTTTTTTCGAGGTTGGAATAGGGAATAAGACTTTGAAGGAAGAAAAAAACTTATTGCCGAATGTTAAGCATACATATGTACACATATACATTTACACTTACGAAAGAGTCAGTTGGACCCACACACCGACACACACACACAGTGACACAGCAGAGTCAGTGTTACGTGCAAATGCCTCTGTGGCAAAAATGTTGAGTGTTGCCGAATAATTTATAAACTTAAAATTGTAATGCACAGAGCAAGGGTAGCGTGGCATGAATAATGAAGTGAAAACCCAAATGCCACAACCAACACTTTACTCTTATATAAACATGTGTGTGTAGGTATACCTTCATTCATAAGTATATGTATGTTGAAGTTACATATTGGTGAACTGTGTGTAAATATTTGGAGTACATTCGATTCCGTTTTACTCACAATTTTGCTACCTATTTCGTATTGCGAACTTATTGGGTATTGGGCGGACAGATGAAATTTAGACTAAATTAAAAACATCTATCCCAATATGGTAAGAGAAATCATATTCACACATTGCCACTCCAACCTTGACATGTTTTTTTCTTACAAATTCTTTGAGAAAAAGAGATTTCAATTGTTTAGTTAAGTATAAATATTTTCAAATTAACAATCAACTTCTAACCACTGTCTTTTTTATTCAGCGGTTCACATTCGTTATTTTTTTTTTTTTTTTTTGCAAAATGGAAATAAAAGCAGCAAAACACTACTCTAAATGGAAACCCTATTGACACAGAAATATGAAAGCAAACAAACCAAACAAAATAGTGGAATTCGATTTTATTTGATTGTTTTCCTTCCCAACCGTCGCTGTGATCGTTACTGTAAAATTTTTGTGGTTTCTTGTTTTCTATATCGGGGGTTTTCGGATTGATATTTTCATTAACCCAGCAAAACCAGGAAAAACTTCGTCTTATTTCAACAGTAATTTATGACAGTTTATATTGTTCTGAATGTTTATAATATATAGCCACAGTAATTTGTTTTAAGTCACACACTGAGCAAAATCCCTTTTAAGGGAACAAACCATTAAGCACTATCTCTTTATATATTTCAGATTGTTCGCATCAAGATTGCTTTAAGGAAAAAATATGTTTCTGGTTTTATCGGGAGGCACCGTTCTATGGGAGCTATATTAAAACGTGGACACATACCGTCTACTGTCTGTAGTAATGTTAAAACCCACAACGCTTTTAATACCAGATTGCACCCATTTCGGTGGGATAGCGAAGTTAAAACATTCAAATTACGGAAAATATGAAATAAATATTACGATGTGCAAAGCTTGGACTAAATCGGTGACTCACTCCGAGAGTTTTCGACCAATTTATTAAAAAATTTAAACTTTTGATCTAAGTTTGGACGAAATTTTACGATATCTAAAGTTGGACAAAATTAGTTGACCCCTTCGAAAGTTATTGTGTATCAACTGTATGTACTAGAGTTATGACTTTTTAACAAAAAAATTGGATTAGAAAGAACTATTGAGGAAGGGTCAGTAAGGGTTTTTTCTAAACTCAAATCCTTTACTACTGAAATCTATAAAATATGGTTTATCATTAATATGCCATGATTTGCTTTATATATATATATATATATATCGTCTGAGGACTGATATTCATTGATTATACGCTCAGCCTTAAGGGTATACACTAGGGTTATGACTTTTTGATCTTTTTTCTCAAAACTGATTTCCTGTAGCAAAAACAAATTAACTTTTGCCTATTAATCACTAAAATAAACTTTATTCTAGTTAAGTATTAAAAAAGAATACACACAAACCAATTTCATTTTGTATACCCTCAGCATTTATGCTAACGAGGGCAAAATGTGCCTCATCGAAATACTGCTTTTGGACCCCACGTATGTTTGGACGAAATCCGTTTCAGACAATTTGGAGTTGATTTAGCAATGTTCGTACGTCTGCCTGTCTATCTGGATGGAGCGCACGATAACTCTCGAACGGATCAACCGATTCGGTCCAAAATTTGGCTTTCGTAATATTTTGCCCAAAACATAGTTTAAGTTCGAAGATGGGTTATATCGGTCTGCACTTTCCAGTACCTCCCCCACAAAAGTTCGAAAATGTTCGGAAAATTTATGTCCACGATAACTCTTGAATGGAATAACCGATTTGGTCTATGCTTTGCACATCGTGAAATTTCTACCAAACTTAGATAATGTTCTGATATGGACACAATCGGTCAACTCCTTCGGGTTCCGCCCACACAAAATTTTGAAAAAGTTCAGTTTAAGACTTGCTCTCGCATCGCTTTAATTTTGTTGTAACAACTTGTATTCACTGCCCCCCCATACGACGGTACAAGTTTCATTAGGGGCAAGTCCATACTTCTTGATAAAGTAGCCAGAAAAGTGCAACAAAAACCTATATCGTCGGTGCCATGCTCATGTGTTCCATACGCCACTTTTGACTTTTTGAGATACATGTGCTTTCTAGGGTTTTCGGCTACGCTCTTTCTGAATTTTTGGTCGGCTTTCTCCTGTCTGCTCTAGTTTCCGAGATATCCACGCTTCGACGCGAAAGCCTAAACTTGTTTCAGCTATACAATTAATATTTTAAAAATATACACACATTTCACATTTCAAATCAGAACTTTAATTTTCGATTTAGAGGTTTTTAATTTATTGCGCAAAGATGGAACAATTGTTGTCACTTTTTTCCATATGGTGTACAATAGTTCACATTAGTGTCATAAGTGTGGATATGGAACAAAAAGACAAAAATTATATTTTTAAAAAATTCTCTCTAACTTTTATATTCCAATATATTCCTCTATATTTTTTGCAAATATTTTCTTATGTTTGATCCACGCAGTTGTGACGCAATGGAACAATTAAGCATGACACCGACGATATGTCGACACCTTCGGATTCCTCCCAACAAAAGATTCGGAATAGTACAGTTTAAGAACTGCTCTCGAATTCAATTAATTTTTGATGTAATAACCAATTCGGCCCAAAATTTGGCCTTCGTAATATTTTGTTCAAACCTAGTTTAAGTTCGGCCCCCTCCTTTCGATACCTCACCCAAAAGTTAAAAAATGTCACTAAAATGGTATGCACGATAAATCTTAAAAAGGGGCAACCAGTTTGATTCAAATTTTGGATCTCCTAATATATTGTCCAAATTTAGTTTAACTTGTTGGGGATAAGGATTTTGGTTGTGTAGCAGGTATTCGATCTGACCATAGATGAAATTCACACTCGTTGAGGGTATAACTATGTATAGTCGTCTGATTCTTTTTTACTTTTTTATAATCAAATTGCGTTCGATCGTCTATTTTCGTAATAAATTAGACATCGATGGTTCAGCCTCTATATGATGTAAAGACCTTATTTTATTTTATTATTATTATTTTTTTTTTACATGTTCCATATATAGCTAAGAATATTTCGTTTTAAAATCAGCGATTTATATTTCCTTATAGGTGAATGATCATAAACACACAATCCAATTAATGACAGCTATAATACTGTTCGTTACCTTTTGTTGTTATTCCCGTCACTCCGGGATTGGCCTTTAAAGCGGTAATATCGTTTTGTATTCCCAAGTCCTGACATGGAGCACCGTAGGGTTGACAAAGTTTGTGTGTTTCTTCATCATTACGATGGTTTATTCGACTTCTTTGTTGTTTTTTATATTTATGTGTTTTCGAAAAGTTGTTCAATTAAAGTGATAGAAGCAATTGAAGTCAATGGACACCGGTCGTTTTATGAGCAAACTGCGTATACGTAATATCACACGTTAGATTGCATGACGTTACTCATACGTTTTTGAACTAGGTTGTCAAATTGCCCAACTTAAGTCCACGTCTGATACTGAGCATTGCAATGTCCTAATCTATGCTTTCATAGATTAAGTCATTGGCGAATGAACTTAAGTTATACTTTATAGGGACCGTTCCGTTACATACGGAAAAATAATCCCTACTATGGTCAAGTAAGTAGGTATAAATACTTTGAACGTATACAAACATACTATTATTATACGCTAGCTAGGACACATTGTTTGATTTATTCATTGCCATAATTATAGCTATTTTGTTCTCTATTTTTGACATCAACCAAATATTTCCACATATATTAATATATATAGTAATGCTATTCGTTAAGAGATGGCGCCACATTATATACATATTCGGGCCTGTTCTGCCATTCGCCTCACCAGTCCAACTAAAAACTACACACTCAAAGCGTTACTGCAACATACTATACCCAATTTTGGTGACTTTGACACACTCTTAATTTCTTGGTGAGAGCTGGGTGTATTCTTGATTTTTATACGAACAAAAAGTGACCGCCAAACAAGCTATAAGGCCAAAGTTTAATATGTTCTTAAAATGTATGCAAAAATTCAAGTCACAAAAATAACAAATTCGCGTAAAAAAATCCGTTTTTCTTGTTTACTTTTATGTCCATAAAACAAACATAGGCAAATTTGATAGAGTTGGGCAATCTCGTTCAATTGAGCTATGCGGATCACTGTCCTCGTTCAAAGACGAATGAGTAACATCATAAAAACAAACGTGTGAAATTAAGTATACGCACTTTTGTCAAAGAAATTACCGGTGTCCATTGAACGAGATTGTGATCCGGATCGTTCAATTGAACGAGATTGCCCAACTTTAAAATTTGAATTTATACACAGGTGAAAGACAGAAACGGCTTTTGTGATTTTAGCAGATTCTTCTTCAACCTTTTTAAAGGTAACAGTTACTTCTTTTACTAATCGACCTAAGTATTGATGTATATTGTGTCATTTGTTTTGAAGTTCGCATCTCGTGTAACATTTCCCACCAGAATGTTTAATAGGTTAAACGAAAGGCTGTCTCCTTGTCTGAAACCTCCTTTGGTACAGACCTGTTAGGAGAGGTTCTTTCCTATTTTAACTGATGACCTGGTATCAGTTAGAGTCACCTTACAGAGCCTAAAGAGTTTTGCGAGAATACTAAATTCAGACATGGCATGGAATACCTTTGAACGCATGGGGCTGTCGAAAGTTGCTCTATAACAATGAGACACAAAATGGTGGTAAACATCTGGGGCAGAAATAATTCCTTTTGGGGATTAAATCCCTTGGTGAGTATATTAAGAATCCCGAAGTAAAGATCCGCCGTGAATCGAACTTCCGAGTTATGGCGTGATGAAATTTCTGCTGAATACCGGGTAAGGCATCTGAAAATAGCGTTATATATTTGTTAACTGTTGTTTTAGCTTATTTATGCGATGATATGTATTCAGTCAAATCGAATGAGGATAATTTTCGTAGAGCATTTCGACCTTCTAACTCGCTTCCTTCAATGTCCTGTTTGTCCCTTATTTTAAGAACCGCTATAAATGTACCATAAGATGACGTTTTTCAGCTTCGAAATGCTCTTCTCTACTATTTGTAGAGAAGACCTACATGCCGCATTTTTCACTTTGATAGCAGCACGACACTACTGGTTTCTTGGTGCAGGTTTCTGGTACCCAAGTATAGATTTTTCGGCTGTTTGCATGGAGTGGTCAATACTATGTCATTGTGCTGATATGTTATCGGAACGAGGAGTGCATTGATTAAACAATTGGTTGTATTTGTAAAAAATGTCTTTGTTCTGTTCGTCCATGTCTCCAGTGGGAGCATGAGCGCAAATAATGCTGATGTTGAAATATTTTGATTTTATCAGTATTGTAGCAAGTCTTTCTTTCATTGGGATGAAGCTGGAGACCAGATGTTTTAACCTCCGACCAACTACAAATCCGCAACCAAACTCATGCTTTGTGTCATGGCAGCTATAATACAGTGCATCACCTTTAGGTGTTGTTGTGACGCCTTTCCCATTTCATCGTATTTCCTGTATGGCAGTAATATCGGCCTTGTACTTTTCAAGTACGTCTGCCAATGTGAAGACTGCACCTTCTCTATAAAGAGTGCGAATATTCCAGGTGCAGATTCATATACCATGGTCCTTTAAACGTTTGCGGGTTCCATACAAAAGTGGACAAAAATAGAAGGCGTTGACCTAGGTTGATGAATTTTTGCATAAGTACATACGGGTACATGTTTGAATATGCCTTTCATATATAAATTCGCCCGATGTCACTCAATTACGAATAATTACGTCACATTTTCCTAAATTAAAAAATTTAGTATATTTCTTGTAAAAATTCACGAAAATGCCATTTTTCGTGCTCAATAAGTGTCTTTTTTTCTAAGTCGAGAATTTAGGAATAATTATATTGTTGCTGTTTGAAAAAAAAAATCAAGAGACAAGATAAAAATTACGTACGCCTACTGCAATGTTTAAATGCTGTTTCTACCTTTTAATAAAACAACTGAAAAATCTAACTTTATTGGTAATTTATTTATTGTTAATTTTTTATGTAGAAAATAACAATTAAAATATCAACAATTCAAATGTATATAAATAAACAAAGAATTCCACAAAAATTGTGTTGTAAATAGAAATAAAATATAGTGTAAATGTATTACTAAAAACAAATATATATTACAACAATCGAAATTAGGGAAATAACCAAATTAATAAAACTAACCAATTGAAGGTAATGACAGACACATTTTTCAATGAGTATAATTAAAGCACTATTGATTTTTTTATATTTGAAACTGATGATTTTATATAATAGTAATTGATGTTATATTTAAAAGCTATGTCTTTCAACTTTGTATTTAATTGCTATTTATTTAGTTTTTCTTAATGTTTATATACTATAAATATTCCAATTTTTTTAAATATAGTATTTATTATTATATTAATTTTGCTATGGTATAGAAAAGCTATTTGAGTGTTGTGAAATGTTTTTTTATAATGTAAGGCATATCAATTGTTTCAATAGAATTTGTTTATACAGTTTTCAATTTTCCATTATGATGAAATGATTTGAATAAAGGAAAACAACTTGTCTTATAGAAACTAAAATTATAACTTTATAACGGTTTAAGTTTTAATCTAGAATTTTAGATACAAGGATATAGTGAGATCATGCTTCATTCTGTTTTTTATGTAACTTAAACAGTGATCACAAAACTTTTCCACCAATATTTTTAACTTCCTTCCTGCATTATACTCTATAACTGTAGCTCTTGATTTTAATAGTCAAATAATTATATATTGCGGCATTGCCCCATATACAGTTCATCCCAATTTCAGGTATTTTTTTTTTTTTGAACTTCCAGTTTTTCCTATGGTGTAGGGTATAGGTTGATTGAACAACACGGCCTGCATTTCCGGAGTATTTTTGTTATGTATAATTTCACACAGCGCACAGTGGTTCAGAAATGGATTTTCCTGGCCAAAAATTTTGTTTTGAAAAGATATGTATTTAATTTCTATATGGGATTCGATAGTGAACATATTGAAACTATGGAAACCAAAAAATTAGGTCAAGATATTGGATGGTGTGGGCGAGGGGTGCCGCTAAAGACCAACATTTAGCTATTTCTCAGAAACTATAATAGATACCCAGCAAAAATCCTCATTACAAACCTCCTTTCCCACCCATTATTTTAACAAGGGCATGTCGCGCGAAATATCTGGTTATTTTGTAACCACTGAAAAGGGCAGATGGTATCCACTGAAAGAAGTAGATACTGAGTAGATTCTGACTACTTATTTCAGTGGTTACAAAATAACCAAATATTTCGCGCGACATGCCCTTGTTAAAATAATGGGTGGGAAAGGAGGTTTGTAATGAGGATTTTTGCTGGGATACTGTGTTCATTGTTTTTTGTAAGGTTTTATTTTTCCTCAGGTACTAAATTTTATAAAATTCCAAATTTAGTGGACTAGAACTTTTGTGGAACAACATGGAACAATCTTCTGTTTACAGAAAGATACCCGAGAGTCTCCTCTTTCAGCCCATATATACTTTTGTACCCGTCCGGTTCCTTCCGCTTAACACTTTTTTAAATTTATTGACATTACATGGGAAAAAATTTTTGTTTTTTGAGTATGTGAGTTTTCATACGAGTTATATAAGTTTTATGAAATCCAAGGAGTATTTTTTTAATGTTTGAAAAAATTAAAATTTTTGTAATTTTCCTTTTTTTGAATTTTTGAAAAAAAAATCGAATTTTTTTTAAGTTTTTTGGTATTTTTATAGTTTATTTATTGGTCTTTAATATATAGGAAGATATAAAGAACACAGAAACACTCATATTTAGATGAAAAGTAGTAAAAAACTCTAAAGCTTAACTTTGACCTTGAATTTCTCTGCAACTATCAGACTGAATTTGACCGCTTATATATATGATAGTGTTATCTGTCTACCAAAAAGCATTTTGAAAATATCTCTATCCGTTAAAAATTTACAAAATGTTGACTTGGAAAAACACGATTCTGAACCACTGTGCGGTGTGTCTTCAGACACCACTTGCAGAGAATTTGTACATGGCTGAAATACTCTGGAATTGTCACCAACATTACTGAGGGATATTTTTGATGTTGCCTTGCCCGAAAATCGAACCTACGACCTTCAGCATGCAAGGCAGGTGTGCCTACCATTGCACCACGGTGACACCCACTTACCCACGGTTACCCAGCGATATCAAATGGAAAAGGTTCGATGTTAGATGCTTTCAGGTTGTTTTGAGTGCGTTCAAATGAACTCATGAAAATGGCATTCCCAATGATTGGTAAGGTTGTTAAATTGATGGCATCAACACGCATGGCATGCATTGACTGAACTGCCCAATTTATTGAGAAGTATATTTCTAGTTTCAGAAAAAATAAATCAAGTCGTTTTCATTACAAATAACCACGAACGCAAATTGAGGACAAACCCTTCTTCGTTATTTGACATCTAAATAACTTGAAATCAAAATTCTTCACTTTCAAATTTAAATTTAAGAGATAATAATAAATATATTTTTATAATGCAAAATCACAAAACAATACTATCACTAACACATTTAAATTACTTATCTAAATTAAACAATTACCAAGCCTCTCCAAAAATTAATAATAATAATAATATTTTGCATATTTTTTCTAATTTCTATAACAAACATAATTGTAAAATATGTACGTTAAAACTATGTGCGTACTTTAATATTATTGCCATTACTGTATAGAACAGACTGCTGAAGAACCGCTATATTGATTATTAAGTCTACGTTTCATACCCTCTAGGTAAATATCACGACAGAAGAGACCAGCTGCCAATGGAATGCTGAGGAGAAAACGAAATGGAAATTAGTGGGGGGAAATAAGAAGAAAAAACAAATGGTTAAATGAACTACTTACGAATCTGTACCCGCTCTGATTAATGTCTTAAATAGTGCCCACACCGGCTTATGATCGGAGGTTATAATGGACGGTACCGAATCGTATAGTAGACACTGTACAAATGGTGGTGTTGGTGAGGGCAAACCGGGTACTGTACTTTGACGACGCATCATTAAACCCTGAGGTTGACGATACTTGTAGAGTATGCGATCGGTATAGGCTGGAGCCCGTTGTTTGGAAGATGTATCAAAGTGTTGGGTACCAGGATCATACTGAAAGTAAAGTGCAAAAATAATTATTTAATGGAAGGAAAATAGGGCTATAATAGATAAATTGTATGAATGTAATTTTCGACTTTTTTCTAAATTATTTTCCTGCAAAATAACATTTATTCTATTTAAATACACTGTGCGACCCAAAAAAATAACCCTATTCTGGCACCGCAGCGCAATAAAAGACCGAAAATAAGAATACACGTGTCCGGGCGTTTTTTTCCTATCACATCCACTTTTGCGGTTATAGGCCACCAGAGACTCGAGCCCTTGATGTCAAAAGGGATAATTTTGTCAGGCTCATATTTTCTAAACCGCTGAGAATTTTGGTGTATTCTTGGAGGTAAAGTTGTAGCTCTCATCTTAAAGAACAACAATTTTAGTTTAGTTGTTTGTAGCGATACCTGATTGTACCGAAAGAAACACACTCATCCAACAGGTGTTCAGGTAGTCCTTCGGTTATTCCACTGCGGAGGGTTTTTCGATACCGCATTGACCCGGAACCACACAACACCCGTGTTCGGGTCAGCGAATGCCACCGCAGTGTACATATGTTAGTATTTGTATCCCGAAATACCTGCTCCGGATGCTTTTGGTCAGTACCGGGATGAATCCAGCACACTCAATCTTCGGTGAGATGCAATAGATGCCGACAGTAGATGGATCTCAGGAGTTGCTCTGGACTCGTCCATCTGAGGGACTACGACAGGAACTATGCTACTGCATGCGGCGTGAACACAACCCCCAATGAGTCGTTCCCCAACACTGCTCCATTCCCTGACAATACGACTTTTTCAAATAAAAGCGGATTTTTGAGTCGGAAGAATATCATGGTCGCGGCGGTTCGGGAAAAAAGGCTCAACAGCAACTGCAGCTTACATCGTTATGATGGTTACAAAGTACTGAGAAAAGATAGCAGCAGATGTGGAGTTGTGGGATTAGCTTTCCTGTTGTACCAGTTGTTTTAATATAGACGTATATCGCTTAAGCGTAGATTAAATGTGTGGGGGTAGGAGTCAGTCAAATGTCCTTAACGTATACATCCCGCTGTACATGTCCAACATTAGCTCGCTGGATAGTCTTAGGGTGGCATCATGACTTGTGGCATTGATGCGCGGCAATGACCAGGAAGATAGCTCTACATTTTGCACTGTCAATGAGGACGACTCTACTTGAATTAGCGGATAGTGTCATAGTTCGCCAGATATAACCATCGTGTCACCTGCTCTGACAAAACGTCACCTGGAAAACAGTCGTTTCCCTTGGATCAGACCATCTCCGCATAATTGCTTCCATTAACAAACCGCCCGATTTTATCACCTCCAAACGCCGCACTTTCATCAATCAGATAGTTTACTAATCAGCACTTCAGATATCGTTCCGAGACATTATCACTGCTGCAACCGCTCGCTAAATACCTATTGGTCGAATACCAGTAACTTACAGCTTACGTCGTTATGATGGTTACAAGGTACTGAAGGAGGATCGGTAACGTATACATTCCGCTGTACATGTCCTACATTAGCTCGTTTATGGAATGTCATAACTGAATAGTCTTAGGGAAACATCATGAGTTGTGGCATTGATCCGCGGCAATGACCAAGTAGATAGCTCTACGTTTTGAGCTGTCAATCAGGACGCCTCTACCAGAATTTGTGGAGAGTGTCATAGTTCGCCAGATATAACCATCATGTCACCTGCTCTGACAAATAGCCAGATTTCATCACCTCTGAAAGCCGCACTCTCATCAGTCGGAGAATTCACTAATCACCACTTCAGAGATCGTTGCGAGACATTATCACTGCTGCAGCCGCTCGCTAAATACCTGCCAGAAGTGAGACCAAATTTTCAGCAGAGGTGGCGGGAGTTTCCTATCAGAGTTAGGGAGCTAACTCTGGAAGTTAACAGGCAACATTCGCACCGGAATAAGCGAATTGTGGGCTACGGTTAAGTCAGTCTTCCACCCTGAAAAGAAGGAAGATATGCCCTCTGTAACATTTGGCGACGTTACTGACTGACTGGTGACTGACCCGAAGTGGTGTGTAATTTATTTTAATCGGCAGTTGGTCGAGCACCCCGGTTGTAACAGGGCGAAGAGAAGAGTACTACGTCTTCATGGAAAAGCTTAATGAGCCAGAAGTTGACTATCTCACCAAAGTTCTCAACCTGTCCCAATCCACCCACATCTTGCCCGAAGTCTGGGAAGTGGACAGAAGGCAGGCAATAATGCCAGCAAAGGTGACCGAATCTTATTCCGACGCCCTTAACTAAGACTCTTAAGGTTTTACTCCTCCCCAGCATCAAAAATGGCTGTCCAGTTACCGATCATCAGCATGGGTTCCGTAAGTATATCTCCACACATATTAGTCGAGTCTCCGGAAAAGTTATTGTACGGTACGGTGTCGGATATTTGTGAAAGCCTGACCTCATATTTGACTGACCGCCAGAATTCCGTCCACTAACTACCCCAAGATTCTAGGGTTCATATTCGAGGACAAGGTCCACACATAACCCGACTTATCGGTCTGTGGTAAGCTATGTGAATATAAGTGCAACGCAATGGAAATATATTAAAACCTTAGAGCTGCAACAGGGTGTCTCCTTATGTTATCAGTGGACCATCTACACAATGGCATGCTCTCGTTGTAGTAGTTGCTCGGATGTTAGCGTGAGGGCCATTCTAATCACCATATGGTGGATAGGACCCCCAATTATCGAAACTGATGAGCGTCAACTGCCGCGCCAAGCCAGGGTAGTTTTGGCTCAACTACGCTCGAGATGGTGCAGCCGTCTAAATTCCTATATGGCAAGGATTGATGACACCGTGCAAAATGTCTGCCCAGCTTGCTGAATAGCCCTGCACGATACACTGCACCTTTTCAACTGTCCAGCCAAACCTACTCAACTAACTCCAGTAGTAGGTTACAACATATCGATGCAGTCACAGTCCTAGAACTGGAGACCCAGGGCCAGATTAAGCAAATGAATATACAAGCTTATCATATGCTTTTGAGGATGACAAAGCAGCATCAACAAGCAAGGGGAATCATAACCCAACAGGTATTATAAGCTGATCATCAAAGGAGTGCCATCGGCTTTCAATTTCGACCAAACTGTATGTCCTCACAGTCAATACCGCTGCCACGAAACTATGTGTCGTCAACTTATATCCATCCAATATTCAACATCTACTGCACTAAGCACAATCAACATTCATCGGACCGGTGAAGTATCATGTTGCTACCTGATTTTTTCCAGTACAGGTACAATTTTTCAATGTTCATCAGACGCTCTCCGAACCTCTGCCGTATTGAAGTTGCCTTTGCTGGGGTCCTCTACTGCGTTACTACGACAAGTAATGAGCTAAAGTTGGTAAATGACCATACAAGTGCGAGCAGTCTACTCTCTGTGCCAAAATACTCAAGCAAGCCCTAACAATCACATAACAATTCCCCCAACATTCCTATTTTTGCCGTTAGTGGTTCCAACAAATACATACGTACATTTCAATAATGTAGCTTACCTTATAGGTGGGTGGAAATGTTATATTCGCCTCCATAAAACCCCGAAATGCAGCACCATCAGCCAAAACCGATGACAACTGATCCGTGTGCATATAACCGTGTGGCAAATGCGAGGGCAAGGGAAATTTCGTATTTTGTATCCACTCCAGCAATTTTTCCCGTGGTTCACCCAAACGAAAATTAAGATCACCACACCAGAACACGTTATCAAAATTCTGTGTAACGTCTTTATTTTTATGCCGCAAATTCAGGTTTTTCGGTAAGTCGAGGGCATGTATTATTCGCTTAACATCCGAAACACGCTCCTTGACTTTTTGTTGATGTGCCGTTAAATGCGAGGTAACGAAAAGCATTGATGTACCAAATAAACAAAAAGATATTGCCACGGCGCCTTTAGTGCGAAATGCTGAACCGGTTCGTACCGACAAGCTGGCATCTTCGGGCGCTGAACAATACCAAATTAAATCACGTCTTATGTATACAGCCAAGTGAAGGGTACCCAAGGTGGTGGAGTGGAATAGAACATGTGATGGACCGAGAGTCTCTTGTATGGTAACTTCCCATTCAAAACGATCGGGACTGGATTCCTGGGTGCCAATGGCCACAATGTCGGGAACATGTTCCACATTTGGTGGTAACACAAAGTCATTTAATTCTCTAAAAGTGGAAAATGCATTAATTTCCCCCTAAAAATGATGACTTAATAATAACCACTTACTTGGGTGGACTTTGTCCATTCATGTTCCAGGTACCAACGAATATTGTCACCTCCATATTGGGTAAAACTCTGCTCAATTCACTTGGCCCCAGCAATGATGAGGATCCCAAACGACCATCTAGATAACTCCTGGAATTCAAAATTCAATTATTTTTCAACCCATTTGACATTATCGGGACCATGGAAATAATTTACCTCTCTCTTGCCTTTTCCGTGGGTATTAAACTTAACACCTGGGCTGCCATTAGGGCCTGCCGCGCCAATCCCGAACTCGACCCTTGCCGTTCCAATTGCATATTATCCTGCGACATAAAACGTATAGCCTGGGTCTCTGCCTCTTCAGTGGTAAATGCGGCTTCCGGCTGTGTGGCAATATTAGGCGATGACATGTGCTGTGGTGTAGTGGCCCTCTTTATGGCCGATACTTTGCTTTCTTCAGGTGGTAAGAATCCAGCTCCAAATGGTGGTAGTTCCTTGCCAGGTGGATACAGTTTTAGTCTCAGACGGGATCGACAAGCCTGTACAGCAATGGGTCGTATGGGTCCATTTGCCACTGCCCCCGCCCCATTGGGAGTATCACTTAAATTACTACGTAAGGAAGAATTGGAAGGAGAGCCATAAGAGCTGTCAACCATAGGAAATGTCATGGGTTTGCCGGTAACAGGACTTTGTGGAGCACTGGCACATTCTGTTAAATTGGCACTTGTGGCCAAGCCGCCAGGTGGCTGCAAACTGCAGTTGGCATTAAGTATAGACGAATTTAGGGACAAAGAGGCATTGTCCGCCGTGGTCCAACTCAGGGACATATTATCTCTTCGCACAGCCTGTGCAGCATCTGGAATGGAATTGTAACGCACCGTTACGGGTGGTGTTGCTGGTTTCTTTTCCGCCTTGCAGCACAGGCTGAATTGATGACTAAATCTATTGTGGTTGGGTGAACGATGCTTGGGTGCCTTCCTTAGTACCACATCTGTGCTACCGCCATCACTCTGTGAACCATCTGTGCTGTGGCGATGAATGTGACTTTTATTCTTCCCCGCCTTAACCTTGCGGTGCAGATTAATAATACCACTGCTGTGTGACTTCTCCATGTTGGCTGCATCTTTCATCATGTCCCCTGGGGTGATGTTATTGGGTAGTGTGTGACTCTTGGATTTATTCGCCACATGATTTGCGGTATCATTCATGAGTGAGGGTGATTTCTTTTCTGAATTGCACTTGGCAAATGAGGTGTCATGCCCGCTGCCATCATAAGATGTGCTCATCGTGTGATTGTTATTGCCCCCACCACTGTTGGCAGGTTTATTGTTGTGCTCCACTTCAACACTTGGATGTGGTTCAACTTTTGTGGAACGTTTTGTAAGTAGGCCAAGAAGTGCTGACCCTGTTGATTTATTTGAATGTCGAGGACTTGAGTTGGCGCTTCCAATGCGCTCTTCACTGTTGCCACGCTGCATGTTGAGTGGATGTGGGTGTGCTACTTTGTTTATTTGTTGTAGTTTCAATAAAATTTAGAATTTGAGCATTATTTTAGGCGAGATAAGAGTTGAGAGTGAAAATAAAATTGTTGCTTTGTTGTTTGTATCAGGAACCTCCAGTTTTAATTTTGTTTTGTTTTTGTTGCGGTTTTGTGTGGTGCAACCTGGAAAATGAAAATAAGATTTATATGTTAATATCAAAATATATATAGTGTAGTGTACAAAAATTTTTAAAAAATTAAAATGCCCACAATTTATGGTTGGAACATTTTTTGACCACTGGGTACCCCATATATATAATTTTTGGTAATTCGGTCAGCTAACATCTTGAAAATACCTTAAATCGGCTGGTACCGTTATATGGGGCTATAACAAAAGGTAGAACGATATCCTCCATCTTCGAACTTGAAATGCGCCCAAACAAACGACCCATCTTTCCAAACTTTCATCGGTCTATCTCAATTTTTGTATCGGACGGAGAGGCGGACTTGCATAAAAACCCAAAAAGTTAAAACACAAAAATTTACATAACTCATTTATTTTTCAACCGCTTTCATACGTTTTTCCCGTTTTCGGAAGCTAATTTAATTTGGTGAAATAAATAATTGTACTGTCTGGTATCTTCAAAGCAGCCTAGAGGACGAGGAACATCTTTTTCCCTTTTTGTGCGTTATTTCACATTTCATCCATTATAAATTAGTCATTTGTTAACTGATTTAAAAAATAATAGCTTGTCCGAAAAAATATTATTCACATCTTTAAACGGAAAAATGATCAATAGAAATCCGTTGTGAAAAAAGTTATGTCCGCTTAAACTTGAAAAACTTAGAAACCCCGGTTTTCACTACATTTACCGTTATAATACAAACCATAAGCCGCAACACGAAAGCATTTTTGCATCAAAACGCTTCAACACTTTTCTGGTCAACTTTGTAGCACAGTATCATTTATCGAAATTTTCCGAAAAAATTGCACTGTCCCAAGGCCAAAACTACCTAAAGGAGTATTCCAATATAGCAATTTGGTATGGAACTCGATCTAAGAACGCATAATTTCATGAATTTTTGCCATGAAATCACTATAGTGTGGGCCAGGACTAGTAAAACTTCCATACAAGTGGTGTCCTAGACACGCCGTTCGGACTAGGCGATAAACAGTAGGTCCCATATCATTGAGCTAATGTGAATCGGGGTGGACTCATTGTTTTAAGAGAAGTCTCCCTTGTCCCGTCCGGGATGTTTGTGAACCAATAATATATACAATTTTTGATAAAAAACTTCAAGACAAAATCGGGAGGCTCGATTTTCACCGTAGTCATATGCTCTAGTAGACTTGTTTGCTCAGTACAATCCCAGGAATCAGAAACGCGACGCGCCGTTTTAAGTTTTCAAATCGCCCCGGCCTAGTGGGTCTATATCAACAATTTTTGATGGAGAAGTTTTTAACCACTGGGAACCGTAAATGCCAAAGGACATCGGACATTGCCCGATAAAGTAGATAAAAACTAAACAAAAACTTAAAATCGGTGGTAACGTTTTAAGGGATCATACCAAAGCGTGGACCTGTCTCTAAAATTTTTGTTGGAGAATTTTAGTATTTGTACCAAAAAAAGAATTTAGCTAATATCCTAAAATCAGGGATATGTTTACAATTTTTAGTGGAAAAGTTTGTTAACCACATATTTTAGCTAATTCGGTCAGAAAATTTACCTAAAAACCCCAAATTACCTGAAATAGGGCGCTATAGCCCATCTTCGAACTTAACCTGCCTGCAAATAAAAGACGAATTTTAATCAGAGCTTCGAATACTTGTTCGAATTTCACTTGCGTGGGAAACTCTTCTCAAATTCCTCAAACAGCAAACAAAAACTTACCCCACCCCCAAACAAACTTGCCCAACCCCCACCAAATAAATTGCACCAAAGAAATTACTCCCAATGCTTTTTTTATCCTCTTTTCTCCGATTCCGGTTCATAGCTACCAAACCGTTCAAAATTCAAGAACACAATCAACTACTATAACACTGTGCAACATTTTTAAGGTGATCTTGTGCAAACAATTCGAATTGAGGATTTTTGAAAGTACAGACCCAAACGCCAAGAAGCCCTAGTTCGGTTTTGTTGTGTCAGATCCAGCTCGGATTTTATGGCCCCATCTAAACATGGTTAAATATTGAGTTTTGAGTCCTTAAAGGTGAAAATAGCAAACAAAACTTTGGAAAATATTAAATTTTTATACTTTTTTTCTCCGACTTTGGTCCACACATACCGGACCGAGTACAAATTACGTATACTTCCAACTACTAAAATCTACCTAAGATTTCAATAAACAACTTTCTAGAACATACAAACATTCTAGGCTTCAGGTTTTTGAGGGCCCATAACCGCGAAACTCGAAGTGATAGGGAAAAACGCCGGCACACGTGTCTTCATATTTTTGGTCTTCTATCATGCTGCGGTGTCGGAATATGGTTAATTTTCCATGACTCAAAAAATTACACACAGTGTTATTTTATAAAAATTCATTAAATAATTCCTCAATAGACGGACGGATTACAATAAAAATTATTTAGTATAGCACATTCCCATATATTTATTTTATCCATTTCAAATATTTATTTTAATACAAAGTCAAAATAAAATTATGTAAAAAATAGCACTAGCATCTAAGGCTACCGGCTAAACATTCCCATATATCTTTGATTAGTTCAATGAAGAACACAAAGAGAGCATTTGTATGGTAACACTGTGCAACACGAAAATTATTAACCATATTCCGCAGCGTGATAGAAGACCAAAGAAGAGAGGACACGTGTCTCGCCGTTTTTTGCGTATCTCATCAACTTTCGCGGATATAGGCTTCCAAAGGTTTGAGGCTTTGATGTAAAAAGTGTCATTTAGTCAGGACTATATCTTCGAAACCGTTAGGAAATTTGTATTTATCTCAGAGGCAAAGTTGTAGCTTTTGTCTTAAAGAATAAAAATTGTGAACACATATAATCCATCAAACTTTATATGCAAGGTCAAAATCGCCATGGTCAACTTTCTTTTACATTTTTATACCCTCCACCATAGGATGGGGGTATATTAAGTTTGTCAATACGTTTGTAACTACTCCAAATAATCATTGTAGACCCCACAAAGTATATATATTCTTGATCAGCGTGCAATTCTACACCGATATAGCCATGTTCGTCCGTCTGTCCGTCTGTGGAAATCACTCTAGCGTCCGAACGGATTGACGTAGGTTGATGAAATTTTGGGAAAATATGTTATATTTACGTAGGACTTTTGGTATTGAAAGCGGGCTATGTAGGTCGACTCTTTCGTATATCCCCCATACAAAATAACGCGTGACGCGTCGTCGTTTTAAGGAGTTTTTAAGATATTTGGCCCATTTGACCAAAGAATCGGTTGTAACTTTGTATTTTGTGTTTCCAGAGGCTAAGAAACATTTCTACCATCAAATGTTTATATAGGTCCACGTGTTGATATAGCCCCCATAATACAATATCTCGATATTTTCGATATTCGATATTTTGAACGTTTTAGCCTCATTATCACACCGAAATTTGGTATTTAGTCTTCTTTAGGCGTATAAAACTTTCCCCCAGAAATTTGTAGGTATAGGTCCACGCCATCATATAGCCCCCATATAACGGAACCTTCCGAATTTTGGTATTTTGAAGGTTGTGGCCACATTAATCCACCGAAATGCCTGAAATTTGTGGTGGAGGGTATAAAAAGTTCGGCCCGACCGAACTTAACGCTTTTCTTACTTGTTTTCTCAAGTTTTGTTATACAGCAATCAAACCGATCAAGTTTCAAGCAAACAACCAACTACAAAAATGTACCTCAGATCTCAGTAAACATCTTTCTAGAATATACGAACTCTGTACAGACGGTTCTTAAAGGTGAAAATAGCAAAGCAAATGTGATTTTTATCCTGTTTTCTCTGGTTTTGCTCCACAGGTACTATACACAGATACTATTCAAGAAAACAATCAACCACAATAGTGTAGCAAAGGCATCAATAAAGAACGAATTGTAAAAATAGCAAAAATCTTTTAAAAATATCCAATTTTTATACTTTTTTCTCCGACTCTGGTCCAGCGATACTCAACCGCCCAAAATTTAAGGATACAGTCAACTACAAAAATATACTTTAGATTTCAACAAACAATTTTATAGAACAAATGAAGATTCTAGGAACGATTCTTCAAGCTCAAAATTCGATTATTTTAGATCATTCTTTCCTGTGCAGGTCCTTAAATAACAAACCTTTAAAATTTCCTTGAGTTTTTAACAGTTTGTTATTTCCAAACCTGAACAGGGGAAATGTTAAAAATAATTTAATTGTTCGTGAATTTCAGCCCAAAGAATCATTCCTAGAATTGTAATATGTTCTAAAAAGTTGTTTATTGAAATCTTAGGAACATTTTTGTGGTTGACGGTATCCTTAATTTTTGGGCGATGTAAAAATTTAATATTTTCAAAAGTGTTTTACTATTTTTACCATAAACAACCGTTCATACGCATTTCGCATGTACCAGTTGTTTATTGATGCCTTTGCTACATTGTTGTAGTTGGTTGTTTTCCTGATTATTGAACGGATCAGAACCAGAGAAAACAAGATACAAATCACATTTGCTTTGCTATTTTCACATTTAAGAAACGTCTGTACGGAGTTCGTATATTCTAAAAAGATGTTTATTCAGACCTGATGTACATTTCTGTAGTTGGTTGTTTGCTTCAAATTTAAGCGGTTTGATAGCTTGCATAACAAAACTTGAGAACAAATTTTAAAATAAATTTTTCCATGGCGATTTTGACCTTGCAGATGAAGTTTGATGGATTATATGTGTTCACAATTTTTGTTCTTTAATACAAGGGCTACAACTTTGCCTCTGAGATAAATTCAAATTTCCTAACGGTTTGGAAGATATAGTCCTGACTATATGACCCATTTTACATCAAAGCCACAAACCGGTGGAAGCCTATAACCGCGAAGTTGATGCGATAGAAAAAAACGGAGAGACATGTGTCTTCCCCTTTTTGGCGTTCTATCACACTGTGGAGTCAGAATATGGTTAATAAAACATGACTCAAAAAATTACACACAGTGTAAATTGTACGAAAACGTAAAGGCGTGTGTTCATTTCGTTCATCTATGGCTTAAGGCCTCGACACATAAGAAGCATGGCATTCCTGCTGAAGTCATATCTGATAAAAGACTAAAGACCAAGTTCGACCTAATAAAAAGATTTCAGAATCACATTTGAATTAGGTCGAACTTGGTGTTTAGTCATTTACCAGATATGACATAAGCAAAAGTGCATGCTTCTTATGGCTAGGCCTTTAGTTACACCAAACTACTTTTTGCCGATATTGACATTTATAATATCCGACATCCACCACAATGTAGACCAATTCGATTATAGATAGACGCTCATCGAACGCTCATATCTAGATGAACTAACATTTCAAAAAACATATCACGATGTTCTTGAACCAACTTTAAATGGAAGTTGCTTACACCTGGGAAGTTTGTGCGGATTCTGAAACTACAATGTTCATAGATGAGATAATTAAAAAAAAAAACAAACAAAAAAAAAAACGGGTGCGTTTTTTTAAATCGTGGTCAAAGTTCACATTTTAGGGGCTTTTTAGGTTTTAAGAATTTTGCATGGAAACTTAAAGCTCTATCAAAATGGAAATAAAAAATATGTTGTAGTAGTGAACATTTTCTATGATATTTTCGTAGGTTTTACTATTTTTAAGATATAGAAGTTCGAATTGGGACAATTCACTGACTTTATCGTCTCCCTATAAAACAATATCATGATTGTAATTTCCCAACTTAAACTTATACGCTCCACGTCAGTAGAATAGAACACCTAAATTTCTGTTAATGTTAGCTTATTTATCCCGAAGCGAATGAATCTACGTTTTTAATCTTGTGGGGATTTAAAGTCTATGATGTTCCGTATCAAACACAGAAAAAAATTTGTTTCTAGCTCTTCGCGAAATGATTTTCTGACCAATTTTCCGATAGTACTATGAAAAATAGGCATTTATTTTTGGTCATCAGGATAGAACAGTCACTTTATTTTCTCGAATTTTTGAGATATTAACGCCGATTTTCCTTTCAGTCGATAAAGCAAGGCTTTCTAGTCATTTTTCACCAAAGCAAACCTGTAAATTTTTCCGCGGGCACCGAAATAACAGCGTTAAAGGGTTTAAATTGACAGATATTTGAAACATCTTAGAATATCAATAGGAGTCGCGCAGTTATGTAATATTTCTTCTCAATAAGATAGAATATGACACAGACAACCTCGACGGATACAATCGAGTGCTTCGGATGCTGATAAGATGGAACATTTTCAAAATAATTATGAAAAACGTCAAAATTTCTTGTAAAAACCATGAAGTTTATTCAATAAAATGGTTTTTCCGCGAAGAAGTCTGCCGTTTAAAGGTTTGGAAATATGTTCCAGATTTAGAGGAAAATAATCTGATATGAAAACAACCGCTATTTTAATACACTGAGGGAAACACTGTAAAAATTGAAACATCCTAGGAAAAAATTACAAAAGCTAAACTTGAAGATAATTTATATATTAGGATGTGTAAAGTATGGACCAAATCGGTCAATCCCGATTTTTTTCCGAAAATGTATAAACTTTTGTGGGGAGGTACGTGAAGGAGTGTACCTGGCTTATCTTCAAACTTAAACTAAGTTTGGACAAAATATTTGGAAGGCCACATTTTGGACGGAATCGCCAGATGCGTTCGAGAGTTATCTGGCGCTCCAACCATTACACACGGTGTCATAGGGATTTGTTGCACTTTCAGCCTATTTTCCCAGGAAGTATGATCTTGCCCCTGAAGAAACTTGTACCGTCGTATGGGTGGCAGTGAATACAAGTTGTTACAACAAAATCAAAGCAATTCGAGAGCAGATCCTAAACTGAACTTTTCCGACATTTTGTGTGGGAGGTACCTGAACCTCATCTAAGTGTGGTAGAAATTTCACGATCTGCAAAGTATGGACCACATCGGTAACTCCTTTTAAGAGTTATCGTGCGCACAAATTTTCCGAACTTTTATGGTTGAGGTACCGGAAGGAGTGGATTGATATGGCCCATCTTCAAACTTCGAACTAAGTTTGGATAAAATGTTACGAAGCCCAAATTTTGGACCGAATCGGTTAATCCGTTCGAGAGTTATCGTGCGTACCAGCCAGCCAGACAGACGGACGGACATTGCTAAATCCACTCTAAATTGTCTGAAACGCATTTCGTCCAAACATACTTGGGGTCTAAAACCATTAATTCGATGAGGCACATTTTGCCCGCGTGAAAGTGTATATACTCTCGTTAGCATAAATGCAGGGGTATAAAAATGGTAAAACCTACGAAAATATCAACTTAAAAAAGTCAACTTATAATACTATGACATATCCTGTCGACATAAAAATATACCGCACGAAAAATATTTACTTTCAATTGAAGTCGCTCATACGTTTTAAGCCCTCAGAAGCTTTAAGACCTCGCCACTCATTTGAATCAACGAAATAAATTAAAAAGAAAGCAGACATCACGCAATGGACACAAGCGGATAATGACCTACGATAATTTCAGTTTTAATACAAATATATCTACAATTCTGCTAAAAATAGATTGTAATAAAAATAAATTCAAAGAAGTAAATAAATAGTAAATAAAAATACCTTTATAGTTTGTTTTCCTTGTTGCACATTTTCAGGTAAATATTTGTTTGTGGCATATCTTCAGGCGCAAAAGTAATAATTCGGCTGGCAAAGGTTATTCTGTCTTTATCACATATCACTTAAAAGCCTATTTCAAAGTGTTTACTTATTCTTAAATATTTATTTTTTTTTACAATAATTGTTAACAACTTATGTTTGAAGATATTTTACTTCTTAAGTTTTAATAAACAATTTTCTGATTTTCTATAACAATAACACTTTACATTTCAAACATTCACTGCATGTTTTTTTTAATTTTGTCATCAACCATAACAAACACTTTTTATGTAATCCACTTGTATTGCAATAAATTTCACTAAAAATATTTAATTCTACACCTTAGTTGTTGGGGCTTTTTTTTCTTCCGACGTAATATGCAATTTAATATTTTTTCATGTAAATCTTTTTGTATTTTTTATTCGGTTGCTTTGCTATGCTGGCGGCTGACGGCAACGATGATAACAATGCCCCAAAATCTAGACTAGAATATCACACAATGACCAACAGCCGTATCCGAATGAGCAAACATTTTTGAATATTCTAATGTCGAGGTCTGAGATTTTGTTTCTGGCGTTTCGTTTTGAATTCGTTTGTTGCTGTTTACCGCTTCTCTTTAGGTCGCGCCGATTTGCGTGACAATTTGTGTTGACAATTGTTTTCGTTCACGTTTCGTGTCGTCTTTAGAAATGAATGTCGTTGATGCTGCTGCGGCTTCTGACGTTGCCACTACTGTTGCTGCTGCTGCTTTAGATGGGGTTTGTTGTCATAGTTGCTGATGTAATTGTTATTGTTGCAGTTGTTTTTATTGTAGACGAGATTTTTCTTATGCTAATTGGTCATTTATCTAAACACGTTGTTGTTGTTCGGTTCTTGGTTATTATTCAAATATTTGGCATTTTTGTTTTTCTTTGATAATGTTCCTATTGTAGCTGTAGCTGCAAAGAAGAAAAGAATATAAAGACGCTTTAATAAACAGTGGTACAAAAACATACTGAGAAAGAAAGGATTGGTATAGAAAATATAAGGAAATATAGGGGATGTTAGACACCAACAAATGCCATCTCATTGACTTCAGTATGAAAATGTCCAGGACTTATTTTGGCCAAAAATGGTCTGTATAGCGATGTTATTAGTTTTCGTCTGTCAACAATATTGTAAACGACGTATAAACTTCATCAGTTTTAACATATTATGAGGATTCGTTTTATACTGAAAGGCTATAGTTTTGAAAATGAAATAAAATAGCGACTCACGTTTGAAACCTGATGATGGTTTTAGGAATAT
This sequence comes from Musca autumnalis, assembly GCF_047663935.1. Classification (NCBI taxonomy): domain Eukaryota; kingdom Metazoa; phylum Arthropoda; class Insecta; order Diptera; family Muscidae; genus Musca; species Musca autumnalis. The sequence continues at coordinate 9,661,540 of NW_027411977.1, read as the reverse complement.
TGCCAAGTTTATGGGTTTGAAATGAAAGGAAATCAATCTCGTGTAAGACCTACGACTATTACAGAAACTATCTGATGACGAAATAGATATCACAATTACCCAGTCCACTAACAATAATGACAGATTGGCATATATCCTCAAAGTATGATAAAAACACAAACATGATTTTTTATTTTATTTTATTATTTATTTTTAAAACGCTACGTTATGTTGGTATCCTACGCAGATATCCTAGAATAATCTACCCTACGAAATCCACGTCGCACAGTGATTCAAAATCAAAATTGCCAGGCCAAGTAACGTCACATTTTCAACGGTGGCGAAATTAAAAATTGGGAAAAATTTCCAAAGCGATATTTAACTATGCCGATGTCCTTGTATAGTCGGTACAGCTCGTGGCTCATATGACGTCAATATTCAGATTTATCCGTAGACCTTATAAATAAAAATTTTATACCCTCAGTTTTTAGACTAACGAAGGTATATACACTTTCATACGGGCAAAATGTGTTTCATCGGAATAAAGGGTTTTAGACCCCAAGTATATTTGGACGAAGTCTGTTTCAGACAATTTGAAGTCGATTTAACAATGTCCGTCCGTCTGTCTCTCTGGGTGGCTGGTGCGCACGATAACTCTTGAACGGATCAACCGATTTCTTGTCAAAATTCTGAATATTTTCTCCAAACTTAGTTTAAGTTCGAAGATGGGCCATGTCAGTGAACCCCTTCGGGTACCTCCCCCACAAACGTTCAAACATTTTGGCAAAAATGGTGCGCCCGATAACTCTTGAAGGGAGTATCCGATGTATTCCATACTTTGTACATCGTAATATTTCTACCATACGAATATGGACTATATCGGTCCACTCCTTTGGGTACATCCCACACAAAATATCGGAAAAGTACAGTTTAAGACCCCCTCTCGAATCCTTTTGATTTTTGTTATAACATCTTGTATTCCCTTCTCTCGTTACGACGGTGCAAGTTTTTTCCAGGGCGAGTTCACACATTCTGAGAAAATGGCCTAAAAACTGTAAAACCTCACTATGGCACCATGTGTTCTATAGTGTTGTGCCAAAGGAACTATATGGAACTATCTAGTTCACTTCGCAGTTCCAATGGCCCACATTTTTTCTTTGAACAAACTGCGTATACTTATACTTACTATCACACGTTATATTTCATGATGTTACTCATACGGTTTGGAACTAGTAGAAGGAACTAGGAACTAGATTACCCAATTTTAGTGTTCTAAGATGGGCCATATCGGTCCACTCCTTTAGGTACCTTCCTCACAACAGTTCAAAACTTTTAACTAAAATAGTGCTTAGTTTATGTTTAAAAGTGGGCCCAATCGGTCCATTTCAAATGATCAAAATTTTTGTTTAAGTGCGGTTAAGGGTCTGTGTGAAAATATTTTGGAAATGTTTAGAGAGGGTACTCCTAGTAGCCCTGTTAACAGCGATATCATGTTTTTCGTGGACAAGTCCATGTTTCCTGATATAATGGTCCTATCGAAAGCAATGACTCCCAAAATAAGACACACTTCCAAAATTGACTATGTCGGTCCATTCCTTTAGGCACCTCCGCCGTAAAACTTTTAAGATTTGATCTTAATCCATATTTTTGTCGGGAAGTTAATACAAACGTTTTTGGGAAAAAGTGTTTCAATTCACCTCTGTCCGCAAATCCGACTGATAATTTTTTACATCTTTGCAACACGTTGTTCTCTGGGCCCCTATTAAGACGGTACAAATTTTTTCAGGTACAAGTACACAGTTCCTGAAAAAAATACCCCGAAAGTTGTAAAAAACGCCTATGGTTACCATGTGTAGCGACTGGTGTACACGACAACTTGCGAACAGGATATTGAGTTGGTTCAAACCTGTGCAGATGCAGCTTACCGTTACCTTACAAAATTTTAGATTTAATGTTAGCTAAAATGGTACGGTGAGTATTTCATAAACAGAGCAACCGATTTGGTCGAAACTTTGGATCTCGTAATACTTTGTCCAAACTTAGGGATAATCGGTCTACCCCTTCAAAGAAGTTCAACTTTTTGTTTAAGAGCAGTTTAATGTATGTTCCTGATCCTTTTGCAATTTTTACCGAGTCTGCTCCTGTTTACAGCGATATTGTGTTTTTCGTGGGCAGTTCCAAGCGGTGGCCAACTGAAATGACTGATGGTTGCGATAACTATAGAAAGGAAGGAATTAAAAAAAATTCCCAAAATGGGCAATGCTGTCAATTTCTGCAGCTACCTCCTCCGCATCACTTTTGAGCTTTAATCCAAATTTGTTTTACTATGTTTTCTATTTTCAGATTTTTTTTTAAAGAAGCCGCAGCCAATATCAAATTGGCGAATTATTTAATTGGCCATAAGCTTTAGCCATTTACACAATTTCCCAACCACTCCTCGTTAGTATTGGATAGCAATAGTTCGGATAACTTTACTTTTCATAACCTGAGCACACTATTGTTATCGGTTACAAGATTACCTTCCTCGGGTATACAGAAGGAAGTGTCTATACCACAGTCATCAATTTGAAGTTTCACTCTTTGGTATAATTTCCTGTCTTTATTCTAGCTCCTGTATATCTCGATTTTTTCCAACTCCCATTCCATTTCCATTTCTTTTTTTCTTGCGAAAGAGACGTTTCTTTCCTCTCTCTTTTCCTCCCAATATCTTTCAAGTGTAGTACGCCTTGCTACTGATTGCAGAGTAACCCTACCATGGGTTCGTTGGTGAGGCACGTGGTATGGATTTGGCAGCTTTTAACATGGAGTATATTCTTGGAAAGCGTAGTGCTTCCATTAAGCAGTTGGGCAGGTTGAGTGAGATATGTTTTAACTATCTGTTTGCAGCTTTCCGATGTTCAACACCCGTATTGTGTCTGTCCGAACATTATTTGCTACGCTTAATAGTAATGTTTGCTCCTCGGATCGGTCGTATATCCAGCATACTCGATGAATGTGTTCTATCTTGTTGCGTGATCTGGTAATCGTCAGGAGCCCTTCAGATGTTTTTGAAGTGAGATGTTTTATTAGCAGAAGGAAATTTCCATGATATACTTAAAACTATAGCCTGCTGGGTGAATATCCGAAATTAGCAAATAAGTGTAGTAAGGTTCGCCGTTCGAAACCTATTGACCCCAAAGACAGAGGACTGACGTGGGAAGTCAACAGGAGTATCTCAAGTGAATTAAAAACAAGTAAGAAAGTCAGCTGTGCCGGCAGAGATATACTCTCAGCCTCGGGCCTACTAAAAAGAAGCAAGCACAATATTTTTAACGCCTATAGGGGTTTTTTGAGTTTTTTGGGCAATTTCTCAAGAAGTATGGATTTGCCCCAAAAAAAAAATTGTCTTAGCTAGGACCGCATTCACAAAACATTGACAACAATTTAAAAATACGATCCCAGACAAGTCCTCAAACGACACTATTTCCAAACTTTGTGTGGAAATAGGTACACTGCGCATTCTTAACAGGGACCGCAAGAAGAACTTTTTGGAAAGAATGTCAAAACAACCCGAGATGAGCTGTTAAACTCCACTTTTCCCTAATTTTGTATGGGAAGTACCCTGATACATGACTATATAAAATAATACGATGTGCAAAGTTTGGAGCAATCAGAAACTCCCTGCGAGAGTTATCATGCGGATTTGCCATTTTTCTTGGAGCTTTGTATCGTCGTAAAGGTGGTAGCAAGGGCAACCTGCTGAAAAAAATTTCAAGATGATCCGAGAGGAGCTCTTAAACTTCAATTTTTCCGAATTTTGTGGGGGGTACCCGAACCCAATCTATGCCTGAATGTAATATTATCATATGCAAAGTTATGACCATATCGATTAATCACTTCAATAGTTAACGTGCGCACCATTTTAGTGGAAATGATTAAACTTTTGTGGGGGAGGTTCAGAAAGGAGTTGGACAAAATATTAAGAATGCCGAATTATGGACCCGAACAGTTGCTTCGATCTAGAGTTATCGTGCGCACTGGCCAGCCAGACGGACGGACATTGCTCAACCGACTCCAAATGGTCTGAAACAGATTTCGTCCAAACATACTTGGGATTATTATTTCGATGAGGCATATTTTGGTCGTATCAAATTGTATATTAGGGTTATGACTTTTTGACCTTTTTCTCAAAAATGGTTTCCTGTAGCGGTAATGAGTGAACTATTGCCTATTAATGACTAAAATAACGTTTATTATATTTAAGTATTAAAAAATGTCACGCACAAACCATTTAAAAAAAAAATTTGAAAGATTCCAGGAAATGAAAAAAAATTGAAACCAAAAATATTTCCTGTTGCACGAATAAATGACATTTTGCTGTCATTGATTATAATAAATTTTATGATTAAATATAATAACTTTTATTCCATTTATATAGTGAAATACAATTATATATTATATAAAATTATATATGTATACGTAATGATATGATGATAAAACAAGTAAAAAAGTATCAGTCGCCTTTGCCGACAGAGATATACCCTCAGCCCGTTCAAGAAATATCGTGCATAGCATTTATTGACATTTTTTAAATATTGGGGGGAAGTACCGGAAGTTGTGGACCGGCATTGCCTATCTCCGAACTGAAACTAAGTTTGGACAAAATATGAAGAAGGCCAAAATTTGGACCAAATCGGTTGATCAGTTCGTGCTCTCCGGCAACTACATATGGTGCCCTAGGGGTTTTTTTAACCTTTCGGGATGTTTTCTCAAGAAGTATGGATTTGCCCCTGAAGAAACTTTTACCGTCGTAATCGAGGCAGCGAATGCAAGTTGTTAAAAAAAATCAAAGTGATTCGAGAGCAGGTCTTTAAGTGATCTTATCCAAAATTTTGTGTGGGAGGTACCCGAAGGAGTGGACAAATATAGTCCATATTCGAACCTTATCTATATATGGTAGATATGTTAGGATGTGTAAAGTAGGGACCAAATCGGTCACTCCCTTCAAGAGTTATCGTGCGCACAATGTTTCCGAACATTTTTGAACGTTGATGGGGTGGTTCCTTAAGGAGTGGGCCGATATGGATTATCTTCGAACTTAAAATAAGTTTGGACAAAATATTACAACGGCCAAATGTTGGACGGAATCGGCAGATCCGTTCGAGAGTTATACTGCGCTCCAACCACAACACACGGTGTTATAGGGGTTTTTGCACCTTTCAGGCTATTTTCTCAGGAAGTATGAACTTGCCCTTGATAAAACTTGTACCGTCGTATGGAGGGCAGTGACTACAAGTTGATACAAGTGGGAGTGGACCGATTGAGTCCATATTGGAATCTTAGTCTTGTAGAAGTTTCACGATGTGCAAGGTAAGGAACAAATCGGGTACTGCCTTTAAGAGTTATAGTGCGCACTAATTTTCCGAACATTTTCGAACTTTTGTGGGGGAGGTACCGGCCGGAGTGGACCGATATAACCCATCTTCGAACTTAAACTAAGTTATCGTGCCCTCCAGCCAGCCAGACAGACAGACGGACGGACATGGCTAAATCAACTCCAAATTGTCTAAAACGGATTTCGTCCAAACATACTTGGGGTCTAAAACCATTATTTCGATGAGGCATAAATGCTCGTTAGCATAAATGCTGAGTGAGAAACAAAAGATTATGGCATTTTGGTTATGTCGTGTGGCTCGAAAGCTTATTTTCAGTTATACACTCCACGTCAGTAGAATAGAACACCTAAAATTCTGTTAATGTTAGCTTATTTATCCCTAAGCGAATGAATCTACGTTTTTAATCTTGTAGGGATTTAAAGCCTATGATGTTCCGTATCAAGCACAGAAAGAATTATGTTTCTAGCTTTTCGCGAAATGATTTTCTGATCATTTTTCCGATAGTACTATGAAAAATAGGCATTTATTTTCGGTCATCAGGATAGAACAGTCATTTTATTTTCGCGAATTGTGGAGATATTAACGCCGAATTTTCTTTCAATCGATAAAGCGGGGCTTTCTAATCATTTTTTACCAATTAAACCATATAAATAATTCCGCGGACGCCGAAACAACAGCATAAACGGGTTTAAATTGACAGATAATAGAAACATCTCGGAATATCTATAAGAGTCGCGCAGCTATGTCACATTTCCTCACAATAAGATAGAATATGACACAGACAACCTCGACGGATACATTCGAGTGCTGCGGATGCTGATAACATGGAACATTTTCAAAATAAGTATGAAACACGTCAAAATTTCTTATAAAAACCTTGATGTTTTGTTCAATAAAATGATTTTTCCGCGAACAATTCTGCCTTTTAAAAGTTTGGAAATATGCTCCACATTTAGAGGAAGATAATCTGATATGAAAACAACCGTTATTTTAATAAACTGAACGAAATTTTAATACTTTTTAAAAGCAACTTACGCAACCTAAAATCTTAATTTCCATGACTGTATTTTCCCGCGAAAACGGGGCTTTTACATATGCAAGTTCAGTTTAACAAGTAAAAAAGTATCAGTCGGCTTTGCCGACAGAGGTATACCCTCAGCATGTGTATATTGAAACAATTTTTTCCCAAAATACGTATGTATTCAGGGGGTTTTAAAAAATTTGGGCGTTTGAACCGACAAAAATGTTGATTAGGATTAAAGATCAAAAGTTTTCCGGAGGAGGTACTAAAAGGAATGGATCGATATTGACCGTTATGGAAGTGGATCTCCAGCCACAACATATGGTGTCATAGCGGGTTTTACACTATTCGGGCTGTTTGCTCAAGAAGTATGGACTTGCCCCTAATCGTAATTGAGGCAGCGAATGCAAGTTGCTTCAACAAAAATCAAAGTGATTCGATATCAGGTCTTAAAGTGAACTTATCCGAAAATTTTGTGTGGGAGGTACCGGATGGAGTGGACAAATATAGTCCATATTTGAACCTGATCTATATCTGGTAGATATATTAGGATGTGTAAAGTATAGACCAATTCGAGCACTCCCTTCAAGAGTTACTGTACGAACAATTTTTCCGAACATTTTTGAACTTTTGTGGGGAAGGTACCTGAAGGAGTGGACCGATATTGCTTATCTTCAAACTTAAACTATGTTTGGACAAAATATTATTAAGGCCATATTTTGGACCGAATCGGCAGATCCGTTCGAGAGTTATCTTGCGCTCCAACCACCTCACACGGTGTCATAGGGGTTTTTCTGCAACTTTCATGCTATTTTCTCAGGAAGTATGGACTTGCCCCTGATGAAACTTGTACCGTCGTATGTAGGGCAGTGAATACAAGTTGCTAAAACAAAAATCAAAGCGATTCGAGAGATGGCCCTAAACTGAACTTTTCCGAAATTTTGTGTGGGAGGTACCCGAAGGAGTGGACCTATTGAGACCATATTGGAACCTCATATTACTCTGGTAGGAAATTTACGCTGTACAAAGTATGGACCAAATCGGTCACTCCCTTCAAGAGTTATCGTGCGCACAAACTTTCCGAACATTTTCGAACTTTTGTGGGGGAGGTATCGGAAGGAGTGGACCGATGTAGCTCATCTACGAACTTAAACTAAGTTTGGGCAAAATATTACGAAAGCCAAAATTTGAACCAAATCGGTTCATCCGTTCGAGAGTTATCGTGCGCTCCAGCCAGCAGGACAGACAGACAGACGGACAGACAGACGGACGGACATGGCTAGATCGACTCCAAATTGTCTGAAACACATTTCGTCCAAACATACTTGGGGTCTAAAACCATTATTTCGACGAGGCACATTTTCATCGTATCAAAGTGTATATACCCTCCTTAGCCTAAAGGCTGAGGGTATAAAAAACGACTAATTCGTAAAATCCGGTATGGAGAGCATAACCTGGTCCATTATTATTGGAACATAACACTATTGAAAACAGTCGCGGACGCCGAAATAAGAACACATATAAAATGTAAAGTCCAAAGGGTGTGTTCAATTTGAAAAATGTGCTAAAATTTCCCTCAGTGTATTAAAATAGTGGATGTTTTCATATCAGATTATCTTCGTCTAAATGTGGAGCACATGTCCAAACCTTTAAACGGCAGACTTGTTCGTGGAAAAGTAATTTTATTGAAGATAAATCAATGTTTTTATAAGAAATTTTGACGTTTTTCATACTTATTTTGAAAATGTTCCATCTTTTCAGCATCCGAAGCACTCGATTGTATCCGTCGTGGTTGTCTGTGTCATATTCTATCATTTTGTGAAGAAATATGACATAGCTTTTATCTGTCAATTTAAACCCGTTTACGCTGTTGTTTCGGCGTCCGCGGAATTTTTTAAATGGTTTTATTTGTGAAAAATGATTAGAATGCCCCGCTTTATCGACTGAAAGAAAATTGCGTTAATATCTCCACAATTCGCGAAAATAAAATGACTGTTCTATCCTGATGACCGAAAATAAATGCTTATTTTTCATAGTACTATCGGAAAAATGATCAGAAAATCATTTCGCGAAAAGCTAGAAACATAATTCTTCCTGTGATTGATACGGAACATCATAGGCTTTAAATCCCTACAAGATTAAAATCGTAGATTCATTCGTTTTAAATTTAGGTGTTCTATTCTACTGACGTGGAGTGTATATCAGATTATCGTTGTCAAAAAAGCTCATATAGAAAATTTACTTTGTGCGTGAGATTTTTTATCAAATCACCTTTTAATTAAGATTTTATCTAATCTTAGGTAAGAACTCATTAAAATATCATACAGGGATACGAGGTGGTAAAAAATGCATAACCCTAAAGGCTGAGAGTATAAAAATAGTACCACAACAGTTTTACACGCCATCTTCAAATATCAGTCGAGGTCTCAATCCGAAAACGCCGTGTTACAACACCTAGAACTTTTATAAACTTTCATATCGACGCCTCCAAACAATAGTATGCTAAGTCGACTTAGCATGTTTTCAAGTTCTTTACATTTTTATATTTAACGTCCTTTAACTTAAATTCTGTCAAATTTTGGTAATAATCGGTCAATCCGAACAGAAGTTATAAACAAATATTGACTTAGCATAGTACTGAAGTTCAAAAAAATGTCCACACTTTGAGAGCTTCTCCTGCAAAACTCACTTTTTAGACTTAGCATACTATTATTTGGAGGTGTCGATATGACCTATTCGAGAATGTCGAAAGAACTTCCCCTCGAAATAGTCTAAAACGTAGGGTCAACAAATGTAGATGGTAGACATGATGATAGACGGACAATAGACAAGAAATGGGTTTAACTTGCAACTTTCTACAATTCCAACCCCAAATTCGATAAATCATTGATTTTTATGAGAATAGTCCCACCTTGTACTTTTAGGAATGTACGTGGGAATTTTTTTTAGTCAAAGTTTTAAATAATTTTCCGAATTTTACTTTCCACTTTCCGAATTCTTAATGTTCGCTTTGTTAGATCCTACATATAATACACACTTGATAGAAACACTATAATTTTTTTGAAACACTGTAAATATTTACATCTTACATACATATGTATGTATTTATGTCTGTATATTTGCAACGAGATATAATAGACAGTTTTGATTTACACATGCAATTTCTTTGAAAATTGTAGGGGGCACACTGCTCATGTGAGTTGATGAGCTGATGCTCTGTGGCTATTTTTTCTGGCATTATCTGCGACAATTACGATTGATATGTAATGTGTGTTTTTGGGTTTGTAATGGCTGGCGGTGGTGACACTTCCTAGATGTCTGGCCATAAACAGATGTTGGCAAATGCTTACTTGGTCACAATCATTTTGAAATCTATGACGTGATACATTTCGGTGAGACATTTTTTGCAGCTAGACATTTTTGTTTTTTATGAAAAGGTTTTGTTTGTTTCGTTGTTGTTTTTTTGTTCTGTTATGTGAAATGTCAATGTCGCCACTTTGTGTTTTAAGAAGAAGAAGAAGAAGGAAAAGACGACGAGAAGAGGGATGGATCATTTCAATAATAATATATTACGTTATAGTTTTGATCACATGCCATAGCATTTGTTTGTCTTTTGAGAATCTGTTTTCAATTTCTTTTCACTGTCAGTCTGTTCGTTTACCTGTATCTGCAACAAAAAGCAAATAAACAATTCATACATACACACATCACAGAAAAAGTTTTTCATCATTTTTCTTATTTTTCCCATCAATAAAACTCATAAACATTTCTGAAGTGACCACACAAATGACCGGGTTTTCCCTGTATGCACACCTACATACATATATACATACATATTTCAATAGCCGGCTATCGATTTGTTTATTGTGTATATGCTTGTCGTTTTTTTTTTTTCAAAGAAAGTTTGTGCACATGGATTGCATGTTTTTGTTTGTTTTTGTTGCCACATCATCTGCAGATATAAAAATCAATTCGAAGTGCCGACATTATTCATTGTGTGAAAAATAAAACACCATAAAACTCGTGATGCCATCACATCGATGTCCAACAATGTGTGACAAATCAAAGAGCATTCCAATACCAACACCAAAGGAAAAACAGTGTGTCACAAAAGAAAATCAACAAATAAATACCAAAGAAGAATGTATAAATTTGATATAACATCAAAATTCCATTGATGACGGACAAAAGAAAACTTGCAAATATTTGGCAAAAATCACAAAATATTCATACATACTAGTTGTGGATAGTTGTCGTATACATAATATCAATTCACATAACTCATAACACCAATGTCACCACCCACAACCAAATTGGCTCAGAAATTTCAACTCAATAAATAATTATATTGACAGACAGATGAATGGATGTCTACATTTTCACAGACATGATTAATGACTCGATCGTTATAATAACTATTTGGGCTATGAGTACGAGGTCCGGTACTAAAAAAAATTCTATAAGATTGCTGGCCCACCAATGACACTGTGTAACAAATTCCAGCACAAATTGAAATTTCGTTCAGGAATTAATAAGTAAAAAGGTAGCAGTCGGTTTTGCCCTCAGCCTGTGACTTAAAGAAAATAAGAAAATCCAAATCTTTTACTCCTGACGTCTATAACAAATATTGATTTCATTTAAATCGAGAGTTTTTTAATTCTGTGATTTTTATAGACATTGCCCGAGAACGGATATATGTATGTACATGAGTTCTTCGCCATCATATAACAAAAACAACAAACATTGTTCCACAACATCACATACGGGACAAGGGAGACTTCTCTCATATCAATGAGTGCACCCCGATTCATATTTAGCTCAATGATATGGGACCTACTGCTTATTGCCGAGTCCGAACGGCGTGTTCTAAGACACCACTTATAGAGAAGTTTTTCAAGGCTGAAATACTCAGGAAATGTCGCCAACATTACTGAGGGGTATTTTGCCACCGTTGAAAAATGTTTGGTGTTGCCTGGCCGGGGAATCGAACCACCGACCTTCTGCGTGCAAGGCGGGCGTGCATACCATTGCACCACGGTGGCACCCATCATATATGTATCGTAAAAATTACAAGTAAAAAAGTGTCAGTCGGCTTTGCCGACAGATATATAACCTCAGCCAATGTGAAGTGAAACTTTCACCTACGGACAGATCGAATGTATTTAAGGCATCTTCAGAATTTTGTGGCCCTTTTTGAAATTTGAACTTGCCGACAAAAAAGTGGATTAGGAATTAACAGCACTAGACACAAAAATCAAAGTGATTCGAGAGCAGGTCCTAAAATGAACTTATCCGAAATTTTGTGGAGGAGGTACCACAAGGAGGACAAATATAGTCCATATTCGAACCTGATCTATATCTGGTAGATATATTAGGATGTGCAAAGTATGGATTCAATCGGTCACTCCCTTCAAGAATTATGGTGCGCACAATTTTTCCAAACATTTTTGAACTTTTGTGGGGGAGGTACCTGAAGAAGTGGACCGATATGGCTTATCTTTGAATTTAGGCTATGTTTGGACAAAATATTACTAAGGCCAAATTTTGACCGAATCGGCAGAACCGTTCGAGGGTTATCTTGCGCTCCAACCACCACACACGGTGTCATAGGAGCTTTTTGCATCTTTCAGGCTATTTTCTCAGGAAGCATGGACTTGCCCCTGATGAAACTTGTAACGTCGTATGAAGGGCAGTGAACACAAGTTGTTACAACAAAAATCAAAGCGTTTCGTGAGCAGGTCCTAAACTGACCGATTGAGTTGAGACGACATTCTGTGTTAACACAGCCCCCAGTGAGTTGTCGTCGCCAGATCACGGGACTCCCCCGTAGTCCCCCCAACAGCAGCCACACACGCAGCACTTGACACTATCCGTTGCTGTTCCAATCCCTGAAAATGCATTCTTTTTGCAATTTAATTGCAATGGATTCCAATGTATGATCGAGTGGACTTCATGAGTTGCGAGAATATAACGGTCGGGGCGGTGCAGGAAATCAAGCTTAACAACAACTGCAGCTTTCAGCGTTGTGGTGGTTACAAGGTACTGAGGAAGGATTGCACCAGAAGTGGAAGTGGTGAATTAGCTATTGCACCAGTCTGTTCAATACAGACCTATCACGCTTGAGTATGGCTCTAATGACCAGTACATGGAATGTATGGGGATAGCATCCCACCCAACATTAGCCCGCATTTGAAAACTCATAACCGTCTGGTCTTGGGGCATTCGGTCCTCGGAAACGACCAGCGGAGTATAGCGCTGGCTGAGCAGATATGTAACTCTACGTTTTGCACGTTCAATGAGGACGCCACTACCACAATTAGAGGAGAGTGTCACAGTTCGCCAGACATAACCATCGTGTTACCTGGTCTGGCAAATTTCACTTGGATCAGACCATCTCCCCATAATTATATCCATCAGCAGACCACACGATTTCATCACCTCTAAACGCCGCATTTTCGTCAATCATGGGAAAGATAATTGGCCGGGTGTCAGAGAGCTCACTAATCACCGCTTCAGAGTTCTGACGTTCCGAGTTATCAGTACTGCAGCAGCCGCTCGCAATATACCTGCTGGTCGAATACCCAAAGTGAGACCAAAGTGGTGACGGGATTAGCAAATGAGCGTGGCAACTTCACTTACCCCAGAGTCAGAGAGCTGACATTGGAAGTTAACAGGTTAGTCAGTTAGCATATGCGGAACAAGTGGTTAAATTATCTGAAGAGTTCCAAAATTGTAGCCGGAATAAGTGAAATGTGGGCAATGGTTGTCACTCTCGAACCCTTTTAAGAAGGAATACAGGACCTCAGTCATGATTGGCGTCTGTTGAAATCAAGATACAGCTCGCAATTTTTATACCTTACACCACAATGTGGAAAGGGTATTATAAGTTTGTTTTGGTAAAAATTCATGTAACACCGCGAAATATTCGTCGGAGACCCCCAATGTGGTATAGCAATCTTCATATCTCGACTAGATAAAGCGATTTTGAGATGTGTGTCCGTCCGTCCGTCTGTCCATTATAAATTGTAAACACGCTCCAGGCCGCAATTATGGACCGATCGTCACGAAATTTTGTATGGAGGTCGGGTTCAGGCCAGAATAGATCCCTATTCTTATTGGTGGTGATCGAGAAATATTTAGCGGGTGAAATGGACCAAAAACATAACATTTATTGCGGCTCTCTAGGTAGCAATAATAGTCCGATCAATGCGAAATTTTATATAAGGTAAGAGTATATGACAGAGAAGAAGCTTGCAATTTGAGATGGCGATCAGATAACTAATATCGTTATTCATGGAAGATACATTCCGGAGAAGTAAGCTACCCTTGGAAATGGAACTCTTGACCTTTCAATTGATGCCAATTGTGTTGGTGTGCATGATCAGCTAACAGAGTTACATCCCAATATTTTCAGTTATTCGTATATAGTGTAATCATAAACTCGTTAGAGGTCGCAATTTTACCCCAATAGTCACGGAAATTTTCACCGGGTAAGAGTTTAGGTCAAAGAAGACGCCTACAATTTTGAATGATAATCTGATATTATTTAGCGGGTGAAATGGACCATTACTTTGGTATGAAAAATATACAAATTTTATTTTTGGTCGATATTTTAATTCTTTGAGGACATATATCGGCAAAGTAACCGATTTTGATTTGTGAAAAGCTAGTTCCCAGGGGTAAAGGTGTAGGGTATCACATGTAATTTGGTAATTTGGCATACATTTGTTATTTATCTACGTTGGAGGTAAAAACGTTTCCGATATAAATTCGTCGGTATAGGTCCACGTTTCGGTATGGCCCCCGTACATCGGTACCTCCCGATTTTCATAGTTCTGAAGGTTGTGACGTCAATATCCCACCGAAAGACTGAAATTTGTTATTTAGTGTTTGTTGGGGTGTAAAACGTTCCTCCAGAAATTTGTCGGTACAGGTCCACGCCTTCATATGGCCCCCATAGAACAGTACCTCCGGATTTTCGGTATTTTGAAATGGCTGAAATTTGGATTTAGTCTACGTTGGAGATAAAAACCTTTCCGATTGAAATTTGTCGGTATAGGTCCACGTTTCGATATAGCCCCCGCAGAACGGTACCTCCCGATTTTCATAGTTCTGAGGGGTGTGACGTCAATATCCCACCGAAAGACTGAAATTTGTTATTTGGTCTCCATGAGGTTATAAAATAGAGAATTATCAGTATAGAAGCCCCATAGAAGCGTACTTCTTAATTTTCGGTACTTTTAAGGTTTTAGCCACATTATCTTACCGAAATATCAGAAAGTTAATATTAAGTCTTCTTTGAGTCTAAAAAGTTTCCGCCAGAAATTTGTGGGTATAGATAGACGTTTTATTATAGCCCACATACCTCCCGAATTTCGGTATTTTGAACGTAGGCACATTGTTTTACCGAAACGAAAGGAAACTAGTTATTCCATTTTACTTCAATACTACTCGTGGTGGAGGGTACAACAAGTTCGGGCACGGAGATTAACACCATTCTTATTTGTTTTTTACATATTTTAAATACCCTGTTATAAGCGGTCAAAGAAAGAGTCCGACTCTATAATCGACTATCGCATCAGTACTGTTTGACATTTTATCGTGGAAAGCTCACGCCTCTACAACATTTACAAATCGTTCAACTTTATAATGAAAATTCGCGTTATATGGGGAGTGTGTTTCGAGTCTAATTTTGTTAAGTGATGATTTCTGACTTTATGGGTATGTAAAGAAACAGAATTGCCACATTTGGGAACCAGAGCAACTTAAAGAGATTCAAGAGCTGTCACTTTATCCAAAAAATAACGGTTTGTGTGTCGGTGGAATCGTCGGACCCTATTTCTTCAAAATGATGACGGTTAGGACTTCATCGTCACTGACGACCGTTATTTCGCCGTGATAACCGACTACATATTTGATATTTGGTTGTAGCTCGTAATCTCGGCGACATTTGGTTTCAACAAAACGGCTCCACTTCCCACACATTTCATCAGTTAATGGATTTATTGAAAGAACACTTCGGTGAGCACGTTTTGGACAAAGATATCACTTCGTTAGACTTTTTCCTGTGAGAATATGCAAAGTCAAAATTGTATGCGGATAAAGACGCTGCGATTCCGGACTTGGGGGAAAATATCAGACGTGCCATTCGCCAGTTACCAGTCGAAAAGCTTGAACGAGTCATTAAAAATTGGACTCAACGGATGGACCGTCTGAGACGTAGCCTGGACTAATATTTGTTAGACATAATCTGCAGAAAATAAATGTCATCGAAAGTTCTTTCAAATGATAGTAAACATTCCCCATTCAATTTGATTTTTCTATGTTTTGTTCTTTAAAGAAAGTAGGAACCTCCGAATGGATCACCATTTACTTAGCTCCTATATACTTCATTATCCCATATCAGATTAAAGCTGCGACAAACTCTGAATTTTTAATTAATTTACAGAGTCACGTGTTCCCAGGACCTAAAGACATGGCTTTCCTTGACGAAAAAAATGTGTGAATTTAACTTGAGGGGCCCACTGTAGGCAATAAAACGACAAAATAATGAATCATACCACCGGCAACAACAATGCCATCACAACCAACCCACAAACTGGACACTACATACATATGTATGTGTAAGTATATATGTTTGAATGTAGATACAACAACTTGTATGCGACTGCAACACGCCAACAGCAATGTGATTGTGGAGTCAGAACTTTTTAATATACACTTACAATTTAGGTCTACTACTCAATAACATACATATGTATGTGTGTAAGTATGTATAAATGTTGATGTACTCGGAATAAAATAAGTTGAAGGAGCAACATAACATTTTAAGAAATAAAGTCATTTCTTTGTACAAAAGAGGCCAACACAACAAACATCAGTTCACATACATAAGTATATGTACATACATATGTATGTATATAGTACTTGCCAAAAAGAAACCATGGTAATGGTAAGCAGCGGTATGTAATGGAACATAAACAAATATGTATGCACAACCATACCAATAATTGTATTGCTGGCGTCGACAACGGCAATGGTGGCGGTGGAGGTGACGTCGACGACGTTTGGAGTTTTGTTGTTATCCAAAGGACTAAACAGGCCAGCAAGTTGACTCACATGGGTGAAAGTGGAAATTTTTATGTAGCCAAGACAAATAGCTTTTAAGTGGTGATTTATAACGAGGGGGTTGCTTTTGTCAATGCGGTCGAACGAAGAAAGGTTTGGCAGCAAGACAAAAATCATAATAATTGGCGCCAACATAGTCATAAAAAAATGAGACTCATTTCGTCATCGTTGTTGCATGCAGCAGGGTAGGTGGGGTTTCTTTAATTTAGAGGGGGTTGAAATTTACAGTCACTTTTACATTTTCTTAATTTATTTTATATTTTGTGAAAACTATATTGTCGTTTAAATTCTTTAAAATAATTTATGATATTATGGCTTTTGGTTTAATGTTTTGCTATTTAGTATTTTTTTACTCAAACGCCCACACACACATTTTTCTTCCATACGCACTGTGATTTGTTTTTAGTGTTTGCAACACACAAGCAAAATTTGTTTCCACATTCACACAAACACACACACACACACTCACTGAGTTACAACTTACACATAAAGTGTTTCCTTCCTTCAAGTTCAGGTTCATGGGTATTAAAAACCTACAGACAGATATATAATTAAAACAAAAATCTTTCTGGCGAATGATTTGATTGGAACACAGCGATTTTACTAATTTTACTTATATTTTGTGATTATTTTGTTGCTAATTTTATTGCCAAAAATTTTGTTTTTTGTATATTTTGTTGTATTCCCAGGCATTAACATGAGGAGTATTGATTTTTTTCTTAACGGAGCCAAGAAAATTAAGTTTTTTATTTATTATTTTAATATTCTAATGGTTTATATAATTCATTCGAATGGCAGCATTTTAAAGTTTTGATTTTATTCGTTATGTATTTTTTTCTTGATTACATTTTTTTGTTTTTATTTTGTGCTTTTATTTTATGTTCACTGTATTATGTTATTGTGCTTTGTTTTTTCTTTTATTAGCCAACCCGTCTTCACTCAATGAAAATTTGTCCGCAACTACTTTGTCATCGGGGAGACCTGGCTACAATTTACCCCACATAAACAAAGCTCTCTCTCTCTCCATGTCTCTCTTGGACATGCACATACGCTCTTTAGTGTCCCATACGTTCATGTGATAAATGAGAATCAAACATTTCCATTTTCTAAAGCACTTTTCAAAATAATTCACATTTTCCCGTAAGAAAAATCAAAACAGCTGAGATGTTCCTTCAGCAACCGGAAACAAGCTCAGAGAGTATAAATTCATCAGAGAGAAAAGTCGTGTGGGAGTTCTTTATTTTGATACTGTAATTTGATTAGGAAAGCATAACAAAATACAAGCAGCTACGAAAGTGGTCGACTACTTGGTATTCTACATCATAAAATCGGGTCGTATGAAAATTTGCAATATTTTTAGACGTTGGTAGAAGTCCGATTCAAAAAATGTGCAATCGTTTACCATGTCCTTCCATCGCACAGTCGGGAAAAATGCAGATCTAGCGCAAAAAGTAAAAGTCGATGTTTTATTGTATTTTATAGATAATTTGGATAAGCAAAGCTCTAGATTGGCAATTTTACTTGATTTATTAATAAATTTGGTAAATTTTTATTTTTGCCCCTAGAACGGTAACGTCCGATTTTCGATATTTTAAGGATTTCTACAACAGTATTCAACCTACATATATTTGGTATTTAGTCTCCGTTGTGGTTATGTATACATTGCTGTAAGAATTGTCGGTACAGGTCCACGTTTTGATATAGCCCCCATAGAAAGGTACCGCCCGATTTTCGGCATTTTTATATAAAAAAGTAATTATAATAATATGGTTATAATATCTTTCGTTCCTGCAGCTAAAATGTTAGCAGATTCGTTAAGAAGTATGTGCACTAAACATAAAACAAAAAATCTACACCCCATCCCTCGACACTCCCTACTAAATAGCTTGACCAATATAAGTTTAAAGAAAATCATATGCCACATATTTTAATTGACAAATCCGAATTACAATAAGTAATATGAGGGTCACTAGAAAACTATCTGGCCTAGACAACACGCAGTGTCGCCAGGTGTCATTTAACATTTTTTTGGAAAGTTTGACAGTTTTTAGCCTAAGCGTACTCAGGATAGTTTTACATACGACCATGCGTAGAAATACAGTGGTTTTGAACGCTTTTACAGCAACTTCTGGCGACTGCTGCTATTTTTCGGGTTCGTATTTTTTCGAAATTTCTTGCAACGATCAAAACGGGATCCAACGAGAAAAACCCCATTTTTGCCGCCAAGTGTTCATGCGATATCAAATGTTAGTTGGTGGAATAAATGCCCAAGGATGTTTCTATATCACGGTATATAACATGGCATTATCCGTTCACACACGGCTTAATTTTTTCTGGCACAACGGCCGTTTTTGGACGACCCTCACAAACTTCGTTTTTTTGGCGAGTGTTGGCCACCCTTAAATTCATTAAACCAGTTTTTCATAGTGCTATAGGATCAGTGTTGTCAGTATTGGGGATTTTTCCCCAAATTGGGGAATTTTTATTTGAAATGGGAGAAAAAATTCGGAAAATGTTGAGAAAATCTGAAAAATATTTGGGGATTTTTGGGGAATTTCTTTTTTGACTAATTACTTCAGATTATCTGACAGTTTTTAATTTCAGAACGTGAATAGTACATAGTAGCCCACACGTGACGCACAAATAACATGCATCATATACTAACTGGCCGCAGCTGTAATAATTTATGATAGATTTGAAGTGTTATCATGCGGTTTGAAGACAGACAGCGTACTAGAACAGTGGGTTGAATTGAAATAACATTTTCCATCATTTCTACTGCTGAAGGGGACTTAACTGCAGAAATAATTTCTGGATTGATGGGCAATGATGAAATTAAACTTTATTTAACATTCATAACTCCAATTATAAAAGAGATAAATATGCTTAGGCTCGTTATTATATCTTTTTTGTAGTTAAATGTTGGCCGATATCGGACAGATAACTCGTGTTTTATTCCTACAAGTTTGCTTTAATAATAAGTGTCAGATAAATTAAAGGGAACTTTGTGTTCCTTTCAAAATGTAAATTGCGCCCAAAAACAAGAACAATTTGAGAGCAAATTCAAATCAACCAATCCGATTTGAGTAAATTCGGAATGGAAGATGTGAAACAAATCCCTGGTAATGTGAACTTTATTCCTTATTTTTCTTAAAGTAAGGTATAACAAAAAGGGATTTTAAAGAAAAGATGTAAGAACGGGCCTTAATCTAATTTTTCAAACCGATGCACATTGCTAATATGCATTTTTCCCTGTGCCATTGAATATTGAAATATATAGAAATCGATTGAAAACGACTCGGAATGAGAAGCCATGGACCTGACTTTAATTTTCACTTGTACTTTTGTTGAGTAAACAATTATTAAAGTTAAAAAGACCAGCGCTGAATATCTTAAACGCTGTTAATACAAATGCTGAAACCGATGTCTACAAATATGAAAATTTTTTAACTTACAAGCAAATTTACCCCACTATTTGCAGCAATTCACTGGGTAAACACAATTTTAGTTGTCAACACAAAAATCTCCACGGATGTTTTCGAATCGCAATGGAGAAAGTTATCATTCGTAAATTGGAGATGGTATTAAATATGCTTTCCATTCCAACAAATAATTCTTAAGTAGAAAGAGTCTTCTATTTTGAACCATATTCAGAAATAAAATGCAGTACGAGTTACTAGAATAAATAATCAATTTTCTAACAACTACATTTGTTGTAGAAATTTTGACCCACCTAAAGAAATGTTACAACTCTTTCATTGTACAAATTTAAATAAATCCAATGAGACTAATGATTCTGAATCAGTTGAAAGTGAAGTTTTCAATATCGTTAATTTAATTCATACATAAGTGTATAGAATACTTTACAAGTTTAATGATATGAATTTCAATAGTAAAATAAAACTACTTTTGATTTTTTTGTAATCATATTTGTTAAAAAATGTTTGGGGATTGTTTTGAGGAAATTCAATAAAATCTGGGAGATTTTGGGGAAATGTTTTGGACAAGTTGGGGAAAAGAGGCTAAAAAATACTGGCAACGCTGTATAGGATGGTCCTTTATCGTCATATAAAGATTTAATTTGATCGATGTACTCTTGCCGTGATTATTCACGTCGAAAATTGTGAAAAATTATCGGACAAATGTGTTCACAAGTTAATTTCAAATTTTTTTTTTTAAGTCACTGTAGACAACCCAAACTGACCCGAGTACGCTTAGGTCATGGCACAATTGTCAAGGTAGTGGTATGTTGTTGGGGAAATTACAACAAAAATATTTTTTTATAAAGCGATTTGACACTTCATATTCGAACAGCTGCACAGTGGTCCCACTTGTATGGAAAGGAGTGCCAAGTCACTGTAGACAACCCAAACTGACCCGAGTACGCTTAGGTCATGGCACAATTGTCAAGGTAGTGGTATGTTGTTGGGGAAATTACAACAAAAATATTTTTTTATAAAGCGATTTGACACTTCATATTCGAACAGCTGCACAGTGGTCCCACTTGTATGGAAGGGGTGCCAAAAATAGTTCTAATCGAGTTAACGCCTCGAAATTTTAAACATAGTTTTATAACGAGCCCAAAAGGGAGAAAAACAAATTTAATGGATGTAGGTCCGCATTTGGGTGTAGCCCCCATATAAAGGTACCCCCCCATTTTTTTATATTTTGACGATTTAGCCAAATGTTCCAGTCGATTTGGCTGTAATTTTGCATTTTGTGTTGTGAGGGAACAACATACCACCTTGCAAGAAATGTTCAATATAGGTCCACGTTTAGGTATAGCTCCCATATAAACGTACCTCCCTATATTCGGTATTTTGACGATTTTAGCCAGATTTTCTAAGCGAGTTGGCTGTAATTTTGTATTTTGACTTCGGAGGGAAGATCATACGTCCGTGCAAAAAATGTTCATTATAGGTCCAAATTTAGGTATAGCTCCCATATAATAAACATAAATATATAGCAATGATATTAAAAATAGCACAAAAAGTCATTTACAAAAAAAAATATTTTTAAGGAACTTAGAAAACGAATTTTGAACATAGACTAATGAAAAGATAGACAAAGGAATGCTCTCACCGAGTATGTTCGAATTGAGTGTGCTGAAAAAGAAACTTAAAATAAAATGCCAAAAAACACAAGATAATAAATATTTTTTTCTGGCAAAAGACTACATGGGGTTAGTTTTTGATGAGAATAATATCCTCAGACAAAAATATCCAAGAAAATATTGTCATTTTCCCCAAAAAACATCTTCGAACTTTTTTGAGTTTTCGGATTTGAGTAACTTGACAGCGGCAACATTGAGTATTTCTTCGTCTATAAATTTATTAGTATATGTTTTGAATTTCCTTTTTCGTTATAATATTGTCAATGCCATCAACTATTAGTTTCATTTTGGAAGTTGTACATTTACCTCTTAACTTTTTTTTATAATTTCACTCATAAGCTACGAATGCTTTGCGGATCTTTTTTTCGTTTTTAAGGTACCACATACAAATCTCAACTTCTTCGACTTAACTTGGCATATTACCGCTGTAAATTGGCAAAAATAATACTGGATAATAAAAATTTAATGTATTTAGAGAATATTTATTTCAATCGCAATCAAATTTGTCGACATAAATTTTTCGATTTTTGTCCACGGGCGGAACCACAGTGAGCTGTTGTGATACCACTACCTTGGTAATTGTGCCATGGCTTAGGCTAACAACTGTTAAACTTTCCAAAAATATCAAATGACGCCTGGCGACACTATTCTCTAGAGTTGGCAATCTCGTTCAATTGAACGATCCGGATCACCGTCCTCATTTAAAGACGAATGAGTAACATCATAAAAACCAACGTGTGAAATTAAGTATACGCATTGAACGAGATAGTGATCCGAATCGTTCAATTGAACGAAATTGCCCAACTCTACTATTCTCTGGACACTTTAGATCAATACTGCACTAATCATTTTTAAATCGGCTTATATAATTTTTTTCTTTTTTGAGCGCTGCTGTACACTAGTGTTATGACTTTTTGACATTTTTTTCTCAAAAATGATTTCCTGTAATGAGAATGAATGAACTGTTGCCTATTAATGCCTAAAATAACATTCGGACGGGCCGACCATGTGATCCCCTACACCACTACCCCTGGGAATTAG
The DNA here is from genome assembly GCF_047663935.1 of Musca autumnalis. Lineage (NCBI taxonomy): Eukaryota > Metazoa > Arthropoda > Insecta > Diptera > Muscidae > Musca > Musca autumnalis. Next base: position 9,638,883 of record NW_027411977.1, on the reverse strand, counting down.
GTTTGAACAAATCCAAATTCCTTTATGGAACAAATTCTCTTCTCTCATATCAAAGACTACACCCCGATTCATATTGGTTTAACGATATGGACCTACAGTTTATGGCCGAGTACGAACGGCGTGTCCTAAGATACCACTTGTAGAGAAATGGCTGAAGTACTCAGAAAATTTCGCTAACGTTACTGAGGGGTTGAACAATTTATGTTGCCTGGTCAGGAAATGTTTGTGCAATTGTCTTTGAACATCAGGTTCCTTTTTGGAGTACAAATATTTCCAGTTACAATGGCACTCCTCCAATTTATTGAACACTACAAATGCTATATAAAAATTGTCAAAGTGACAATTGTGAAATTATTGAAGATCTGTCGTTCAAAAATTGTGCACTTGTGCCATGTTTTTCAGGGCGATATCATTGTGATATAAACATATATATGAGTGAAAGACAAAAAATTTAGTTTCCACGAAGCCAAGGTTTGCCTTATTTTAATAAGCGAACTATTGTAATTTACCAGTAACTATGACTATTGCTTGATCAAATTAAGTGTTTTTGTATCTCAAAAATTTGACAACAAAATCTAATTTGCGTGACCGCGTAAATTAATAAGAATAGGTAAAATAAGTCGGGTATTTCAAAAAACCAATAATAGGATTAAAGTACTCGCGATTACCCATAATTTGATATGTATTGTTACGGAATTAGATTTAACTAATCTCCGTGTAGACGTTGTTTTATTCCCCAGTACGATTTGTACCAAATAAAACAGGGTTCGTTTTAGATTACGTTGCTACAATGCTTTATTTACTTTATTACACTTATTCGGAACCGACTTTAATTACTAAGCACACAGCAAGTCTCTAGTTAGCACGCAGCTATTCTTTTACCGATCTGTTCAGTTCAACGCTTAAAACACAACTCACTCCAATGTTGCCGTTCCTAACGCTATTTATACCCAAAATCTCCTTGGTGTAGAATTATCCACAAAATCTGGCAACATCTCGAATCTGTGCAACGAACACACAGACGCACATTCGCACTAAGCGAACAACCATACTCACATACATACAAGTAGACAAGCGCAGTAATGACGTAATTACAACAACAAACAAATGCAAGAAATAAAGAAGTAACAACTAAACAATAATTACATGATTGTGGCAAAACAAACAAATGCACATTAATAAAAGGTAAAGTAACATCTAGAATAATGAAGAGAGTTCTACATGGTAGTTGTTGTTGCATAAATAAAGTAACTGCGTAATAAAACTTTACGTTACAATTCAAATTTTTAAATTAACGGAAATTAAACTAAATTAACTTAAACCTATCAGTTACATTCGTAACAGTATGTATATTGACTATGTAGTCCACACCGTATCACAGTAATTACTGCTAAAGCCAACATTTAGTGCAATATTTTTTTTTTTAAACCTATTTTTTGGGTAGAGTATTTGCAATATTCTTTTGAGTGTGCTGGTACCCCGCGATATTTTAGTTCCGGATCATATAAATCAATCATAGAGTGAAAATCCATCCACTTGAAGAGCGGAAACGGCTACTGCAAAAATTAAAAAAATGCGAAAAATTTTTTTGAAAATATCGCAGATTAGAGTTTTAAAAAGTTTAGCGGTATGGAAGCTGTATCCGATTTATCCCAAAAATTGGTTGTGAGTGTACATCCACGGTGCCTTCACCAAAATTATTACTTCAAAAAAACTTTAACGGTAGCGACATCGAAAACATTTTGACAAAAAGGTGGCGAAGCGACCCCATGCTGCAATAAATGTATAAAAAATCCAATTGCAGAAATCCAGTGGTAAATATTCCCTTAAATGTATGCGAATGACTTATGCGTAAAATATACGACAGTACGCTTCCAAAAATAAACTTGTTGACAGAAAAAAGCAAGCTTTGTTACACCTGATTATTTAAAGAATCCAACCAACTGAAAGTACTTCATTTTTAATTTAGAGTGAATATGCATCGATATTCTAATACAATCTTTCTGTATTCGCAAGTTTTAAATGGGGTTTCTATTCAAATGAGCCAAATTTTTTACTCTAATTTTTGACTTTATCTTTTTTTGCTTGCATAATTCTTATATAAATTGGATTTGAATGCAAATGAATGACTAAGTTTACTCCAAACACATGAACCAAAATATAATAAAAGTTAAAAACTTCATATCTTGTATAATTCGAAAAAAAAATGGAGGTTGAACAAAATTTTGCAGGGGGGTTCTATTCAAGTGAGCGGCAGTGTATATTAAGCAGTAGGCCCGTTATCTAGCAGACACGTGATTGCAATTTGCATCAGGGGGAAGATCAGTAGTTCTATTTCCATATGTAGTCTACTTTTGCCCGTAATTTCTAGCCCCAGGTAACCGGGTAGGTAGCTACCTATTAGTTATCTTTACCTACGCGTTTGGTAATATCTACGTGTAATTTACCGAAGCGTGTAAATTTTGAAAACATGTGGTAACATTGTTGATTTTCATTCATGATTTCGTAAAAACATTGCCACATATAAGTGTTTTACAATTTTTAACACATTGGCAACGATCAACCAGGCAAAATCCTTGGTGTAAGTAACACGGCCGTTTTCGACCCGGTAACGTTACCAATGGATTGAAATGATGAAAGTTTGCTTACACGGGGGATATCTATGAACTCATAGATAACTACGCGTAGAAATTACGGGCATTTGCCGGCATATGCCCTCCAGGAAATAAAATATAGACCAAAAATATTTTTTTTGTATTTTTCATACAAAAGTAATGGTCCATTTCACCCGCTATATAATATCAGATCATCATCCAAAATTGTAAGCTCTTCTTCTACCTAAACGTTTACCTCGTGCAAAATTTCGTGATTATTGAGCTATAATTGCGAATTCTAGCGTGTTTATGATAACACTACAAACAAATAACTGGATATATTAGGCTGTAACTCTGTAATCTGAGCACGTAAATCAACATAATTGGCATCAATGTAAAGGTCAAGACATCATCTTCCAAGTGTAGCTTACTTGCCCGGAATGTCTCTGATAGGAAAAAAGATATAAGCTGTATATTAAAAATTTTCACAATTTTCACACAAAAGTTGTGGTCCATTTAACCCTCTAAATATTATCTGATCGCCATCTCAAATTGCATGCATTTCTTTGTCATATACTCTTACCTTATTTAAAATTTCAAGGCGATCGGACTATTATTGCGACCTACAGAGCAGCTACAAAATCGGATAAAAATTATGTTTTTGGTCCATTTCACCCGCTAAATATTTCACGATCATCACCAATTAAAATAGCGATCTATTCTGATGTGAAACCGACCTCCATACCAAATTTCGTGACGATCGGTCCATAATTGCGGCCTGGAGTTTGATTACAATTTATAATGGACAGACGGACACACGGACGAACGGACACACATCTCAAAATCGCTTTATCTCGCCGAGATATGAAGATTGGTATGCCACATTGGGGGTCTCCGACGAGTATTTCACGGTGTTACATGAATTTTTACCAAAACAAACTTATAATACCCTTTCCACATAGTGGTGTAGGGTATAAAAAGGTTGCGCACAAACCACTTTGAAAAAAAAAAATTGAAAAAATTCTATGAAATGAAAAAAAAAATATTTCCTGTTGCACGAATGAATGGTTCTTTGCCTATTAATGACTAAAATAACTTTTATTCCAATTAAATTTTAAAAAGGTCCCGCACAAACCTCTTTTAAATTGTATGAAATATGAAATAAAGTTATATATAATATTAAATTATAGATATGTTATAATACGATAATAAAATTAGTGAGAGAAACAAACGGTTATGTCATTTCGGCTATGGGTGTGCCCCTATTCCACGTTTTCAGTCAAATATCTGCTTACAGGGACTTCAAAACATTTTCAAAATTCTGAAAAATAGAAACTTTAAAAGCTTTTTGTGCGAATCGAATCACTTTATAAGTAAGATTTTATGCAATCTTAGGAAAAACTCATCAAAATATCATACAGGGATACGCGGTTGTAAAAAAGTCATAAGGGAGTAATCGATTTGGTTCAAATTTTTGAACATCAAAATTCAGCGATATTCTGGCTATCATGAGTATTTCAGTGCATTTGTGATTAACCGAAGGCTAAAACATTTCATTCCCATTCTTAAACATAATGGGTCTATTCCATATTGCAACCGAACTTCTGTTGGGTAACCCGTTGACGCGGCGACACAAATCAAAACATGTATTATGTAAAACCACTGATAAAATTTGCCGATAACATGTTATAGTTATTGAGAGGAACGTTTTTTTAGTTGAACAACAATACTATTGAAAAACAATTAAGAGAGGGCTATAGTCGGACGGGCCCGACCATGTGATACCCTACACCACTTGCCTGGCCATTAGTTTTCCATGGAATTTGTTTTATACTATTGCTACAGGTTATGTGTTATTTAATTTGTATTCATGGAATCTCTTGGTACTGTAATGTGGTGTTATACCAACCATACCAAAATTTATAATATTTTTACTACCAAAATTTTTAATAATTCAAATTCAAATTCTGCTGAAAAAAGTTCAAAACTATCACTTTCCCAGTATTTTTTGAGGAAGGTACTCAGTACTTATATTCGAACCCGATCTATATCTAGAAGGAATGATATAATGTGCTAATGTGAGGCCAAATCAATTGCTCCCTTCTAGAGTTATCGTTCACACCATTTTACAGAAAGATTTTGAACTTTTTTGGGGGAGGTACCTGAAGGAGTGGACCGATATTGCCCATCTTCGACCTTAAACTATGTTTGGGCAAATATTACGAAGTTCAAAAAGTTCAAGAATCGGTTGAACCGTTCGAGAGTTATCGTGCGCACAAGCCAGCCAGGCAGACGGACAGGGCTAAATCGAATCCAAATTGTCTGAAACAAATTTCTAAAACCATTATTTCTATTAGGCACATATTTGTTCATATCAAAGAGTATAAACCCTCATTAGCCTAAAGGCTGCGACTGCCGTTACGTATCCTATCCGAAATACTACTAATTTGAATGTACATTTGTAAAACTATGTTCCATAAATGAGAGCCAAATGAGAAAAAAAAACATTATCCACATATACACACAAACATTGGAATATGTTTCATTTGTTTTGTTTGAGAACATAAAATGTGTCAGTATTTTGAATTATTTTATTTAATTGATTTCATCAAAATAATAAACGAAACCGCCTTTAAAACGTGTCTAAAAAATATTATTTTGTTTAAAGAATACTCGACAGCTACAAAGCAAGTGAGTGATTCTGACATTCTCTTTCTACAAAAGACAGTCCTTTCGAAATAAATAGACCAAATTTACATGGAAAAGTGTACGTTTATGTGTTATTTCGAATGGCTTACATGAACAGAAAATGATTTTTTTTGCACTCCGGAAGCGCAAGAAACCTTTCGGTCGACATACATAAACAGACAGTAAGTTTGAATATTTTTCACACAAAAACTATGGCTAATTTCACCGTGTATTATTATTATTGCGAACTGCAGAGCCGTTTCAAAATCGGTGAAAAATTTCGGTTTTGGTCCATTTCATCCCCTAAATAGTTTACGATCATCACCAATACCAATAGGTGCCCGTCTATTCTGGTCTGACCTCCATACACAATTTCGTGACGATTGTTCCATAATTGCGACCTTTAGTTTTATTACAATTTTTAATGGGCGGACAGAAGGACACACATCTCAAAATCGCTTTATCTCGTCAAGAAATTAATTTTGGTATATACATATTTCGCGTTGTTACATGAATTTTCGGGAAAACAAACTTATAATAATGTTCGGGTAACTAGGGAATAACTAGCAAATTTTCTGGTTACTGGTAAACACAACTAGTTATCACCCAATCTACTCGCAATGGTATAGACTGGTGAATTTAACATGGGGATGTCATAGGATAGGGTCTATTGTCCCCTCACTGCATTACTAGTAACCACCCAATTTGATAGTCGTGTGAAAGGCAATTGTCTCTTCTTTGCATTACCAGTAACCAGTCAATTCGATGGTTTTGGGAAACACAATTGTCCCTTTACTGCATTACCAGTTACCAGTCAATTCGGTAGTCAGAAATGATAGCCAAAATGACTAGTAAGTTGGAGTCAGATAAATGGGTAAATGCATATAGTATGCATTAGTCACACTTTATTTTATTGCATGGGGTGCAGAAATTTTACAAAGGACAATATAATCTTGTATACTTATGGATATGACAGGTCCATCTTGATCCTTGACACTGGAACTTCTGTGTGACTATTTGATACAGCGACTTATGTTTAGTTGGTCCTTGGCGACTTATGTTTATTTCGTCGGTGTGTCCCTCAGATCATTCTAAAGACCCTGATATAATATTAATAAGAGTTTAATGAAACGACGCGATAATGAATTGTGTCAAAAAATGTATCAATACTTACCACAGATATATTATAAACATTCTTCTTAAATTATTGATCCTTTCTATAGCTGTGTTCCTTTAGTACCTGAGGTTACCATTTTTAACCTGCAAAGCGTTCCTTAACCCCGAAAAGTGGCAAAACTGGAAGCAATTTTTAAGAGAGTGAGAGTGGAGAGAGAGCGGAAATGGCTTTCTCTTCTACCACAGGCTACCAGCAAAATTTCTGCAGGTAAAAAATGGCAGGACTGATTTTTCGACTTTTGTTTGACGATTATTTCACAATGAAAAAGAAAATGGACGAAAAACAGAAGAAAAAGTCGAACGCTGACAAAACTAAATTAAAAACTGAGAAATAAAAGACGAAAATTGATTTTTTTATGTTTATTTTTGACATTGCTGCCAGATCTACAATTTTTCCGTTCCTTTACTTTTCTGGTAAAAATGTTCATGAGAGAGAAATTTTGAGCAATTTTGACACTTTTCTCTTTTACCACCCTTACCATTAAAAAAGTAAAGGAACAAAGCTTATAATTTAGCTCGTAACACGTTCTTTGCATCTTCAATTTTTGCAATAAAAATTCTAAACAAAGTGACAAAACATTTTTTCTATGTTGTTTTCAAAAAGAGATTTCAAGAGAGAAACATTGTATATTACGCTATCCATCAGTAGTCAATAAAATAGTCAATATATGTATTACATGCCGCATTATAGCCCGTTTCCACGGTACGTTGTTCGTTCTATATTCGTTGTTCGACCCATAACTACGAATAAATTACTTATTTCCCCACACAAAATTCTATGAACGAACGACGATTTTTCTACGTTGTTCGATTAGAAATACTCTCTGAACGACGAAAAAGTATGTCCCATCCCTAACAAATGAGAGAATTTATCGAAAAAATTAATTATGACATGTCTAAATTCCAAATTGAAAAATTTGTTGAAAACACAAAAATTTTTAGGAAAAAGGAAAAAGATGAATGAAAATTAATGAACTAAACATTCTATATAGATGCAGAAGGAAGATGGTTGTGTTTCCTTCTTAATTCCACACATATTTCTTCTCCATTAGTTCAAAATCGCGTAAAAAATTAGAAACAAAAAGAAAACAAATAACTGAAAGTTTGTATACACAAACATTGTTTTGACACGTCTCTCTCTCTTTAATTTTGAAAATAAAAACATATAAAAATGTATTGAAAATACAAAATTATTCAGAATTTATGGAAAAAATGAATGAAATGTGTGTAGTTAAATATAGAAGATACATTTGAAGGAAAGTCTATTGCTTTTCCTATTCATTTAATGTTTATTTTATGTGTTTTCGGTTCAAATTATCGTGAAAACAAGGAAACAAAAATGAAGGAAATTTTGTTTATGTTTCTGTTAATTACGAATGGTATCGTGGAAACGGGTTAATTCGTGAACGTCGTTCGACAGGCGAACAACGTAATCGAAACGCTCGTGTGAACATGACATTACCTGTAACTAGGGAATTGACATGTAAGGCAGGGGAGCCCATTTCCAGTGACAAAAGTAAGTCCCAATTTACATTAGGCGAGTTTACTTGCGGCAATTGTCAATTTGTGGGTGAGAGAGGGTGCTGAGAGGCAAAGGGTTACCATATGCCTCACCTCCCTCTCCTACAAAATGACAATTGCCGCAAGTAAACTCGCCCAATGTAAATTGGGACTAAGCTATAGGATGTTTTTTGTGCCATGTTTGGGTGTAAAGTAAGTAGGATCAATGGGTAACTAGTTACATAACTATGTCAAAGTAGGCAATTGTCCTTTCTTGAACAACTGGGACCCTTTCCACATTGTGGTGCAGGGTATAACGTGCTACGTATCCGAATAAACGTTGCAAATAAAGTTCGAACAGACACAACACGGAAGTTGGACATCGATAAGCTGCAATCACAACACATATCCACAGCACATTCCACTAATCTGGCCCAATTGGTTAATAAAAGCGCCCGTCGGCAATGTTGAAGATATTTGTGTTTTTTTTTCAATATCTAAATACATTTTTTTTTTGTATGCATTCAATTTGATTTTATTTTTTTGTCGTTTGTCAACTTTGTCAAAACGGTTTTGACACAATAGGAGGACCACAGAAAAAAGGACAAAAAAAAATTGTAATCAGATGTTTGCTGTGTCCTACCTTGTAATAATTGCACCATGGTCCTGTAGCAATTAAAAAATGTACGTAACATGGATCCATGGCAGCCCTATAAGCGAGAATAACAAAGAAAACGTTGTTAACCCTGTTTTCTATGCGTCAAAAATAATCGGGTTTTATGCCAGACTATGAAAATTTTTATTGAAAACGTTTTGCCATTTTCTTCCAAATTTTCATTGACGTCTACGCACATATATGAAATCATATGAAAATTTTGTTATTTTCGTTGCTTTGTATTGGTTTGAGAGTTACGAATTTTAACAAAAGAATAATATATATAATAATATAATATATACACAAAGAATAATTTCAGATTACAGAACCTTGTGTACAGAGTTTCACCCCCTTCACACCTCTTGCCTATAAACTAATTTTCACGTACATGCAAATGTTCATAGTCGGGCATAAGACTTAAATATTTTGGCAAAATACAGGTCATTATCGAACTTTTTCTGCAATATTAATATACATTTTAATAACACTGTGATACAAAAGTGGACAAAAATTTTTTGCAGGGGTTCTGATGCATAAATTCGGTATTGTCGGTGTCCACGAAAGACGAAAATACCTTTGGTTTCTTTGGGTCACTTCGATTTTTGATTTTATAACGGAAAATGTAGTAAAAACGGGGTTTCTTGAATTTTCTTTTTTCCACATTTATGCTTGGTTTACATTAGGCCTGCTCACACACATACAAATACATTTTGTTACTGTGTTGGTTTTGAAATACACAAATTTCAATGTTTTCATTTTGCCTCTGTAGACTGTGAGAAATATTGTACAAGTTTTTTTTTTTTATTTTATGTTTCAAAATTTAAAGTAGAAGAATTATTTTATTTTGACCAAATATGACTGTTGATGATATAATTTGTTGCGCCAAAGTGCGCTGACAAACCAAACACTCTAATTTGCCGTAATAATTTTCGGCAAATAAAAATTGGTATTCAGTATCTTCATTCATATTTTCAGTGTACGCATATAAATTAATAGACAAAATCGGAAACAGAACCTTCCTCATTGAATGTTTAATAGAAACTGATTGGTAATTTTGAAAATATTCAAAACAAAAACAAAAGCTCTCTTTTTAAATTGTGTGTGTGAGCAAATTGACATATACCGACAGGCCAGGTGCGCACTTTGAACAGCCTTGGTTTACATTTACGAAATCCACTCGATTTCAACTGTCAAATACATAGGTTAAGCGTCAAATGAAATCCAGATTTCATTTGAAATTTGAGCTATGGAATTGACAGTTGAAATCGAGTGGATTTCGTAAATGTAAACTTAGCATTACAGCTGGCTTGTTTTCGAACAAGCCATAATATTTAAAAATCGGGAAACAAATGGTTAAGTTATAGTGATTTAAGTGTGACAAAAACGCACTAAAAAACAGGAAAATGCTTTTCCTCGTGCTCTAGACTGCGTAGAAGACACCAAACGGCGTAATTATTCACGTTTATCAAGGAGGAAATTTAGTTAGTTTTACAAAATGGGAAAACCCAATGAAATCGGTTGAAAAATGCGTGAGTAATGCCATCTTTAGTGTGTTAACTTTTTGGTTTTTCCTTTATGAAAGATTGGTACCTTGTGCATCAGAGATCATCAACAAGTCACTTGCCTTCGAAAGCCACTTGAGCGCACACAAGTTTTTTGAGTCGCTTACTTTTTAATACAATTGTTTTCTTGCACTCCGTATTTTTTCCACCACCACAAAAAACACTTACCACGCATCAAGACCGTTGCTTGTGCGTAATAAGTAAAACAAGTGTCCATCGTATTTTGCACTGTTACAAAACTCGTAATCGTAGTTTTCCAAGTCACTCATCAAGTGGAAGCGCACACACAACATTACAAAAAATAAACAATTCTAATTTTATTTGTTGTTGTTTCGTTTGTGTATGCTTTTCTTTATTTGCTTGGAATGTTATGTGTGCTTTTGCATGTTCTTTTAACGTTTGAATATCAGTATTAGAAAATGATCTTAGCTCTCACTCTCTCGAAGCACGAGACAATCGGTTGAATTACAAGGGTTGAAAACAATACTTGATGTGCGTTGAGCAAAAAAAGTAAAACACAAAATGTTATTGCGTATTTAAAACTACTTGGCAAAGCATACGCAAGTGTCAAAAAATATCCATTTATAAATAACTTATTTTTTGAGTGGCTAGCCACACTCGTACATATTTTGAGAATGGCAAGCAACACTTGCATTTATTTTTTAGAGTAGCAAGCCACACATACGCTTGTTTTTTAGCATGTGGCTTATGAGTGTCAAAATCAGCTACTTACGCAGTTCTCTGTTGTGCATAATTGTTAACTAGACAAATTCAAACTACAATCATACGCACCAAGGTACCAACTTTTATAAAGGAAAACCCAAAAAGTTAAAACACAAAAGCTAACTAAATTTCCTTCTTGATAAAAGTAAATAATTACGCAGTTTAGTGTCTTCTACGCAGCCTAGAGCACCAGGAATAGCATTTTCCTGTTTAGCCCTACATTTTAATAATTTGCTATAAAATATAATATTTTTGCATACAGGAACAAAGATTCTGTTCACAATTATTAAAATGTATATTATTATTGCAGAAAAAGTTTTATATACAATACAACAACCACATGAAAACTTCAAGAACAAACTTGGCATCACTTACACATTTTTCATGTGGTTGTTGTTTTTAACGCGCAACGCATCGCAAAACGCACCGTATGTATTTGGCCCTTTACAAAAACCGAATATTTTTGACGCATAGAAAACAGGATTAACAGGGTTAGGGTTGCCATGGATCCATGTTACGTACATTTTTTAATTGCTACAGGACCAACATTTTTTAATAGCCCGTTTAGACTAGCCATTTTAAATCGACTCGATTTCTAAATCCAACTTTCAAATCCTAGTTGTTTAGACTAGTCTAAAATGATATAATGTGCCAGTCAGCTGATCTTTGTTTACGTATACATACGCGAATTTGCAAGAATTGCTTGACAATTAAAAATGGAATACTGCAAAAAATAATCTGACAAATTGCTATTAAATATGTTGTTTAAAATTTATATTAAATTAAAGCTACATCCATTTAATTTTTATTTAATATGTTTTCTATTTTTCCGCTTCTGTTTGTTTTTGTGTGTTTGTGTTTACAGTTAATTGAAAAATGTAAATAATAGGGTTGTGACTTTTTTACAACCTCACATCCATGTGTCATATTTTGATGAGCTTTTGCATAATATTAGATAAAGTCCTAATTACAAGGTGATTCGATAGAAAAAACCTCACGCAAAAAAGCTTTTAAATTTTTATAGATGAGCTATTTGAAAAAAATTTTGGAGTCACTTTAATCACATAAATAACGCAAAACAATCGTTAAAGCCACACGACATATCCAAAATGACATAAGCTTTTGTTTCTCACCAATTTTATCGTTATATTATTAGATATACATACAGTCGGACCTCGATTATCCGTGATGGTCGGGACCGGAGGCATTACGGATAATCGATTTTCCCGGATAATGGAGGCAATGCTTTTACGCAGTTTTTGAACATATTTTGAAGTAAAAATGACATAGTATCGTACAATAATATGAAAATCTTCAAATTTTTTAAGTTTGGTACGGCAATCCACCAAAATTTTAAAAAATGCTTAATATCATCATCATATTCATCTGAATTAACTTTGTCCCATGGTTTTTGTGATACCATAAATACACAAATTGTATAATACGGGATAATTTCCAGTTTTTGTTTGTTTACCATTTGTTTGCTTAATCAAATTAATTGGAAAGTGTTCTTTTAATATCGGGTAATGAAGTTTCTAACGAAAAATAGAGGAAATGGAACAAAGTCCAACATTTCTTTTCTATCACGGATAATGGAGGTTCCCGGATAATCGAATCACGGATAATCGAGGTTCAACTGTATTTCATTTTATATCATATATAGCTTTATTCCATGTATCACATAAATTGAAAGTGCTTTGTCCGGGAGCTTTTTCAAAATTTAAATAGAATAAAAATTATTTTAGTCGTTAATAGGCAAAATGTCACTTATTCGTGCAACAGGAAAAAAATTGTGGAGCAAATTTTTAATAGGCAAAAGTTCATTCACTCTCGCTATAGGGAATCATTTTTGAGAAAAAAGGTCAAAAAGTCATAACCCTAGTAAATAAACGACACATGAACATAGTTGCCAAGTTTGGTACAGACTGCAATAGTTGCATTTTTAGGAGCAAAAAGCAGTGTTGTATATCAAAATATTTCGATTTAACATTTGATTTAAAACAAATCCAAGTTTTGCGTTGATTTAATTTTGTATGGTAAATCAGGGTGGATTTGGGTGGATTAAGCACTTAAATCGATATAATGACCTTAATCATCGTATAAGGGTATAGTCTAAACGGGCTATAAGTATTTGGGTTTTTGGATATTGGGTCATGGTACAATTATTACAGGTAAAAGCAAGTGTTGTTGTACAACAATCGATACAACAACCACATAGAAATTTGTTGTTGTACGTAATACTAGTGTCAATCTAATTTTTCAAAAATGTAAACAAAATATGAAATATAAATACATACATATGTTTTGAAGTTTCATAATTGTAAATTAAAAAAATGAATAAAAACTAATTAAATTAAAATCAATAACGTTTCTGCTTGGTATGTTCCGTAAAAATGTTGATTGTAAGTATTAATGCATCTAAATATCCAGAATAAAATAATTCATAGTTTATTTCAGATTATCCCAAAAATTGTTGGCTGATGTTCCTAGATGCAAACTTGGTTCACTATTTTCATCCCTACAGGTGTAAGGATAAAAAGTGGTAACGAAAGGAGAGTGTCAACGTTTTGTGTAGATAAAAACAACAACCACATAGGATTGCTTTCGTGATGCCAACCACAGCAACACCTGAGACGAGACTGCTGTTCTGATACCTCTTCCTTAGCATGTGCCAGTAGCAAAACAACAAGCTAAGACAGATTTTGAGAAATTTAATTATACTGAAATATCCATCACCGATTTGGTACAGAATTCTGGCAGAATGTGAGTGGAAATTGTTTGCATTATAACAAATGCTTAAAATTAATCTTTTTCTAACTATAGCATCTATCAGGTCCATTATGAATTGAAAGACAAAGATTTCCGCTATGAGTTTGGTTGGCAAAGAAACAAATGGAGTACACCGTCTAAATTAAACATTTCGGAAATCTTTTATGACGACATCGCAGCTAAATATGAGATCGGACGAAGCATACATATGTGGGACCTTAAGTCATATTTGAAAATATTCCGACTCAATTGGATAGAGCAACGTACACGTTTCAATTTTTATTAAAGTATACATTGCTAAATACATATGTTTTCAAACCAGAATTTGTGCATTATTGACAATGTTGTAAGGTATCACCTTTTTATTATACGCATTTAACGTGAACATCAGACTAAAATTGCTATTGCAGCCATGAAACAGTATAAATTGAGTCTGAATAAATGTTGCAGTTCTATTAACAAGATGCAGTCGCAAAAGAAGTTTAAAACGCATTGCTAATTATACATTTTTACCGTTAAAAATATCATTTATAGATGGACTCAAATATCGATTACAATTTAATCAATAATCAAATTTATGTTTATGCATTTTATTAAAATTAACTATTATATACATTTGCATTAAAACAATATACATTGACTAATATTGAAACTTAATATTAGGAAAATTCGCGTAAACATCTATTAAAACATTCAAAATAAAAAAATTATGTTTATAATACAAGAAGCAGCCAAACTCCGATCTAAAAATGCATTAGGAAGTCTGTCATTTGTATGCTCTCTCAATATAACAAATATTAAAAATACACTCCCAATAGCGTACAACAATAAGAAAGGGCAAACACGTTTTGATGAAGCCCACAACACTAACATATCTGCCACAGAAGAATATCCATGCGGCCAACTTTACCATGGAACTTTACAACTGGAATCTTTGTAGCGCATACAATTTAATGCAGTCGCTACATGCGAATGGCAATTGTCACAGAAGAGATTGTGCATTCGTGTGCCATAAAACACGGAAGCTTTAGATACTGCTTCGTCCCACATTAAAGATCATCCCTCAACATTATTGGGACTTAAACGTAAATAACGGGTAGGTCTCGCAAATCCCATGTTGTCTTCCGATACAAAATATGGTCCAACGAAATCTCTTATAATGCCATTTGACATGCAAATACCAAAAACTGCTGTTTGATACCTCCCTGCTAGGGATATTTAGAACAAATCTTCTTCGCCATAGTTAGCCAAAATAACACGGCTGAGGTTCCGTAATAAAAGGCTAACCATACTCTGAACTTATCTTATTCCGTATAATTCACAGTGCATCCAATATATTGAGATTCCATTCATAATGTTTTCAATCAGATCCTTGTCTGCAATGAGATATTTTTACATGCATATATACCCACTTTACCATGAATAAATATTGCACTGACCTGTATCCGCAAATTCCTGGCACACCATTTTAAACGGCCTTTTGTTCTCTTACACCATTTGCTGTTTTATGTTTGTTTATCAGAAAGTAAAAAACATAAATATTAATTGACAATTAACGAAAAGAACAACATGTATTAAACGTCATATTGTTTTTGACACTAGTATTACGTGTCAATCTAATCAGCTGGGACTTGCTTTTACCTGTATTATTGTACCATGATATTGGGTATGGGCTTCTAAAATACCCAGTTGTTCGGGTAACTAGGAAATAACTAGCAATATTGCTGGCTACGGGTAAACACAACTAGTTACCACCCAATATAATCGCAATGCTATAGACTGGTGAATTTAACATGGGGATGTCCATGGTAGAATAAAGTAAAGGTAGGCCACAGCTCACAGCTGATTACAATTTTTTTCTTTTTATGGCCTAATCTGTCAAAAGCAGGGTTGACATATGGTCTGTTCCAGTACTGCAAGAATCTACTAATTTTTACTATTTTTTCCGATAACATAAAGGAAAAAATGTTATCGTAGTAAAAAATAGTAGCTTCTTGCAGGTTCTGGAACAGAGCAATTTTGTACTGTTTTTGTCATTATGCAATCATAAAGGTAGATGTATCGCTGAATTGTTCCAACAAAAAACTTCTGCTGTAACACTATATCTTAAAATTGAAAACAAGGACAAAAAATGTGTATTCGCGTGGCAAACTAAATTGTAGATTTTTTTAGCAAAACTTACGAATGAAATTTTTATCAAATATTGATATTAATTTAAATTTGTTCCAAAAGTACGGGAATGTAAAAATTAAAATTTTTGTAAAAATTCTGCTGACATTTATCTGCAAATCGGATGCCAGCAATCACGATGTCAGATTAGCCAAACTTGTCAAGTAGAAAATAAGTGAATGACATTTTTTCACTGTCATAAGTTTGGGAAGAACTTTTGCTATTTTTGGAACACTTTACCAACAAGAATATTCTGGAGCCTAGATAAAGAAATGTTTTTACACTATATGGCACTTTTAACATTTAAAAAGTGAAGCTCTAAGTTCCATATGTTTTTTTTTTAATACGGGATAGCTATGCAGGTAAATCTACCATTATTATTGTACCATGCCATTTGACGTTTTAAGCCATGGCTGCAGGGTGGCATTTCTCAGTGATTTTCATACCTGGCCTACCTCTCCTTCATTGTACCATGGGGATGTCATAGGAAGGGGTCTATAGTCCCCCACCTGCATTACCAGTAACCACCCAATTCGATAGTCGTGTGAGAGGTAATCGTCTCTTCATTGCATTACCAGTAACCAGTCAAATCGATAGTCTTGGGAAACCCAATTGTCCCTTCACTGCATTACCAGTAAAGGGCTGTTTACACCATCTATCAATGTCGTATGAGATGTCAAATTTTCTACCTGCGAATGTTGTACACATAAGCTTCGTTCCCGTACTTTTTAATGGTAAAACTCGTAAAAGAGAGAACGGCAAACAATTTGTTCTCACACACACGTTTTTTGAAATAGTTCGGGAACGGAAAAATCGAAAATACGTCAAAAAAACTGGAACAAATGTCAAAGTCGGCGTATCAGCCAATCAGACGCCGGCAACCATGTTACTATTTTTTTACTCGCCCAAATTTGTCGTGTAAAAAGTTTTTAAAGAGAGCGTCATTCAGCGCCATTTTTATTTGAAGAGAAGTGAACATTTTACAACTTTTTTGTGTACGGGAACGCTTTTTCGAGTAAAATGTGTAAAAGTCGTAAAAATTGTAAAAACTTTTTAGTTCTGGAACACAGCTATAGTGTGACCGCTATGAAAATTTTCATCTATCAAAATGATTTGGCAACTCATATGTAAATTTTTCATTTGGGGGGCGCTCTATTTGATACGGCATTCTCGTATGTAAACACCAATTAATCAGCTGTTTTCTGGCATTCTCAAAAAAATTGAAAAACAAAATCTTTTAAAAAAGAAAATGGAGAGTTATGTATATTTAAATATTTTGAAAAGTATATAAATGGTGTTTGTATGTTATTTTCAGATCGATTGGTCGAAAGAAGCAGTCTTGGAAATTATTAGCTCTGTTCCAGAACTAAAAAGTTTTTACAATTTTTACCACTTTTACACATTTTGCGTTCCCGTACACAAAATTTATATGAAAATCGTTTACGACTTTTACAACTTTTACGACTTTTACCACTTTATAAAGTACGGGAACAGGCCAATTGCTTTGTGCCAAAAACATAAATGCCTCTATAACCCCAAAAGCCTATTATACCACAACAAACATGCTAGATATTCATTTTCCTTCAACCAAAATTAAAATTTGCGCAAATTTGCAACTCAACAATAAATGTAAATAATGACAAAAACAGCTGTTTTTATATTTATAGGTTATGTCATACGAAAATAACACTTGTAGGTATGAACGCACAAATTGAATGTTGTACGTATGACGTCAATTTTGACAAACATAGAGAATGTCGAATGGGTGAAAGAAATTACAGCTCATATGACATTCATAGATGGTGTAAACAGCCCTTAACCAGTCAATTCGGTACTTAGAAATGATAGCCAAAAATACAAGTAACTTTAAGTTGTTTATTTTATTAAATGGAGTGCAAATATTTTACAAAGGACAATATAGTCTTGTATACATATAGATCTTGATCCTTGATGCTGGAACTAGTGTATGACTACTTGATACAGCGACTTATGTTTATTTGGTCCTCGGAATGTTTTTCTCGCGGGTCCTTCAGATCATTCAAAAGTTTCTGGAATAAAATATATAGAAGTTTAATGAAATGGCGCGATAATGAATTGCGTCAAGATATGTATCAATACTACCACATACATACTTATATATTATAAATATTCTTCTTAAATTAATCATCTTTTCTATGATTTAGCTCGTAACACGTTCTTTTTTATACCCTCAGCATTTATGCTAACGAGCATGGCAGAACTACCAGGTAGTGGTATCACACCAGCTGATCGAATATGAAAAGTCAAATCCCTTTATAAAAAAATTATTTTTGTTGTAATTTCCCCAACAACATAAAGAAAGTTTTGACATAACATATTCAAAATTTTACGATGCCACTACCTGGGTAATTGTGCCATGCTAACGAGGGTATATACACTTTCATACGGGCAAAATGTGCCTCATCGAAATAATGGTTTTAGACCCCAAGTATGTTTGGACGAAATGTGTTTCAGACAATTTTGAGTCGATTGAACAATGTCCGTCCGTCTGTCTGGCTGGCTGGAGCGCACGATAACTCTCGAACGGATGAACCGATTCGGTTCATATTTTGGCTTTCGTAATATTTTTCCCAAACTTAGTTTAAGTTCGAAGATGGGCTATATCGGTCCACTCCTTCCGGTACCTCCCCCACAAAAGTTAGAAAATGTTCGGAAAATTTGTGCGCACGATAACTTTTAAAGGGAGTAACCGATTTGGTCCATACTTTGCACATCGTGAAACTTGTACCAGACTTAGATAAGGTTTCAATATGGACTCAATCGGTTCACTCTTTCGGGTACCTCGAACGGATCTGCCGATTCGATTCAAAATGTGGCCTTATTAATATTTTGTCCAAACATAGTTTAAGTTCGAAGATAAGCCACATCGGTCCACTCCTTCAAGTACCTCCCCCACAAAAGTTAGAAAATGTTCGGAAAATTTGTGCGCACGATAACTTTTAAAGGGAGTAACCGATTTGGTCCATACTTTGCACATCGTGAAACTTGTACCAGACTTAGATAAGGTTTCAATATGGACTCAATCGGTTCACTCCTTCGGGTACCTCCCACATTGTTCGCACGGTAACTTTTGAAGGGAGTGGCCGAATTGGTCCATACTTTACACATCCTAATATATCTACCAGATATAGATCAAGTTCAAATATGGACTATATTTGTCCACTCCATCCGGTACCTCCCACACAAAATTTCGGATAGGTTCACTTTAAGACCTGATATGGACTAACTTAGATTTTTGTTGAAGCAACTTGCATTCGCTGCCTCAATTACGATGGTAAAAGTTTTTCCGGGGCAAGTCCATACTTCTTGATCAAACAGCCCGAACGGTGTAAAAACCCCTATGGCGCCATATGCAGTGGCTGGAGATCCATTATTTTTAGTATCTCCTCCGCAAAACTTTTGATCTTTAATCCTAATCAACATTTTTGTCGGCCCACAATTTTTAAAACCCCCTAAATACATACGTTTTTTGAGAAAAATTTGTTTCAATATACACAAGCTGAGGGTAATATCTCTGTCGGCAAAGCCGACTGATACTTTTTTACTTGTTGTATCTTAATTTTTTTCACAACAAACGCATCAATAACCAGTGTTCGAAAATAAACACTATGGAATCGTACCGTACCGTTCTGTACCGTAGCAAGGTGGATAGGTACGCTACGATAATGTACCGTACCGGTACACAAACACTAAAAAATATTTTAGTGATACTGTACCGGAGCACAACGAAAATCTTACTGTACCGACTGCGGTACACAACGATTTTTAGTGTACCGACTGCGGTACGCTACGATTTTTTAGTGAACCGACTGCGGTACAGTACGATTATCGTAGTGTACCACTGGTCGGTTCACTAAAACATAACGTACCGGTAATGTACCGCACGTGTGTTTTTTGTAAATTGTGATGAAAAATTATATGTTTGATGTTTTTGAAAATAAGGGCAAGAATAGTAACTAAAATTCAAGATTATATAAATTAAATGCACGAATGTGGTAAATTCGGTCGGTATACGAATGTTGAGAAAATTAGTATAAAATATGAAATTAGCTAAAATTTCCAACCAATACATATTTTAATAAATTTACCCTCTATTATAGTATTAGGTTTAAAACCCATATTATTAATGTATGTATTTCTATTTACTCGCTTTGAGAAAATTTTATTATGGGCTCATTAGGGTCCTTGTAGTCAATGTACATATTAAAACACTGCTTTTTAAATATTATTTGTTCCCTAGTTAAAAATTAGACAGTTTTTACAAGTAAAAAGGGGTGATAATGCATGTATCATAAAACCATTTCTATGAATGGAAAAGAATAACGTTAATATGTTGGTGTCATAAGGATGTTTATTTGCGGCAAAAGTCAATTCATAGAAAGGTTATGTTTGTTGTCCAATCCACATGAACAAACAAAACAGCCACAGTCGGATCACTAAAGATTGAGTCTCCAGGTAGTATATTTTAAAATTTTAATATGTTTATTCTGTTGAAGTTTTAATGTTGATATGTTTGAATTAATTAAAATGAAATTGCATAAAACATAAAATCCGTTTGTAATAGGTAACAAAAAAAATGGTAAGAATCAAGGCACAATTACACAGGTAGTGGCATCGTAAAAATTTGAATATGTTATGTCAAAACTTTCTTTATGTTGTTGGGGAACTTACAACAAAAATAATTTTTTTATAAAGTGATTTTACTTTTCATATTTGATCAGCTGGTGTGATACCACTACCTGGTAGTTCTGCCATGGTAAGAATATGAGAATAATGCCTCCAAAAACTCAAACTTTCTGCTGGTAGAATACGTTTACGTTTGTCCATAATTTATCCCACCGAAATGGCTTAGATTTGGTATCTAGTGTCCGTTGGGGTTATACATGCATTCCTATAAGAATTTTCGGTACAGGTCCACGTTTTTATATAGCCCCCATAGAACGGTTCCGCCGATTATTGATTGATTATTTTGAAGGTTGTAGCCACGTTATCCAACCGAATTAGTTGAAACTTGGCATTTAGTCTACGTTGGGAGTATAAAATATTCCGACGGAGAATTGTCTGCACAGGTTCATGTTTTGATATGACCCCCATAGAAATGTTCCGCTCGAATTTTGCTAATATTAGATAGAAAATAATAATAAAATAATAATTGTTCCACAAACATCCCAGACGGGACAGGGGAGACTTCTCTCATATCAATGAGTGCACCCCGATTCATATTAGCTCAATGATATGGGACCTACTGTTTATCGCCGAGTCCGAACGGCGTGCCTTCGACACCACTTTATAGAGAAGTTTTTCAAGGCTGAAATACTCAGGAAATGTCGCCAACATTACTGAGGGGTATTTTGCCACCGTTGAAAATTGTGATGTTGCTTGGTCGGGGAATCGAACCCACGACCTTCTACGTGCAAGGCGGGTGTGCATACCATTGCACCACGGTGGCACCCAAATAATAATAAAAACAATTATAAAATATTTTGTTGCACTTTGTTGCAGCTAAAACTTTACAAATTTGGTAAGAACTATATGTACTAAAAATAAAATAAAAAATCTACGCGCCATCCCGCGACACTCCCTACTAAGAAGCTTTAACAAAGTACAGAATTTGAAAGCGGATGTCACGTGATTTACATATGTGTAAAATCCGAGTTACAATAAATAACATATTATATAAAATATTTTTTGCTCACCTGTCTTCACGAAAAGCTTTAAAATTACTTTGTAGGAAGACTGCATACGACGATCGCAAATTTACTACTAAAATCTATATATATAAAAATGGTGTAAAAAATGTATAGTAATTCATAAAATGAGAACGGCTAGGCCGATTTCTGTAAAATTTTTTGTCAGTTATTCGTATTTTCGAGGAGAAGGTCTTTACGGAAGAAAATTTTGGAAAATCTCTCTGGAAAAGTCGGAAAATTGGAAAAATCGAAAATTGAGTTTTTGTATAAAATTTTATTCCTTAATAGCGAGACGAAGTTCGCCGGGTCCGCTAGTATATTATAAAAACCAGTCCATAAATTGTGAACAAAAAATTAAACGTTATTTTGCTTTGGCTGATGTAAAACAAATTATTTTAACTGTCGTTAGATTCTGTGGACACCTTAGATCAATACTGCACCAATAATTTTTACATAGGCGTATGTGATTTTTTTAAGTTTTGGCGCGCTATATCTGTATTTTTTCCACTGTTCGTTTGGCCAAAAAAACATCAATGTGACACCAACACGTGCCTTATTACTTTATACAAATATTTTGGATATACATATGTATATAACACAATTATGGGGTCAATTTATATAGTCTTCCATAATAAAACAAAAAACCATTAAATATTTTACATTTTCTCATAATTCATAAAAACACATGTATGTTACATTACAGATACGTATATTATTTTCATTGTTCCAACAATACGAACTACGAAGTTTTACTGCTTCGTCCTTTTCAGTAGTACCACAAAGTAACAGGCAAAATTCTCGTTGATCGTCCACATTACCTTGCTATGAATAGATTTTCTGTTATTGGTGCCGCCAATAATAATGATTTTGCACGAGGGGATTTTTAAACATCCTTATGACAATTAGTAACCTCATACTGGTGTTATGATAAATACATTCCATATTGAAAAAATCATAATAAAATTTGTAATTTGGCTACAAATACTTTTAAATGTGTAAATAAACATAGCTTGGAAAAAACCTTAGTGATGAACAGTACTGTTCGCTACAAACAAAATAGATGGGTATTTTTTGTTGGTACTGGTAATATTAATGTGGATTGTATAGCAAATATTAAATTTTTCTGAATAATCTTTTTCCACAAAATGCTAATAACATCAAAAAAAGTAAAATTATTCTTTACTCATTCATGTAAATGATTTTATAATTCACGATTTTCTTAAACAACATTATATTTTCTAGTAATTTTCTCAATATTTATAAACGATTAAAATGTAATTAATTTATACAATATTGAATTTTATTTATTATACTTGCCTTCTTTCCCAAGAAAGCATATAACAATTCATATTTCCTCATAATTAAAAAACACATGTGTGGTACATTACCGGTACGTTATTTTTTAGTGAACCGACCAGTGGTACACTACGATATTTTGGTGTACCGACTGCGGTACGCTACGATTTTTTAGTGTACCGACTGCGGTTCACTACAATTTTCGTTGTGCTCCGGTACGGTACGCTAAAATATTTTTTAGTGGTTGCGTACCGGTACGGTACACTAAAATATTTTTTAGTGATACCGTACCTGGTACGGTACGTTATTTTAGTGTACTGTTTCTTTTCGAACACTGTCAATAACTTTTTTAATTATGACTAAACAAAATGACAGAATAGTTTTTCTATTTTGTTAAAAAAGAAATAATGTTGACAAGAGAGAAACATTGTCGATTACACTATCCATCGGTAGTCTATAAAATAGTCAATATATTACACGCCGCATTACCTGTAACTAGTGAATTGACATGATAGGCTGGGAAGCCCATTTCCGTAAATGTAAACTTACTATACAGCAATTTTATGATTTTACTTTACTATGGAATTCGAACATGCAAATTTTTCAATGAAATCACTCTAGTGTGGACTAACACTATGTTTACATTTACGAAATCCACTCGATTTCATCTGTCAATTCCTTTGTGTATACGTCAAATGAAAACTCATCTGAAATCGATTGGATTTCATTTGACGTTTGAGCAATGGAATTGGCATTGGATTTCGTAAATGTAAACATAGTGTTAGTCCACACTAGAGTGATTTCATTGAAAAATTTGCATGTTCGAATTCCATAGTAAAGTAAAATCATAAAATTGCTGTAGTTTGGAATTCGATTTAAGAACACCTAATTTCATGAAATTTTTTAATGAAATTCACGCTAGTGTGGACCGGGACTTAGAGAATCGCACTACTGGCATCACTGTATGAAAGTACAAAACTATGCCAAGTGCATGGCACAATTACCCAGGTAGTGGCATCGTAAAATTTTGAATATGTTATGTCAAAACTTTCTTTATGTTGTTGGGGAAATTACAACAAAAATATTTTTTTATAAAGGGATTTGACTTTTCATATTCGATCAGCTGGTGTGATACCACTACCTGGTAGTTCTGCCATGGCCAAGTGTAAATCAAGCATTATATGCCAAAATTCAAACGCCGGTAAAATTGGAAGCGCCGCCCTTGCAAGTGATGAGCCGCCGCCGCCGTAAAAATTGATTCACTTCGTTGTCTGATTTGAACAGAACATTTATTTGGTATTTCGGGTTGCTGTGTTGTTGTTACGGGTGACATACTAGTTTGTCGGAAAAGTTTTTCATAATTTATGAAATAAAATCGTACTAATATTAAGTGATATTCCGTAAATAAATTCATAATGGCCGCACAAACAGTTTTATTTGATTTCACTGTGGATCCCGTACGCACTTCCGATGCCAAGGAGAGACAAGAAATTGCCAAAGTATTACGGCATGAATTGGAGTGTCTGTTCCCGCAGTTGGAGCAACAATACCAAATGCCAATGGATGATGGATATTTTGCAGTTTTAACCGAGAACAAGGAGACCATAATTACCGTGCGCATCTTTGGTCAGGGTTTGATTACCATCAATTTGGAATATTATTTGGAAAATGGCAAAGAACAGCTTTTGTCATTCGATGTAAGATTGTTGTTGTTTCATTGGTTTATGTATTTCAATGGCTATTTTATGATATTTTTAATTATTTTTTTTTTATTTCTTATTTATTGTTGAATATTTTGGCATGCTAAATTATAATTATTTTTGATTTATTAGTTTTTCATTGAAAAAGTGATGTTTAATCACTACTTTTTGTTCAAAAGTTGTTACTGTCTGGAATTTTTTTTGCATATGTCCCGCTGCGCTGGCCTTCAGTCTCTATCTGGCTGTGAGGGGTTCGTTGGTTTTCTGTTTCCTTATTTCTCTGATTTCATCTTCGTCACCCCTCTCTTGTAAACGATTTCTGGCCACCACAGCTGGTTATTCGTGGAGGACGATTGTTGAAAGGGTGTCGTTTCAAGTTCACAAACAGCAATGTTGAGGTTGTGCCCATCATCACACTTAATCGTCCCCAACCACCACCCTTATAGCACACGACTATAGTAGCCTTCAACTTTGGACACAATTATATCATTTGTGTGTTTTCATTTTTTATGTACTTACAATACACGTTTACCGGCGGTCATTGATTTTTTGCAATGCTTCTGGGAGCTTTGGAAATAGAATAAATTTTGAATGACCTTGATTAACATAAATGTTTGTTGTATGTTAGTTTTTTAGTTGCATAAAGTTGGCCAAGGTCAGATTAGCAGGAAATAGTTATAATCTTAAAACCATGTGCAAGATGCACAAGTAAAATATGCAACAGTAGGGGTAATTATTTCATATTCTCTCATACACTGTGTAACAAAAGTATACTAAGTTTGGATTGTTTTAGGAAAATTAAGGGGTGATTAAGACTCGAATCAGTTTAAATCCGACTTCTTTCATCTCCTGAGTTATCCACAAGACTTACATAGATCTATTGTGAATTTGCCAGGTCTAAACCAGCATTGATACGACTTAATAATTTCATTGATTAGGCAGAATTCAGGATGCGATCCTTTGCACGAGGGGAAGTCGACTTATGACCTTGTAATTTGAACATGTGGTCTAATATGTTGCTTATTAGCTGATGTAAACGCCTTAGCAGCTCGCAGCCTCTGATCTAGAAGTAAACTGCTGTTAACCCATCGACCATAACCCTCAAAGGGTTACGTCTTTGGATATTTCAGGTGACGATATAAACTACCAGATCATCAGGAGGATTTGTCTGTACGAAAGACATAGGATTGTTGTTTACCACTACAGCTTTTCTGTTGCTTCAGTTCTGTTCGGTATGTTAAGTCTGTTGGTCGGTGTTTCCTCCTCCTCTAATCGATCATCACAATAAACACTATTATCACAACAAGATCTGTTTAGTTTCTTTTGTCCTTGATCTGGTGGCAGTCATACGACGGTGTGCGTTCTATGTACCGAATTAACCCTAAACCCAGGAGTTTTCAGCCAACGAAAGATCTAAATTTAATGTAACCAAGTGTCCATATAACACCTTTTCAACTGGATATGTTGCCTATAGAATTTGTCGAAGATTTGGAATGGACCCTCCAAATTTAGGCTTTACAAAAAATTAAAAAATGTCTTTATTAGCGCAAAATTCTAAATCGATTCAAAATGACGGAAATTTTTGAAACATTCTATATCACCTTGCGCCTGAACCAAATTTAAATGGAAGATGCTTACACCTGGGAAGTTTTTGCGGATTCTAAAACAAGAATAAATCGCTGGAGGGATTTTTAAATAAATCACAGTCAAAGTTAAAATTTTTAGGTTTATTTTAGGTTTTCGTGACTTAGCTTGGAAACCGCAAGTCCCATCGAAATGGGGCTAAAGAAAATGTAGCTGTGCAAATTCTCTAGAAGATTGACCTTTATGATTTGTACAAGTTTCCGGTCACATTTTTAGGTTTTCACGATTTTCCTTGAAAACGGCAAGTCGTATCGAAATGGGGCAAGAGAAAATATTTAGCTTTTGTAATTTATTCCCAGGTTGTACCATTTTTGACATATATAAATTTAAGTAGGGAAATTGCAGTCATGACATTGTTTTAACAGTAGGCGATACACTCAGTGCATTGTCCGCAAAAACTTCCCAGGTGCAAGCATCTTCCATTTAAAGTTGGTTCAGGCGCACCGTCGTTATTAACCTAAAAACACGTGATGTGTATTTGCCTACATGTGGCTTTGTTCTTCATTTTGCAAAATATAAAATACACTAAGGTCATTAGACTTTTTCAAAACAAAACCCTTAGGTATATACAATAAAAATACTATTTTAAATATGCAATAATAGTATTAATATACATCATCTTAAATGTGTATAATCTTCTGTTGCATAACATTAATTGAGCAAAAATTGTCAATATAAAAAAATTGTGATAACATTTTTTATTGTTTTAGTTGATGTGTCTCTGAATGGAGCAATAATGTTTTGTTTATATTTCTTATCGTTTTGTATAAACAAATTTTACCGGCAACACGGTGATCAGTCGGTCGATCCATCAACTACCTATCGGTTGCGTATGCCATTGTGGTGTTGTATTTACCTACAATGAATATACGAAAAGTACAAAACACGCTGTCTTCAACATTATAGAAGGCAAATAATATGTACTAACAAAGTTTTATTGGCGGGAAAATTCATAACACAAATACATAGCATTAGGAAATGGAAAAGTAAACAATGAAATTGCAAGTTTGCATTTCTAGACAAATATTTTCAATTCTTTCTAATCATAAAAGAGTTCTTACAAACTTTTTTATATTAAATTAATAAAAAAGCATCGTTTCATAGTGTTTGTGATTTCTTGGGAGAGTACTTTTTCAATCTCTTATTAATTATCTAAAATAGTACATACATATGTATTTCATACAAAAATATTACTTTTTTGCAATGCTGCTGGCACATATGATTAACCTCATTTATTTCCCTCTTTCAGTCTCTTTAGCGACAAAATAAACTATATTTGCTAAAAATAATTCGATACACAAGCAACGATAGACAGCATAGACATGTGCTGTGTTTTCTAGACAAATGAAAGGGAAAGCCATTTGTTAAAAAATAAACATCTCTATACATACAACGTGTATTATAGGAAGTTGAAACCTGCAAAATGTTTTTGTTTAAAATATGTTTTACATTGTTTTTTTAGATGTTAATGGGTTGTTCTATTTACATATTTCTCTATGAATATATCAGAAGAGCAGTTTGGAAGTTCTTTTTTCCAGTGCAGGATTCGAAATTATAGAAAATAATAGTCATAGTCAAATCGTCTATACATAAAGTTCTATTTTGTTAAGTTAACGTGTTCACGAATTTCAAAATGTCCTAATCTTCACTTTCTATGTTTATAAAAGTTTTAACCACAAAAAGAATGCAGAGAATACGTGTATTACTACATTCTCTGGATGATTGTGGTTTAGGTTAATTCGGTGTCGTATAATCCATCGCCATGGGATTGCTCAAGTTATTATAAGCGACAATTTGTCAAACACCCGAGAGTGATAGGGCTAAGAGAAGAGTATTCAGACGACCAAAATATATTCCTACCAGGGATGTACTACTGATGAGTACATTATTATTAATGATGTTTCGATTGCCAACGAAATAGTATGCATATTTTGAACCCGGACCCATGACAATATTAAAATTGCTGGATGAGTCGGCTACTAATCTAATCTAGCCTGGTGATGATAACCACCAGGATCGGTTTAATTGCTTCTTTCCTGTATTCCACTCCCTTAATATAGCATAGAGATCGATAAGAATGCGATTGATTTTACGATGATGAATCGATGGGAAAGATAAAACTCATATTTAATCGCTTTTACCGCCTTCCTCCGACAAGATACATCTAAATATCTATCACTACATATGCGACCAAACTGTAAATCACATGGAGTGCAAAGATAATGCCACGGAATTGCGAAGGTAGAATAATTGTTAGAGGTGCTGCTAGCTTGTCACAGAACAACCTGAGAAGTACCAAAAAGGTCGGCAGCACATAACACGGTAAAATTTTAAAATCCTTTAAAAAATTTCCTTCATAAATTTGTCAAAAAATTAAAAAATTGTAGATTATTGCAGATTTTGGTACAAGGTCGTTTTTTTTTTTTTTTTTTTTTTTTTTTTTGAAATTTCTTGCACCGATCAACACTGGATCCAACGAGAAAACCCCCTTTTTGCCGCCAAGTGTTAATGCAATATTAAGTGCTATTTTGTGGAATAAATGCCACAGTTATGCCTCTATCTTACGGTATATAACATGGCGCTCTTGCATTATCCGTTCACGCATGGCTTAATTTTTTGCCACAACGGCCGTTTTTAGATCACCATCACGACCTTCGTTTTTTGGCGAGTGTCAGCTACTGTTGGATTCATTAAGACAGTTTTTCATAGTATCATAGGATGGTCCTATATCGACATACAAAGATTTATAGTGATCGACGTCGAAAGTTGTGAAACATGATCGGACGAAAATGTTCACAAGTAAATTCCATTTTTTTGTAAGTGATTTTTTCATGTCACTGTAAACAATACAACGCATGATCTTATGTCAAGGTGCCATGATCAGGGTTTCGGAGTCGAGGTATTTTTGGCTCGACTCCGACTCCAGACGAGTTTTTTTCACGACTCCGGCTCCGACTCCAATTCGACTCCGAGAGTGAATTCCTATACCACTAAATTTTTATTTATTTCTACTTTTTTCAATTATATTTTTTCTAGTGTGATATAAAATTAAATTTTGCCTATCTTAAATTTAGTTTTTTCAAAATAGTCTGGCTTAATCCCATTGTTGTTGTTTTAATATTTTAAAACAACTATTTTATTAGTGGAAAAGATTTGGCATTGCTCGCCAAGGGGTAAGGCAGGGAATACTAAAGTTTCGATCCACACCACTGGATCTCATCAGTTCTCTTGTTTCTTGTTTGTGGATATTCTCCACCGAAGTTATTTTTCAATAACTTCTTCAACAAGAAACTTTTTATACCCAAACATCAATCGTCAGCTCGAAGTATAAAGGTAAGCAAAGAAAAAAGTTCAATGAGAAGTTTTTCCTTGGCAACCTCATACAACTCCGATGAAAGTGTCTGCGAAAACAATTCAAACCTCTTCCACTTATATGTGTCGTCGAATTTCGACAAATGCACACACCAAAATTTGGTTGGTCTGCTTTACAGCAAAAACAACACACGTCGTGCCAGTGTCTTCAATTTGAAGCATTGTGGCGTTTTGTTTAATTGGGATAGCGTTTGCAATTTTGTTTTTTCAAAATAGTCTGGCTTAATCCCATTGTTGTTGTTTTAATATTTTAAAACAACTATTTTATTAGTGGAAAATTTATATACATTATAATATTAGTTTTAAGTTTTCGGAGTAGTAACTTTATTGTTGTATTTGCAACCGTTTTGGCCCTGTGGGCTAGGTACTGTGTTTTTAATAAAAATAAATTGAAATTGAATAAAATATACACAAAATGTTAACTTTTTCCTATATTTTGGGCAATATAGGCTAATGTGTTAGTTTTTCCTTACATATTCATTAGAAAGGACATTCGAGCATATCAATATTGTTTCTGCCGTATCTTACATTGAAAAACAGCAAAGTTAAAAAGTTTTTGTCGATTTTCCTTTTTTGCACGAGAATAGTCTGGACGGAATTCTTCCGCGTGAGAAAATCTTTAAGCTTTCAAAATATGTGAAAATGAAGGGGCAATACAAATCATAAGGACTACATGCAATAAAAATTATAAGCAATTCATGACCAAGTTCCAAACTGGTGTTTGGTGGGTTTAGTGTGCTTAGCCACAAAAGGAGACCCCCAGTTGTAAAGCTCAATAAAAACCATTTTTCATGATTTTTTCGAGAAAACTACGTAGCTTTTTGGCAGATTTTTTTCTTCATCTGACAGAGAAAAATTTTACAAAGTTTTGAGGCCGTCTACGAAATCCTATTTTTATTAAAGCATTGTGCGGTGTCAACTCTAGCTCGAAAACTAATAAATCAATTGTCATATATTTATGTGGCCGATTTCGAGAAAAGCACAGTTTATATGCGGCATACAAAATAAAATAAATTATTCCCATCTAACGCTCATACTAAGGCAATATTGTTCCGATCAACTTAAGAATTTGACCACCTATTCTATGATATTTATATTTTCTACTTTTTTCTGAAATTTATAAGTAGGGATCACCCCTTAAACTACAATCCAGAGCTCAAAATTTGGACTTTGGTGTGGAGTGGATAATTTTATTGAAATATTTGAGATATATTGTGTATACTACCCAGCACGTAGGCAGATTAATGTTTTCAGGAACTGAAAAATTAGCAGACGATGAGATTTCGTGCATGAAAATATTCTACAAAAATGTTGCTAAAAAATTTTATGTAGGGGCGGTCCATTAGGACAAGAAATCTATATTGTCATGTTTTAATTGTCCTTTATCACATTTACCCGATCCTTTCTCATGAAAACTCTATGATTATATATTTCATTGAATTTCGTATATGATATTGATTGTGTAGAAAACTCGGATACACATGAACTATCTCTGTCAGATCAGATGCTGTTATTTGAATGTCTACATCTAAATGAATCCTAGAAGAAGATTCGCCGTTTGTCAGACTTCTGAGATATGTCGGGATGAATCTGTCGTTGACCATCGACGAATATGATGCCCTAATTCAGTAGCGTAACCATCCGAATTTCATATATAGTTAATAGATTATGCGAAATTTACCGAAATTCCGAACAGGAATTTTTCCACCCCTAGATCTTGACTTCCATTTTGTGTCGCAGGGTTTTCAGTAAGATTTCCCATATTGGATCAACAAAATAGGGACGAATAGACTACACTTCAGAGGATAGTAAATATCCATTAACTTAGTATAATATACCGTTTGCATCTATGTTTATACCCTCAGCCTTTAGGCTAAAGAGGGTATTTACACTTTGATAAGACAAAAAATGTGCCTCATCGAAATAATGGTTTTAGACCCCAAGTATGTTTGTACGATATCCGTTTCAGACAATTTTGAGTAGATCTAGCAATGTCCGTCCGTCTGTCTGTCCGTCTGTCTGGCTGGTTGGTGCGCACGATAACTCTCGAACGGATCAATCGATTCAGTTCAAATTTTGGGTATCGAAATATTTTGTCCAGATTCGATTTAAGTTCGAAGATGGGCCATATAGGTCCACTCCTTAAGGTACCTCCCCCACAAATGTTCAAAAATTGTCGCTCTTGTAGGGAATAACCGATTTGGTCCATACTTTGCACATCGTGTAATTTCTACCAAACTTAGATGAGGTTCCAATATGGTCCACTCCTTCGGGTACCTGCCACACAAAATTTCGGAGAAGTTCAGTTTAGGAACTGGTCTCGAATCGCTTTGATTTTTGTTTACGCAAGTTGTATTCGCTGCCCTCTATACGACGCTGTAAGTTTCATTAGGGGCGAGTCCATACTTCCTGAGAAAATAGCCTGAAAGGTACAAAAAAGCCCTATGACACCGTGTGTAGTGGTTGGAGCGCAAGATAATTCTGGAACGGATATGCCGATTCGGTCCAAAATTTGGCTTTCGTAATATTTTGTCCAAACTTAGTTCAAGTTCAAAGATGGATTATATCGGTCCACACCTTCCGGTACTTCCCCCACAAAAGTTCGATAATGTTCGGAAATTTTGTGCGTACGATAACTCTTGAAGGGAGTAACCGATTTGGTCCATGCTTTGCACATTATGAAATTTCTACCAGACTTAGATGAGGTTCCAATATGGACTCAATCGGTAAACTCCTTTTGGTACCTCCCACACAAAATTTCGGAAAAGTTCAGTTTAGGACCTGCTCTCGAATCGCCTTGGTTTTTGTTGTAACATCTTGTATTCACTGTCCCCTATACGAAGGTACAAGTTTCCGATTCAGTCCAAAATGTGACCTTCGTAATATTTTGTGCAAACTTAGTTTAAGTTTGAAAATAAGCCCTACCGGTCCACTCCTTCAGGTACCTCCCCCACAAAAGTTCAAAAATGTTCGGAAAAATTTTTCGCACTATAACTCTTGATGGGAGTGACCGATTTGGTCCATACTTTAAACATTCTCATAATATCTACCAGATATAGATCAGGTTCGAATATGGACTGACTATATTTGTCCACTCCATCCCGTACCTCCCACACAAAATTTTGGATAAGTCTATGTCGGTCCATTCCTTTAAGTACCTTTTCCACAAATTTTTTGAATCCTAATCAACATTTTTGTCGGTTCATACGACCAAAATTTTGAAACCCCCTAAATACATAAGTTTTTTGTGAAAAAAGTGTTTCATTTTGCACAGGCTGAGGGTATATCTCTGTCGGCAAAGCCGACTGATACTTTTTTACTTGTTTCTTATACATTTCTTTTAAAATAAATAATTATTTTTAAAAAAATGTTCTTGTTCAAAATTTAATGTTATATTTCTATAACGTGAAAAAAAAATTGCCCGGAGTCGGAGTCGAGTTATTTTTTTCGACTCAGACTCCGACTCCAGCAAAATTGCTCGACTCCGACTCGTAGACTCCGAAACCCTGGTCATGATTAGGTTGAAGCATGATACAATAAGAAGGTAGCAGCAACTGCCGTTTTTGGTAACATAAGATGTCAAAATTTGACATAAATTCAATGCAATTGACACATTATGTTACCATCAGCTGGGCTGATAATGCTACCTTCTTATTGTATCATGGGCTGAAGCTAAAAACTGTCAAACTTTTCAAAAAAAAAAGTCAAATGACATCTGGCAACACTACGTGATGGCTAGGTCAGAAATTTTCTAGTTCCCCTCGAATCATAGCCGGCTTAAGGCTTGATCTTTGCTTTTTTAAATGGAAAAGGTGCAAATCAGTAAAATTGGAGTACTTCTCAATCTGTCATATAAATAACCAGAGAACATTATCTATAAAAATGTTATTGGAGTAGTCCTCAATCTCTCGCTTACACATTGATATACAGTCGGACCTCGATTATCCGTGTTGGTCGGGACCGGAGGCATTACGGATAATCGATTTTCCCGGATAATGGAGGCAATGCTTTTATGCAGTTTTTGAACATATTTTGAAGTAAAAATGGCATAGTATCGTATAATAATATGAACATCTGCAATTTTTTTAAGTTTGTTACGGCAATCCCCCAAAATTTTATAAGATACTTAATATCATCAGATTCATCTGAATTGACTTTGTCCCATGGTTTTTGTGATACCATATATACACAAATTGTGTATGTAATACGGGGAGAATTTCCAGTTTTTGTTTGTTTACCTTTTGTTTGCTTAATCAAATTACTTGGAAAGTGCTCTTTTAATGCCGGGTAATGAAGTTTATAACGAAAAATAGAGGAAATGGAACAAAGTCCAACATTTCTTTTCTATCACGGACAATGGAGGTTCCCGGATAATCGATTCACGGATAATCGAGGTTCAACTGTATCTTTGCATAGGAGAAGTTCATTACTTTTTTAAACAGATTAAATTGTAATTACTAATATAGTAATTCATAATGCAAGTCCATAGGCTTATATTGCACAAAATA
Source organism: Musca autumnalis (assembly GCF_047663935.1). Taxonomy (NCBI): domain Eukaryota; kingdom Metazoa; phylum Arthropoda; class Insecta; order Diptera; family Muscidae; genus Musca; species Musca autumnalis. Next base: position 9,604,798 of record NW_027411977.1, on the reverse strand, counting down.
GAATAAATAAATTAAAATAAATATAGTGAACTCCTCTCATAGTAATTTTATTTATTTCTTTGTGGCATTGGCTAGACTTGTCCTCTTGGATTGAGCTATACAAACAGTTGTTTAGTTTCCCTAAACAAAATTGATTTTGCATTCTTTATACATATGTTTCCGAATCAAGTCCTATAGAGTTTCGTAAAGATATTTACATTCTGTAGTGCGATTCTCCAACTAATTTTTGAGTTACCGCAAAAATCGATAGAATTGAAATGCTTATTATTTCAGTATTTAACGATATTTTTCTGTAAGTTAGCGACAAATAAATAGTAGACGAAAAATGCTACCGATAGCAAGATTGCTGTCAGCTTTTATTTGAACTTTTCATTCAATATTTTGAGTTTTTATTTTACCACTATTACTCAAAAAATGTGTAAGAGAATCGCGCTACTGATCAAAAAATCCAGTCAACTTTTTTTCGAATAAGCCTAATTGGCATATTGCTAATAATAATTCCTTTCGACTAATTTTCCATCTGTTTTCTTGTTTTATTTGTAGCATTTTAATCACAAATAGTTCTTTGCATAATACTTCTACATATTATAAAGATTAGACAATTAAATATTAATACATTTTCACTTGTTTCTATGTGTGTTTATTTTTATAATAAATTAATAAAATATATTAACACACGCTGATGCTGTTGCATACCTTTCTTTCTTTCTTTGGCTGATGGCAAAACGTGTCTTAATGTTTGTGCAATCTTTTGTTTGTTATAATGATTTATTTTAATTTTGCTTTCATTTTTATTAAGCATTTGCTTATGTTATTGTTTTTCTTTTCTTGTTTTGCCTTTTTATAGTATTGTTTTCATTTTCTTTGTTCTAATATAGAGATTCCTAACTAAAAATTAAAAACAAACAACTACAACATATATTCATTTGTACATAAACTATAAATGTATGTGTCTCAAATGTATTACAGACCATGCGAGCTTTGGAATTAATATTACAACAAAAATTAAATTCAGAAAATTCCAAATATTTGCCGCCTATAAAACGTGGTGGATATATTGATATTTACATGACAACTTCAGGTTAGCATAGTAATGATGAATTTCTTGCATATTTAGTTTGATTCTAGAAATGTATTCAAGTTCTCTTTTTTTTTCTTCAGTCAACAAATCAAATGCGCATTTCAATATATATTTTTTTCTTTCCATCATTTCCTTCATCCTTCAAGTCAAAAAGCAAAAGTTCGATGTTTAATTAAAATAGATCACGTTTGAAAAGTAAACGAAGTTACCAAAGCTGAAAAAAGGTTATCAGTTATTTGTATATTGCATTTGTATCTATATTCTTTCCACCCACCCATACTTGCATACATATTCGTATATTCAGTTTATTTGCTGTTTTTATTGCTAGATATTTTCCCTTCACTCTGAAAACCTAAAGCTTTTTATTGTTATTGAGAGATTTTAAATTAGCTCAATGAATCAATCCTCTTTCTCTATTGATTGACCACCATTTGTAAAGGTCCTTTTGGAAAATTAGAAACCTCCAACAATAATAACAAAAAAAAAACAAAAAATTGTATATTAGCAATGCTTAAGTCACCGACTTCTTTCAACATTAATGCTGTATATAACTTCATAACACATTCTAACTTCATTATATAACAAAATTAGTCTTTAATTTGTAATAAGTATTTTAAAAATGCTAGCTGATGGCCTTTGTAGCCAAAGCTACCCTCTCATTAACTTTGTATTTACTACTAGTTAATGTAATAAATAAATAAATAATAATAATAATTTTTAAATTTATGTTCTATGGCATGTACATTATTAAGGAAATTTGTTAAATTGTTTTTTGTATCTCCAATTTACATGCATAAATATCATTTCTTATAGGTTGTATTCTATGCTACAATTTCATTTTATAAAATATTACTTGTAAATTTATATATCTACAATTATATTATAAATTATCATTTTAAACCAAACCAACAAACATTTTCAAAAATTGATATCTATCCTTCTTTTATTCTCGCTGTTGTTCTCACCAAATCAATCAAATCATTATTAAATACACCAATTGACCAACCAAACAACCACCAACACCACCTCGACCACAATTTTGATTTGAAACATTTACAATACAATCATCGTTCGTTCGTCCCAAAAGTCATCAAAACGTCTTGAAAATAACATTGCCAAGAAATTGAAAGTCTTTTCTGGACAAGTATTGCCTCCACTTAAACGTGGCGACTTTGCTAGATATTTCCCATCATCAGGTAATGAAACATTTGTTCTTTTTCACTTTGTTTTGTAATCAATAATTTTTAAAGTGTGTACACATTTAAGCCTTAACTTTAAATTTGTATTTTTCGTAATGTTATGATTATTTTGTCCTTGTCTGTTAGTATAAGCAATAATGTAGAGTAGATATCTTAAATTATAAATTAAATGCATTGCGCTCACTCAACATTTTACGCTTTTCTCATAATTATATGTTAACATATCATTTTACAGGTAACTGCAGTTTGAGACAAGCTAAGTTTGGATGATTATTATTAAAACAAGTAAAAAAGTATCAGTCGGCTTTGCCGACAGAGATATACCCTCAGCTTGTGTGGATTGAAGTAGTTTTTTTTTCGCAAAAACACTTATGTATTTAGAGGGTTCTCAAAATTTTGGGCGTAAGGGCCGACAAAAGTATGGATAGGATTAAAGCTCAAAAATTTGCGGGGATATCGATAAATAGGTTTTTTTAACATAGTAAGGGATCCTCGAACAGACCCTTAACCACACAAAAATGTTGAACATTTGTGTGGGTGGTACCACAAGGATTGGACAGATAGGGAACAAATTTGAAGATAAAATAAGTTTCGGCAATATTTAGAGATCCAAAGTTGGACCAAATCGGTTGCTACGTCTATGAGATATCGCTCGTACCATTTTAGCGAATTTTTTTAACTTTTTCTAATATTCGAATTTCTTCGAAGAAATATTACGATATCCAAAGTGTGGACGAACCCAGTATTCGGTTCGACCTCTACAGCCACTACATTTATTTATACAACTTTCGGGCTGTTTTCTCAAGAAGTATGGACTTACCCCTGAAAAAATTTCACTGTCGTAATTGAGGCAGCAAATGCAAGTTGCTTCATTAAAAGTTAAAGCGATTCGAGAGCAGTTCTTAAAGTGAATTTATCCAAAATTTCTTTAACTTTAAAGGAGTGGAGCGATATGGCTTATCTTCGAACCTAAACTTAGTTTGGACAAAATATTACGAAGGCCAAATTTTGGATCGACTCGACATATTCGTTCGAGAGTTATCTCGCGATCCAACCATTACACACGGTGTCAAAGGGATTTTTCGCAACTTTCAGGTTATTTTCTCAGGAAGTATGGACTTGCCCCTGATGAAACTTGTACCGTCGTATATGGGGCAGTGAATACAAGTTGTTACAACAAAAATCAAAGCGATTCGAGAGCAGGCCCTAAACTGAACTTATAGGAAATTTTGTGTGGGAGGTACCCGAAGAGGTGGACTGATTAAGTCCTAATTGGAACCTCATCTAAGCCTTGTAGAAATTTCACGATGTGCAAGGTGTGAACCACATCGGTTACTCCCTTTAAGAGTTATCGTGCGCACAAATTTTCCGAACTTTTGGGGGGAGGTACCGGAAGGAGTGGACCGATATAACCCATCTTCGAACTTAAACTAAGGACGGACATAGCTAAATCGATTCCAAATTGTCTGAAACGAATTTCGTCCAAACCTAAGTAAAAGGAAATTTAGAATGCTGCAAGCGTAAGAGTGCTACGTAGTGCCGACATTGCCACAGATCACTTTCTTCTAATAGCTGAATTTAAAATCATGCTCCGAAGACAGGCTCGTCAATACACAGCCAAAGAATCGAAACGCCTCACATTTAATACCAATAAATTGCAATCTGAAGAACTTACTTAGCTGGCCCATTACAGAACATTTGTTCCATAGACCGAACTAAGAAAAGATCGCCAATTCTCTCTGTTTCGTGCTTCGCTTTTTGGAATACCGCGCCTTGTCATCTCTTCATCCACTTGTTTGCGCCATCTATTTTTGGTCTGCCAATTGTGCGTGCACCGCCAAGCGGTCCGTATTTATACGCCTTTTTAGCGGGTTCATCATCGCTCATTCTTATTATATGGCCTAGCCAACGCAATCGCTACATCTCGATACGTTTAACAATATTGATGCTCGTGGTTCATACGACGTCGATATTCACCGTCAACGCAGATCGGTCCGTAGATCTTTCGAAGAATTTTTCTCTCAGACACACCAAGCACTGCCATGTCTGCTTGCGCAAGTACCCAGGCTTCAGAGCCATACATCAGCACGGGTAGTATCAGTGTTTTGTAGAGCGTTATTTTTGTTTGACAAGATGTGGCTTTGTTTTTAAACTGCTTACTTAAACCAAAGTAGCATCTGTTGGCCAATACAATTCTTCTTTTTATTTCACAACTGATGTCGTTTGTTGTGTTTACGGCGATGCCGAGGTATACGAAGTCTTTTACTACCTCAAAATTATAGGAGCCAACTTCAACTGTAGGTTCGATCTCAATGGACGCATTGCGCGTCGACACCATCAGCTTGGTCTTCTCGCCGTTTACCGCCAGACCCACTTTAGCAGATTCTCCTTCGACCTTCATAAAGGTATCGGTTACTTCTTTTACTGATCGTCCCATGATGTCCTATATCATCAGCATAAGCAAGTAACATGTGGCTATTGGTGTAGATTGTGCTACTTCTTTTGACGTTTGCCTCTCGTATAACCTTTTTTAGCAGGATGTTAAAAAGATCACACAAAAGGCTGCCTCCTCGCCTGAAACCTCGTTTGGTACAAAACTCTTCGGAGAGGTTCTTTCCTATTTTAACTGAAGATCTTGTGTCAGTTAAAGTCATTTTACAAAGCCGACTGAGCTTTGCGAGGATACCAAATTCAGACATTGCTTGGAATACCTTACCGATATCACTTTTGAATAAATATGGGCTGATGATTCTACCAACGGTCAAACCACAAGAAACCGTTGTTTCTCTGAATGATGTGACACCTCTTGAACGTCTTTAGGTTGCTCGTAACTCAAAGGCTCAAAACACATTTAAATTATACCAAGTTTTAAAATATAATTTCACATAACCCATCGTTATTGTTGATTGCATTGATATGCCTTCACCATTCATTCACATAATAATATTTCTAACTCGATTACATTATTTAAACATTAACTTTCAGTATCAGTGTATAGCTGGCACAAGTTGTGATTCATACGAAGCCGATATTCTGTTGGGTACCGGGACACTGTGACATTAAATGAAATGAGATTGCCGATATGCTAGCACGTGACGGATAACAATCTCCAAATTTTACAATTGAGGAATCTGGATATTGCCCACTGTCTCGTTTTTATAACCAAACTCGACAACTCCTACTTTGTCTTGTCTTTGTCGGTTGTCTCGAACAGTTAATCAGATCGTAGAACTTTTTCCTTACTTCTACTCAAAAAAAGCGGAGACAAATATGATTATGAGAATTGCTGTAGGGGTCATCACGGGACACTGGTCTAAAAGATTCATACATTGTTGGTGGTATGAAAGCAATGTCGATTACTGCAGGCTATGTGAAGAGGAGACAGAGACAGTCGAGTACCTACTATACAAATGTTAAAAAAAACACTAGACACGGATTCTTCAGTGATTGAGATTATTGGACCTACGCTAAATTGCAATCAGCGGACGATTTCGTCCTATCTTTCCTAATTGTTCGCTATTTAAACACTATTTTTTTACATCACAAAAAATTGTTTTGCACTGAAATGCTTGAAAAGGGTAAAGATATGTTAGAGTTGCTTAGAATGCCGAGATTTGGGTGCCACCGTGGTGCAATGGTATGCACACCCGCCTTGCACGCTGAAGGTCGTGGGTTCAATCCGCCGGCTAGTCAACATCAACATTTTCAACGGTGGCAAAATACCCCTGAGTATTTCAGCCATGTAAAACTTCTCTACAAAGTGGTGTCTTAAGACACGCCGTTCGGACTCGGCGATAAAAAGTATGTCCCATATAATTGTGTTAATATGAATCGGGGTGCACTCCTTGATATGAGAGAAGTCTTCCCTGTCCCGTATGGAAAGTTTGTGGAACAAAAAAAAAAAGAATGCCGAGATTTCAATCATATGGTACTTTCTTATGTCGTAACAGAAAGACAAAATTGTAGGGGGGTCACCGGAAACAATGTGTTCTCTTAGGAGTTAAGAATGGTATTGTAGCTGGACGTTTGTAGCGCCAGTATATATCGTGTTTGCCTTGAAACTGCTCAATATCAAAAATTGTTGGAAGATGTTGTTCGAGGATTTTATTAACAGTCGGTTGAGGTCTGATGAAATTACGTATTTGATGTCCTCATGATGATGGTTAGGGAGACATGGCTGGCAACACGCCAACAGGAACTGTCTAGTCAGCTTGCGATTATCATTTTAATCTTGCAGAACGTGGATTTTTGGCTGGGAATATCAATCCAACGTAAGAAAACTGGAGTTCATAATGTTATAAATAGCTTTGAAAGGTCTGCAGCATCGAACACCTTGGACAGATCAAGTTTGACCACAATGGCCGTTCTGGTGGTCTTCGTAGATTCCGGTCATTCACATTATTTGTGGGTATCTCTTGCAAAGCCGGGATTGTGCTAAAAGCTTCCCTGAAACAATGTTGACGTGGAGCAAACATCTTCGTTGTCGCTATTGGCGGACACCATTAGTGTGGAAAAATTCTCTACTATGGTACTTCAACGACAGTCTATGTGACCCTTTAAAGTATATATGTTCTTGATCAGGGTAAAATTCTGTGCATGTCAGTCCGTCCGTCTGTGGTAACACTCTAGCATCTATCTACGAAAATGGAGATGGACGCTGAAATTTTGGGAAGATGCGTCTTTTGTTTGCAGGTAGGTCAAGTTCAATGTTGGGCTATATAGGTCCATGTCCGAAATCGTTAACATAGGTCCATGTTTTGGTATAGCCCCCATATAATAGTACCTCCCGATTTTCGGTATTTTGAGGTTTTAGCTACATTTGAGGTTCTCAGTGGTCACGAAACTTCTCCACCAAAAATCGAACTAGCTGCAATTTGACATTTGAATTTTCAGTGGTCACGAAACTTCTTCACTAAAAATCGTCAGCATGGGCTCGTTCATATTTTGGTATAGCTCTCATATAACGGTTTTGAGGGTCTTGGCTACAATGTTTGACTATCCGTAATTTGACTTTTGAGGTTCCCTGCAGTTCTTAAACTTTTCCAGCACTTTAATATAGACCCATAGGTGATACCTTTCACCTTGCTGAACATATTTTTAGAGTATATTAGAGAATTTAGGAATTTAGGGTATTATTGGCGGGAACATCTTTCCACCTAAAATTGTGAAAGGAAACTAATTATTCCATTTTAATTAATTTACGGTGGAGGGTATAAAACGTTCGGCCCGGCCGAACTTAACTTTTTACTTGTTTCATCTTGCTGCAATTTCTTTAAATATCATAAATTTATATTTAAAATATGTATACACAAATTTTAAGTTCATATAATATATGTGATTTTTATGAATTTTAATGAAAAATATCACATTTTTTAATTTATTTATTTATCTTTACATAGTCGCCTTAAAAATTGCTTTAACTAACACTTCTTGCTAAAATATGCACTGAACAAATATTAAATATAAATAATAAAAGAAAAATAACAACCTAGAGCTTTTTCATAATAAATGCATGATGATGCCCTTATACAATATTAAAAACCATTCATTTTAATAGCTCTAAAGTATGAATCTTATTGTTTTTGTTGTCTCCTTCTGTGGATAAATATAAGTATGTGTGTGATGTGTTGGTAAAAATAAACAAAATAAAAGAACATCCACTCATTCCATGGTACATACTTTTAAACACCTTGAATACTCTTAACATCCTCGCCCTCGCAACCTCGACTCACATTAACATTCCACAATGCATCATGGATAGAATAACATATGTATATAGAACATAACATTCTGTACACTAACCATGGACATTAATAATTGTTCTAAGATGCACATTAAAATGAATAAAAAATATTAAAGAGCGTTATAATTTTGGTTTATCATGTGCTTCTAGATGAACGTATTATCGAATACGACATTGATGCCTTGGTCTATGAAGCACGTTCACCATTCCAGAAAATCCAAATTATGCACTCGAAAACTTTGGGCAACATGTTGATATTGGATGAATTGCAAAGTAAGTGGATGCTGGAACCTACGACTTTTGATTTCCTCTTAAGTATTTCATTTATTTATATTCCAGATATTGCTGAGTCCGATTTAATTTACACCGAAACCCTTATGGGCCGTGGTATTGAAAATTACGAAGGAAAGGAAATTTGTATTTTGGGAGGTGGTGATGGTGCCCTGCTCTACGAGCTATTGAAGGAGAAACCTAAGTTCGTTGTTATGCTGGAAATCGATGAATTGGTTATGCAAGCCTGTAACAAATACCTCAACAGTATTTGCGGTGATGTTTTGGAGAAACGTAAGAGCGACAATTATGAAATTATCGTTGGCGATTGCGTCGAGTACATGAAAAAATTTATTGCCGAGGGACGTAAATTCGACTATGTGTTTGGTGACTTAACTGATATTCCAATTTCGGGTGCACCTGTCGGTGAATGCTGGGATTTTATACGCACAATTTTGGAGCACTCCTTTAAGATTTTGAAACCAGATGGTAAATATTTGACCCATGGAAATGGTACCAGTTGCTTGGAATCTTTGGAATTGTTCGAGGAGCAGCTAGGTTTGTTGAAACCCAAGGTTAAGTTTACCACATCCAAGGCATTTGTGCCATCATTTATGGAAGAATGGCTCTTCTATCAAGTTTCCTTGGCTTGACGAGGTGAAGTGGAAGAAATGCTATATTTTAACAACACACAGCGACGACTAAACTCAATAAACAATAATAACCAAAACACTGAGGCTTCCTTTATCACAAAATCATCAAGTGCCAACCATGTTGGTAATAGCTTATCAATGGATTGTTCTCTCTTCAAAAACGACTGTGAAACGGCTCTACAAAAACACAGGCGTTTTCTCTATCACACATCCATATCTTAGTCAACTCATCTTAAGCTTGAGCAGAGCAAAAATTCATTTAACAAATACTTAGCAGTACTTTCGTATACATTTGATTTTCACATTTTTTATTTAAAGAAGCATACCAAATATTTAAGAACAAATTATAATTATTTTAAGTTAGCATTTAGTTAACATGTGAATAAGTAACAAATGACAGAATTAGTTCACCGCAGTTTTCATCATACATTTAAACAAAACTATTAGATTTCTACCCAAAAATTGTGGTTTGTATTAGGTTCCTCTTAGTTTAACAAATTGGACATTTTTTGTGTTCCCCGCTCCATCCAGTCCTCTATAAAAGTTGGAGTAAAACTGTCCCAAATAGTGTGTATTCGGTTGATATACAATTGTACTTACAACAGTATGTGTAAAGCAGGATATGATGATCAGTATCATATTATCTATAAATTTATTTTATGTTGTTCCTGTTCGATAAGTGAAACTAATACTAAAACATAACCAGATTTAAGAGAAATAAGAAGGATAAATTTTAATTTTTATTTACAATGTTTTATTTGTGAAATACACTAAAAAACAAACTTAAATATAGTCGTACGCAGAATATTGTGAAAATTATTTGTGTTTTATTTGTTTTTTTGTATTAGCACGGTTCAAGAATTAAAGGTCAGTGGCAATAGCTAACAGTGGCCTTAAAGTATATCATATACATCCCGCAAAAGTTGTCAAAACAAGACTCAGCAACGGCAGGCGATTTTATCATATTTCGCTGCTTTTGCTATTGGAAACACTATGTTTTAGATATGAACTTCCATTTAGTTTTTCAATTGGATTTTAGGTCTTAGAGTCGTGTTCATATAAGTTTCAGTTCACATAATATATATTGTCATCCAACACAAATCCCATTAACGCACATTATGTAGGATCCAAATACTACATCACACAGTGGATCCACTTGTATGGAGAAAGTGGCCAAAAATATTTAAAGTGTAAAAATCAAGCCAATGCGCCGGTTACAGCTTTGTGCTGCTGCGAAGAGTGTTTTAAGAAACCACGAGCGTAACATTCTCCCCCCTTTCCCCTCTGGAGGGGGTATACGTAATACGTAAAAATTGTTTTATGCTGTTAATACTAAATTACAAGAACAACGGTCCCGGTTATCTTATGATGCAGAAATAGGCTTGGGGAAACAAAACAATCTCCAAAACAACATAAAATCCAACCAATTTAGCGGATTAAAAAAATCAACATTTTTGTCTGAAAATTGGTAAAATTTTTAATATAGATCTTATAGCGTTCTTCCTGGATGGCACGTACCGCCAACGTAAGACAAATTTGGAAGAAGATTTCTTCATCTTTCCACTGATGCCAATTATGTTAATGTACGTGGGGTCAGATAACAGAGTTAGGCGCTAATATATCCATAGAAACCCTATTCTGGGGCAGCTTTAGTCAGCAACCCACCATTTATAGTCTGGCACTAGATGGCAGCTGATTTTAATACTGAATAATCTTAAACCCATTAACTACTTTGGAAAATTATTCCCGAGGTGGGCATCATGACTAAAGTTTAAGTATATGATCGAATTTGCATTACAAAATACACTACGAAAATATGCAGCTAACTAGAATTCCACAACACGCTAAAACACTATTTTTTAATAAAAATTAACCTATTACCTTCTCTTTCAAAATCCACTATAATATTTTGCTATACGTATTAGTTTCGGGATATTTTGAATATATTTACTTGCACTTAAAATATAGGCTGTACTCACAACAAAAAATATTAGTCAAATGTTCCGAATTTTGAAGCTATTCTTAAGAAGATCGCTTTCGAATGAAAGAAAAACTAATATATTTTTAAAAAGGTCCATGTCATAGCTGTCGGAGTTGCCAGATGTTGTACCAAAATTTTGACATTCATTTTTATATTTTTGGCCAATGGGTGGATCCACTGTGCATCAGTGCTAAAATCGGGTTAAACCCCTGATGACCAAGCCGTTGCTGCTTACGCAATTAGCAGCAGAACACAAAACCACCACCATTACTTTTACACACGAAATATACCCACCCACACAAGTGATTCGACAAACAAAAGTTTTAATATTTAATTAAATGATAAAAAATTATGGCCTGAAAGCTTTAAAAACCTTACCACATACATGGTAACATTTCAAGGGAGTACCCGATATGACCCTAACATTACAAATCGTAATATTTCTCCCATACATACATTATTTTCGAATATGGAATATTGTAGGTCCACTTCTACATTTCATTGAATGTTGGACAATGGACATTTTCTGTTATTTATCTCAACAACAACAAGATCGCCATTTTTAAAATTTAGTGGTTCTTTCCTCCTTTAATAAATTCAAACACTAACCCCCAGTTTATGTATTTCGAAACAAAAATGTGTGCGCATGCAAGACACCCAAACTTTAGTTTTTGAAATATTATTTCATTTGCTTTTGCTTCAAAACAAAAAACAAATTTGAAATACACACTCAAATTTGGTAGTTTTTCTTCCGCATTCGTTTTCTTATCGACATACATAAACAGGCCCTAAGAATTTATAATTTACAAAAATATTACATTTTTTTAAATTTATTACAAAACATTACAAACTTAATACTATTATTTTACAAAAAATTGGCAAAACATATGTACATTTTTACCGTCTAATATCTTTAAGTCTTTTGTTCATTACAATTTCACAACACTGATAGAAGCAATAAGTACAAAATGATAGCGTCAAATAATTCCACCAACCTCCCAAATAGGCTTCATGCATTAAAAAATTCCCCACATCTAGACCGCTAATAAAATAACAATTGGAAAATGCAGCTGGAATAAATATCTGTGAACCTAAGAATGCATTAAAACGCTGGACACCCGCTTCACTTAGTCTAAATTTCTCTCGCAACCCATTATTATACATGGACGATGTTGTTAATGTTTTAAGCACCTTCTCCAAGACTAAACAGAAAAAATTCAAAACGCTCCATACAAAAACATACCAATAATGACCATGCCATAGAAATACAAATGAAAATGTGGCTGCTGTGGAGATGATTTTTCTTAACGGAGAAGAATGTTTACTACACAATTCAGCATAAATGTGGGTGAACAGAAATTCATATAATCCTTCATCAAAATATTTCCACATATCCGAATAACGATGAATCAAACCAATGCAACGTGGTTTCTTTGGTGGCCTCAGTCCATCATATTGGGCAAAAGCTATGCCCAAACCATAAACAATGATGTAATGCATAAAAAAGAATTGTCCCATAAAGTAGCCGACTGCATACAAACCAAATTTTGTGTCCAGCACCTTGATTGCTTCAATGTCCAAGGCCATGTAGTGGACATAGATGAAATGTATCGCAATCTCCAAAACCAGCCACCAAAATGCAACCCTTACGATGTGCCATAGAAATACGTTGATGTTGCATTTCATTGGAATATTTTCATCCGAATGCGTATAACGATGATAACCCATGAATGGTCCCAAGGTAAAACATGGGAAATATAAGCTATAACCCAAAAAATTAGCAAAGGCATATTTCCGTTCGATGTCATCGTCACCATTAGCATGGGATTTTGCCAATTGCAAACCATAACTGCATCCTCTCAGAATACACCAGCATAACGTTACCATGACATTATGGAACTCCATATATCCCATGTTTTCCTGTAACATGTTATTGGATTTCATAAAAATCATAACAATCATCCACAGCAGCGAAAGTAACCAAACATATGCCTTCGAATGCAGCTGTGCCACCAAATAATATGTCATTACAAGACTGCTAATCAGTGCTATGGATATTAACTTCATGGTACAACTCAATATGACGCATGTCACCAGAACATATCCAAGACTTTGCCATTTTGGTTGATATGTTCGTATTACACTACAGATGGCAAAATGGAAGATATACCAATGCCAGTATTGTTTAATATACTCTGTAAATGCATAGAATTCATCATTTGTGTCATCTTTCCGAGAGTTGAGAATGGACCATCCTTCTGGGAATTCATATTGAGCTACGGCAAGAATTTTGTGTCTGGCAGTGATCAACGACCATAGTTGATAGCTAACATAGACGACATAAACACCAAAGTACAAAATAATTTCATTTTTGTTCAAACGTAATTTCTCCATTCCAAAAACCAAATATATTGAATGGTCTACATGAGCTCCACATCCGACTGAAGTAGATAAAATATATTTATAGATAGATCAATTAGATAAATATTAAATTATTATTATAAAATATTATAATTTTACATTTTTACATACGATGTGAAGATCTGTTGTATTTAAAAAACATACCATGTCCTGAAGTCAAAATAGCTAATAGACCACAGCAGAGTTCTCATTGAAGGCTACCCAACTCTATGGCAGTATAAATGCACTGGATTTCGTAAATGTAGACATGCTCTAAGCTGAAAACAGAATAATTGTTTAGTTGTTGTTTTATTGTTTGCGTTGAGCCCAAAAAAATTAATGCATCTTTATTTTAATTCTGTTTTCGGCATTATATCTACCTGTGTTAATGTGTCTGAACTTCACATCCCTGATTTTGCTCTTCAGTACAGCGTTGCCAGCTATGTCTATTTCATCATGGTTGCCGGAATTTTTCAGCCAATTTCTCAAAAATTCCCCAAAAATCCCAAAAAAAAAAAAAAATAATTTAAAAAATTTGGTGTATGCCCTGTGTCTCTAAGATGTTACAATTTAAATTTGTTCGAATTAGTCCCAATTTACATTAGGCGAGTTTACTTGCGGCAAGTCCCAGTTTGTAGAGGAGACACGTAAGGGGAATGGAAATGGAAAAAATTGCTCGTACCGGCAATTCATTTTATATTTTTCGTATTTGACATTTTTTTCATTGTTTTGAAAAAAAAACTTGTCGGAACAGAATTGTCTTTTATAAACGCAAGAGGCAAGTTTAAAAAGGAACGAGAAAAATTGCCGCAAGTAAACTCGCCTAATGTAAATTGGGACTTACTGTCAAACTTCTGTTTATTTGATTCATTTGTCCCGGTCCACACTAGCGTGAATTTCATTAAAAAATTTCATGAAATTAGGTGTTCTTAAATCGAATTCCCCTCTACAGCAATTTTATGATTTTACTATACTATGGACGTCGATCTAGAGACGCATAATTTCATATCAAAATTTCAGTGAAATTACTGCAGTGTGGCTCGGGACTTTATGGGCCTGTTTATGTATGTTGATAAGAAAATGAATGCGCAGGAAACACTACCAAATTTGAGTGTGTTTTTCAAATTTCTTTTTTGTTTTGAAGCAAAAGCAATGGAAATAATAGGCCTGTTCGATAACTTCGCAAGTAAAAAGTATCTACTTGCAAGTTCTTCTCAGTTCTCTTTTACTGACCAAGTTTGTTATCGAACAGCATTTTGTAAAAGTTTGTACAAACTTTTGAGTTATCGTACAGACCTAATATTTTATTTCCAAAACTATCCAGGTGTTCGGGTAACTAGGGAATAACTAGCAATTTTGCTGGCTACTGGTAAACACCCTTAGTTACCACCCAATCTACTCGCAATGTTATAGACTGATGAATTCAACATGGGGATGTCATAGGAAGGAGTCTATTGTCTCCTCACTGCATTACCAGTAACCACCCAATTCGATAGTCGTGTGAAGGCAATTGTCTATTCATTTTACCAGTAATCAGTCAATTCTAAAGTCTTCGTCCCTTCATTGCATTACCAGTAACCGAGGGTAGGCAAGAGTGCTGAAGAGCTCTTTCCTCTCCGCTCAAAAGATTTCCCCAACAGATCCATGGTAGTCTCGTGTCAGACTATGAAGATTTTCATGAAAATGTTTTGAGCTTGTCTCTCCTAAACCTAAAAAAAATGTGCTATTTTCAATGTCTGGCACAAGAGTAAATGGTAAATATGACGAGTCGTTTTAACCATGGTGGAATAAGAAGGTGCTATAGTAAGTTTACAATTACGAAATCCACTCGATTTCAGCTGTCAATTCCATTGCTTAAACGCCAAAATAAATCCAATGGATTTAAGGTGAGTTTTCATTTGACGTATACGCAAAGGAATTGACAGTTGAAATCGAGTGTATTTCGTAAATGTAAACCAAGCATTATTGTGTCATGGTTTTATCATGGCACAATTACGCTTCAGTTACACATGGTCCCAGTCCACACTAGAGTGATTTTGTTGAAAAAAATGCATGAAATTATGCGTCTCTAGATCGACTTCCATAGTAGATTAAAATCGTAAAATTGCTGTAGTGGGAAATTCGATTTAAGAACGCCTAATTTCATGCATTATTTTAATGAAATTCACGCTAGTGTGGACCGGGACATGCCAGTGAATTGGTGCCAATTGAGTACATGTATTATACTCGAAAATGCCGAAAAAGTGTTCGACTGGCACGCAGTTATCTTGTGTGTTTACACATGCCAGTGCAAGTTCAATTTCAAAATTATTTTAAGCCGCATTAATGCTTGGTTTATATTCGGCGTCGTTTCGTGATTTCGAAGGCATTTCGTGATTTCGCGCGGAATCAAGCAAAATTTATCATGATTTCGCATACAAAAATGAAATCATCTCATTTCGTGATTTCAGCGAAATCAACATCGAAATCACAGTACACATGATATACAACCCAGTTTTTGCATCAAAAAGTACCAAAAGTTGCAACACTTTTCACGTATCACAATAAACAAGGTAGATGGTCAATTGCTGCCACAAAAAATTTTAGTATCAAAATTTGTAAACAATGTGATAAAAATATTAAATTACTTTGTTACAATGCTATTTTTCATTGTGTTCCCGTACTTGTTTAATGGTAATGTTAGAAAAAAGAGCAAATTGTCAAAAATTGCTTCCCCATACAAATTTCTTAAAAAATACGGGAACGGAAAAGTGACGGAAATTGCAAAAACTCCAGCATAAATGTCAAAATCAATGTATCAGCTATCATATTAGATGCCAATGGTCATGCTTGCTGCTAGTTTCTACTATGTAGGCCAAAATTGTATGGCAGAAAAAAGGAGAAGAGGGTGTCTTGCTAGATTTCGAAGCACGGGAACGCATTTGTAGCACTAAACGGGAAAACTACTGCAAGTACTAATATTGTGCAGGTTCTAAGCACAACTTTTATCTATCAAAATTTATTATTATGTCTTATATCTTAACGATAAAATCATTTTTTTTTTATTTTTTCATTTGTTAGTACTATACACAATTAATACCATATATAGATAATTTTACGATAATTTTCCAAATAAAGTTGTAAAGTTCCATATTGTCGTATATTTTTGACGATTAATTCAATTTACAACTTGTTTTGAAAATTCATGTTCGATCAGCTGCGCATATACATCTACCTTGATCATTGTGATATGTTTGAAATCAACAAAAAATAAAGCTCTGTTCCTTTACGTGCAAGAATCTTCAATTTTTACCACTTTTTACTCGATAAGCGTTCCTTTACTTCCGACACAATACAATTCATATGGGAGCAGTTTACAACTTTTACCACTTTTGCCGGTTTTACCATTTTCAAAAGTAAAGGAACAGGCCATAAGTGTAAACACCGGGGTGTATTTCAGGATTTCGTGAAATCCAGTGGATTTTGGAGCGCAAGTGTAAACTTGGCATAACACACAAAAGTGCATTATACCCCGGTTACACTATTGATGGTTAACCCACTGGGTTTAATAGATCCAGTGGGTTAATCTTTGCTGGTTACACTTAGCTTTTCGAGGATATAAACTGCCAGCTGATGTTTGTTTACGTATACATACAAAATAACTAATAAAGTCGTGTGTTACACTTTTACGATTTCTCGTATGAGATATCGTCCCCTCTTTGCTCATATTGGTATATTTTACATAGGGATACATTTTTGTATCATGGTATCAGGCGTACTTTTTGTTAAAAAAGTGTCTAATGAAAAAAAAAATAATTTTATGATTTCCAAATAACTTTAGATTTACTAACTCCATAAAATCTCATACGACCAATCGTAAACGTGTAAAACACGACAAACTCTGTTGCAAAAACAGTTGCAACTTTTGGTACTTTTTGAGTAGAGTTGGATTTTTTTGCACAAATACCGAATACAACACTGTATTTTTGGTGGATTTGTGCCGGATTTAAAATAAACCCAGTCGTGAGAGGATTTAATTTTTGTATGGCAAATCTGGTCAAATTTGACCAGATTAAGTAATAAATCCTCATAATGTGGGTTAACCCGGCAAAAAACTGTAGTGTAACCGCACTATTATATTTCAGATTTAAAACACAATTCAACATATTTTATTACTTTTTATTTTATTTCGTTTTAAAAGGATTGTTTTTAATAGGGATAGGTAAGTCGACTTTCGGTTAATCGATTAATCGATTTTTTGCAGTCAAAAATCTAAAAATCGTAGTCGACTTTTGTCTGGAAGGAAAATCGCATAATCGATTATCTTGTGATCGATTTTCGAGTTTGACCATAGATTGTTGACTTGGCGGTTTTACACTTTTGGCGGTTTTACAGTTTCAAAAGAAAACTCGAAAATCGACGAATAGTCAATTATAATCGATTTTTTGCGGTTATGAAAAAGTCGAAAGTCGAGTTTTAAGACAACTGAAATAATCGCAAGACCGAAAAATCGCATTTTTAGATTTAGACCATAATCGAATAGTCGAAAAATCGATTATTGCTTTCCATTACCTGTCCCTAGTTTTTAATCATAAACTTGTGCTCTGTTCCAGAACCTGCAAGAAGCTACTATTTTTTACTACGATAACATTTTTTCCTTTATGTTATCGGAAAAAATAGTAAAAAATAGTAGATTCTTGCAGTACTGGAACAGACCAATAATGAATCTGGTATTGCCGCCTTTTCAATATTGTATAATCCCAGAGGGGAAATTATATATCAACCTATATTTGCATGAAAAACATCAAAATTATGTCTTTACAAAGCACTAATATATTGCAGCAACCAAGACGTATTATTTGTGTTTTCTAATCTTTTTGAAAATATGCATTAAATCTTTGCATTCTTAAAAGAAACAAAAATGTACATGGATTAAAAAATGGTCTCGGCAACTCTTTTTTAATTTTCGACATATCACTGGCAGCCAGCTCAAAATTTTGCTGGCATGAAAAATCTAGTGCCAGTGGAGTCGACAATTCAAAAAATGTAATTGTGGTAGTAAAAAATTGTGTATGTATTGAATTTTTCGAACTGTCACTGGCATGTGTAAAGGTTGGGTTGCCCAGGTAGTGGCATCGTAAAATTTTGAATATGTTATGTCAAATCTTTCTTTCTGTTGTAAAAATATTTTTTTATAAAGGAAATTCACTTTTCATATTCGATCAACTGGTGTGATACCACTACCTGGTAGTTCTGCCATGGTTTTAACCAATTCAATCATGGTATAAGTAAAGAGGTAGATTTAAATGAAAAAAATCTATAGAACCCTTGTTTTTCCTGAATTCCTAAAGTGGGGTTCAGACGATCAGTTTTGACTGACAGCTTTGCTCAAATAATCGGTTGCTTGCCAGTGTGGTCGTTCATTTTTGTCAGTCATCAGGCAACCACAAAAATTTTTGTGGATGTTGGACAGTCAGCTGTTGCTTGTTTGTTTGTTTGACCGTGTGAACGAAACAACGTCAGTCAAGGAATAAATTAGAAGAGTAAATATCAAATAAAATTTAAAAAAGTCGTGTGTTTTTATTAATTTGATTGATTATTATTGCAAATAAGAGATAAAAATAGCAGACAAAAATCTTTTCCTTTATTTTAATATCGGCCAAGCAAAAAATTGCAAACAAAACGACAAACATGGACAACGAAAATGAATTTTTAAAGGAATTTTTATGTTGCTACGAAATGCAAAGATGCCTCTGGGACATAACCAGTCCAGAATATATGATGCGCGACATTAAAACAAAAGCATATGGAGAACTACTAAATGTTATGAAGAAATACAAGAAGGATTGTTCTATTGACGACGTCAAGAAGAAAATAAACGTAATCCGCTCATCGCACAGAAGGGAATTGAAAAAAAAAATAAAGCAATCTGAATCTTCTGGAGCTAGAATGTGAATCTCGAATTTCTTTTAAAATATTCACATGTGAATATTGTTTTCGGGAGGCTATCCATTTTTTTACCCATTTCCTTCTTCTTGTCACTTTATTTTCTTCCTCAAAAGCGAAATGATCAAAAATGCACATCCAATCTTTTTGTCATCCATGTTTATTAATAAAAGTTGTTATTTATATTTATCTTATGTTACCAAAAACGGCAGTTGCTGCTACCTTCTTATTGTATCATGGAATGACTGTTTGGCCGCTACGAACAGCACAACAAAACTGAAGCAATCGATATTTGACCAAAAGCTGTCAGTCAAAACTGATCGTCTGAACCCCACTTAAAACTTCAAAATTAACCCTTCGTTGGACACCAATATTGTTTGTCATATTCGTAACACATGAGTCTGGCCAGACCCATATAATTATTTATATTTTTTTAGTAAACTTAATTAACATTTTCATATAAAAAGTTGTAGAATATGTTTAAAGGACCCTAATTTGTAATAAATAATCCTTATTTGTCAAAAAACATGCCGAAAAACTATAAATTTTATATGATATTATCAAGTTAGTAAAACAGGACATATGCCTACGAAGTAAAAAATTCGTAGTTTTCTTGTCTCTAAGCTCGAAAATTCTATTTATATTTCATTTTGATGCACTATATTTTATTTTGGCCTATTATTCAGAATGAAGAGTGTCTATTTTATAACTTTGCAGCTTATTGCAGTGCAATAACGATGATATCAAGAGGTAAATAAAGGCACATATCCTAAGGATTTTCTTATAATTCATATGGTGAATCCTATATTTGGACCAATCTACCCCACAAAAAGAGCAGAAAAGCTATGT
Organism: Musca autumnalis; assembly: GCF_047663935.1. NCBI lineage: Eukaryota > Metazoa > Arthropoda > Insecta > Diptera > Muscidae > Musca > Musca autumnalis. Next base: position 9,584,697 of record NW_027411977.1, on the reverse strand, counting down.
AATGGGTTCTATTAGTCCACTTATGTGTATAATTGTCTAGGATACAAGTGTAACACTATTTGCAAGGGATTTTTTTAGGTTGTGGTACATTCACTGATTTCAAACCCTTATCCTGCGTTTGCGACGTTTTTATGTGAAATTTTGAAGACATGGTAGGTTGAAATGCGACAATTTTCATAAAAGGGTATTCAATTTGTCAAATAATGTAGGTAAAAATCAAATTTTAAGAAAAATGTCGGAAATTTTTGAAAAAAATGGGTGGGGTCTGGCCAGACTCATGTGTTACGAATGTGATATGTATGTCAAAAAATCCTTGTAGCTCCTTTTCTGGTGATCCTTTTGACTTCATGTTTCCTTCATTTGAAAGGTAAGAAAATTTCATGAAGCTACCTGGAATCTCAGGTTCATAGCTTTATCGTAACCCAGTTTAAAATGTAAAATAAAATTAAAAAGGCCTGGCCAGACTCCGGTGTCCAACGGAGGGTTAAGCAACAAGTGGGTTTGTTTACAACACCAATTTTGAGCATTTTATAAAAATCGCGAAAAATTAATGAAGGACCAATGTTTCTCCGGGTAATCAAGTTGTAGATATGATAAAATGTTTGTTTCAATGATAACCTGACGAATTATTTCCATACAAATGTTCCAAAAATAATTTTAAAAATCATTGAATTCGATTGTTTTTAAAATTGTTTGACATATTATTCAAACTCCACACACACATACAAAGTTTGTGTATATTGTTTTGAAGTTTTAGGAATACTCGAATGAAAAAATTTAAATTGACATAAAGCTTTGGCTAACCTTTCTTATTAAACAATAAGTGTGTCTGCGTACTCGATAATTTGTAATAATTATTAAGGCCCCCACTCATTTATCAGTCTGTGCCGTCAGTCCGATGAACCTTTTCTGTATGTGTGACTGACAAGTGTGTAGCACGAACCATCAGTCAAGTCTAAAAATCTTGAATTTCTCCTCCAAAAATGAATGAATTCTACGTTTTTTGTGTTCCAACACCAACATTATTTTCTGTTTTTCAAAATTATTTATTGACAATTTGAAAATAAACACAATTCACCCAGACTGATGGGGGTTCATTTTGAAATCAAAACTATTTTGATTTTCATCAGTCTTGGAAAACTCACACATACATTCTCAAAATTTCAAAAATTTACACATACTACCATAAATGCTGGCAGTCAGACTGACTAATGAGTGGGGGCCTTAACAAATTATTACTGAATGTTGTTTTTTGAAACAAATGTTCAGTAAAAGTGAATGAATTGAGAGACTTGTTTTGAAATTTTTATTACTGAGAACTTATAATTTTTACTGAAGGAATTTTGTTCAGTAACATTTTTTAGCTTTAGGCAGTTGTCAAAAGTTTAAAATATTCAAATATCATAATCGTAAATATTAATCAAATTGAAAATTTTTACTGAATGTTGTATTTTTACTTTTTTTAATTTTTTCCTTTGAAAGAGTATAAAATGCTTTACTCTCTAAAAAGAAGTTACTGAGTAATATTTACTGAGAAAGTACAAGGACAAACCTAATGAATTCAATTAATTTTTCATTGTCTTCATTTGTATGCTGACAGTTGAGATCATGGTGCAAGAAAGAAGGTGATGCAACAATACCAACTGACGTCTTCATTTGCTGTCAAAACAAAATATTAAATAAAAAAATAAATAACAAATATTTCGCTTCCATAATGGATATCTGTGTACAACATCTTTATTTAAGCTTCGCGAAGAAAATTGTACCGCTTTCTTTGACATTTTGGGTATATTTCGTGCAAAAAAAGTTGACAGCAAATGAAGACCACGATCAGAATACGCCTCAATTCGCCTTTTGGATCACCTTGTTAAATTCACCTTGAGTTGAGATCATTGTAGATATACAGCTTGAATATGAAACGTCAAACCCCTTTGAAGTAAAATTTTATTACTGTAATTTTCCAAACAACACAAAGAAACTTTTTGACGTAACATATTCAAATATGTCGACGCCACTACCTTTTCCATTTGCCTTGGTTGAGATAATATACTTTGAAAAGAATTCCTCAAAAGTACTCCAAATCCCCAAGACGACTTTTTGTCCCCATTTTCCAAAAACTAAATCCCAATTTGACAACGCTGCTTCAACAGCTGATAAGACGTACAACAACAACATATATTTGTAGAGAGATTTTCTTAATCGCCCTCACCAGCCAGTGAGACACGAGTAAAGATTTTATTTAGGAAACCATCTGAAGAGCGTGTACACAACAACATTTTGGATCGGTTCTTGGTTGAGTACACATTAATCAAAAAAATATTTAAAATTAACACGCGAAGTATCAATCAAAGTTTGGCCAGGTGAAGAGAACTGTGGAGCGGGAAGACACACTTTTTGGAAGTACAAATTAATGCAAACGTAAAATAAAACAACATTAAACACTGACGACAACGGTCTGACTGACTGCATTTTATTACTTAATCAATTATTGAAGTAACCTGCCGGCCGACAATATAATCTATAGCGGAGTAGATATAAATTTGATTACGACACTAAGAAAAGCTCATCATCAATTATTATGGATAGGAAACTTCATAGCGGTATTCACCACCCCACCTTGCGTTTGCTTCAAGAATCCGGATGTGAGATAACGCCACATAACTTAATGTACCCCGTATTTGTGGTGTGTGACGATGATGCCTTCCAGCCTATCGAAAGTATGCCCGGCCAAGCAAGAATGGGTGTCAATAAACTAAAGGAGCATTTGGAACCCTTGGTAGCTAAAGGTTTAAGTTCAATTCTTATATTTGGTGTTGTCGATTGCGATATGAAAGACGAAAACGCAAGTCATGCTGATTCGAAAGAAAATCCAGTTGTAAGAGCTTTACCTTTGCTGCGAAAATGGTTCCCCAACTTGTTGATTGCATGTGATGTGTGTTTGTGCCCTTATATGTCACACGGTCATTGTGGCATACTAGACGAAGGTGGTCTGCGCAATGAAGATAGCATAAAACGTCTTGCCGAAGTTTCTGTGGCATATGGAAAAGCTGGAGCCCACATAGTTGCTCCCTCAGACATGATGGATAATCGTATAAAAGCAATTAAAGAGGGGCTTATAGCTGCCAAACTGGAGAATCGTGTTTCATTGTTATCCTATTCCGCCAAGTTTGCTTCAAATTTCTATGGACCTTTTAGAGATGCGGCCAAAAGTGCCCCCGCCTTCGGAGATCGAAGATGTTATCAATTGCCTAGTGGCTCGAAGGGATTGGCTATGCGTGCCGTACAACGAGATGTGCTCGAGGGAGCTGATATGCTGATGGTAAAACCGGGTATGCCATATTTGGATATTTTGCGCCAAACAAAAGACACATATCCCAATCATCCCTTGTACGTCTATCAAGTATCCGGGGAATATGCCATGCTCCATTATGCAGCCCAACATGGAGCAATTGATTTGAAACAAGCTTTAATGGAGACTATGAAAGGTTTTCGTCGAGCCGGTGCCGACTGTATTATTACATATTTCACCCCACAGTTGTTGGATATATTGCTGGAAGAGAAATGATATACGGTGAAAAGAAGAGGGAGTACAAGTCCGTTAGCATTGAAATAAGTGTACTTACTATAGACTAAATAATTGTTAAGTTTCTACTTCGTTCTGGAATATACATACATACGTTGATAAGACAAGCTGAAACAATATAAAGAACATTGGTGTTAGATTTATACCTATACTATGTAAGTTTGTGCAATACATTTTAATACATACCTACGTCTATCTGTTGTGGAAATTCAATTTCTTTCTTTATGATAATTTATGTTAGAAAGGTAAGCAAAACATAATTAAAGTGGTTTACTTATCGTTCGACCTTAGACAATTTAGATCAGACAATAGCAAAGATACAATATACCCATGTCCACGTCGAAATGGTGGTTATTTGGAGTTTCGAGTTTCCAGATGTTAGAATAATTTTCTATCAGCCCTATTCTGAACGCATGGGAGTTGGGAATTTTTTCCCATTCCCACATTTTCGTATTCTGAACAAAATTTTGTGGGAGTTTTTTTTTCCCATTTCCCATCTCCCCTCATTCTGAATGAAGTTCGAATTGGGAATTTGTTCCCATGGGAAAAAAGTATACATTCTCTATCTTGAATTGTGGGAGAATTTGTGTCTTTTTGTGGGAAAAATCTCCCCAGCAAACAGTGTGGGAGTTTGAAAAAAAAAAAATTCAAGAAATTTCATATTTTAAGACATCTACACGACAAAATTATTGCAAATATTTATAATCGCCATGTGTTTGCTTAATAAAAGCATACAAAATGTACTGTAAAATATGTCATTAGTAGACTTCGGATTTTGCATATTCTTATATGATACAAAAACCTGCAAGAATCTAACATGTTTTACACCGATAAAAAATGTTCCTTTATGTTATCGAACAAAACAAAAAAAGTAGTAAAAATTAGTAGATTTTTGCAGTTCTGGAACAGACCATATGTATTGAAATACGAGAAAAAGAGTCATGGTTGATTCTATTAACGCAGAACAACAAGTAAAAACAAATCAATTTCAAAAGAATTTTTGGCAATAATTATTAAAATAAATTGGAAAATAACCATAATATACAATCTTTACAACTTTTATTCATTTTCGTAATATAACTTTCGGGTTTTTTAAATCAGACGACCAACGTTCTATTGAAAACGTGTTAGTCTCCTCAACGACACGACAAAGATCACAGGCGTACATACATATATGCCAAATTATTGCAATGCTATTCCATTTTCCGAAATGCCTTTTCTTGAATAGGATCGTTATTTTTGAACGTAGAAGCTTGAAATTTTGCAAGGGCATGTGTTTTAGTTTTAGATTCAATCACAAACGTATTTTATTATTATTATTATTTTTTTTTTTTTTGAGATACGTCTTCGGATTTTTATGGTGACGATATGTAATAACAAGCAAAAATATGTAATAATCGAGAAAAATATCCGAACTTATCTTTTTGAATTTTTTTAAAAATATGCTAAATACGAGTTCTAGCGATCATTAGGAATAAGTAAAACTAGCGATATACTCGTTAAACCCCTAACTAAAATTACTCGGTATCAACATACAATTTTTAAATTCGTTACAAACTTAAAAAGTTCCTATTACTTTTTACATAATAATTATGTTTGCCTACTAATTAAAAAATGCTTACACCAATTCGTACAATCTGAAGAAAATGTGCTTATTAGAACAACATCACACATCGTTGACTCCATTCACTTAAAAAATCCATAAATCAATGCACGGTTGTTGAATTAAGTAAGTTGTGCTTTTGCTAATCTAATTCAAAAACCGCGAATTCAATGCAAATAGGCATTTTGTATTACAAAACAAAATTACAGCCCCCTAAAAGTATGCTATCATAATTTGGTGTAACTAATTTCGAATTTCGAAAATTCAATTCCCATGATTTGATGTTCCCACGTCGTTGAGGGACAATTATCATGTGCAAAGACTGAACCAAATCGACAAATCCCTTTAGCCTTTTAGACCGCAAAGGTTTTACAGCTTTAAGGTAATTATACTGTCGTAATATCCTCACGATAGATATCGTGCCCTTTAAGTATTTTAATTGGTCACCGTGGTATAGCTTTTGAACCATTATGTCAGGAAGCAAAGACTTGTCCATGAAAAACAGGACAACAACAAGTCCTCGAACAGGCCATAAATTGCACGTAAGCGAAAAATGTAAACTTTATAACTTGATGAACATTTGGACGAAATTGTATATAATTGTTCCACAAACATACCTGAAAGGACAAGGGAGACTTCTCTCATATCAATGAGTGCACCCCGATTCATATTAGCTCAATGATACGGGACCTACTGTTTATCGCCGAATCCGAACGGCGTGTCTTAAGACACCACTTTGTAGAGAATTTTACATGGCTGGAATACTCAGGAAATGTCGCCAACATTACTGAGGGTATTTTGCCACCGCTGAAAAACGTTTGATATTGCCTGGCCAAGGAGTCGAACCCACGACCTTCAGCGTGGAAGGCGTGCGTGCATACCATTGCACCACTGTGGCAATTTTACGGTGTGAAAATGTTCGTCTCAATCGGATATTCAATTCGTATGTTTTCGTGTTCGAAAGTTATTTGAGTTGATGCCGCCAGCACAATCCCACAGCTGCGGGTTCCTCGATAACGGATTGACCCGCGACGCACAACACCCGTGTTTCACCTCACTGTACACATGTTTGTATTAGTTAAAAACATTGTGCCATCATTTAAGGTACCGCAAGGACAACGTGCAGCAAACGGCACATTTCCGAAAATTGTGTGTGGGAGGTACCCGAAGGAGTGGACCGATATTCGATTTCTGGTAGAAATCGATTTGGATCAAATAAATTACAGCCTTCGAGAGTTTTGTTGACTTTCGTATCGTCAGTTGCTTTACAAATGACTGAAAATGTGCGAAGTGTTATGTTTCTTAACGCCGTTGCAATTAACAACTACGAAGCTACGTGTTTCAAAACATCAAAAATACGCATTTTCAACGCAGGTAAAAAGCAAACATGTATCATTTTTATTTATGATACATTTATTTGAATTTTCGAGGAACAATGTATGAGTATGCAACTGAAATATTTCGACGAAGTTTAAACAACACAAAGCAAATGACGATACGGAAATCAGCCGTTTGTGTGCATCATTTCAGCGAAACATTTTTAAGTTCCAAACTAAATAATAGGAATTTTCCCGTACATTTTGAAAATCACCTGCCCCTTTCCAGTTTTTACAATATGTCGTCTTCCTTCTTTTTCAATATATTTGCATGAGACAGCAATGTCTTAAATTTTAAAATGTTTACAAGTTTTTGTGTAACGGAGAGCACAAAATGTTTTGAGAATAATAAATCATTGTAGGTTGGTGTACAATAGACATAACATAACTTCATCTTAGTCTTCTAAAAATCCAAAACTGTCCTTATTTGTTAATAACCAATTAGATCCTCAAGGTCGAGTTGATGATTGGCTAAGTTTTACTGACAATGAATATGGGTTCTCATTCTCTGGTATAACCTACAATGAAATGATGGAGGCTTTTTCCAAAGTAAAATCTAACGTTGCGGGCAATGACTGTTTTCCAAGAAAGTTTTTTAGGTTGGTCTTTCCGTACATTTCAAGATTTTTTTTACACCTCATCAATACCATTATATTGACTTCTACTTTTCCATGTGGCTGGAAGACTGCAAAAATAAACCCCATCAGAAAGAAAAATCATGGTGCCTCTAGTTGCGAATATCGTCCGATTGCTTTATTGCCAGTTCTTTCAAAAGTTGTTGAATATGTGTTGCGTGGTCAAATAATTTCATACATTGAAAGCAAGAGTATGCTTAATGATTGCCAGTGTGGATTTCGAATTGGTAGAGGAACATCCATGTTGCTGTCTGGTTTAACGGATACTACGAGAAGATACCTTGCCCAACACAAATGTTGTGTCTTGATTTCCCTCGACCTAGAAAAAGCCTTTGATCAAGTTGATTATTATCACTTGGTTAAAAAACTTAGCAGTATTTATAATTTCAATAGGACCGCTTGCAAGTTGTTATACTCCTATCTTTGTGATAGGAAACAGTTTGTATATCTTAAAAACTGTTCATCTAATGTTCTTGCCGTTAAGAGCGGGGTTCCTCAAGGATCCGTTTTAGGCCCTCTTTTATTCATTCTATATTTAAACGACTTATATACGTATTTGGATAGCTGGTGTACTCCTTATGCTTATGCGGATGATGTGCAGTTGCTTTTTGCGGGTGATTACAAATACATTAATGTACTGCAATCGAAAGTTGACCTTGTTTTAAACAAGCTTAGTGATTGGATGTTAAATAATCACCTTTGTGTAAACCCTGCTAAAACTACTGCAATGTTATTCTCAAACAGAGACCTTCCTAGCTTGCAATTAAAATATAGGGGAGTGAATATAGAATTTGTTCATCATATGAAATGTTTAGGGGTAGTATTGGATGACAAACTTACGTTTGAATACCACATAGACACGGTGGTTGCGCATACGAATTTTGCCCTTCGGCAGTTGTACAATACAGATTTAGTGTTGCCCCGTACTGAAAAGAAGAGACTAATTCATGCCCTTATTATGCCTAACATTCTGTACTGTCTGGAAGTATTTTCGGGTACGGATGCAAGGCAGCTGTCAAAACTGCAACTTGTTTTTAATAGAGTAGTGCGATATCTATATTCTCGACGTCTTTTTGACCACATTTCCCCCTGTGTTAATTCTTTTTTAGGCTGTTCCTTTCAATCATTTGTAAACTATAGACTATTGTTACTGTTTTACAAGATATACAAACAACAACATCCACAGTTTATAACAAACTACTTTAATTTCTTTAATTCGATTCGATTGAATCAACTAATCATACCCGTAGTTGGACCTTATATGAATGAATCTTTTGCAGTTAGAGTAGCTAGGCTGTTTAATATACTTCCGAATAGTCTTAAAGTTTTTTGCTACTCGTACTCTACTTATAAAAGAAAGCTTCTTCAACATTTTGCTGAAATTGAAATGAATAATTGATGTTTCATTTTTAGCTTATTTTCCACTCGTCACGTCGACTAAACTGATTATCTGTATATTATGTGCTTCTTTTTTGCGAAAATTGTTATAAATATTTTCCACTATGAGTAGGCAATAAACCGAGTAGCTATGAAATAATTGGAGTAGCTACGATGTAATGAAGAACTTTCTAAAAAAAAAAAAAAAAAAAAAAAAAAACGGAAGAGCAAACCGTAATTAAAGTAATTAGATCTCCAATTTCTAGCTTTAACAACTTTTTTCCCTGCACGAAAATTGATTGTCATTTACATACATACCACATCATATATCTGTTGATTATTATAAACATTAAATTTTTTATATTGTATTATTAATTTGTATTCAATTTACAAGTTGCTTTAACATTGGAGTAGCTATGATGTAATGAAGAATTTTTTCTAGCTTTAACCAGTTTTTATCACTGCGCGAAAACTTATTATCATTTGCATACCACATCATACATCTCTTAATGATCATTTCATAATTTAACTAATAACTTATACGATATACTTATTATCAATCTGTTGCTTTAAAATTGGAGTAGCTATGACGTAATGAAGAATTTAAAAAAAAAATTAAAGAATATAATTGTAACCAAAATAATTAGATCTCCAATTTCTAGGTTTAAGATGAATTATATATATGAAATTGTTTTTAGAGTAGCTATGATATCTAGGTGGATTCTTTGTAATTATATAAATTGGCCTCAAAATTGGCTTCAATTGCAAAGCAAATAAATAAATAAATAAAGTAAACGATAATCTAGTTACACAATAAATAAAATACATTTTGCTGCTGTTTGGATACACTTAAAATTTTATTACTATTATTTTCTCGAATACGTGGTTTCAGTGTATAACAAAAAATTATATCGAATACACCTAATACGATTTTATACACAGGAATACTATCTGAGGACGAATTAAGTACATTTAGAGAATAAATGAAAATGAGTGTTCTCATCATATTGAGATCTTTCTTGCAATACTGTGTGAAAGTTATCTACGAAATATAAAAATCTATTAATGATTGAAAACGTTCTTGTTTGTTTGTGCTAGTAGTATAAGTTGTTGTTCAATGATATTGTGATGGGATGAGACAAGTGTCTCATCTACGTGTAACATTTAATGAGATTTGTTTACACTTGAAATGAATCTGACGATAATTAGGTACAATATAAAAAGCACGTCATAAATAATTACAATAAAATATATACGTACATATACAAAAAGTAAAAAACTTGGTGAAGACAGTCTTAAAAAGTGTAAAAACATTAATTAAAAATACAGCTATTTTGAAAGCACAGATATACGTATAAATGTGTTAAACAGAATATTAAAAAATGTTTGTTGTTATAAAATAGAAATAGATTATTTAAAATTGTATAAGCGATTCAATGCACAGATTCAACAATTTATGCAATTTTTCAAGCTTAATAGAATCTATAATTGTTATTAAAAGTTTCCAAATGAAAATGTATATTTAATGTATTTGTTTAACCGCATTTCCTGCTACAAATATCAAATATAAACATTACTATGCTAATACGTTAAAGGACCCAAAATATTAGAGATATTTACTTGATCCCGTAAAAATAATTTCCAAACTCTTGAGAAATTTTAGTCGCTGTAGTCTCTTTTTGGGATTGAAGAAAAACTTGTTATTAAAGAAAGAGTTGTATGTATATATGTACAAACCTTACAAATATTGGGTTTTATTTGGAATGCCTCTGTGAATACTTTTTGGTCACTAATTACAATGAAAGTAATCTATATATGTAATATCTTAACCTTATGAACCTGGCTAGTTAAGACCCAGTCAACTACGAATTACATAACTCGAAAATATAAACACAAAAACTTTTCAGGATGTTGCCAGTCTATTAAGGCCAAAGAGCGACAATTTCTGTGTGGTAGGTTAGTGCCAAAGTAAAGCACTAGCCGAAGAAATGTTTGTTTACCGAGACTACAACGACAAACGAAGATTAAGTCTAAAATTCTTATAATTTTAAAAATGTTACCAATATCGAAAATTCAAAACTTTTGAACAGTGGTTAGCAAACAAACAGTAATATTCCTTAATTCGAGTGTTTTTCGCTTAGATTAAAATTGTTTATGTATCTTGAGATTCGTTGTGAATTTTTGAATGTTCCAATATATCGGTATTTTGCATTGGTTCTAAATCAGTCTCTGAAATAATCTCAGCTAGCCATTGTTCTATTTGCACCGGATGAAATGATTCTTCGTCACAACTACTATTTGCCTCTAATATGATTTTGAGATTTTCAAAATTTTTCAATACAAATCGTCGGCTGTTGCCATTTTGGTTGTCTCCCGTGTAATCACTGTAGGTTGTTGCACTTGGCTGAGAGGTAGTGGAATCTGCAGCATTTAGCTGACGATTGTTTTGTGTTGTAGAGGAACATTTTGTTCGGGTCTTTTGTTGTTGATTTATGGATCGTTTAATTTCATTTAAAAGACGATTATAGAAATCGCATGTGACTTCATTCGGTGACGATGAATCGGCAGCGGCATAATCTGTCGTCCCAGTTGCCAGTGGCTTGTTTTCCAGGGAATTTGCTTGAGTTTTATGAGCTTTTTTTGGTTTATGCTTTTTGGAGTGAGAACGTGAACTGTTATTACTCGAATAGTTGGATAGACTATTGGGAGTGGTGGTCTGACTGGTTGAGGTGGGTGAAGTGCATTCCTCTGTGTTGGAACTCGATGAAACCACTGATGACTCAACTAACGTCTTTGATGAATGATTGTCCTTAACATTGGATGTAGATGAATGCGGCTCTTCATCTTCTTCGCCATCTCCTTCTTGTCCCCCGGCCCGGGCATATTTAACAGGAATTTGGGCTTGAATATTTTCCTCTGTTGAACAATTAATGGTCAATGAGGCAATATTCCTTAAATTTATAGTACCATTACAGTTGTTGATTGTGATTTTTGGTTTGAAACGTTTCTGCTTTGTGTCCTGTTGTGTCTGAGAATATTTATTATTATTACCGACAGAATATTGCTCAGAATTGGCCTCCAAACTCGAGACAACATCAGCAATTGATGATTCTACTTCATCATCTAATTCTTCGAGATTCAAAGGTGGCACAGGAATTTCTCGTTTTGTCTTTGCCTGCTTTATCAACTCTTTGGCTTCTTTCAGTGTTATGTTGATAATACTATCATTGACCATTTTGGCATTACGCTCCATCAGTGTTTTGTGATGTGAAAAGTCAACAACAATACTTTCATCTGCCTCCTGATAGCCTTCCACCACACTTTGATTCAATCCTTTGAACATGGTCTCATGGTCATCAGATGGTTTAATGTAATCTTCATTTTGGTTTTGCAGAGTCAAGTTAAGATTTGTAAGTTGAAAGCGCCCAAAGTTTCTTAATGCTGCCAGCAGCTCTTTTTCATTATCAGCCAAGAACTCAATGCTAGGAGTTATTTTGTCATCAACATCGTCCTGTCGTTGCAATTGTTGTTTGCTAGTCGTGTTGATAACATCAAGTTGCCTGAGCAACAACTTTTCTCGCATCATTACAGCAGATTTGAGCTCAGAAAATTTGTCGATGACATTTTGTTTTATCTATAAAAATGAAGAAAGACGATTTAATGTTTCCACAGATAAATGTATACCGTCATGTAATTTTGTATTACCTCATTTATCAAATCCTGGTTAGCCATAATTTATTTAATTTCCCAAACTAAACAAATTCCAATTCCTTATCTAAATTTTTCCTTGATATCGCTCTGTTCTTTCTGTTCTTTGTCGTATTTTTTTCTCTCTAGGCAACAACATTGGCTCATTGTTAGTGCTGTAAAAAATATTGGTAATCAAGTACATACTTGAAATGAATTGGTAACAGATTCAATTTATGGGTACTTATAGTTAGTCCCGGTTCACACTAGAGTGAATTTCATTAAAACGTTTCATGAAATTAGGCGTTCTTAGTTCGAATTCCTCACTACGCCATTTTCATGATTTTACTCTACTATGGAACTCGATCTAGAAAAGTATAATTTCATGAATTTTTTCAATGATATCCACGTCCACACTAGAGTAATTTCAGTAAACCAAAATTCACACATTCAAAGTTAATGAGAATGACAATTGAGATTGTGGGCGAAGGAGTAGAGGGGAATAAAAGGGGTTACAAACATACCTGTACTCGCAAATTCTGTTTTGTGTATTTATTCTTTGCAACATTTTTTTGCATTTTCTTTAATTTTATTATCTATAAACGTATACATACTCCCTTGTTTTCAATTTAATTTTCACAAAGGATATCGCCTTAAGGCCTGCGTACATAAGCTGCTTCGCCTGGTTGCCTTGCTTTCTTGCTTAATTTTTGGCATAATAAAAATAAAGGAATAAATTAGGCCGAGAAAATTTCGAACTGGGTTGCCCTTTTCTTTTTTATTCTTTTATCAGAAGTAAGCAAGGTAAGCAGGCAAGGCTGTTTATGTACGCAGGCCTTTAGTCCCGGTCCACACTAGAGTGAATTTCATTTAAAAATTTGAATAATTATGCGTTTTTAGATCGAATTCCCCAAAAAAGCAATTTCATGATTTTTCTCTACTATGGAAATCGATCTAGAAACGCATAATTGCATTAATTGTTTTCAATGAAATTACTCTAGTGTGGACCGGGACTTAGTATTGCCTTTGAATGGCCAAACGAAAATATGAGCTTTGTTCCAGAACTAAAAAGTTTTTACAATTTTTACGACTTTTACACATTTTACCAGAAAATTCGTTCACGTACACAAAAAATTTGTAAAATGTTCATTTCACTTTAAACAAAAATGGCGCTGAATGACGCTGCCTTTAAAAACTTTTTACTCGACAAATTTGAGCGTGTAAAAAGTAATAACATGGATGCCGGAGTCTGATTGGTTGGTACGCCGACAAGACATTTGTTCCAGTTTTGTTGACGTTTTTATTTCATTTTTGCGTTTCGGCATGGTTTTATAAGAAAGGTTAGCTAAAGCTTTGTCAATTTATTTTTTTTATTTCGACTGTTCCTAAAACGTCAAATCTGTGTATGTGTGTGTGCTGTTTGAATAATGTGCCAAACAATTTTAAAAACAATCGAATTCAACGATTTTTAAATTTGTTTTTTGAACATTTGTATGGAAGAAATTCGTCAGCTTAGCATTGAAACAAACATTTTATCATATCCACAACTCAATTATGTGGAGAAATGCTCAAAAATTGTATTGTAAACAAACCCACTTGCTGCTTTTGTGTTTACTAATATTGACGTTTAAAGCTGGGTACACATTGTCAGTTTTAAATGTCAGCTTTGTTGTTGCTTGCTAGTGTGGCCGTTCATTTTTGTCATTCTTCATGCAACCACAAAATATTTTGTGGTTGCTGGACGGTTTGACAGTTATCGATAATTGCGAAATATCGACATTCAAAACTGACAATGTGTACTACACTTTAAGGGGTGTTTACACTATCTATGAATGTCATATGAGATGTCAAATTTGCTACCTGTAAATGTTGTGCACATAGTGTGACCACTATGAAAATTTTCATCTATCAAAATCATGTGACAACTCATATGTGTATTTTTCATTTAGGGAGCGCTCTATTCGGCCATGTATTTTCGTATGCAGTTGAGAAATTAATTGTTAGAAGAAAACAATTTTACCAAAAAATGAAGGAAGTAGTTAAAGAAAACGAAAATGTGAGTGCGATTAAAATTTTTAACAATATAAATTGTGTTACTGGCGTGATATATATTTTGTGGTCATATGAAATTGTATGCTAGTGTGAACTCAAAAACTAAAAGTGGTATGGACTTTGACAAACATAAAGGATGTCGAATGGATAAACGAAGTGACAGGGCATATGACATTGATAGATAGTGTAAACACCCCTTTAGGAATTCAGGAAAAACAAGGGTTCTATAGATTGTTTTCATTTAAATCTACCTCTTTACTTATACCATGGCGTTTCGGAACTTTTTGAAAAAACTTTTGTGTGACAGCAATTTTTCTCTCTTACGAGTTTTACTATTAAAAAGTACGGGAACAAAGCTATGGCTGATTTCCGTATCGTCAGTGGCTTTACAAATGTCTGAAAATCTGCGAAGTATTACGTGTTTCATAACGTCAAAGATACCCATTTCTAACGCAGGTAAAAAGCAAATATGTATCACTTTTATTTCTGATACATTTAAGGCCTCGACTCATAAGAAGCATGGCATTCTTGCTGAAGTCATATCTGATAAAAGACTAAAGACCAAGTTCGACCTAATAAAAAGATTTTAGAATCACATTTGAATTAGGTCGAACTTGGTCTTTAGTCATTTACCAGATATGACTTAAGCAAGAATGCCAGGCTTCTTATGTGTCGAGGCCTTAAATGTACAAACACAATGAAATACGTCACTTTTTTCACGCTCAGTTTCGCGTAAAAGATCTTTTACATGAAACTGAGCGTGAAAAAAGCGGCGTATTTCATTCTGTTCAAACCTTATAGCTGGGTACACATTGTCAGTTTTAAATGACAGCTTTGCTTGCTAGTGTGGCCGTTCATTTTTGTCATTCATCATGCAACCACAAAATATTTTGTGGTTGCTGGACGGTAGGACAGTTATCGATAATTGCAAAAAATCGTCATTCAAAACTGACAATGTGTACTGTACTTAAGAGTCATTTTACAAAGCCGAATGAGCTTTGCGGGGATACCAAATTCAGACATGGCTTGGAATACCTTTACGTAGCGGGCTGTCGAGGCCGCTTTATAATCGATAAAAAGGTGGTAGGTGTCGATCTGCATCTCTCTCTTCTCCAGGATTTGTCGCAGAGTAAATATCTGGTCGATGGTGGACTTGTCAGGTCTATAGCCGCATTGGTAAGGTCCAATTATTTCGTTGACCATGGGCTTTAGTCGTTCGCACAATATCCCTGACACTATCTTGTGGGCGATAGGGAGAAGACTTATGCCCCTATAGTTGGAGCACAAAATCTTATCTCCTTTCTTATGGACGGGACACAGGATGTTCAGGTTCCAATCGTCGAGTACGCGTTCTTCCTGCCAGATGGAGCTAACTAGCTGATGCATACACCTTATCAGCGTGTCGCCTCCGGTTTTAAACAGCTCGGCTCGTAGGCCATCGGTTCCTGCTGCCTTATTATTCTTCAGCCTGTTTATTGCTATCTTTACCTCATCTTGGCAGGGTGGTATACATTCAATCCAATCAATATACATTATCCTTAGCACACTATCTGTATCAGTTACCAAATTACCTTGCTGGTCTCTACAGGAGGATGTGCCAGTGGCAAAACCATCAGTTTGATGTTTCACTTTTTGGTAGATTTTTCGAACTTTATTCTGTCTCCTGTACATCTCGATTTCTTCACGCTCCTGCTTTTCCATCTCTCCCTTTTTCCTGTGGAAAAGACGTTTCTCCTCTCTCCTTTTCTCTCGATACATCTCTCGTGCGCTACGCGTTGCTACTGAATGTAAAGTAGACCTATATGCCGCATTTTTCTATTCGGTAGCAGCACGACACTCCATGGATTCCTTGGTGGAGATCTCTGGTATCCATGTTTTGCCATTGTCCTGATATGTTATCGGGACGAGGAGTGCTTTGATTAAGCAATTGCAG
The DNA here is from genome assembly GCF_047663935.1 of Musca autumnalis. Classification (NCBI taxonomy): domain Eukaryota; kingdom Metazoa; phylum Arthropoda; class Insecta; order Diptera; family Muscidae; genus Musca; species Musca autumnalis. Next base: position 9,568,451 of record NW_027411977.1, on the reverse strand, counting down.
CTTACCGATGTCAAACTTCCGTGTGGGGTCTGTTCGCACTTTGTTTGTTTCATGGTTCAATTACACTATGCAACACTGAAAATGCAAACAACTTCTAGTGTGCATTTTTTGAAAGTACATATTTAGACTACAAACCCCTAGTAGGGTTTTGTCCTGTCAGATCCATTTCGGATTTTATGGTCTCATCTAAACCGGGCTAAAACTACATTTTTTTGCATTTATCAGGCCTTTACCTCAGAAACGAATGGGAATTTGGCCTTGCTGTCTTTAGCAATATTGTAGCCCTAAATTAGTAGAACTTAAGGGGTGAGTACATAACCAGTTCGAAATTTGGTCGGCCATCTTTATTCTTTTATTTTTATTATGTCAGAAATGATGCAGCAAAGCAAGGCAGCATATGTACGCAGGCCTTAATCTTTTGAACAGGCCATATAAGAAAAACTCCATCTAGGACGTCAAAATCTAGAAAATGTTGCATAATTCCTGAAAATCAGGTCAGTATCGGGAGTTGATTGTGACCTGGGAGTTGAACCAAGTGACCTCTTGCAAAAATCTTCCAAATAAAGTTCCCAACAATTCATCAGAACATTCTGAAACTTTAAAATGCGTACTTCATGTTGTTCCAGCGGTATTTTGCATCACACACCAACAGTTTATTCTCGCAATTCCGATTTCACTACATTATTGACATTTTTATTAAATCTTCGTAGAAAAATGTAGTAAAAATTAGTAGATTCTTGCAAATATGTGAGTAATATTGGCCGGAACTACATTCTCAAAAAAAATCAACAAGATCTTGCAATTTACCCCGAAACAAAATGCATTTTTTTAATTCAATTTATTCAAAAAAGTATTAATTACAAATATAATATATATAATATAAATGAGTGGACACAGAGCATATTGAGTGTAAGGGAGACCCCCTACAAAAAACAAACACATTACAAATTCTCTGTCTATTCATTCATTAGTCTATGCTTTCACCGTGCGAAAAGTCAATTCAATTTCCGAATATTTCTCTTCTCACAACAAAATGCTCTTAAATTGAAATAGAACTCGGCGCGCGCACATAACGCACCTGTTCAACAAAAGGGTAGCAACTCAAAATTTTGTTTTGTTCAGTAGAGACAAAACACTGTTGATACACAAATAATGACACTGAAGACATGAAAGCCCTCGTCACGTACGTTGTGCGCCGCGTTACAACAACCACATGAAAACTTCAAGAACAAACTTGGCATCACTTACATTTTTTTCATGTGGTTGTTGTTTTTAACGCGTGACGCAACGCACAACGTACCGTATGTGCCAGAAGAGTGACATAAAGGTATTTTTGACGAAGCTGTCGACAAAATAATATGAGAATTTTGCAGTTGGTGGAGTTGATCAGTATTTCCCGTTTTTAACAAAAAGTGAAAATTTCAAAATTTTGAGTTACTACCCTTCTGTTGAACAGGTGCTATATGTTATTTCTACTCAAACAAAATGTTGCCAACTTCTCTCAGTGAAAACGCAGCCATAACCATAGACAAATAAATTTATAGACGAAGAAATACTCAATGTTGCCGCTGTCAAGATACTCAAATCCGAAAACTCAAAAAAGTTCGAAGACGTTTTTTGCGGAAAATGACAATATTTTCTTGGATATTTTTATCTGAGAATATAGTTCCCGTCAAAAACTAACCCCATGTAGCTTTTTGCCAGAACAAAATATTTGTTAACTTGTGTTTTTTTGGCATTTTATTTTGAGTTTCTTTTTCAGCATACTCAATTCGAACATACTTGGTGAGAGCATTCCGTCGTCTATGTTTTCATTATTCTATGCTACCTTCATAGAATGCTACCATCGGAATGCTCTCACCGAGTTTGTTCGAATTGAGTGTGCAGAAAAAGCAACTCAAAATAAAATGCTAAAAAATACAAGTTAATAAATAATTTGTTCTGGCAAAAGGCTACATGGGGTTAGTTTTTGATGGGAACAATATCTTCAGATAAAAATATCCAAGAAAATATTGTCATTTTCCCCAAAAAAACGTCTTCGAACTTTTTTGAGTTTTCGGATTTGAGTAACTTGACGGCGCAAAATTGAGTATTCCTTCGTCTATGTTTTCATTAGTCTATGCCATGACCATAGACTAATAAATATACAGAGGACGGATCACTCAATTTTTTCGCGGTCAAGTCACTCAAACCCGAAAACTCAAAAAAGTTCGAAGACGATTTTTGGGGAAATAACGAAATATTTGTTAAGTTGTATTTTTTGGCATTTTATATTGAGCTTATTATTTACCAATCTCAATTCAAACATTTTTTTTTATTTCCTTGGCAACATTTATTTAACAATTATAAAACACATTCATATGTACATTTGAACATTGCATGTATAATTTTTTGTTAAAAATATGCCGTTCCTACACGGAACATAGGGCGGAATAAGTGAAACACAAATAAGCAGTCCCGGACAATCAGCGGGTGGTAACACTGACAAGACGAGTAGATGCCGTCTTACATTAGCATCTCCAATAACCCACGTAACGTCTGTTCTCCATCTTAGGAGCGGTTACGAGCGAACGTCGGTCTTGAAGCAAGCGGTCCGCTATATAAATGTGATTGATAAGGTGAGACTGGACGCCTGAAGATTACGAAATCACCAGTACGTATCCCACTGACGTAAATGGGGTTGCTCAGGGTTGGTAGCCCGGTCGTAAAACCAACTTACCCAAGAAATTCAAACATACTCGGTGAGAAAGTTCCGACGTCTATGTTTTCATTAGTCTATGCCATGACTACGTGAAATAATAAAAAAGTTGAAATGAAACACACTCAAACATTCTTGCGTTTTTTGTCTTTTACATTATTGGCATTACTGCACAACTCATTGCGTTTTTACCATGTTGTTTCCACTCAAGTTTATTGTTGATTGTGAGAGATAAACAGCTGATTCTCAATCACTGAACATAAGTTCAAAAATTGGAAGTGTTGTATTCATGTACCGGTTACTAAACTCACAAACAAAAGTAATCTTCTATTTCGGCGTTCAACAAGCGAGCGAGCCGTTACCAGACAGTTTGTCTTCAAATACAACTCTAATTTACTAACACATATATATATTTGTCGTTTGTCTCTCAGCTGTCCAGCATTTTTTCACAGACAGTAGAGAAGACAAATTTTTGGCATTTTTGTAAAAATAAGTGAGATAATAATTGAAATATCTTGAAAACAAAAGAACATGAACAACAACAAGACATGTGAACGGAAAACAAAAAGAAATAGACGATTTTCATTCAAAATTTTAGAACTGTTTTTGCAGTTGTCCGGACGCCTACGTCACACAGGCAAATTGTGGGATTTTGACAATCAATACATGAATTCAACTGTCCTGTCATTTGTAAACGCAGGGTTATGAACAGTCGTTAACATTGTCAGTGTTGGCACGAAATCGGTGGGAGAGTGAGAGTAAATAAAATTGATGAGTGGGGGAGGAGTTATAACCCGGTTACACTTAAGCGGATTAACCCAGTGGGTTTGGGCTTCAAATGTATTCCATAGCGCAAACGTCAAATAAATCCTCATAAAGTGGGTTAACCCGGCAAAAAACTTTAATGTAACCGTACTATTAATCAGTTAAACCGTAGACATCGGTGGCAAAATCCAAAACACAACGGGCATCAAACAAAACTTCTGCGAAAAAGCATATTTATATTATACATTTATTTTATATTACAAAATTTGTAAAGTTTGCAAATTGGTCAAACACTATTAAATAATTGTTCAAATAATCAGACATTTTTTAGTCTGTTCCTTTACTTTTGAAAGTGGTAAAACCGGCAAAAGTACTATAAGGCCATGTTTATATTATAGCCTTTTGCAGGGTTAACCTTCTTAATGAGGATTTATTTGACATATACGTAAAGGAGTTGACATTTGAAACCCAGTGGGTTTGTTAAATCCGGTTATATATAAACGTACTATAAGTTGTAAATTGCACTCATATGAATTGTATGGTGTCTGAAGTAAAGGAACGCTTTTCGAGTAAAAAGTGGTAAAACTTGAAGATTCTTACACGTAAAGGAACAGAGCTTTTATTTCGTTTGAAATTTTTTAACCGTTTGTGTGTTCGCACATATCACTTCAATTGAACTAGTTCGTTCATGAACTGTACAACTCTAATATTTGATTCGGTTCGTTCCGAGTACATGGTTACTTTCATTTCAACAGCCTGAAGAGACTCAGCTTTGATTCGGTGGGAGAGTGAGAGTAAAAAAATTAAAGTTGGAGGTTTGTCGCAAACAGTCAGTTTAGTTAGTCAGTTATTGAAAATTGTGGAAAATTGGCCGAAGCACGGCGCTGGCAAAAGAAAAATAAAACACTGATAGCGGATGATGAATCGTGAATCAAAGCTATAACTTAATCGAATTGATTTAAAACAGAAAAAGAAAGAAAACAAAGAAAAAACATACTGTGCAAAGGAATTTTTGCCCTAAAAAATTAACCTCATTTCATTCAAAGCGAAGTTTGAAGCTTTTTCTATGTGTGTTTTCCATAAAATTGTGTAAAAAAGTCCATTCAAAACGAACGACATTGGTGTGTTTGTTAACTTGTCCCAAATCAATTGCAAGTGTATAGTAGTAGTGCAACAAAATTCTTTTCGAAATAATAAACGCGTGAATTTCGATTTGTTCTCAGTCGCAGTGAACGTCGACGTACGTTTGACGTCGTATCTTGTTGTTTAACGTACAACAACAAAATCAAATAATAAATAAGCAAAAAAAGCAAGCAACTAAAAGAAGAGAAGAAACCGTAAAAACGAAACGAGTCATCATATTATAAAATTTTAAGTTGTTTTTGTGTTTTATTTTTCATAATAGAAGCCACAGCCAAAGCGAAAGAAACAAACAAGTAAACTTTAAGAAGAAAAAAGGTAATAATCAAAATGTAGCAAAAAACTTAAAGACAACCGACGACCGCATGGAAAAGTTCATGATAGTGTTGACGAAATTGAATGAATGAAGAATTAATCTTTAATATTTAGCTTTAAAAGTACAAAGAAATTTAAACATTTTTTCTAGTTTTGTTGTCAGAAAATTCTTTTCTTTATTGCTCCAAATTAAAGGCGAACAAGAAAAAAAGAACTTTATAGTATAGTGTTGTTGTTGTTAAATTTTTATTGTGTTGCTTTAGTGGGGACAGAGGAGGTATTCATGTTTAATTGTTGTTGTTGTTGGCGTTTTCAAAGTTTCCTCTTCTACAATTATTTGTTTGTGTGTTTTGCATTGTCATGCCGCTTGCTTGCATGACCGTTGACGTCGTTATGGTTGTTGTTTTTACACATGTTTTTGTTGTTGTTGTTTTTTGTATTTTCAACGTGAGTGAGTGTGTTGTTGTTGTTGACTTTATGTCATTTTGGTGCATTTAGTAAAGCTTGGAGAGTTTGTGTGTCGGCTGTAATGGGAAAAGATATGGGAAAAACAAACTGCAGCAACAACATCGCCTCCACAACCACAAATAGCGGAAAAGCAGTTTGCAGCAGCACAGTAAAATATAAGAAGTACAAAACATCGGCAGTGGCAACAACAGCAACAACAACAAAATAAAAAAAGTGCAAAGTGTCATTCACGCGACACAAAGAGGCCTACCAAAAGAGAGAAACCAGAAATACATGGGAACAGAGAACCAAAAAGAGAGTGTGAGGCATCATTAAAAAACAACAGAGGCATTGTAAAAAAGATAAAAATCATAACAGGTCAGTAATAAACTGAAAAAAAAAACGAACAACCGACCCATAAGCTATTCACTCCTTAATGCATTTTATGGATGACGACGACTAACAGAAAACTAAATTAATAATAATATTAATAATAAGGGAATGAAATTAATGAAAGTTGAAGAATGTGTGAGTGTAGTACGACGATTTATTCTTTTGCTTTGTATTTTCGTATGTTGCTCTTATATTTTGCTTTTTTCTGGCTATTTTCGAATTTCGATGACAGAACATCCCATCTTTCAGCTGGCTGATTTAAATTCTCCTGAAAATAATGCAACCTGAGCCAGTAAAAATCGTTTGCATGTCCATTGTAACTGACCCATCGACCGGTTATTCTCATTATTCAGTGTTTCTTATTATTCAGTGTTTGAAATTATTTTGTGTCATAATGTGCAGACGACGTTTTATTTCATGAAAAAATATCAACATTTTGGACCATTAAAATGAATATTCTTTGAATTTGGCATAAAATAATACTACTTTTGAAAAAATAAAATAATTTAAAAAAATATGGTTGCGTTTTGCCCATTTGGCATAAGACGAGTTTACCCATTAAGCTCAGATCGGTATGCAATTTTTTCCAGGTAGATCTCGTCACCCTGTGTGGATATGGGGTACATAAAACTTGACAGATTTAGAATAATGCATAATGCGGGAGCTTTAGATAAACTGTCTTTTAAAAGAATCCCTTAATTATAAAGTAGCCTTCGACAGTCCGCTATGTTAAAAGGTATTCCAAGCCATGTCTGACTTTGGTATCCCCGCAAAGCTCATTTGGCTTTGTAAAATGACTCTAACTGACACAAGATCTTCAGTTAAAATAGGAAAGAACCTCTCTGAAGAGTTTTGTACCAAAAAAGGTTTCAGCCAAGGAGACAGCCTTTCGTGTGATCTTTTCAACATCCTGCTTGAAAAGGTTATACGAGAGGCTAACGTTAAAAGAAGTGGCACAATCTACACCAATAGCCACATGTTACTGGCTTATGCTGATGATATAGACATCATGGGACGATAAGTAAAAGAGGAAACCGATACCTTTATGAAAGTCCAAGGAGAATCCACCAAGTTGATGGTGTCGACGCGCAATGCGTCCATTGAGCTCGGACCAACTTTTGAAGTTGGTTCCTATAATGTTGAGGTAGTAAAAGACCGCCGTAACACAACAAACGACATCATCCGTGAAATAAAAAGAAGAAATGTTTTGGCCAACAGATGCTACTTTGGCTTAAGTAAGCACTTTAAAAACAAAGCTTTAACTCGTCAAACAAAAATAACGCTTTACAAAACACTGATACTATCCGTGCTGATGTATGGTTCCGAAGCCTGTGTACTTGCGCAAGCAGATAAGGCTGTGCTTGGCGTGTTTGAGAGAAAAATTCTTCGAAAGATCTACGGACCAATCTGCGTTAACGGTGAATATCGACGTCGCACAGTGTTGCCGCTTCCTTGTAAACGTGGACAAAAATAGAAGGAGTTGACCTAGGTCGATGAATTTTTATACAAGTACTTATGCGGGCATAGGAATGCAAAATTCTCGTTTTGGTCCATATCGGTTCAAATTTGGATATATCCCCCATATATATGTTTCTCCGATTCTGCTATAACTCAGCTAATTTTAATTGTACCGCCTTCAAATTTTATATGCGATATTTGCTTGGGGCTCTGATCAGTTTCACCGATTTTGATAAAAATCGGATCAGATTTCGATAGAGCCCCCACATATATATATTTCGCCGATTTTGCTATAACTCAGCCAATTTTATTTGAACCGCCTTCAAATTTAATATGCGATATTTGCTTGGGCCTCTGATCAGTTTTACCGATTTTGTTAAAAATCGCTTCATATTTGGATATATAACACGAAGCAGTCAAATCAAGTGAATTTATCCACTGCACAGAGGGGAAATTTGTGTTAAAAGTTGATCAAAAGCCCTAGAAAGGTCATTTATAGTCCGATTGATATAAAATTTTGCACAAAGCATATCTTCGGTACAAGGATTAATCCTATAGAAAATAATGAAAATCGGTCCAGATTTGGATGCAGCTTCCATATATATTCGCATCTGATATGAGATAAAAATGCACCAAAATCACTGAAATTTGACACATGCAACCTGATATAGCCTAAAAAAACATTGAGCCAATTTTCAAACAAATCGGTACAGATGTATATGTAGTCCCATATACATATATTTCATTCCAAATTTTATTTTTTGAAACTAACTTAATTTAAATTTTTCTCAATTCACATGAGAAAAGCCGTGAATGTTTCTGAATAATGCAAACATATTTGAAAGGTGTTGGATTAGTCTGATAAATAAGAGCCCCGGATATAAGGCGGAACAAAAAAGTGTGAGTAAACCTTGCAATTCCATATAAAAATATTTCATATTTTAGTTGAGAAAAATTAGATTTTTTCGGAATGGCGCAAAAATGCGCAATTTTTTATGATTGAATCTGATATTAGAGACTCAAGCGCAGAAAACATTAGAAGAAACTATGGTCGGGAAACGACGGGGAAATAGACTTTTTCACTATTGAAATTGTAGTAATCTTAAAAATTATCATAAAAATTTTTCATAAAGAGGATGTGTATCACCATTATTAAAGAGCAAAGATGTAAAATCAATCTGAAAATTTTAAATGCTAATCTTGTTCGGAGACTGTACAAAAACAATAAATCTTGAAAAATATAAATTTTCGCGAAAATAATGTCATTTTAATGTTCACCTAATTTCTTAGTTTTCGAAAATTTACTTTTTGTTTTCAGTATGGCTGAGTTCAATCGACTGCTGCATTGGATTGGTTAATCTTACAAAGTCGAGGATGGTTATAGCAAATGTAGAAAAGAGTCTGGTTGCCGTTTATCAACATATTTTTCATAAAAAACGATTTTCATATTTAGAGTTTTGAGCAACTTTAGGCCTATGTTTCCCCTCTGTGCACTGAGGCAAAACATGGATTCTTGCTCCTTTCGTACAAATTGTTTATGATGATATGGTTGTGGCTCCGAGAATCGGATTTTATAGGATGTAAACTTTGCATTTTTTAATTCGAAAGGGATGTCTGTTTCATGTACCAAATCGTCGAAACTGCAATTTGCTGCAATTTTTAGATGCACTCCATGAAAGAAGCGAAATTCGTGAGTTTTGTATAACACGTTACTGTTTCAATCAACATAACGGTACTTTATGTATACACATTATATGTAAATTGTTTTTTCATAAATTGCAAGACTATCGACCACTCTTTAATTCCCTATTCAAAAGTTGTGCAATATGTCAATAACTTCTTTAAAAAACTTCCATGAGCATGGGTTTCTTTTTTAAATACATTTTAGTAAATGTCACATACGAAAAATGTTTTATGTTTAACGAGCTATAACTTTATAGTAACACCAAATATAGACAACATCTTTGAGGTTTGTCCTATTTGAAGTGTTCTCAATAAAATAAAACCATAAAATTATAAAAAAGTCAAGAACACATTTTTCGATTTTTGTCCACTGAGGCAACACTGTGCGTCGCATGAACCACGAGCTGTATCAGCTATACAACAACATCAGGCCATATAATAAGGCCATATAATAAGAATGAGCGATGATGAACCCGCTAAAAAGGGTTAATATGATCACAAATGATATAATAAAATGTATGTCATATCGTACCTTCAGAAGGCAACGGAAAACCACTGAAGTAATTATTTCCCTTGAAAATCGTACAATATGTAAAACGAAAATCAAAATACACGGCCCTCAGTCTCCGGCCAAACGAGGGTGCTAAGAATCCCCGGAGGTAAAAACAACAACAAGCTGAAGATTGGAACGTGGTATGTCAGAAGTTCGTACGAAGTTGGAAAATTAAACAATACCATTAATGAAATGAATAAGCTCCAAATTTATATACTTGGTGTCAGTGAAACATGGTGGATAGATAGAGGAGAGTTTAAATCCCAAAATGTTATGGTGTATCACTCAGGAAATATGGATGGAGTACACTGGAAAGGTGTAGCTATTATAGTCAGAAAAGACATAGCTAATAGTGTTGCTGGCTCGATAGCTATGTCAGATAGAGTAATGATGATAAAAATCACAGGAAAACCATTAAATTTAAACATAATTCAAGTTTATGCCCCCACATGTGATGGAAATACCGATGAAGTTGAAAACTTCTACAATGACATCAACGAACTGATAAAAATGACGAAATCACATGAAATAACGATTATTCAAGGTGACTTTAATGCCAAAATTGGAAGCGAGAAGGTATATGGAATAACAGGAAAATATGGCTTGGGAGAAAGAAATGATAGAGGAGATAGGCTAATAGAGTTCTGTCAAGAAAATAATCTGACTATTACCAACGCACTTTTTCGATTACATCCCCGAAGGCTTTACACATGGAAATCGCCACAAGATAATAGAGGAATCATAGTACAGAACCAAATCGATTTTAAAATCATCAATAGACGGTTTAGATCCTCTGTGACGAAATGCTCAGCCTATCCAGGAGCGGACGTACCCTCACATCACAACCTTTTGATGATGAATATGCGAATAAAATTGGCAGTAATCCGAAAAAAAGAAAACTTCCCGTAAATTGAACACAGAGAACCTCAACAATCCAACAACAAAAAATGAAATCAAGCACCTCCTAAACCATAAACTTGAAGTTATTGATGTGAACGATATGGATAGTATATGGCATAACGTCAAAGAGACAATTTGCAATGTAGCAAACAACTCCCTAGGAAACAGTACAAGAAAAAATCAAGAGGAATGGATGACAGATGAAATCATAAAACTTCGAGAAGAACGAAGCAAGTATAAAAACGTAGATTACGAAAAATATTGGGAAATTAATAAGGAAATCCGCGCTGCGACACGGGCTGCAAAAAATGTATTACTTAATCAAAAATGCCGAGAAATTGAACACCTCCAATACATGCATGACGACTTCAACCTACATAAAAAGTTGAAAGAAACGGCAGGAATTTACAGAAAAATAGCTCCAGCAATTCTCGTAGATGAAAATAACCAGCCGATCTTCGAAGCAACTGAAAAAAAGGATTTATGGAAAAGATATATTAAACAAATGTTCACAGATGAAAATCGATCAGAAAATATAACCGACTTGAATGCTGACGTCACTGGAACCCCTATTACGAGATCTGAGGTGGAACAAGCTGTAACGTCTCTAAAACATACATGATCACATTAGGCACGGCGGTGCCGATGATCTTCGGCAATTTACACGCACACGACCCGAATGCACAGAAAGAGCTTACAAAAGAGAGCAAATGTTTTGATTTGTTATTGTTTTGTAGCTTGCGTGAATACATAGTTGCCAATATATTAAATACATTCACATTTTCTCTGTTCTCTTCTTGGTCATGTCTGCTCTAAAAGACAAGAAAGCAACAGGGCCAGACGAAATCCCCTCAGAAATACTGATATTAATACATGTAAATAATATACTATTGATAGTGGAACTATTTAATCACATATATAATACAGGCCAATATCCATATGATTGGCTAATCTCAACCTTTATTGCAATACCGAAAAAATCAAATGCAAAAACGTGTTGCGACTACAGACTTATTAGCTTGATGTGCCACATTCTAAAATTGTTTCTTGAAATTATCCATAAACGGATATATGCCAAATGTGAAGCTGCTATGGGAAACTCTAAATTTGGGTTCAAAGAGGCTATGGGTACCCGAGAAGCCCTTCTCTTCATTCAAGTACTTGTTCAGAAATGTAGAGATATGCAAAAGGACGTTTTTATATGTTTCATTGACTAGAGTGCAATTTTTGTGGGTGAAAGAAGGCTAAGATTGGAAACAGACATTTATATGTAAAAACATTCGAAAATTGTATATTTGAATTCATGTTATGCCTTGTTCAGACTGACGGTGTTTCGCTCTCTATTCGTTGTTCGACCCCAAATTACGATGTAATTACTTCATTTCCCATACAAAATAATGAGAACGAACAACGATTTGTGTAGATTGTTCAATTTAAATTACTCTCAGAACGACGATAAAATATGTCCCATCTCTAACAAATGAGAGAATTTATCGAAATAAATTAATTATGACAAAAAAAATACAAAATTTATTAAAAACCCAAACATTTTTAGAAAAACTTCAAAATATGAATGAAAAGTAAACGGTTTAATGACTAGTATATACTCAAATCATAGCAAATTGTGTATTCTCTTTCATTGCATTTGCATTTCTTGTCCATCGTTTCAATCGCGTTCAAATTTAGAAACAAAAATCAAATGCCTGCCGGAAAGTCTGTATACCAAAAAGTTATTTTGGAAAGGTCTCTCTCTCTCGTTAATTTTTAAAATAGAAAAATTTGAAAATATACTGAAAACACGAAAATCGTGAGAAATAATAGAAAACATGAATGAAACTAATATAATTTAATATTAAATAGATATCCGAAAGATGGACAAATATTTTTTCAGTTCATATCAATTAACTTTACTCTTCTTATGGCTGAAACTTTCCTTCAAATCAGTAAACAAAAACTATGAAAATATGAATCATGTTGCTATGAATTGTGTACCATGTCGTATGAACGGGTTAATTCGTGTACGTAATTATGAGAACGAACGACGTTATTCAAATGCCTGTATGAACATGGCATTAGTTATTTAATTCTAAACTTTTTCAATAGTTCGACATGGTTGGCAAACCTATTTTTCCTACTTTCAAATAAACGGGCATTTTTGAAAAAAAACAAGTAAAAAATATTAAGCCGACAGAGATATACCCTCAGCGAATGTTTTTAAGGTATTTTTGTAATTTTGTGGCCCTGTTGGACATTTGAGCTTGTCTACAAAATTGTGGATTAGGTTTAAAGTGCAAAAGTGTTGCGGAGGAAGTACTTTAAGGAATGGACTGACTTATATCATGGAAGTGGATCTTCTTTTCTATAGATATCGCGCCCACTAGTCATTTCAGGAAGCGTGGACTTGTCCGCGGAAAACATAATATCGCTTTAGGCAGGAGCACAACGAACAGTATAGGTATACATTTCCAAAGGATCATTGAACAGACCCTAAACCGCACTTATACGCAAATGTTGAATTTTTGTGAGTGAGGTACCCTAAGGAGAAGATCGATATCGGTAATTTTAGAAGTTAAACTAAATTTAGGCAAAATATTAGGAGATCGAAAGTTTGGACCAACTTGGGTGCCCCGTTCAAGGGAAATATTGGGGGGAAGTACCGGCAGTTCTACACCAGTATTGTATTGACCGGTGTATGTAAGGAGTATGGACCTGCCCCTGAAAAAAACTTTTACCGTCGTAATTGAGGCAGCGAATGCAAAATGCTTTAACAAAACTCAAAGCGATTTGAGGGAACATGTCTTAAAGTGAACTTATCCGAAATTTTGGACAAAATGTGCAGGCCAAAAAACTATTTTTCATGACTTTTTTTCAGAGAAACTACCAATATTTTTAGGTTGATATTTTTTGTACCTAAAAGAGCACAACTTGAACTACTTCTGGAATTTTTGTTGTTGAAAAACATTGCTTACTTTACCTGCAAAACCCTTTTTTTATAAAAGCGTTTTGCGGTGCTAACGATAGCTCGAAAACGGATGGGCCGATCTTCGTATATTTTTGTGGGCGTTTTAAGAACTTAATAATATTGTCTTTTCGCGGAACGAAATTTTAAAAAATCGATTAAAAAAAATTGTGAGCTGTCAAAGTAAAAATTCTAATTTTAACGAAAAAATTGACAGTTTTTTGTCCAATATTAGGGTAAAAAAATTTAAAATAAATCTGTCTCTCTTAAAGACAAGCTTTTTATGTATATATTAAGCTCACCAAACCATGTGAAGATCGGTCGATTCGTGAGCTATCGGTGGCACCGGCTTTAAAAATGCTATTTCGAGAAACACGCGTTTAAAGTTTCCACGCTACATACAAATCACACTAAATTGTTCACTTCCAATGCTCATATCTCAGACAATTTTACTCCGATCGTGTTGAAATTTCTTGCGACGTACTCTAAACTACCTTACTTCAATTTTTCGATTTTTTGAAAGTGACAAGTAGAGATAACCCCTTCAAGTGAACTTATCCGAAATTTTATGTGGGAGGTACTCGAAGGAGTGGTCAAATATAATGCATATTTTTCCGAACATTTTTGAAGTTTTGTGGGAGAGGTACCTGAAGGAGTGGATCGATATGACTTATATTCGAACTTAAACTAAGTTTGGACAAAATATTGCAAGAATAATTATGGCCCACAAACGTTCGCATCATGAACTTTTTTACTTTTGAAGTTTGAGTTATCCTAAAAATTATTATAAAACAAGTAAAAAAGCATTAAGTTCGGCCGGGCCGAACTTTTCATACCCTCCACCATAAAATATTCTGAACTAAAATGGAATAATTACTTTTCATTCCTGTCCCCAACTTTAAGTGGGTACGTTAAAATGTCAGATAATGTTTATGTACATTTATGCTTCATTCGGGAGGCCCTTTTTTATGGTGCCTATATCTAACTATGTATGTTGACAATTTTTGGTGGGCTAGAAATTGGGAGGTACTGTTATATAGGGGTAATAATAAAACATGGGCCTATGTTGACAGTTTTTGATGGGAGCCTTTAATGTCAAATAACTCCTAATTCGGTTAAAAAATTTAGCTAGAATCTTCAAAATATCGAAAATCGGTACATAACGTGGGAACTTCAAATGTCGTTAACAGCTAGTTCGGAGGTATCTGGGCTATACGAAAATATGAAATGAACCGTTATATGGGGGCTATACCAAAACGTGGACCTATGTCCACAAGTTTTGTCATATAAGTTTATTGACATTTAAGAACTTTAAATGTCAAATTATAGCTACATCGGTCTGAAAATGTAGCTACAAACGTCAAAACACCGCAAATCGGGGGTACCGTTATATGGGGGCTATACCAAAACGTGGACCTATGTCCACAAGTTTTGTTATATGAGTTTATTTATTAAGAACCCTAAGTGTCAAAATATAGCTAAATCGGTCTGAAAATGTAGCTAAAACTGTCAAAATACCGTAAATCGGGGGTACCGTTATATGGGGGCTATACCGGAACGTGGACCTATGTCCACAACTTTTGTTATATAAGTTTATTGACATTTAAGAACCCTAAATGTCAAATTATAGCTACATCGGTCTGAAAATGTAGCTAAAAACGTCAAAATACCGCAAATCGGTGGGTACCGTTATATGGGGGCTATTCCAAAACGTGGACCTATGTCCACAACTTTTGTTAAATAAGTTTATTGACACTTAAGAACCCTAAGTGTCAAAATATAGCTAAATCGGTCTGAAAATGTAGCTAAAACTGTCAAAATACCGTAAATCGGGGGGTACCGTTATATGGGGGCTATACCAAAACGTGGACCTATGTCCACAACTTTTGTTATATAAGTTTATTGACACTTAAGAATCCTAAATGTCAAGTTATAGCTAAATCGGTCTGAAAATGTAGCTAAAAACGTCAAAATACCGCAAATCGGGTGTACCGTTATATGGGGGCTATACCAAAACGTGGACCTACAGATGTGGCCAAAATAATAAGTACAAACATAAGTATGCATATTTTTCGTTCAATTCAGAAATTGTATTCACTGTAAGACAATATTCAGTTTAAATTTAAGTTTTGCAACATAAATGACACTTAAAAAATAAATTTTGCGTAGATCTTCAAGATAAACAAACTTCTAAATGCGATATTAAGAAAAAAGTCATAAAAATTGATGGACAAAATAATAAGTACATTTTGGAAATCATTAATATTAATCATTAATAATATTAATTAATATTAGTATATTCAGTTGTTTTAGGATAGATTGTAATTTAGGATGTTTATATTATAAATATTTGTTGCTTCCACCTTTATTTTGACCTACTTTTTGTATTCTTTTTGGCATATTGCTTAGAAGTTTGCTGTAATTTTCAAAAGTTATTTAATACCAAACTTTTTGAATAAAATTCCAAATTTGCTGTTTATTTCGGAACGATTGTGTACCAATGCGCTATTTTAAGTGTCCGCAAAGGTTTACTATTGCATTCATATCCGATTACTGCATAGGCGAGTCAAGTTACTTCATTATATTGTCCTGGAACCCATCCTTGACATATAGGGATGCATTTTTTGGACCGTAGTTCTGTTGAAAAATCCATATAAAAAACAAATTTTCTTCTGTTAGTAGCAACAATGTGTTGACCAATATGTTTTTGTATTGGAAATGGGTCCCAACATCTGTAATGTGATATATTGGATAAAGACCATACCAGGAAAAAATAATCAGTCTCACACCATTAGGTGGCTACCTCCGTGTTTAATTGGTTTTTTGTAACTATTGTATGAAATTCCTCTCCCTTGAGATTGAAATTCATCTTGCCGTAATTGTTACCGAATAAACTTATTTTATTCATATTTATTTCAATGCTCTAGAGAAAATTTCGCCAATTTTGTCCATGTAAGTTTTTCCCGACCGACCCATATCATTGTTAGCTAAGGAAGACCTCGTCAACAAAATTTTTTTCCGAAACATTTGAACGCCTTTTGTTAATTATCGAGCTATTCGGGTGAATATAACATTACCTATGCCAAAAGTACTTACCCAAGATGAGTTTAATAGGTCTCTAAAGCGAGAGCAACAATGGGTCTATCGACTGTTTATTGTTGCCTTTTTAGGCCTACACCGTGTTTTTTCAGTTTCATTTTGGTTTCAATGTGTTTTAGAAAAAACCCACCGGCTTTTCCAGGGATTTGGCTATTATCGAAAATGTTATCCCTCATTTCTTAATTTTTACGCCAATCTCCCCTCTCCAGTGTAATAGTGCTCATTTCGTCCCATCCACTAATTAATTTTTATTTTATTTTTGTCTAATATTATTAGCACAGCTAAATTACTAACCAACCTTTATTAAAATTTACTCGGTTATTGGTAGATAATAAAAAATCCAAAATGTACTTATTTTTTTGGCCAACAAAATTTTGAACTTTTAGAAAAAAGTGGCACAAAAACAAAATATTACCAATTTTTTGCGTGTTTATGCTTGTTGCATCATTTATTACGAATAGAAGTTTCGAAATGTAAAGCAGTTCACATCGTTTTTGAAAAAACTGATTGTGGAGCACACAATCAAACATAAACTATGATGTACTTATTATTTTGGCCATATGTGTATGTCCACAAGTTTTGTTATATATATTTATTGACACTTAAGAACCTAAATGTCAAATTATAGCCAAATCGGTCTGAAAATGTAGCTGAAAACGTCAAAATACCGTAAATCGGGGGGTACCGTTATATGGGGGCTATACCAAAACGTGGACCGATATATCCCATCTTCGAACTTGATCTTCCGACGGCTAAAAAAATGGTATTCCCCAATTTTCAGCGAAATCGGTCAACAAATGCGACCTGTATGTTGCGAACGGACGGACGGACGGACATGCATAAATCGACTCAGAAAGTGATTCTATGTATATCCCTAGAAGAAACTATGGGTCTATCTCGTTTCCTTTTGTATGTTACATACAAATGCACTAACACATAATACCCCTTACCACATAGTGGTGTAGGGTATAAATATGCACAGAAACAACAAATCTTGAAAAATTTATATTTTCGCGAAACATGTACTTTCTTGCTTCCAGTATGGCTAAGATAAATCGGCTGGTGCGTTATATTGGTTTATCTCAGAAAGATGTAGATGGTTGAAGTGACTAGGGAAAAAGTCCGGTTACTGTTTCAGTTTTGAGCAACTTTTGACCTATACTCCCCCTATGGTCAACGATAGAAAAAATATTTGTAGACTCTATGTTATGGGTACAATATCTATTAGTTAGTTATATATATTTTTTATTTGAAAAAACAAAGTCAATTTTTAATAAAACCTACTCTCCTCTTTTCCATTCATTTCTTCACTGCTACCCCGGGATATGATCAGTGCTTAAACAATTTTCATTTCATTTATGAATACTCCGATTGACTTCGCTGAATTAATTAACAAGTTAATATTTTAATTTTTTATTTCGTTTATCTTTCGTTAATTAGTCGTCATATTCAACAGTTTCCAGAGTGTATCAGCTTTTGTTTGTTTGTTTTTCAATCGTTTAGTCAGAAATAAAAATACAAGTTTACACTTCTGTTTATTTTTTTTTAATTTTTTTCTTATTCCACGTAATGTGAGATTATACGGCGGTGTTAAAAACCGCACAAAATAAACGAAAAGAGTATAAACAACCAATAACATATTATGAATGTAAATTTTCTTTTAAATTACAACTATTACGAGGATGGAGAATCAATTTAAGTTTTGGGTTTAACTAAGTTTAGAATAGAAAAACAAACATAATTAGTTATGTGTTTATGATTTATTTTAAGCATCAATACTAATTAAAAGATACACAAAAATATTCTTTATTTTAAATACATGAACTTGCAGGATGGAATGAGAAATATACCCACTCAAACTTCCCCGCCATCGGCTTGTAAATTAGGCGTATGAATTATTTCATTGAATGCCTTCAATTTGTTGATGTTGTTGTTCTTTTTTTTAACTCTCAAATAAATTGCTTTGTATTGGTAATTTAGAGCGTATAAGTAAGTACGAGAAAACATCAATTCATTCATTGCTTCTACAAGCAGTGGCATTATGTGGTATTTGTTTTTAGATTTTCCGCACAAATTTGTTGCTGCTGCACTCAATAAACGCTCTGCAAACTTAAATTGGTTTCAATGAGGCAGCTAATCAGGGTCAAGTATATTTGGTAAAAGTTTACTAAAATTGATGTTATATTTCTCTCGATTGCATTGTTCAGTAATGAGGATGATGATGATAATGATGTTGCTGCTGCGGTAGCTATATTCGTAGCACAATTGATGATGATTTTTAAGTCTTTTTTAAATGAACTTCTCCTCCCTTCAAAGCTACAGCAGGCGGGAAGGCTTGAACTTTGAACTTAATAACAATAATAAGTTGGTCATTAATTATGTTTGCGCTAAGAAGTAGAAAGTCCAAAAGTAAACAATTTAGATTTAAATAAGAAAACTTTGTCGAAAATAACTTTTCTGTCTTAATTAATTATGTGCTTAGGGAGGAGCCGGTCGACCGGCCAACAGCAGCACTATAGGAATATGCACAGTGGTTTCGTTAGAAAAAAACCACAGTTAATATAATCAGCGAAATTTTTGTTAAAAAGTATTGCCACAAAATAGTACGAAATAGTAGTATAAAAATAATAGAGCTAACCCATGTTAACAAGAATATTTCTTGCAAAAATTTTAATTTTACCATTAAAATCTTAGCCGAAAAGTTAGTTATCGTTCCTAGCACTTCTTCCCAGGATAAATTCCGCATCGCTAATTACAATTTAGACCCCGGAAGTGGTCTAAACTTCTAACAAAAATAAGGCAATACCAAAAACCGTTTGAAAAAATTTGTTATTTCGAAAATTTCAGAGCAAACAAGTAAAAAAGTATCAGAGATATACCCTCAACCTGTGTGAATTGACACAATTATTTTTCAAAACACGTATTTATTTATGGGGTTTTCAGAATTTTGGGCCGACAAAAATATGGATTTGGATTAAAACTCAAAAGTTTTGCGGGAGAGGTACCTAAAGGAATGGACCTCTCTATAAATATCGCACCCACCAATCATTTCAGTTGGTTTATACTCACGAAAACCATATTATCGCTGTAAACAGGGACATTAGGTGTACCTTCGGTATAAAATTTTTAAACGATCCATGAATGGACCCTTAAAATGTTGAACATTTGTGTAGCAGTGGACCGATAAGTCTCACTTTTGAAGATAAACTATGTTTGGAGACAATTTTTCGAGATCCAAAGTTTTTTTTACAGATATCGGGTCATTTTCTGAAGAAGTGCCGGCTTGTCACTCAAAAAATTGTTACCAAATTTGTTTACGAAAATTCAGTACGATTCGGGAGGAGAGCCTAAACTTCACTTTTCCGAAATATAGCGTAGGTGGACCCGAACTAGTTGACATATACAGCCCATATTACAACCTGATATATGTCTCATAGAAATATCACGGTGTGCAAAGAATGGACGAATTGCCTTCGAGAGTTATCGTGCACACCACTTTAACGAAAATCTTAAACTGTTGTGGGGTAGGTGCCCAAAGGAGTGAACCGATATGGTCCGTGATAAAACATGATTTAAGTCTGCAAAAAATATTACGACAGCAAAATTTTGGATCGAATTGGTTTATTCGTTGGAGAATTATCTTACGCTGCATCCACTACACATGGTACCTTAGTAAGTTTTTACAGCTTTCGGGTCATTTTCTCAGGAACTATAGACTTGCCCCTGAAAAAACTTTTACCGTTGTAATAGGGGCAGCAAATAAACAGACCCTAAACTGAACTTTTCCGAAATTTTGTGTGGAAGCTACCTGAAGGAGTGGACCGACAGAGTCCATATTGGTACCTCATCTATGTCTGGTAGATATTTCACGATTACCAAATCGGTTACTCCCTTCAAGAGTTATCGTGCGCACAAATTTTCCGAACATTTTCGAACTTTTGTGGGGGAGGTACCTAAAGCAGTGGACCGATATGGCCCATCATCGAACTTAAACTAAGTTTGGACTAGGGATACGTAAAGTCGATTTCGGTTAATCAATTAATCGGTTATTAGCCGTAAAATTTCTAAAAGTCGTAGTCGACTATTGAATGTGCGAAAAACTGATAATCGATTATTCTAAGTCGACTTTCGGAAGACGGAGTCAACTATTATTCGTAATCAACCATCAGTCGTATTCTATTATTATTCGTAGTCTACTATTAAACGAAGTCGACTATTAGTCGCAGTTGACTATGTATTGTATGTGCTAAAACCGCGTATTCAAATGGACTTTTTTTTATACATATAACCACCACGGATCGCGTCAACGAAAATGGTCGATTATAATCGGTTTTCGGCGGTTAACGATTAATCGAAAGTCGACTTTTTCAACACTCTCGAATAATCAACTAACCGAAAATCGTGTTTTAGTTTTTTCACAAAAACCGAATGATCGAAAAACCGATTATAGCATTTCACTGTGTATCCCTAGTTTAGACAAAATATTACGAAAGCCAAATTTTGGACCAAATCGGCTACTCCGTTCGAGAGTTATCGTGCGCACCACCCAGCCAGACAAACAGACAGACGGACGGACATTGCTAAATCGACTCCAAATTGTATGAAACGGACTTCGTCCAAACATACCTGGGGTCTAAAACCATTATTTCGATGAGGCACATTTTGCCCGTATGAAAGTGTATATCCCCTCGTTAGCATAAATGCTGAGGGTATAAAAATGGTGGGTCCTATAAGGAATATCACCCTTTGTAATTTCTTTGCTCCAAAATATGAAGTGAAACTTGGCTGATATGAACTCTAATAGAACGTACGTATTGTTTAAAAATGGTCTATAAGTATTTATTGGGAGAAAAATCACGAGATTTTGAAGGAAAGATAGGATATGTCTATGCATGTCCCCAGAGGAACACGTGGTTTGGCGTATGGCTGAACATTTCCTTGACAGATGGTAAAAAAGTTCGTTTAATCTGAATAGATACAAATTATGTAACGCATTGAGACCATTTTCATTCAACTCTGATAACTCCACTCATCCTCAAAGTTTTAAAAGTTCAGAAGTGCTGACCGATTTAGGTTCTAGGCACAGATGAGAGTTAACGTTAATACCATTTTGCAGAAAATTTTTGAACTGTGGGGGAGTTACCTAAAGGCGTGGACCGATATGGCCATCTTCGAACATAAACTAAGTTTGGGCAAAATATTACGATACCCAACATTTGGTTCGAATCGGTTGACGACATTTTGTGTCGTATTGAAGTGTATTTACCTTCGCTAGCCTAGGCTGAGGGCATACAGGGTGCTGCTGAACTAACTTCAAATTAAAGGTACTTACGGTGCCCGGACATAACTCCCACGGACAGAACTCCCAAAATTCGTTCCCAAATCGCGGACGTAACTCCCAACGACTTTTTTTTCTTATTTTATAAATTATTTCTTTGCTTAATGCTAGGTTTACATTTACGAAATCCACTCGATTTCAACTGTTAATTCCATAGCTCAAACGTCAAATGAAATCTCATTTCAAATCTATTGGATTTTATTTGACGTTTAAACAATGGAATTTACAGTTAAAATCAAGTGGATTTCGTAAATGTAAACCAAGCATAATTTTGAAATTTATAGCTATATTTTTTTTATTTTAGAGTAGAAGTTAGGATTTAAGCGGACTTACATTTGAGAAGGCCTAATTTAAAAACGAAATCATGCCCGAAATTTAGTAAGTAGTAGTCCGGAGAAGTTTTAAATTGTGAAAATATTTGTTAAGAAAATCGCGCGATTTTTTCAAAAATATTTTCGTTTAACATTTTAATATTTTTACAAAAACTGTTTAACTTTTTAAATTGTGATAAATATTTTTGTAAAAAAAATCGCGAGATTTTTTTCGAAAATATTTTCGTCTGCTGCGCTTTTCTTTTTTCAGATAGTATTTGAATATTTTAACAAAAACTTTTTATCTATTAAATTGTGAAAATATTTTTGTACTTATTTAGACTTATACATTTGAGAAGGCCTAATTTAAAAACGAAATCATGCCCGAAATTTTGTAAGTAGTAGTCCGGAGAAGTTTTAAATTGTGAAAATATTTGTTAAGAAAATCGCGCGATTTTTTCAAAAATATTTTCGCCTGCGGCGCTTTTCGTTTTTCAGAAATTATTTGCATATTTTGAAAAAACCTTTTTATCATTCTAAGATTTAAAAATAATTTTTGTACAAAATCGGGCGATTTTTTCAAAAATATTTTCGCCTGCGTCGCATTTCGTTTTTCAGAAAGTATTTGAATATTTTTATAAAAACATTTTATCTTCTTAAATTGTGAAAATATTTTTGTAAAAAATTGAGAGATTTTTTTAAAAAATATTTTCGCCTGGGGCGCATTTCGTTTTTCAGAAAGTATTTGAATATTTTTACAAAAACTTTTTATAATCTTAAATTGTGAAAATATTTTTACAAACATCTCGCGATTTTTTACAAAAATATTTTAGCCTGCGGCGCTTTTCGTTTTTCAGAAAGTATTTGCGAATTTTAAATAAAATGTTTTATTTTCTTTCTTTCTATTTTCCTGTAGGCAGAATTTTTCGTTTAAATTAGGAAATAGGTTTGAAGGCAAATTTTGAATACAATTCGATTTGTATTGGCTACTACTTATTTTGTACATAATTTTCTTAAAATTTTTAATTCAATTATGAATTATATAAATTCATAATTTATATAAAAATTATATAAAAAATTACTTAAATTTTAAAATTTGTAAAAATCACATAAATTTTAAAAACGTACAAAACTCCCATTGGGGCTTATGTCCGCTATGGGGGGTCGGACATAGCTCCAAACAATTTGAGAGTTATGTCCGCAAACCAAGTCCGTGGGGGTTATGTCACGGCACCGGTACTTACACCTGGGAAGTTTTTGCGGATTCTGAAACTACGATGTTCATAGATGAGAAAAACAAAAAAAAAAAAAAAAAAAATCGCCGCAGGGCTTTTTAATAAATCGCGGTCAAAGTTCACAATTTTATGGTTTTTTAGGTTTTCACGATTTTGCTTGAAAACCGCAAGACCTATGGAAACGGGACTAAAGAAAACGTTCTACAAAATTGAGCTTTATGGTGTTTTCGTAGGTTTGGGTGCCACCGTGGTGCAATGCTATGCACGCCCGCCTTGCACGCAGAAGGTCGGGGGTTCGATTCCCCGACAAAGCAACACCACACATTTTTCAACGGTGGCAGAATACCCCTCAGTAATGTTGGCAACTTTTCCTGAGTATTTCAGCCTTGAAAAACTTCTCCACAAGTGGTGTCTTAAGACACGCCGTTCGGACTCGGCGATATACAGAAGGTCCCATATCATTGAGCTAAATATGAATCGGAGTGCACTCATTGATATTGTCCCGTATGGGATGTTGTGGAACAAAGTTTTTTTTGTTTGTATTTTCGTAGGTTTAACCATTTTCGGATATAGAAGTTCAAATTGGGACAATGCACTGACTGTATCGCATAATGCAGTGACTGTATATTATAAGACAATACAACCAAGGTGTGCCTTAACTAACTTTAAATTAAAACCGCTTACACCTGGGAAGCAAAAAATAAATGAGGAAAATCCAAAACAAAGAAAAAATCGGTGGAGGGATTTTTAAAAAAATTTTGCTTGGAATCGGTAAGTCCTATCGAAATGGGACTAAAGAAAATGTTGTAGAGAATTTTCACAATTTTCATTTTCTTGAAACCCTAAAAATGTGAACCTTTACCGCGATTTAATTAAAAACCCTCTGGCGATTTTTTTGTTTTTTGATTCATTTTTCTTTAGAATCCGCAAAAAATTACCAGTTGTAATCACCCTTCATTTAAAGTTAGTCAAGGCGCACCGTGTATAATAATGTGATCAAATTCTGAATTCCAATTAACCCCCAGTTTTTGTAAAATTTTTTATTCTTCTCACACGAATTGTCAAATTTTGTAGAACGATTTATTCGCTTTAGCTCAAATTTAGAGCGCTGATTTTTAAATGAGGAATTCTTAACGATATATGGGACGGGTATACGAAAAATTAGATGTGTATGTCTTCTTGGGGCTGAGCTATGGATGCCTAAATTATTACGAATATAGACGAACGAACAAAAATAAGTTACAAAAACAGGGGGTTAATATCCAAAATTTACTTTCTGTAGTGATTCATTTGCCACACCAACTATTTACCAACAATTCGACACACATTTTACAAAATGCCTCAAAAAAAGTGGAACATAAATTCGACTTCCATTTGAAACCACTGTCAGGCATTCTTCTATTGTAGAACACATGTTGTGACGCGTCGTTATAAATTACTTACGCTTTCGTTTCATTAAATACGCATTGCGAATTATTAATTGTTTGTTTATTTTGTTGTTGTTGCTGTTCTTGTTATTATTGCTTTTCATTTTACTAGAAGACCTACTAAACACACAGACCAACAATGTTAGCAGCCGGAGAACAAAGAATGCTTCATCAACTTTGTGTTCACGCACAAACAAAATCAAGCATAATTCCACGTGCTTGAAAAACTTAATTCTGCTACGAACAACTACATAGTTAACTGGCCGGTCAACAGTCGTTCTGTGAGTATGTGATTTCTTCTCTCCGTTTTCTACCTTCTCATCATTGATGGTTGTTGTCTAACATTTTTGGTAGTCTTTATTAAGTGAAAGTATTTGCTATTTTTTGCAATTTCTTCTTTTGTGCATTCTTCTTTTTTTCTGGAACTGCTGGACACATACAACCGAAATGGTATTAGTGGTGGCTATTTGCAATGGCATATCGTATGTTTGTATGTTTCAATTGTTCATTCATTTCATTTGTCTATTCATTCGTTCGTTTGGAAGCTAGTCAACCAGCCATAACAGTGTAACATGACTAGCAATCAGCTAACTAACTGACCGACCAACCAACCCACATATGCCACCACTAGCATTGTAACCATCACCTTTTGTGTCGCGTCTATTATGAAACATTTTCTTTCCATTCCATGCCATTTCATTCATGGTAAGCAAAAAAAGATATCCATTTCGATTCCTTTTTAACGTTACGTTTCGTTTTACTATTTTCGGATATAGCAGGATTTGTTGTGGTATTTTGGGAGGATGTAGTTTTTTTTCATTTTGTTATATTCCAGTTTCAATTACTGGAGAATGCATAACAGATTCGCCCAATATTAATTATGGAAGAGGGTTTTTTGTTATCAATAGCAAATGATCGCTTGCATATTACTTCATTAGTAACATTTATGTATGTGCTATCGATTCTTCCATCTTTCGTATTCCCTTAAGCAGAATTCCTTTTACTGTTGGTAATGAATTAACTTATTAATAGATGTTACACCAGCTAAGTAAATAAATACTCTAACAACTAGAGTTAAAAATACAAAAAAAAAAAATAAAAAAGAAAACAAACCCACCGCAATAACCACATTTCATTCCTATGATTTGTGGTATTTATGGCTTAATGCCTACCAAGCGCTTTTGTTGCTATACATTTTTATCAAATATGCGCAGCTAAAACCCACCTCCTCTGTAATTCTATAAACAAGAAATGTTTAACTACAACAACAACAACAATAAAATAATTATATTTATTTTCAATAGAATGGAAATGGTTGTGGTGTTTTGTTTTTGCTACATATTTTGTGTAGGTTTCTTTTTCTCCTATTCTTGTCAAAGCAAAATAAAGAATAACAAATAAAATAACAATGAACGCTCCAAACAAATATTTCTAAAAAGGTTGTTTATGTCTGGGGCCGGTTGTCGTTTTTTTTTATTTCATTCAAAGCTTTCCGACTAAGCGTCATAAATCAATTTTATAGAAACTGAAAGAAAACGAAAGCTGTAACAAAAGGATTACAAATTGAATTAACGTTTTTGTTGTTCTGTTTTATTTCACTTTATTTTGCTTGTTCAACATATTATGGAATTAGTAATTCGTGGGGTCGGTTGTTTGATGCCTTAATAAGTTGGAAACAAATTAATTCGCTTTTAACATGTTATTCTATTTGGCATTTTTTGCAAACTAATGAGAAATTCCAAAATTGTTGGGAAAGAAAAAAAAAAAACAAGTAAAAAAGTATCAGTCGGCTTTGCCGACAGAGATATACCCTCAGCCTATGCGAATTGGGAGGAAGTAATGGAAGTTGTGGACCGATATTGTCCATCTTCGAACTGAAACTTAGTTTGGAGAAAATATGACGAAGACCAAATGTTGGGCCGAATCGATTGATCACTTCGAGAGTTATCATGCGTTCCATCTACTACATATGGTGCCATAGGGTTGTTTTCTCAAGAAGTATGGACTTACCCCTAACAACTTTTAAGGTCGTAATGGAGACAGCGAATGCAAGATGCTTAAAAAAAAATCAAAATGATTCGAGAGGAGTGAACTTATACGAAATTTTATGTGGGAGGTAACCGAATGAGTGGAATATATATTCCATATTCGAACCTGATCTATATCTGGTTGATATGTTAGAATGTGTAAAATGTGGACCAAATCGCTCACTCCTTTCAAGCGTTATCGTGTGCATTATTCTTCCGAACATTTTTGAAGGAGTGTACCGTTTGAAATTAAACTAAGTTTGGACCAAATATTACGAAGGTCAACTTTTGGACCGAATCGACAGATACATTCGAGAGTTATCTTGCGCTCCTACCACTACTCACGATGTCATAGGTTTTTTTGCACCTTTCAGGCTATTTTCTCAGCAGGTATGGACTTGCCCTTGATGAAATTTGTACCGTCATATGGAGGGCAGTGAATACAAGTTGTTACAACAAAAATCAGAACGATTCCAGGGAAGGTCTTAAACCGAACATTTCCGAAATTTTGTGTGGGAGGTACTCGAAGGAGTGAATCGATTGAGTCCATATTGGAACCTCATCTAAGCCTGGTAGAAGTTTCACGATGTGAAAAGTATGGACCAATTCGGTTACTTTCTTCTAGAGTTATCGTGCGCACAAACAATTTTCCGTACATTTTCGAAAGTTTGTGTGGGAGCTACCCGAAGGAGTGGACCAATATATGGCCCATTTTCGAACCTAAACTAAGTTTGGGCAAAATATTACGAAGTGCAAAATTTGTTATGAAGTGAACACAAGTTGTTACAACAAAAATCAAAGCGTTACGTGAGCATTTCCTAAACTGAACTTTTTCGAAATTTTGTGTGGGAGGTACCCGAAGGAGTGGACTGATTGAGTCCATATTTGAACCTCATCTAAGTCTGGTAGAAATTTCACGATATGCAAAGTATGGACCAAATCGGTTACACCCTTCAAGAGTTATCGTGCGCACAAATTTTCTGAACATTTTCGAACTTTTCCATCTTCCATCTTCCAACTTACCCATCTTCCAACTTAAAATAAGTTTGAACAAAATATTACGAAAGCAAAACTTTGGACCGAATCGGTTGATCCGTTCCATAGTTATCGTGCGCTCCAGCCAGACAGACGAACGGACATGGCTAATTCAACTCCAAATTGTCTGATACGGATTTCGTCCAAACATACTTGGGGTCTAAAACCATTATTTCGATGAGGCACATTTTGCACGTATGAAAGTGAAGTCAAATTATTCCAAAGATAGAAAACCAATAAGGTGTTCTGTAGATTGAAAACCAATCCCATTTTAAACTATCATAAGATAAGTGAGGTGTCATTTAGAAGTTTGATCACTTGGGTCTTCATGAAGTCCTCTTTAGATTAATGACAAATGTGACATTCTGTTAAAACTTTTGCAAATTGTCATATTTTTCCCAAACAGATCGGCAGTATCCCCACAAAATATCAACATTTTTGCTTTGCAGTGCAGTTTAAGGGCTTTTCGGATCATTTTAACTGGCGAACACGATTACTCTCGGATAGAGTCAAAAATTTTTATATCATTTTTTTCCAAACATAGATCAAGTCCAAACATTGACAATAACAGTCAACACTTGTAACTACTTCCCCAAAAAATTTTAACATTTTTTTAATTAATTTAACAATTTTTGTTTAAGTACAGTTTGAGTGTTGTTTAACATCTGGTAAGCAGACCATCTTCTCGCAGGAGGTCATAAAAGGTTAAGTCATACTTAGTTCATAAGTTATAATAATACTTAGTTCTTATGAATATTTTTAGATTAAAGAAATTGTGAATTACAAACACTTGGAGAAGAAAGACGTGTTGCCTTTTCTTTGAAATACTAGATCCCAGTTTAACATTCGGCCTTCGAGCCGTATCAACCAAAACTTCTGGTAAGCTGACAATTTCCATCAATAGGGAGGATATTCGGCCAGCTAGAGGAAGCAGTGGTGTAGTCTTACAAACTATCACCCTAGAGTGAATACCGATACTTAAGAGAAAGGATGTTCATGGTGAACATGGTTAAATATTGCCTTTTTAATTCAATTGTGGGTTATATCTTTGAAACCAATGAGAATCTTCTTCTGACATCTGAAGCAAATTTGTAGATAAGGGCGAGACTTATATTTGGAAAAATAATGAACTCGGAAAAAGGATGTTCACCATGCTGCGTTCAAATCGAGCAAGAAGTGAGGATGAAATAGAGAGAGAGTACTTAATCTCATCAACTCGGTGATTGATGAGTACGTGGCCTGCAGAAAGGATTGGAGCGGATACAACGCAACGACCATGTGGCAGACAAGAAGAAAATAGAAGCTTATATCAAGACAATTAAAGGAGAAGGAGGACGTATTCAAGCTTGCAAAACTCTAAAGAAGCAAGTCAAGAATATTTTGCGTAGGGTTGGGGAAACTAAGGTAGCCAAGGGAATATTACTAGCGGCTAACCAAGAGACAGATCGCAAAGTCAAGGCTTTAAAGCAGAATTGATTAAAGAGAGAGAGAGATAGAGAGAGAGAGAGAGAGAGAGAGAGCGTGAGGGAAAAAGCAAATGCAAAGACAACTCAGTGGGATCGCGGAGTATACTGTCTTTGCAAAAAGGAATTAACTACCTTCATATTGAATTTTTCCACGTCCACAGTTGGTATGTGCAGATCAGTTGTTCATAGATCTTCTCTGGGAGTAGGCATAAAGTGAAGATTTGGTCCATTGTATATTTGCAAGGTGTACAATGCCATTGGTACGATCCGATTATTCCACTGACCATTGGTTTTAGCCGTTCACAGGACATAGCAGATTTTGCGATTGTGCCTGCACCACCTAAACATTCAATGTGATATTTTACACTCTTGTGATGTTTGCGGACTATATTCTGGTCATGCCGAATTTCTCACATTCACGTTATTTCGTTTTTCTTCTGAAAATACATTTCTCATTGTCTCCCGATATTTTTGCTTGGCTCTTCGTGTTGCTACTGATCCCAAGGCTTTCTCTTCAGTAGATTCACGACTCTTCAGAACGTTTCAATGGATTTTCGGGAGATGGTTTTTGGAACACTGGTGTAGATTTTTCCTACAGTTTAAATATAGTTGGTTATTCTTGGTCACTGCGCTCTTCAATATTATCGCCCAGCAAAAAAAGTCCTCCCAAAATCATGGGTTTTGTAAGGGATTTTTGGCAGCCGTAACTACTCGCAAACCCCCTTTCTTCCCCATTATTTTTACAAGGGCATGTCGCACTCAGTTTGTAGTTATTTTATGACCACTAGAATAACTAGTTGTTCTGGGGCCACTAGAAGTTGAAAAAATTCTATTTTTAGAACAGTTGATGTAGATTTTTTTTAATTTCATCACACTACTTACTTTTATTTTACTTTATTTTATTTCGCTCACTGTGCGAGTTGAACACACGAACCCTCTGATTTCTAGCCAAAGACACTACACACTATGCCACGCACACGAACATTAAGGGTTGCTTAAGAACTTAAATGTGCAGTGCACATGTACTCCACGAACTGTTATTTTTTAATTAAAAAAACTCGCGTGCCGACAGTGAGCGTTGAACACACAACCCTAGGATTTATAGTCGGACACACTCTCACTGTGCCACCGTCCTCATTACTTAGTGAGGAGCAAAGTAAGTAGGTTTGCCTTGTAATTTTTTAAGAAGTATCCCATTACTTTTC
Source organism: Musca autumnalis (assembly GCF_047663935.1). Taxonomy (NCBI): domain Eukaryota; kingdom Metazoa; phylum Arthropoda; class Insecta; order Diptera; family Muscidae; genus Musca; species Musca autumnalis. The sequence goes on along the minus strand of NW_027411977.1, from coordinate 9,537,997 downwards.
AGATTACTTGTAATGGGAAAATAAGCTTGTTTACATTACTCTGTAATGGGTTACGTAATGACTACCGGATCCAAATTTTTGCTTAAGCGGTGTAGTCTTGTTTGGTTTGCAGCTTCTAAACATCCAGTTTTCTTTTGGAATCTAACCATTTTTCGGATACTGGAAGAACGTCACCCGTCTACCACAAATGATCGATCTGGTTTCTGGGTAGGGACAGTTGACGGAAAGCAATAATCGATTCTTCGACTTTCGGATTTGGGTCTAAAACTTTCGACTTTTTCATAACCGCAGCAAATCGATTATTCGTAGATTTTTGAGTTTTCCTTTGGAACTGTAAAGCCGCCGAAACTGCAAAAACCGCCAAGTCAAAATCTATGGGCAAACTCGAAAATCGATCACATGATAATCGATTATGCGATTTTCCCTCCAGACAAAAGTCGACTACGATTTTTAGACTTTTGACTGTAGAAAGTCGATAAATGGAAAGTCCACTTTCATATCCCTATTTCTGGGTTTTCCATATGGGGACAACCACGCGGTCTTGTGCACTTTGAGGTGTTGGAATATGGTGGTGCTCACTACTATAATTTTTTCAGCTGAAAAATCGAACAGTCTCATTTCGTTTGCGGATGTTACCTCATGAAGACTGAACTTGCCGTCCGTTGGCCCAAAGTTATTTCCTATCCAATTTTAGCATTAAAATCTCCTAAAGTAATTGTAATGCCATGGCTAGGGCAGCTGTCAAATGATCTCTCAAGGCGATCGTAGAATATATCCGTGGTCTGTTCAACTTAGCCTTTGGTTGGGGAGTGGGCGCATATGGGACTCGGAAAGAGTAAAATTTGCTCGATTTCGATCGTATTTTACTCCCATTCAAAAACGAGCAAAGTATATTCGCTCTTATTCGAGTTGTATAGAAAAATAAAGATTTCTATTTTCTACTCTCAGGAGTACTCCTGCTCGAATTCGAATAGAGAGTAATACTCTCTCGGAGCTCTGATCATTTTTAATCTTTGCGTCGGCCCGATACCATCGCACTTCTTGTAAGGCGATAATATCAGCTTTGTACTTTCAAAGTACATCCGCCATTTCTCTAGCTGGCCTTAAAACGTTGTTATAACATTATGTTTTTGTACATGCAGAAGTTAATACGCACTGACATCTGACACCGACGTTTTCCAATGAAAACTGCAGGCATCAGTCAACATATCATTTTTTTTTTTAAGTTTTTTTTGCGTAGCCGTTGTTGGATTTTTTCTTCCGAACCCTTTCGCCCAAAACTTAAACATAGTTATCCCTATGAGCAGTTTTAGGTCAATTCTCAGATAGTTTCGAAACTTTTATAATTGTGGTCCTTTAGATATAATCTAATTCTGTCTAATTGTCTAGATCAGTGCCGAACACACGATTACCGCTGGTTATGAAATTTTTCGGCAATTCACACAAACACGAATCGAACGCAAAGAGAGTAATAAAGGGAACAAATGTTTTTGATTTGTTTTTGTTTTGCAGCTTGCGTATGTACAAACTTATCAACACACTGTAAAAAGTTGGCAATATTTTCAATGGTGTGCCCTCTTCTTGGTCAGTACTGATGCACATCAAAAATTAACTCAAATTATCCTTTTGTAATGAAGGTAAGATGGCGGATTTTATTCGTGTAGATGTGTAAATCTTGTCGCAATTAATTCTTATTGCCCGACTTTTTCATTCGGGATGCTAAAATATTCCTACTAAAAGGTCAGAAAACTCCATACGTCTGCAGTTTTTTCACTTACTTGGAACTAAAAATAAATTTCCATTCTCCTCGATCTCTTGCATTCGTTTCCCATTTTAGGATATCTTCTTTCGCTTGCTCTTTCTATCGAAGATTTGGCCCCAACTTGATCTTCGATTACCGTTCGCATATCGTTCATTCTCATGAGTCATGATATGACCTAGCCAATACAATTGTTGTAACTCGATACAACATACGTTTAACTATATTGATGTCAGTAGATAGCAAGTACACAGAAAAAAAAAAATTGTAGCCATTTGATAAAGAAATTCAAAGATTCAACCAAAAATTTATCGATTTTCCGGCAATAAAAAAAATTGTCATATTGACAAAATTCGATAAAATTTTTTGATCACAAAGTAAAAATACATGTTGATAAAATAAAATTGTAATATTGATTAAAATATTTATCGATTTTTTTTATTTTGAACTGATAAAACATTTCACATATTGACAAAAATATTTATCAAAATATTTCACATTTTGCTTGATAAAAACAAAATATTTTATTGATTAAAAAAATTGTTGAATGCATTTTTTCCAATCAATAAAAAATATTCATATTTACAATTATTTTGTCGTTTTTTTGTTAAATACAAACCCAAACGCAACAGAAAAAGATACATACACACATTTATAAATGGTCGTGGTTATTTATTTATTTGAAATGCCAAGTACAAAAGCAACGCCAGTCGCATAGGTACATAAAAAATAACAGATGAAAGAAAGAAAAACGGAATGGAATAATTAATAACAGAAGTACATAATTATTTAGTGCCACACATTAATTTTAATATAAGAAAACAAATAAATCACTTTTAAATATAAAATACAGGGAACATTATTGAACGTTGTGAAATAAAACACATTCTTCTGCCACCTTGAAAATCATCAGCGGAAAATGGGTATCTGTAATGTGAGAAATAGTACATCTATATATATTTCAAATATATAAAATGTTTTGATGTTATTACCAATATCACATGCGGTTGCTTCTTTGTCCAATAAAATATTCTTATTATCCTTTTTCATATTCGTGAATTCAATTATAAAATGTATTCGGCATTTAATTTACTTGAAAGGCACCTTTACTTTAAGAAATCACACAAACATTGATTTGTTTCTGCACTACCGATCCACACAGAACGACTGATTTAAAGAGACTGCCAAAAATACCAAACTGACGGTTAAAAAATGTTATCTGCCTTTCATAACCACAAACAGAACAAAACATGAGAACTCGTACCGTTTTTTTTTTCTTTCCCTCTTCGTTTGTTAGGTTCATAAAAATCAGCAACAAAAACAGTAACAAACTTACATACAAGCCTTCACCCGAGCACAAATAAATAAACAAGCCAAATGCCACACAAACGCTCCATCCCTTCATTCCATGACCATGCTTTGAAATATACATAGCAACGATACTCACATCTCAAGAAAAAAAACACATCACATTGTTGTAGCGCTCTCTTTATGCCCTAATGTTGTTGTTTCTCTCGCTCTTGAGAGCGAAAACATGCGACAAACGTTGAAAACCATTTTAACTACAGAAATTTATTAATAACCATAAACAAATTTCAATAAATTATTTGTTTGAAATTGTTTATTGATCGCTTTCTAGTAACATTTTCATGTTTGATAAACATTTTGCCTATATATTCGTAATATTTTATCGCCATTCGACAAAAATATGGTGATAAAGCTTTTAATCAAAATTTTCAGGGTGGATTTTTTTTCTGTGTATAGCTCGTGGTTTATATGATGACGAAGTTCATCGTCAACGCAGACAAGCTCGTAGATTTTACGAGTACTACCATATACCGACTACATTAACATCAGCATTTTATGGGGTGTGAGTTTGTTTCCCGAGAGTTGGCTTTGTGTACAAGTTGATCAACATATCCTTTCATCAGATACTACCAACCTCTTCAAAACGCATTCATTGATGAATGAAATCATTGATTAAATTCATTAACGTTTTTATTACGTTTTCTAGCTGGCTGACACGTTCATAGATAGAACCTACATAACCGTTTGTTTACCATTTCAATTTATGCTCATTTTAACCTTTGCGATAATTACTCAATTACGTGGCGTTTTGTGTTTTGTATTGTTCGCTTGCTAGCTGGTCATTTATTTGCTGTCGATGTGTTATTAGCAGTCGTCGTTTAACCATTGAGAAATATAACAAAACGCTGTGAATGTGTGTAACGTGTGAAGTGTACTTACCGCCACTGTGGATGCTCTTTGCCTCGACCACACTTCATGGAGGACTTGTGATTGCTTCGGCAGCGACGACGATAATGCCGTTGATTATGTCGATTGCTGCGGTGGTTGGCCCCTTCTAAGCTGGCTGTGTGTGTTGCTTGGCAAACACTCTTGTTAATAGCTTTTACCACAAGGTCAATCGAATTGCAAGTGTATATGCAATAGTGTGTGGCGGTTTTATTCATAGATATTTTCCACGGCATTTATGATGTCTAATATCGATATTTGATATTCGTATGTTGTAAGAAGAATTACATTCTGTTATTTTTATACAGACAACGGAGGCAAATATAATAGGATTTTCAATAAATCTCCTGATGAAGTGGAAATTCAACAACGAAACGTTGAAAAAAAATTAAATAATTTAGTTTTATTTTCATTAAAACACTGACCAATTCAGATCTGTACAAATAATATACAACAACCAATAATAACAACATTCATTACGGTCATAATAATTAGAAAAATAATACTGTTTGTTGAATTAAAATATATATTTTTATACCCTACACCACACTGTGGTAAGGGGTATTATGTCTTTGTGCATTTTTACACACAGAAAAAAGGCTTCTCTAACATATGTCCCAAACATACATATTTTGCAGCATACACATATTTGTTTGCAAGCAGTCCCAAACATATGTTATGTTTGGGTCCTGCAAACAAATTATATGTTTGGGCGCAAATAAATTATATGTTTGGGTGCAAACAAATACAAACCCAAAAGCCACAAAAAACACACATGCACCAGTTACTGAGAGCAAGGGAGCGTAAATTTTAATGTAAAACCCATACCAACGCACATTGCGTTGTTTGCATTAGTATTGGAGACATAACATGCTTAATAGTCATTTCGCTAAGGGGACGCATACACAAAAAAACAAAAGAAGCGACACACAACCGCCTTTATTGCCTGCTCAGCTGAGACTAACCCCCAGTTTTTGTAACTTATTTTTATTCGTTCGTCTATATTCGTAATAATTTAAGCATTCATAGCTCAGCCCCCAGATGACATACACATCTAATTTTTCGTATACCCGTTCCATATATCGTTAAGGATTCCTCATTTAAAAATCAGCGCACTACATTTGCGCTAAAGCGAGTAAATCGATCTACAAAATTTGACAACTCGTGTGAGAAGAATAAATTTTTTTACAAAAACTGGGGGTTAATTGTTTTGTTCTCTCCACATGTTGTATACGTGAATAAATGTACGCTCCCAAAGAGCGTGCGTGCACCCTTTGCCTGATGCTGATTTACACACATTAATAAATGGTGGTTGTTTATTGAAAGGCAAAGCAACATCAGACATACAAAATTCCAAAGAAATACATAACATACTTTAATGAAAGAAAAAAAACTGAATGAAATAATTTGTAAATAGTCACACTTTTAAAAAGGAAAAAAATATATAGAAACATAGTTGAGCGCTTCTCCTTAGCTGTGAAATAAAACACATTTTCCTCAAAGTTGAAATCATCAGCGGGGAATCGACATCTGGAATCAAATGATTATGTAATGTAATAAATAAATATGGATATATCATATTTCAAATATACATATGTATGTAGTTACCAATATTAAATGCGATTTCTTCTTTGTCCAATAAAATAATTCCATTCACCTTTTCGATTCAATTATAAAATGTATTGGGCATTTAATTTACTGAAAAGCACAATTTCTTTAAGAAAACACAAAACACTGATTTATTCAATCACTTTACCGTCTTTACTCCACGATGGTATTTAAAAAAAACTGAAAAAAGAACGAGATAATTCATAATTCATTTTTTCTTTTCCTCTTCGCTTGCTACGTAGGTTAACAACAACAAAACAAGAAACACACGTGTTTGACGCATACTCTCCCCACAAAGCCCCCTTTTTCGCCTCTACGTCTTCTATTATAACATACACACAGCTCTTTATTATAAAACAGCATTCCACAGCCGCGAGAGCACTGCCGTTACACTCTTTGACAAACATCCTCTCTCCACCCATAAAAACATATGTTCTAACAAAAAAAAAATATGTTGGTACCCAAACAAATAAAATTGAGATATGTTACAAAATGTTGCCAACATATGGCTGTTTGGACACAAACATATATTTGTTTGTAACCAATCCCAAACAAATATTTGTTTGGATCCAAACATATTTCTACCATATATTTTTCTGCGTGTATGTAACATGCAAAAGGAAGCGAAATAAATCCATAGTTTCTTTTGATGATCTTCATAGATTCACTTTTAGAGTCGATTTACGCATTTCCGTCTGTCCATGTATTTTTGAAAACGAAGTACAGATCGCATTTATTGTCCGATTAACATAAAAATTGGGAAGTTACTTTTTTGACCAAAGGACGAACCCTATTTATTTTGGTAAGAATTTGTTTGTCTCCCATATATATATATTCGTCCGATTTCACGTATTTGCTGCACCAAACACCTTATAAAGGGAGTCCCAACTAGAACGCAATTTTTACATTTTAAATAAAACACATATTAAATAAAGTCGTGAAACTTTATTATATCGTAAAGTAGACAGAATGAGGTTATGTATGAAACAAGATATCGTGCAGATGGGCGCCGCGGCTTTGCTGGCACACGCGATCTTTTAATGAAATTTTCAATGACCGTTTTGTATAAACGATGCGGTATTTCATTAATGCACCGTCCAATTTCCTCTTCTAAGGCTTGAGTCGTCGTCCAAAGAAAAAAATCTAAAGGTGTTAAATCGCACGATCTATGCGGCCAATTCCGGTCTCCAAAACGCGAAATGACACGACCGGGAAATGACTGATGCAACAATTGAATATGTCCTCCACATTATTTTCTTCAATTCTAGGCAAGAAAACACTGGTTATCATTTCACGATACCGAACACCATTGACTCTTTGCGCTTGACCTGCCTCATTTTCATAAAAAGGTCCAATGATTCCTCCATCCCAACAACCACACCACACAGATAAAGATGCATTTGCTTCTCGTGCATCACTCGAGGATTTTCATCACCCTAAATGCGAAGCCATCACTGAAGATGATTTTATCGGCAACATCAGTTTTTTCATGTTGTCTCTCCAATATCTTATTAACGAACTCAAACAATGGCACTTCGAATGGCGCCAAATTTAAAAATTGCGTTCTAGTTGGGACGCCCTTTATATGTCTGATTTTGATGAAATTTGAAACGTTTGACGGAAATAGGTCTAGAAAAAAGTTTGCCAAATTATATTGAAATTGGTTCAGATTTGGATACAGCTCCATATATATTTCCACCCTATTTTAGGTATTTGATGCACCAATCACGCTATATATGTCCGATGTTTATGAAATTGAAAACGTGGGACGGAATTAGGTCTAGAAAAAAGTTGGTCATATATATGTTTTGGTCAACACTGTATAAGTTTAAGTTGGGAAATTGCAGTCATGCCATTGTTTTATAAGGAGACGATATAGACAGTCAATTGTCCCAATTTGAACTTCTATATCTCAAAAATGGCAAAACCTACGGAAATATCATAAAGGACAATCTTGTAGAGAATTTTCACTGCTTCAATATTTTCTTTAATTCTATTTTGATAGGGCTCTAAAAAACTCTAAAGATGTGAACTTTGACCGCGATTTATTTAAAAACGCCTCCGGCGATTTTTTTTTCTTTCTTTTTTTCAACTTCCCATGTCAGGTGTAAGATCCTTTCATTTAAAGTTGATTCAAGAGCACCGTGTTCGTTAATAAAGACTCCTACAAAAGAATATGTAATGAAACACACGTCATCTCAAACAACGAAGCTGTTGCTGTTACCAATATAAAACCTGACTTTTTTACTTGCGGAGCACAACGTGTTTCTTCTATAAATAAATTGTTTCCTTTCTGTTCGTGAAAGAGAATTGGTCCATTTGACCCATTATGACTTGCATAAATATTAAATCTGTCTTTTAACAATTCAATTATTAATATGACTTCTCTTTACAGATTTATTTATCTTTCTTCGTCTTTTACCGTTAAGATGGGTTAAGTAATTGACCATTTTTACTGCATGAATTCATTTCCACGGATATAACACATATTTTCTTATGACTTGTAATACGTTTTATATTCTGCCACTTTTGTTTTTGTTTCTTATTTCAACTTTATTATCCTCGCACATTTCTTCTCACAAAAACACGCACACAACTTCGGATTCAACTATGAAACACGTATTGTTTGGTCAGATATTCAGTTCGCATTTCATGATGTTTTTTAATCGAAAAGAAGATATTCATACAAAAGTAGTGCGCGATTTTATGCGTTTTATTGAAGGTTAAAGTAGTTGAAGTGGAAAACAGTTTATGTTGGCATATTTTTATTTATATCCGTAGTGTTTTTATTGAAGCGCTTTTATGACCATCCGTTCCTCAAGCATTGCATATTTTTAATAATTAAAAATATGGTGAATTTATTACACCCTCCTGCTACGTTAAGTGACTTGCGCTGTTTAATAATATGGTCTATTGTAATTCATGACTTACTTTGCTACTACATGTTGAATATTAAATATGTATATAAAATCTCATACACACACATACCCACGTACACAAATTACCCAAAGTTAGCAAAATCAAAAGAACCATTACAACAAATAACATCTGATCCCTTTTTTATGAACACAACAAAATGAGTCCATTAAAGGCACTTAACTCTCTGGTGTTAGAATGATTATTGAGTCATTTGAGGCAAAATTTAAGCAAACGTCAGTTAAAATTTGTTTAGGGGGTAAATGTATTTCAATAATACAAACTTAGAAAGAAGTATAAAAACAATTTGAAGCTTTTATTAGTCAGTTTGTCAGGGGGAGGGCAAATTAATTTTTTTTTAAATTTTTGTAAATATGGGATGTGGAGTAACACGTCAATCAACGTAAAAATGCAAGGCAAATTAAAAAGTGATAGGTATAAAGCTAAAATAAAAGTTGGTATAATATCGTTATATAATTTATATATGTTTAGGATAGTCGTGAAGACAAAACCGATGTGACTCAAATCAAGCCCATAAAATACAATTAGGTGGGACTGTTTGAAAAATAATATAAAAAATTTGATTACATTTTTCGCATTGACAACTCTTGAAACGTGTTTTGAAGGTTTTTTGAATTGGAGAATATAAATTTCTCAACGATTTCTATACTTTTTTGACTGATTTTTTATTTCATTAATAATTTTTCTTCTATGTACTTTCAGGTACGCAAATTTAAAATTACTGTATATGGTAAGCGTTAATTTATTAAAGAGGACTTGACATAACATTTGTTTCGGTCCTGCAAACAAATATATGTTTGGGTGCAAACAAATTATATGTTTGAAACAATAATAATAAATACAATATAACTAATTTGGAAAATAATTGGGTGCCATTTTGTGCACCTCTCTGATTTTTTTGCGTCCGCGAACTTGTTAATGACAGATATATTATAGTGCGGCAGATTAGGTATGGTTGCGGTGACTTTCCCCTTCCATACGTTTTTTCTTGGACGTTTGAAATACAGGTGTCCAGATCTAATTCCAAAAAAATAGAGACTTGGGATTTCTGACCTCCATGAAGTCGGACATAGCTTCCAAAATTTGTTGGGAGTTAGAACCGTGAACACATAGCGGGCATAACATATAAGGTGCTAGTTATGTTACCATATGATGCTCATTTAATTTATTTATTTATTTTTTTTTTCGATAAAAACTGCCGACTATTGTTCTTCTTCCTTTGCTATTTTTGTAGTTGTTAGAAATCTGTGCACTAATAAAAAATCTTTTCCTCAATTATGTATACTCTACTTTGAGATAACGTTTTGGGCAATCATTCAACCAATTAAAAGAGTAAGAGTAGAAACTTTAGTTTTCCAGCATTTTTTGTTCTTCTGCTACAACTTTCTTGTTTCTCTCAATTCCTTTTTTTTGCCTTAAAAGGACTCAATCGAACAATAGATGAAGCAATCATCCGTAGTTGAAATTGAAACGAAACAACCACGACAACTACATACAAACAAATAACAACAATGTTGGGGAAAAAAGTCAAAGTCCTCCGGCTTGCTCACTTACAGTTCAATTGCTTTACAAAGAGATTCATACACACGAACGGGTAAAAAAGAGGAACTGAATCGATTTGTTTGCTGTGTGATTTTTGGACTTTAAAGGACAAAAGTGAATGACATTTGTGAGGGACTATTTCACGAGTAGATAAAAATTTAAAATACGAGTAATGTATAGGCTTTATGACCTACAATTGTTGTATGAAGCAATTTTAACTTTTGATTCTGATCCGAAGCCATGTTTACTTCATTTATACACAATCAAGACAATACCTCACCATGTAATGTAAATTGTCAAGTCAGATATAGAATCAAGTCTCGTTTTGAGACAGACGTATTTCGTTAGACTTGCTAAATTTCGAACATTTTTCCCCATACTTGCATAGAAAAAATTGTTTTTATTAAATCGTCAACACTCTCCAGTTTGTGTTGAAAAATTCTTTATGTCATTGTATTGATCTGTGTAAATATGTATATGTTTGTATGTCTGTATAATATTAAATGCATCTGCATTTTTTCTCTGCATCATGGAAACAATAAAAATTCATTTCAATTCAGTTCAATTTCATTCGATTTTTTCGTTTGCGAATACCGTTCATACATATGTATATATGCATGTATTATATACATACACATACATTTTGGCTGCTGCTTTTACTGTTTACATCTGTTTCTGATATTGGGTGGGTTTTACATATCTTTATCATCGATTCCCTCACAAAAACCCGCTTCAGAAGAACTTGAACTGACCACCACAACACAGTGTGAGTTTCCAGCACAAAGCTACGCTAAGAGAATGACAATGGTATGTAAATTGTGTGACACATTTTAATAATTGTTTTTAACAAATTGAATGTCAAGTTTATTTTTGCTTTTCTCTTGCTTCTGGGAATTGTGTCGCCAACAGTAACCCTTCCATTATGAAAACATCCCACATTTGATGTTCCTAATTGCCTATTTACTTTATAACACCCTCGTCTAGTGTTCTCGTGTTTTATGATTTTTTTTTTGTTCTACAAATTGTGCAATATTTCAAGTGTTTATAGTTTTTTTGCTGCTAACTGCCGCATACTTTTTTGTTATCCCAGCAAACCAATCGTACCGACTTCGTAACGAAATCGGAACAAAATGTCGGACGTATCGTCCGAAATCGTAACGATATCTTAACGAAAGTTGTATGAAGTGGTTGACATAATTTCGGAACAAAATGTCGCAGCGACATCGGATCGATTTCGGTCCGATTTCGTAACGAAATCTGAAGAAAATCCTTAAGAAATTCGGAAAGGAAATTTCTATACGACATTCGTTCCGAAATCTGAACGAAATCGGTACAAAATCTGAACTATTTCCTCTCAGAAAAATCGTTTAGAAATCGGAACGAAATCTGAACGACTTTGCTTCCGAAATTGTTCAGACGTGTCGGACATCAGACATTTGGTTTGCTGGGATGTCTCCTCTGCCTTGTTATTGAACTTATCACTAGTTTTCATGGATGTATGTGTGAGTTCATCCGTGTATGTACTTTTATTGTATTTGTTTGTCGCAGTCCCGGCTGCACTCATACTCAAACACATATGAACATACATCCACACACACCCATACATGCCATTCCAATATAAAAGCCAGACATGCCTGCTGAATGACTTCATTGCAGTAGCCATTGTGGCGGCAAAACAATTTTTATTGGCCACCTCAGATCTCGGATCACATTCAGCTTGAATCAAATTTGTTTTCATTTTCATTTGCTAACACCACAGAGTCAGTGGCACCAATATCAAAAGCAAATGAAGCCAATACAACACTACTCCTGCTGACAGTGGTCATGAGGAAAATATATGGTGGAAACATTTATGATTTGACCATGGAAAGGGAGGGGTAAGTAAGTAGTCTTCTATAAGAAGACTATCGGGTATGTGATGGAAATCGATTTCGAGCGCAAAACGAGTCAAAAACGACTGTGTGATGCATGTACATTTTCCGATTTCGAATTGTTTTCGATATCGGTTTCATATTCCATTGTGTTCTATGGAAAACTTGATCAAAACCACGTGTGATGCAATCCGATAATCGTTTATTTTTCTCGCTTTGAAAACGGTCATATTTTTGTGGTCGATTTATAAACGATGTAATGAATTTTCAGAATTTTTTTAGAAAAAAAACTTGAAATTTAAACACGGATATAGAATAGGTAAATTTATATTTATTTGCCTTATTTTTTCTATATTTTGTTACGGAAATATTTGATATTTCTATTTAAAAAAGGCAGAGATAAAAAATCTACTTTTAACACGTTTGTTTTCTCCAAATTGGTGAACACCCGCCTCACAGTCTATAGTTCTCATGTAATAGGACAAATAGGACAACAAAATTTCGAGGATTGAAATTCGATGCGGTTGCCATCACATCTAAAAACAATTCACTCGTTTTGGGCAAATCGTTTTCATTGCAAATTGATTCCGAATTCATCACATACCTGTATGACTACCTGGGGATTCGTAACGACTGAGCATTTTCTATACAAAATACATCAGTCGCGGAGGGCTGAATTTTGTTTTGTAAAAAATCTGTCAATATACTACAGAAAATTTCTCAGTCGCGGTGGGCTAAATATTTGTATATTGAAAATTTTTAAGTCATGGACAACTGACAATTTTCTATACAGTAGTATACAATTTTCAATCCTCCTCCATGACTGATCGATTGAATTTAATTTTCAGTCGTCTCTGACTGATGGATTTTTTATAGAGAATTTTCAGTCATCTCTGACTGAGGGATTTTCTATAGAAAATTTTCAGCCGGTTATCTCGTATTGATGGATTTTCTATAGAAAATTTTTAGTCATCACTCAGTGACGGATGGATTTTCTATAGAAAAACAAGTAAGAAAAGCGTTAAGTTCGGTCAGGCCGAACTTTTTTTACCCTCCACCACAACTTTCAGCCATTTCGGTGGATTAATGTGGCCAAAACCTTCAAAATACCGAAATTCGAAAGGTACCGTTCTATGGGGGCTATATGATGCCATGGACATATACCTACAAATTTCTGGGGGTTTTATACGCCTAAAGAAGACTAAATTCCTAATTTCAGCCATCTCGGTGTGATAATGAGGCTAAAACGTTCAAAATATCGAAAATCGGGAGATATTGTATTACGGGGCTATATCAACACGTGGACTTGTAAACATTTTATGGTAGAAATGTTTCTCTGGAAACACAAAATAGAAAGTTACAATCGATTCTTTGGTCAAATGGGTCTAATACATTCAAAATATATTAAAATGACGCGTACTTTATAAGGGGCCTTATGTGGGGGCTATACCAAAACGTGAACCTATATAACCCAACTTTAGTAGGAATGTTTTCTGGCCTCTGAAAACACAAAATACCAAATTACAACCAATTCTGTGGCCAAATGGGTCTAATACATTCAAAATATATTAAAATGACGCGTACTTTGTATGGGGCCTTCTATGGGGGCTACAACAAACGTGGACTTATATAACCTAACTTTGGTAGGAATATTTTTTGGCCTCTGGGGACACAAAGTACCAAATTAGAACCAATTCAGTGGTAAAATGGGCCAAATATCTTAAAAATTCCTTAAAACGACGACTCGGCACGCTTCATTTTGTATGGGCGCTATACAAAAGCGTGGACCTACATAGCCCGCTTTCAATACCAAAAGTCCTACGTAAATATAACATATTTTCCCAAAATGTCATCAACCTACGTCAATCCGTTCGGACGCTAGAGTGATTTCCACAGACGGACAGACGGACGGACATGGCTATATCGATGTAGAATTGCACGCTGATCAAGAATATATATACTTTGTGGGGTCTACAATGATTATTTCGAGTAGTTACAAACGTAGTGACAAACTTAATATACCCCCATCCTATGGTGGAGGGTATAAACATGTTCATACAGTCAGTCATTCACTGACTGATGGATTTTATATAGAAAATGTTCAGTCAGTCATTCACTGATGGATTTTCTATAGAAAATGTTTAGCCAGTCACTCACTCACTGACTGATGAATTTTCCATAGAAAGGTTCAGTCGCTCACTGACTGGTTTTCTATAGAATAAGTTCAGTCAGTCAATCACTGACTGATGGATTTTCTATAGAAAATTGTCAGTCAATCACTGACTGATGGATTTTCTATAGAAAATTTTCAGTTAGTGAGTCGATCACTAACTGATAGATTTTCCATAGAAAATGTTCAGTCACTCATTGACTGATGGATTTTCTATGAAAAATTTTCAGTCAGTCTGTTGTTACTGACTGATGAATTCTCAATAGAAAATGTATAGTCAGTCACTCACTCACTGATGGATTTTCTATAGAAAATGTTCAGTCAGTCACTAACTGACTGATGGATTTTTTATAGAAAATGTTCACTCGGTCATTCACTGACTGATAGATTTTCCATAGAAAATGTTCAGTCACTCATTGACTGATGGATTTTCTATAAAAAAATTTCCAGTTAGTCTGTCATTCACAGACTGATGGATTTTCATATGTTCAGTCAGTCACTCAGTCATTCAATGACTGATGGATTTTCTATAGAAAATGTTCAGTCTGCCATTCACTGACTGATGGGTTTTCTATAAAAAAATGTTCAGATAGTCAGTCATTCAATGACTGATGGAATTTTCTATAGAAAATGTTCAGCCTGCCATTCACTGACTGATGGATTTTCTATAGAATATGTTCAGTCACTGACTGATAGATTTTCTATGGAAAATGTTCAGTCAGTCACTCAGTCAATCACTGACTGATGGATTTTCTATAAAAAATGTTCAGTCAGCCACTCGGTCACTCACCGACTGATGGATTTTCTCTAAAAAATGTTCAGTTAGTCAGTCATTCACTGACTGATGGATTTTCTATACAAAAGTATTAGTCATCACTCAGTGACGGATGGATTTTCTATAGAAAATTTTTAGTCATCACTTAGTGACGGATGGATTTTTTATAGAAAAAAAATGTTCATACAGTCAGTCACTCACTGACTGATGGATTTTTTATAAAAATGTTCAGTTAGTCAGTCATTCACTGACTAATGGACTTTCTATAGGAAATGTTCAGTCAGTCAGTCATTTATTGACTGATGAAATTTCTATAGAAAAAACTACAGTCTGATACATTTTCTATAGAAAACGTTCAGTCAATCACGCACTGACTGATGAATTTGCTATAGAAAATGTACAGTCAGTCACTCGGTCACTAACTGACTGATGAATTTTTTATAGAAAATGTTCAGTCAGTCACTTGGTCACTCACTGACTTATAGATTTTCTATAGAAAATGTTCAGTCACTCATTGACTGATGGATTTTCTATAAAAAATGTTCAGTTAGTCTGTCATTCACAGACTAATGGATTTTCTATAAAAAATGTTCAGTCAGCCACTCTGTCACTAACTGACTGATGGATTTTCTATAGAAAATGTTCAGTGACTGGGTCACTAACTGACTGATGGATTTTCTATAGAAAATGTTCAGTCAGTCAGTCACTCGCTGACTTATGGATTTTCTATAGAAAACGTTTAGTCAGTCACTCACTGACTGATGGGTTTTCAATAGAAAATGTTCAGTCAGTCAGTGACGCACTGACTGATGGATATTCTATAGAAAACGTTCAGTCAGTCACTCACTGACTGATGGATCCACTCACTTACTGATGGATTTTCTATAGATAATGTTCATACTGTCACTCACTAACTCTTGGATTTTCTATAAAAAATGTTCAGTCAGTCACTACCTCACTCACTGACTGATAAAATTAAAATGTTTATGACTGATGGATGTTCTATTGAAAATGTTCAGTCCTCCCATCTCGACTGATGGATTTTCTATAGAAAATGACTTAAAAATCCATCAGCCAGTATTAACTGAAATTTTTCTATAGAACATCCATCAGTCATAGAAATTTTATATAGAAAATGCATCAGTCAGTGAGTGATAGAAAATGGAGGAGTGAAAGAAATGTTTCTATAGAAAATTCATCAGTCACGGAGGGCAAAGCCCAATTTAAGTAGTAAAAATATTTTTTATTGTGTGTGTTATATAATACCTTGATGCGTGCATGTTGCATATATTGAGGGATTAGTCTGCTTTTCACCAAAAGAGAATAGACGATAAAGAAAAACCAAAAATAGTTAGCTACAACAACAACCATAGCTGCAACAAAGTCCATGCCGACGACCAAAATGCCAAATCGAAAATTCACTGAGCCATCAAACCTAATCAAACAAATTCGCCGCGTATGTTGCCTTTGTTTTTAGCCTCGACATTGCAAATTACGTTGTTTTACGTTGCGCTTGGTTCTTTTGAATGTTTAAGTATTGTACACTAAGAATTTTGTATGTGCATGTGCAAGAAAATAAAAGCTGGAAATGTTAGCGTAAGGGTAAAATAAGCGACGGTGAATAACCTGCAAATTAACTTATACAAACTGATGTGTAAGGAATTACAAAAATAGAAACTCTTCAGCGAGATGATTCACTAATGAAAGAATGAATCACAAGTATGATTTTTTTGGATTTAACAAATCTTTGAACAAAAATATTCCCTCGAATTTGTGTACATCATTCTTAGATATTTTGTCAATTTCTATTTTCTTTTTACCAGTTTTTACCTCATCCTATTAAGCGGTGGCATCTGTTGTTCCTTCGCTTAGTCATACAAATCTTTCATATGTACGTACTTCGTTTACGATTCCTTTAAGTCAACCATCGCGAAACAATTGCTTCCATCATCTTCTCATCACCACAGCATATTTTTTCGTTGAGTCTATTTTCGATTTCATTCCATCCAATTCTGCAGCAAAGGTACATAGATCTCATCTCAACTCCAAAGAAATACTTTCTTTGTTTGTCTGTAAATAGAAACACTGTTAGTTGACGTTCCAATTTTTCCTGCTGTTGTTTCCTAAGCCGAAATAGATTTGTTTGCATCTCTCCTTTAGAACCAACATCCAGTTGTAGTGGTGGCGGTTGAAGAGATGGGATGTGTGTGTGGATTTCATTTCAAATTGTTTTGTTTATTTTCCGTTGAGTTGACAAAATGAATGACGTTCTCGTTGTTGTCTAAAAAGAAACGAGAAGGAAAAATAAAAGCAATTATTTGAAAGGAATTTTCTTAACGAATGATACTCGAGACAAAATAACATCAGGTAGAGAGAAAGTTGATTACCATTCCAATTTGTGTTTATATTTTTATGTTGATATTCATCTCAAATTGGTAAAAGAAGATTCAAATTAAGTTTTATATTGACAAATGAAACTGGTATCATCTAGGTTCTGCACAACAGGTTCATTATATTATTACTTGAATAATTGGCTCACCAGGAAATGCATTTTTGGACATCGCTTCCTCAGTTTACGTTGCTTTAATTTAAGAAAAATCGATTTTAGAAAAATATTTTTTTTTTACAAAACTTTACTTACTCCTGAGTAATATATTCATAATAATTTTCAATAAACGTAAATACTGTAATCGGTAATAAAATATTCTTTTATGAATGTGTAATTTAAATATTATTGTCCATTACACTTTTTAAGTGATTTCCATTTTCTCGATCTTACATATGTGGTCTGAGAAGCAGATCTCTTGTAATAGAAAAATACCATCGTACACTTTTCGATAATAAAATTTTATTAAGAAACCATTCACGAGTTTTGCATTCAATTCAATTTTATTGAATTGACGAGTACGACTGACTGTGGTACGTGATTTGTTCAAATTGGAATCTAAGGCTTCCAAGTTCTTCTATTCATGCAATCGAATTTAGGTAGGTGTTGATAGGTTAAATGAAAAAAATATTTTCATGCTTCAATAAGCACGAGTTTTTATATTTGTTACATATGAACATTGTCTTCATGTATGTGATTGTGAGAAATATCAAAAGATGTGAGGCGAATAGACATATTTTCCTCAAAAGTAAAGTACTTACTCAAGTCATATATCGGATGTATGATAATAGAGAACTGTATTTTTTCTATAGAAAATCCATCAGTCTATAAGTCACGGAGGATTTCAAATTTTCTATAGAAAATCTATCAGTCACGGAGGACTGAACATTTTCTATAGAAAATCTATCAGTCACGGAGGACTGAAAATTGTCTATAGAAAATCAATCAGTCACGAAGGACTGAAATTTTCCTATAGAAAATCTATCACTCAGTGACTGACGGAAAATGTTCTATAGAATATCCACCAGTCTGGAATGACACACAATTTTCGTACGACCATGTTATGTGTTGTTTACAGTGACTTGGAAAAATCACTTTGCAAAAAAATGAAATTTACTTGTGAACATTGTGAACATTTTCGTCCAAGAATTTTTTACAACTTTTGACGTAGATAATCACCGCAAGAGTGTATCGATCAAATTAAATCTTTGTATGTCGATAAAGTACCATCCTATAAGACTATGAAAGACTGGTTTAATGAATTCAAGCGTGGTCGGCACTCGCAAAAAAACGAATGTGGTGAAGGTCGCACAAAATCGGTCGTTGTGCTAGAAAAAAAATGTCATGCATGAACGGACAATGCGAGATCATAATGTTAAATAAAGTGAGATAGAGGCATCCTTGGACATTTCTTCCACCAACTAACATTTGATA
This sequence comes from Musca autumnalis, assembly GCF_047663935.1. Lineage (NCBI taxonomy): Eukaryota > Metazoa > Arthropoda > Insecta > Diptera > Muscidae > Musca > Musca autumnalis. Next base: position 9,519,262 of record NW_027411977.1, on the reverse strand, counting down.
TTGCATAAACACCTGGCCGGAAAAATGGATTTTTCTCGTTAGATACAGCAAAATTGGAAATCGTTCAAAAAAACAAGGCTCCTGTGAATTGGTTCAAAGAAATTGAGCATAAAATCGATCGCGGTGCTTCAAACGACAGTTATTTATGTAAGAAGCACTTCTTCAGAAAAACTGACCTTGTGGCGACTATATGGCTTGGGAAATATAGGACGGTTAATAATTGGTACACTATAATTTGTTTGCCTGAAGTCTTCTGAGAAGTTCGAAAAATGGACAAGAGAAGACAAATCATTCTGCATCACGAGAATGTGGGCTCTCACACATCGATTCAAACCAGCGCCTGTTTGACCGGACAAAACGTGGAATTGATGGGTCATCCGTTCCAATGACTTCATTTGATTCCAGTACATCAAGAAAAAAGGCGTGTTCAACGATTTGTATACCCTCCACCATAGCTTGGGGGTATATTAAGTTTGTCATTCCGTTTGTAACTACTCGAAATAATCATTGTAGACCCCACAAACTATATATATTCTTGATCAGCGTGCAATTCTACATCGATATAGCCATGTCCGTCCGTCTGCCCGTCTGTCTGTCTGTGGAAATCACTCTAGCGTCCGAACGGATTGACGTCGGTGGATAAAATTTTGGGAAAATCTATTATTTGTACGTAGGACTTTTGGTATTGAAAGCGGGATATGTAGGTCCACGCTTTCGTATAGCCCCCATACAAAATGACGCGTGACGCGTCGTCGTGTTAAGGAATTTTTAAGATATTTGTCCCATTTTACCACCGAATTGGTTGTAATTAGTTATTTTGTGTCTCCAGAGGCCAAAAAACATTCCTACCAAAGTTGGTTTATATTGGTCCACGTTTTGGTATAGCCCCCATATAACGCCCCATTTGACAATAGAATCGGTTGCAACTTTGTATTTTGTGTTTCCAGAGGCTAAGAAACATTTCTACCATAAAAGTTTTATATAGGTCCACGTTTTGATATAGCCCCCATAGGACGATATCTCCTGATTTTCGGCATTTTGAAGGTTTTGGCCTCATTATCACACCGAGATGGCTGATATTTGGTATTTAGTCTTCGTTGGGGATATTAAACGTCCTCCCCAGAAGTTTGTAGGTATGGGTCCGCGCCATCATATAGCCCCAATAGAACGGTAACTTCCGATTTTCGGTATTTTGAAGGTTGTGGCCACATTAATCCACCGAAATGGCTGAAATTTGTGGTATAAAAAGTTCGGCCCGACCGAACTTAACGCTCTTCCCACTTGTTGTTGCCTGAAAATACTGTAGAAGAGTTCAAAAACCATGTTTTGGAGTTGTCTCAATCGGAGTGGAAAAAGTGTTTCGCCAATAGGTTTGAGCGCACGAAAAAGTGTATTAATCATGCTGGAGACTACTAAAGAAAACAATAAAATCGTTTTTGATGGTAAATATTCGCGTTTTCATTGTTAGGCCAGATAGTTATCGTTCAGCCCTCGTATCTGAGAAAAAACAAAAAATTCCTTTGTGTAGAGGCTACGTTAAAACGACTCTTGAGGCACAATCCCACATACCTAACAAAAAACACAATGAATATAATAATGTCAGTTATGGTGTTTCTTTCTCCAGAAATTTGTACAAATTTCCAAAATGGGTAAAATGATCGTCTTTAGGAACACGTCACGTCCGCACATTCCAATATGTTGACTTAATTTTTTGGTTTCCTTAGTTTCAGTATGTTTCATATAGAAATTAACAAACGGTGAAGGCCAAAAAATTGGAGTTTTGACTAGGAAAATCGATTTCTGAACCACCGACTGGCTACCAGTGGGGAGGCCCGGGGGTCCGGCCCCCTGTGTCCGCAGTTCTGGCAAAACTATATATTTTCTATATTTATGCAAATTATATTCATAACGATGATTTAATCTACATTTGGTTATCAATATCCACCAGCTATTATGTGTTGTAAATATAACCGTTTTTTGTTTATCTCTCTTCTATAGGTAATTAATACTCATGTCAGAAACAAATTAAATAAAACATCGATAGAGATAAGGGCAGCGTTTACATTGATTTGTAGCAATAATATTTTTTCTAGAATTATTTAATAAAAAAACTCAATAAAATTATTGTTGATGTTATTTATTCAAGCCATATAATATTGGGAATAATTTGACATATGGTATATATCATTAGTTGAAAATTAGTGTTTTGGTTATTTTTACTCAATATTTAAAATAATGGTATTTGTATCCAATTATTTGAAGTAGTTATTTTAAATAGCTACATTGACTAAAAAAAACTTTTTGATAGTTCTGTTTTATTGGAAACTAATTTCTATGAATCTAGTTTTTATGTAGATAGATATTCGTTGGAAATATTTGTCAAAAAAAAAAAAAAAATGGGTCTATTTCTTATTGCGACAAGCGTCGAGTCGCGTTGCCAGTTGCAATTTTTACATTATGGATGGCAAATTCTGTCGCCATAATGTTAATTTTCGGGCGATAACAAATTAGCTGTCGCCATGCCTTGTAAACATGCAGAATAACAAGTAAAAAAGTGTCAGTCGGCTTTGCCGACAGATATATACCCTCAGCCAATGTGAAGTGAAACTTTCTCCTATGGACAGATCGAATGTATTTAAGGTCTCTTCAGGAATTAACTGCACTAAGACACAAATGTTGAACTTGTGGGGGGAGGTAACCTTAGGGGGGACCGATATGGCCATTTCAGAAGTTAAACTAAATTTTGACAAAATATAAGGAGTTTGGACCAAATTGGTTGCCCCATTCAAGTGATATCGTAATATTAGGCAGAAGTACCGGAAGTTGTGGACCGGTATTGCCCCGTGAAACTAAGTTTGGATATAATATGACGAAGACCAAATGTGCTCTCCGACCGCCACATATCGTGACAAATAGGTTTTTACACCTTTCGGGCTGTTTTCCCAAGAAATATGGACTTGCCCCCTGAAAAAACCTTTACCGTCGTAATGGAGGTAGCGAATGCAAATCGCTTCATCAAAAATCAAAGTGATTCGAGAGCAGGTCTTAAAATGAACTTATCCGAAATTTTGTGTGAGAGGTACCACAAGGAGTAGACAAATATAACCCATATTCGAACCTGATCTATATCTGGTAGATATATTAGGATGTGCAAAGTATGGATTCCATCAGTCACACCCTTCAAGATTTATGGTGCGCACAATTTTTCCGAACATATTTTAAACTTTTGTGGGGGAGGCACCTGAAGGAGTGGACCGATATGGCTTATCTTTCTATACAGAGAGTAATGTTTATAAAACGCAAAAGGCAATTTTTTAATTCCAACAATGTACTCACAGGCAACTGTGTTGATGTTACTTCAACTCACAGAAATCGATGATTTCTTAGTTGAATCGTGCTGTCAGCTTGTAAATATTTTGTTTTGGTGTTTTTTTGGGAAAGCCGAAAAGTGAGCATCCTTCTCATTAACATGAGAATACTCGATGCTTAATGATTTCAGGTTTTCACTAGAGAAATCATCAATTCAAAAACTGAAAAGCCAATTGATAATTCCCTTCGCCGGGATGAAATCATGATATTGGTAGCGATCAGTAAATTTTGCAGGCTGTCAGTGCGTTTTGTAAACATTACTCTCTGTATTGAAAGGTAAAGATGAAGTTAAGCCAAAGGGGGAATACTCCAGACTTTAGCAATCATATGTTTGAATCTTCAACTAAAGCAAAACAAACATAAATATTACTCCTTCGAATTTCCCATTTCCCCAAAAATGTAATCAAGAATATATTGACTGATTGCCATATGTATTCATCATCTTCATTACATGTCTTTGCTTTCCTTCGTTTTGCATTTCATTTGGTTGAATACTTTCTGTTGTTTATTTATTTTACCCATCATGATATGATATTTTCTTTCTTTTCCCAATTCTTTTTTTTGTTTTCGTTCAGATTTCGATTTCAATTGATAATTTCATTAACAAGAATACACCAACACGTTTGTTTACTGTTTTCCATTTCAAAGTGTTATCGCATTAACACCCCCTACGTAACAACAAACCAAGCCAACCAACCTTCCGAACATGTTTATCTATGAAATTCTATGAATAAAATCTCAACGAGCCACCCAAACAAGCAGGGGAGCAGCAGCTCATTTGCAATTCAATTTCTGCTTGCAGCAGCAGAAGCGTCGAGTTGTGAAAGCAAAAAAGAAAAATGTTACAGTTTGTATTCTTGTACTTTTTTTTCGAAAACTATAGTAACATGAAAATCTTATCTATAGATACTGAGGTTCAAAGATAAGGCGAACTAACATTGTGTGATTTCTTTTTTCCCCAACTTGTTCATGTGAAATTGCAAAAGGGTAGAGGGAGTGGGTCAATGAATTGTGATATGCAATGTTAAACAATTTTTAATCTTTTTGGTATTCCATCAATCATTTGCTAACCAAAAAAAAGAATACAAGAAAAAATGTCGATAAAACAAATTGTCATCGAATACAATAACATACTCGTATGACAAACAAGCATTAGGAATTGTTATTAATACAAATTTGAGACAACTGCAAATGATGTAGGAACAAGTACGAAAGTTTCAGTTAGCTGTGCCGACAGAGATATACCCTCAGCCGCGGACGTAAAGGAAAGATGTAAACACAATACTTCATACATATATAAGGTTTTTTTTATACCTTTCACCACTATGCGGGTTATAAGTTGATTTTAGCCAAAAAGTTTGTAATGCTTCGAAATAATCGACGAGTTGAATGACGAATATCACAGCTATGGTTGAGGACCTTCCAAAAGCAAAGCGTGACTATGAAAGTAGAAAATCCCATCTTTACAATGATGCAAAGTAGGTTGGCGTAGGTAGCCAAATAACGGAGATAGCGCAATTTTTTAATCACGCTACAGGTCTCAATTTTGATCGGATCGTCACGATTAAGTTTGGTGATGGTCGAATAATATTCAGGGCTCGGAACGGAAAAAAAATTACCTCGGCTTCTAGTAGGTGTATTCCAAAAGGAAAGCCCGTCATTGGATAAGGAAAAATAGTTTGGCGCACATCACACTTACACATTTTTTATTTGAAGTGTACTGACAAGTATCTCAGCTTTGGTTGGAAGCGTATCTGCAATAAAGCGATTCTGAGCTTTAAAATGTTTCCAATTGCGTTATTGAAATGAAATGAAATTGAAATACTTGTAATGTTGAAAAAGACGCTGGGTTATTCCAATTTGGGGTATTTTATATCCATGTCAGATATTTCTGCTTCTGTTGGGCATATTCCAGGGAGAGTGCTTGATAATGAATCTAAACCATCTGAGCTTTAAATTAATACAAAATGTAGCATTGAAAAATCGAAAAAATAGCATAGTTATTGCAATAGGCGATAAGCTATCACATTTTAAATATTTTGAAGTCCCGGAGGGGAAGAAGCCTATTGATTTTAGTGATGGTCGGATAATATTTAGGGGTCGGAAATGGCAAAAAACTTAGGTGGATAAAAAGACAACGTTTTTTTCAAAGCGAATATCTCAGCTTCTAAGACAAAACCTTACAATGAAAGCAGAAAATATCACCTTTCTAATGATATAAAGTAAGTGCTCGTAGGTGATCAAACAACGAAGATATCACAATAGTAACAAATAAAACCCCAATTTTCATTTTTGCAATTTTAATTATTTTGACGAATATCACAGCTTCGGTTGAAAACTTTCCAAAAGCAAAGCCTGTGTATGAAAGTAGAAGATCCCGTCTTTACAATGATGCAAACTAGGTCGGCGTAGGTAACCAAATAACGGAGATATCGCAATAGTCGGTAATACATCCCATTTTTCCACTCTTTTGGAAATCACGCTACAGGTCGCAATTTTAATTTGATCGTCACGAAAATTTGAGGGTTAATGGGGGTCTCACAGATGAAGAATCCTATTGATTTTGGCGATGGTCGGATAATATTTAGGGGTCGGATTGGGCAAACACTTATTTGGAGAAATGTCAACATTTTATTTCAAAGCCAATATCTCTGTTTCTTTAAAAGGATTATCTAAGGCAAAACCTGGCAAAGAAAGTAGAAAATATCACCTTTACAACGATGTAAGGTAGGTTGTCGTAGCTGCTCAAACAACAGAGATATCGCAATAGTCGGTAATGCATCCCATTTTCCGATTTTTTTTTGTAATCACGCCACAGGTCACAATTTTTATCGGATCGTCACGAAATTTTAGGGGTTTATGGGGGTCCCACAGAGGAAGAAGCCTACTGATTTTGATGATGGTCGGATAATATTCAGGAGTCGGAATGGGCAAAAACTTATTTGGAGAAAAGGTCTACGTTTTATTTCAAAACCAATATCTCTGTTTCTTTAAAAGGTATATCTAAAGCAAAACCTGGCAAGGAAAGTAGAAAATATCACCTTTACAACGATGTAAAGTAGGTTGTCGTAGCTGTTCAAACAACAGAGATATCGCAATAGTCGGTAATGCATCCCATTTTCCGTTTTGTTTCTAATCACGCTACAGGTCGTAATTTTGATCGGATCGTCAAGAATTTTTTGGGAGTTGATGCGGGTCCCACAGAGGAAGAATCCTATTTAATTTGGTGATGGTCGGATAATATTCAGGAGTCGGAATAACCGAAAAGCTTATGTGGAGAAAAGTCGACGTTTTTTTCTTATGCGAATATCTCCGCTTCTGGTTGGAGTATTCCAAAAGGAAAACCCGTCAAAGGGAGAAGAAAATATCTCGTTTATATTGATGCAAAGTATGTTGGCGTAAGGGAGCAAACCGAGATATTGCAAAATTCAGTAATATACCCAATTTTTCCATTTTTTGTAATTGCGCTACAACTCGGCATTTTGATCGGATAGTGACGAAATTTTTGGGGGTAGATGGGGCGCCACAGAGGAAGAAGCCTATTGATTTTGGTGATAGTCGGATAATATTTAGGGGTCGGAATGGGGAAAAACTCATTTGGAGACAAATTCAAAGTTTTATTCTTTGTGAATATATCGGCTTCTAGTAGGGGTATTCCAACGGCAAAGCCTGGAAGAAGAAAATATTACCTTTATATTGGTGTAAAGCAGGTTGACGAAGGTGGTCAAACAAGGGAGATACCACAATAGTCGGTAATGCATCCAATTCTTCCATTGTTGCAATCAAGCTACAGGATGGTCACGAAATTTTGGTTGCTTATGGGTGGGGGCCATATTATTTTTGGTGGTAGTCGGATTATATTCCCTAAAAGAAATGTTTACCAGTGAAAAGCTTATGCACAGGGGTAGTGGTGTAGGGTATCACATGGTCGGCCCCGTCCCGACTATAGCCTTTGCTCACTTGTTTTTTTTTTTATTTTTTGGGTCAATTTCTCGGGAAGTATGGACTTGTCCCCATCGTAACTACGACCGAATAAACAACATGCTCCCAAGAATTTAGAAACGATCCCAGACGAGTCCTTAAACTGCACTCTCTCCAAACATTGTGTCGTCAAAATTCGGACATAATCCGAGTCTGCAGGAAATAATACGATGTACAACCCTTCGAGGGTTATCAGACATACTAACCATTTGATATGATTGATGTGTGGTACTTCGGTGGATTCCTAATTATACCCTCAGCATTTATGCTAACGAGGGTATATACACTTTCATACGGGCAAAATGTGCCTTATCGAAATAATGGTTTTAGACCCCAAGTATGTTTGGTCGAAATGTGTTTCAGACAATTTGGAGTTGATTTAGCCATGTCCGTCCGTCTGTCTGTCTGGCTGGAGCGCACGATAACTCTCGAACGGATCAACCGATTTGGTCCAAATTTTGGCTATCGTAATATTTTGTCCAAACTTTCTACTCTTTCTACTCTTTCAGGTACCTCCCCCACAAAAGTTCGCAAATGTTCGGAAAATTTGTGCGCCCGATAACTCTTGAAGGGAGTGTCCGATTTGGTCCATACTTAGCAAATCGTGAAATGTCTACCAGACTTAGATAAGGTTTCAATATGGACTCAATTGGTCCACTCCTACGGGTACCTCCCACACAAAATTTCGGAAAAGTTCAGTTTAGGGCCTGCTCTCGAATCGCTTTGATTTTTGTTGTAGCAACTTGTATTCGCTGCCCACCATACGACAGTACAAGTCCCATCAGGGGCAAGTCCATACTTCCTGAGAAAATAGCCTGAAAGGTGCAAAAAATCCATATGACACCGTGTGAAGTGGTTGGAGCGCACGATAACTCTCGAACGGATCTGGCAATTCGTTCCAAAATGTGGCCTTCGTAATATTTTGTGCAACATTAGTTTAAGTTCAAAGATAAGCCATATCGGTCCATTCCTTCGGGTACCTTCCCCACAAAAGTTCAAAAATGTTCGGAAAAACTGTGGCCAACGATAACTCTTGATGGGAGATACCGATTTGGTCCATACTTTACACATCCTAATATATCTACCAGATATAGGTCATGTTCGAATATGGACTATGTCCACTCCTTCGGGTTCCTCCCACTCATTTTTGGATAAATTCACTTGCTGAAGCAATTTGCATTCGCTGCCTCAATTACGACAGTAAAAGTTTTTTCAGGGGCAAGTCCATACTTCTTGAGAAAGCAGCCGAAAGTTGTAAAAAACCCCTATGGCACCATATGTAGTGACTGGAGAGCTCGAACCGAATACTGTGGTCGTCCACAATTTGGATATTGTAATATTTCTTCGAAATTTGAAGGTGGTGCTTATAGGTCCACTCCTTCCGGTACCTCCCCCACAAAAGTTAGAACATATTCGCTAAAATAGTAGGCGCGATAACTTATAGACGTAGCAACCTATTTGTCCATACTTTGGATATCTAAATATTGTCGAAATTTATTTTATGTTCAAATTTGGGCCCTGTTTTTCCAATCCTTGTGGTACCATCCGCACAAATGTTCAACATTTTCGTGTGGTTAATGTTCTGTTCGGGGATCCTGTGGACATTTTTACCGAAGGTTTTCCTTGTGGCCTTGTTTACAGCGATATTATGTTTTTCGTAGGCTAGTGTGATAAAAAAACCCTATCTATCGTTATCCCAGCTTTTATTCCTATCCATACGTTTTTTTTGGGAAAAAATTATTTCGATCCACACAGGCTGAGGGTATATCTATGTCGGCCGACTGATACTTTTTTACTTGTTTATTTGAATTGTACTGACAAGTATCTCAGCTTTGGTTGGAAGCGTGTCTGCAATGAAGAGATTCTGTCTTGGCTACAATTTATGTCTTAGTATTGGGTCACAAATCTCAATGGCTAGGCCGTTTTATGCCAAAATATCCAAAAAACATGACAAGAGTCTGATAAAAAAACTTGAAGCTAAAATCGGGAGGCTCGATTTTTACCGTAGACGTATGGTCTAGTACACTTTTGTGCTCACTACAATCCCTGGAATCAGAAACGCGAAGCGTCCCTTTAAGATGTTCAAATCTTCCCACACTAATAGGCATGCATATCATCCACTGTAGTAAGGTTACTTACTACAGAACTAATTGACGTTTAATTATACAACGTGAATTAAAGAGGCCTAACAGTAATTTCTCAAACATTGATTTTAATAAAAAAGCAATTACCTCGGCAGCAAGTAAATGCGGAATGTAATGCTCCTTTTATTATCTGCCGTCGTCCATCATACATACCCACCTCCTACCTTATGCAATGTCTGCCTGGTACACTCATGCGTATAATCAATTTTACGCTATTGCACTTAGACGCCGCCAACACTCATACGACAACTAGACTACGCTTTTATGCTCATTGAAGACTGTTGATGGATGAGAGTGGTTGAAATGGCTGTGCTTGATTTCATGAAAAAAATGTATATACATCTTATTATAAACATATATTTATATGTATTTGTAGTTTAGGTCTGTCACGTTCCGCCATGTGCGAGTGTCATGTATTGGATCGATGACTTGTATACCGTCATGCGTTCAAAAGTAAATATTGAACTGTGTGCAACATTTGTTATAAAAACATACACCTGCATGCATACACACGTAAACTTATTTGCTGAAGGTGTTGGCTTTTGATTCTTGAGCTTTTTTTAACACGCACACACTCGACCATGCACATTAGCCAAAACTTACCACAACACATTTCGTGTTGTTACCATTTGAATACAGTATGTATGTATGTCTGGCCTGAAAGCAATAAATTAATCAAAACGGAAAGGATATACATACATATGTATTTACGTATGTGTGAACGTAGCGCTCCGGAGTCCTGCTCTATAATATCAGTTGATTAAAAATGAATTCGAATTTCTTGACTAAAGGAAGGGCAAGTTTTTAATAACATTTCCTAGAACTGGGAATTTTATGGTGATGTTTTTGAAATCTTCTGAGATTGGTCTGCTGCTATTATTCAACACAATAGACTCACATACTCACACAAACTCTGTGTGTTGATTTGAAAATTTAATGACACCCGAAAGAAACAATAACTTGCCAATATGTTTAGGTTTACAACACAATCACTGATTTTTGAAGACTGCAGTAGCCAGGAGCAAAACCACAGATTCTACATTTTTTGATGAATGGTATGAATTTAATAATGAGAATATTTTGTATAAAGTATCATCAGACCTCTTTGGATTTTAGAAATATCTCTAGGATCGTATAATCTAGAAAAAGGGACACGGTGCTCTTGAATCAAATTTAAATGGAAGGTACTTACACCTGTGAAGTTTTTGCGGATTCTGAAACTACAATGTTCATAGATGAGAAAAATCAAAAAATAAAAAAAAATCACCGGAGCGCTTTTTAAATTCAAGTAGACATTTTTAGGGGTTGTTTAGGTATTCACGATTTTGCCTACCGCAAGTCCTATCAAAATGAAACTTAAAATTTTGTAGCTATGAAAATTCTCTACTAGATTGACCTTTACGGTATTTTCGTAGGTTTTACCATTTTTGAGATATTGAAGTTCAAATTGGGACAATGTCATGTCATGTCATGCTCGGTGCGCCTTAACTAACTTTAAATGAAAACCGCTTACACATGGGAAGTTGTGGCGGATTCTGAAACAGCAATGTTCATAGATGAGAAAAATCCAAAAACAAGAAAAAATCGCTTTAGGAATTTTTAAATAAATCGCGGTCAAAATTCACATTTTTAGGTGTTTTTTAGATTTTGCTTAGAAACCGCAAGTCCAATCGAAATGGAGCTAAAGAAACTGTTATAGCTGTGAAAATTCTCTACATGATTGACGTTTATGATTTGTTCTCAGGCTGTACCATTTTTGAGATAAAGAAGCTCAGTTTACATTTTTAGGTTTTTTTGTTAGGGTTTCGCGATTTTGCTTGACTACTGCAAGTCTTATCGGCATGGGACCTGAGAAAATCTTATAGCTGTGAAAATTCTCTACAAGACTGGCTTATGTAATTTTTCCTAGGTTGTACCATTTTTGTTGATATATACCCAGCAAAAAAAGTCCTCCCAAAATCATGGGTTTTGTAAGGGATTTTTGGCAGCCGTAACTACTCGCAAACCCCCTTTCTTCCCCATTAGTTTTACAAGGGCATGTCGCACTCAGTTTGTAGTTATTTTATGACCACTAGAATAACTAGTTATTCTGTGGCCACTAGAAGTTGAAAAGTAAGTAGAAAAAAATTCTATTTTTAGAACAGTTGATGTAGAGATTTTTTTTAATTTCATCACACTTTCTTACTTTTATTTTACTTTATTTTATTTCGATCGCTGTGCGAGTTGAACACACGAACCGCACACGCACACGAACATTAAGGGTTGCTTAAGAACTTAAATGTGCAGTGCACTGTGCACCACGAACTGTTATTTTTTAATTAAAAAAACTCGCGTGCCGACAGTGAGCGTTAAACACACAACCCTAGGATTTATAGTCGGACACACACTCACTGTGCCACCGTCCTCATTACTTAGTGAGGAGCAAAGTAAGTAGGTGTGCCTTGTATTTTTTTAAGAAGTATCCCATTACTTTTCAGATTACTTGTAATGGGAAAAGTAGCTTGTTTACATTACTTTGTAGTGGGTTACGTAATGACTACTGGATCCGAATTTTTGCTGTGATAAGTTTAAGTTGGAAAATTGCATGACATTGTTTTATAAGGAGACGATACAGAATTGAATTGAATTTGAAATGTCCCAATTTCAACTTCTATATCTCAAAAGTTGTAAAACCTACGAAAATATCATTAAGGTCAATCTTGTAGAGAATTTTGATAGCTACAACATTTTCTTTATTCCTATTTTGATAGGACTTGCGGTTTCCAAGCAAAATCGCAAAAACCTAAACAACCCCTAAAAATGGAAACTTGAATCGGCGATTTTTTTTTGTTTTTTCTCATCTCTGAACATTGTAGTTTCAGAATCCGCAAAAATTTCCCAGGTGTAAGCGGTTTTCATTTAAAGTTAGTTAATGCGCACCGAGCATGACATTGTTTTATAAGTAGGCGATACAGTCAGTGCATTGTCCCAATTTGAACTTCTATATCTCAAAAATGGTAAAACCTACGAAAATACCGTAAAGGTCAATCTAGTAGAGAATTTTCATAGCTACAAAATTTTCCGAAATTTTGTGTGGGGGGTACTCGAAGGAGTTTACCGATTGAGTCCATATTGGAACCTAATCTAAGTCTGATAGAAATTTCATAATGTGCGAAGTATGGACCAAATCGGTTACTCCCTTCAAGAGTTATCGTACGCACACATTTTCCGAACATTTTCGAACTTTTGTGGGGGAGGTACCGGAAGGAGTGGACCGATATAATCCATCTTTGAACTTGAACTAAGTTTGGACAAAATATTACGAAAGCCAAATTTTGGACCAAATCGGCAGATACGTTCGAGAGTTATATTGCGCTCTAACCACTACACACGGTGTCATGGGGTTTTTTGTAACTTTCAGGCTATTTTCTCAGGAATTATGGACTTGCCCCTGATGAAACTTACAGCGTCGTATAGAGGACAGCGAATACAACTTGTGTAAACAAAAATCAAAGCGATTCGAGACCAGGTCCTAAACTGATTTTTTCCGAAATTTTGTGTAGGACGTACCCGAAGGAGTGGACCGATTGAGTCCATATTGGAACCTCATCTAAGTTTAGAAGAAATTATACGATGTGCAAAGTCCATACAAATCGGTTATTCCCTACAAGAGTTATCGTGCGCACAAGTTTTGCGGCTATTTTTGAACATTTGTGGGGGAGGTACCTGAAGGAGTGGACCTATATGGCCCATCTTCGAACTTAAATCGAATCTGGACAAAATATTTCGATACCCAAAATTTGAACCGAATCGATTGATCCGTTCGAGAGTTATCGTGCGCACCGGCCTGCCAGACAGACAGACGGACGGACATTGCTAGATCTACTCAAAATTGTCTGAAACGGATATCGTACAAACATACTTGGGGTCTAAAACCATTATTTCGATGAGGCACATTTTTGGTCATATCAAAGTGTAAATACCCTCTTTAGCCTAAAGGCTGAGGGTATAAATAACTTTTTTCCTGCAAGCGGGCCTTCTTTTAAAAGTGCCAAAAACTTTGTTGGGTATTATAGCTGTATCCTTATATGTCAATCACTTGGTTTTTGATTGAGAAAATACTCTTACTATATTCCTAACAAATCCCTGACTTTATACGATTTTAAAATCTACGATTAAACTTTTATCGCATATTTAAATTTTTCACCAAATTCGAAAATCGATTTTTTTGAATAGCTTGGGTTTTAGGTCAATTGCGTGGAAATGCATAGGTCAAGTGAAGCGTTATAAGTGTGAAATAACAGATAACAGATAATACTGTAACAAAATGCAAAAAACCTCACAAAAATATTCGAAAAAACAGAGTTTTACGTAATTGTTTGCAGCCATTTTTTGTGGCGTTTAAACGACCAGTTGCTTTCCTTGGGTTAAGGAAACGTCGAAATTAAATATTTTCATTTTGACCAATATTATAACTAAAACATTTGGTAGGATTTGCAAATTAGAAGAATTTTTATAAGTAGGAAAACGAAGCTTAGGATATTTACTAGATCATTCAAATTAAGTTAAGGCGTGATTGATAGTCCTTTGTTTCAGAAACTCGATTATCATCAATTTTTTCTAATTTAAAATAAGTTTTTTTCCCCAAAAGTAGTCATGTTTGTAAGGCTTTTCCTCATTAAAAATTAGCAATAAAAGTTGAGTTTCGTAAAATTTGGAATGTGGATTTGCATCTTTAAATTTTTTGATTTTTATCGTTGGGCGCATCCACTGTGCGTGCATCCTTACATACGAAACCTGACTGTGTAGACCATTTAAATACTACAATAAAAATATAACACTTTGTATATTGTACTGTATGTTGTTATTGTTGTTGTTATTATACTTTCCCTTGAAAGCAAAACCTTCGATTGGTTTCAACCACTTGAGAATTGCTGTTGTTGTTGTTTCACATTTTTTGTTTTAGACTTTACATGGTGTGTTGTGCTTGAAAGTTCACTGCTGCATACCTTCGCTGTGTTGTAAATCAAAGATGTTTCAAAAGGCCAAAAGGTAATGTCGGTGGTAAAAGGATGTGTACTGAAAGGCAAAGGTATATTTTGGTGTGAGTGTGTGATGTGAGCCAGCCAAGAACTACCACACTTTAACCTTTGTTATGACTTTTGTTTGTTTATGTTGTTGGTCATAAGTCTTAGCAAGCGTTTACACGCACACACACATACACAAACGGGAACATTGCATGGTTTTTTACATCCACCTCTATGTTCTGCTGTTTGATTTATAACAATTGCTTTGAATACGATTTACAAAATAGCTAGCTGCGTTATTGGTGCAGCTGTTGCTGTCTTTGCTGCTGTTCTCAATGTTTATGTTGTGTTTTACTGCCATTCTTGCTGCTGCGTTTGTTGGCTCTTGAGTCTTTTCGGAGCTGTTGCTGCATTGACCTGCCACAAAATGTTGAAAAATTATAGACCATCGCTGCATGTGGTAAATTTTTTTTTAGCTTTGTGTAACCTCAACACTAACACTAACGCACACACATAAACACTCTCACAGCACACATTTGAAAATCATAGCCGTGGGATATTGAATTGCATTTGTAATAGTTTGGGATTATATACAAAGTTAATATGGTATTTTGTTGAAATGTAGGTCAAAGTTGAGGCAATTTATTTGTTGTTTGTTGCTGTTTTTTGTTCCATGGAATAGCCTGGTATTGTATGTGAGGACATTTTGTGATTAATTTTAATGGAATTGCAGGGATTTTTTATTTAATTGTAACTAATTTGTGGTTGACATGGTGATTGGCCTAATTATTTTTTTCCAACGTGTTTCTACAGGTTTTTGGTTGCAGGAGTTAAGAGCTTTTATTTGTTGTTGGATAATTTGTTTATTAGGTAACAATAAATCAACAGCAGATGTTAAAGTTTTAATTTAGGGATCGATGGTGGATAGCAACCCAACTGCAGTTGCGTTGCCGACAGGAAATTTATTAATAGTAATTTCCTTTTCCGCTTTGAAATTCGTACTTTTTTAAAATATTTACAATTAAATTAATGTCTAAAAATTCAAAACACTGACATTGAATGAATTTGACAACATTTTCTGTTGTTTCTCCTATTTTAATTGTATGATTTTCTCTTCTGACCCCTTAAATTGTGAGCTTATAGACTAATGTCGTGGAGGGTTGGAAGTTTACGCCTGTCCTTTTGGACCAGGCTTATAGTGTCTAATTTCATTTTTCTTCTTCCAAACGAAGAACATTTTCCAAGAAGACCTTAGGGTTCTCCAATTGTTCGCTATTGTTTTCTTCGTTCGAAATTGGCTTCTTTCAA
Source organism: Musca autumnalis (assembly GCF_047663935.1). NCBI lineage: Eukaryota > Metazoa > Arthropoda > Insecta > Diptera > Muscidae > Musca > Musca autumnalis. Next base: position 9,503,454 of record NW_027411977.1, on the reverse strand, counting down.
CGCTCATATCTCAGAAAAATTTGTTCCAATCGAAATTTTCAACATATCCTGTGATACTTGTATTTTAAAAATATCCGGTGATACTTGTCTTTTAAAAAAATGCAAATTATTTGACTTTTCGAAATTCAAGGGATTTCCCCCCCCCCCCCCCCTAAATATGGACCCCTTTGACAAGTTTCTTCACTATGTCCACGACGAATACCAAAATCAAATGCCTTATAGCATACATAACTTACCTTATGACAAGAAATTTATAGGGCAATTTTCGGAGGCTCTTTCCTGTTCATTATTCCCTCCGGATTTAAGTGTATATACGAGGGTATAAATACTTTCATACGAGCCAAATGTGCCTCATCGAAACAATGGTTTTATACCCAAGTATGTTTAGACGAAATCTGTTTCAGACAATTTCGAGTTGATTGAGTCATGTCCGTCCGTCTGTCTGTCTATCCATATGTTTGTCCGTCTCTCTGTTTGTCCATCCGTCTGTTTGTCCGTCCGTCTGTCTGGCTGGAGCGTACGATAACTCTCGAAAGGATCAACCGATTTGGTCCAAAATTTGGCTTTCGTAATAATTTGTCCAAACTTAGTTTAAGATCGAAGATGGGTTAGATCGGTCCACTACTTCGCCCACAAAAGTTCAAAAATGTTCGGAAAATTGGGCGCACCATAAGGGCCTGTTTATGTATGTCGATAAGAAAACGAATGCGGAAGAAAAACTACCAAATTTGAGTGTGTATTTCAAATTTGTTTTTTGTTTTGAAGCAAAAGCAAATGAAATAATATTTCGAAAACCAAAGTTTGGGTGTCTTTCATGCGCACACATTTTCGTTTCGAAATATATAAACTGGGGGTAACTCTTGAAGGCAGTAACCGATTTGGTCCATACTTTGTACATCGTGGAACTTCTACTAGACCTAGATGAGGTTCCAATATAGACTCAATTGGTTCACTTCTATGGATACCCCCCACACAAAGTTCGGCAAAGTTCAGTATAGGACCTGCTCTCGAATCGCTTTGATTTTTGTTGTAACAACTTGTATTCGCTGCCCTCCATATGACGGTACAATTTTTCGGAGAAAATAGCCTGAAAGTTGCAAAGCCCCTATGGACACCATGTGTAGTGTTTGGAGGGCAAGATAACTCTCGAACTGCGATCTGCAGATTCGGTCCAAAATTTGACCTTCGTAATATGTTGTTCAAACTTAGTTTAAGTTCAGCCATATCGGTCCACTCCTTCAGGTACCTTCCCCCCCAAATGTTCGGAAAAATTGTGCGCTCCTCTTCAAGGGAGTGACCGATTTAGTCCATACTGTACACATCCTAATTATTTACTTGACATAGATCAGGTTCCAATATGGACTGTATTTGTCCACTCCTTCGGGTACCTCCGACACAAACTTTCGAATAAACTCACTTTAAGACCTGCTCTCGATTCACTTTGCTTTTTGTAGAAGCAATTTACATTCCCTGATTTAATTACGACAGTAAAAGTTTTTCAGGAGCAAGTCCATATTTCTTGAGAAAACAGCCAGAAAGATGTTAAAAACCCATATGGCACCATGTGTAGTGGCTGCAGAGCCGATAACTGGATTTCGTCATATTTTGTCCAAACTAAGTTTCAGTTCGAAGATGAGCTATACTGGTCCACAACTTCCGATACTTTCCCCCATTATTTTATATATGTCACTTAAATGGTATGCTCGATATCTCGAACGGGGCAACCAATTTGGTCCAAACTCTGGATCTCTCAATAGTTTGTCCAAATTTATTTTTACTTGGCCCAAATCGGTCCTCTCCTTAGGTTACCTCCCCGACATAAGTTCAATATTTCGAATATCCTTTGGAAATGTATGCCGATGCTGTTCGTTATGGTCCTGTTTACAGCGATATTGTTTTCCGTGGACAAGTCCATGCTTTCTGGCATATTGGTCCAAATGTTATACGATGATCAACTGAAATGACTAGTGGGCGCGATAGATGGCTCCCAATATAAGACCCACAACCATAATGGACTATGTCGGCCCTTTCATCTAAGTACCTCATCCGCAAGACTTTTGAACTTTAATCCTAATCCACATTTTTTGTCGGCAAGTTCAAAGATCCAAAAAGGGCCACAAAATTCTGAAAATACCTAAATTAATTTCAATTCACATAGGCTGAGGGTATATCTCTGTCGGCAAAGACGACTTATACTTTATTACTTGTTTTTTTAACATTACCTTGGAAAGACACGGGTGGTGTACAGGTTATCAATATTCCACTCAACCCATTCTTATTTTTTTTATTCTCTCCTTTGAAAGCCAGGAAATGAATGGCCAGTGATAAAAAGTTTCTTGTTCCTGCCACTCACCACCACCCGCTGTTGCTGTTGTCTGTGACAATTTGAAGTGTTTTTTAATGTCTAAAATAAGTGAAATTTATTTCCTGGCTGATTGCACAGCTTGATGCAGTTTGAAATAAAAAGAGGAAAATTGAAAAAAATATGTAGTAAATTCAGGTAACATGTGTTGCTGTTTTCCGGCTTGCACAAATTTTTACCCCAACACCATGACGGAGAAAAAAAGATTTAACGCATTTCCCAAAAAAGAGTTTATATTTGCCTTCACGAAAGTAATGCTATGCATCACAGGTTGTCGTTTTTCATTTGATATGCTCGTCCAAGAGATGCCAAAAAAGGCAAACAGTGGTTGTTTTGGGAATACTTTATTCGGCTTTGCATAAATTTGCAGTCTTATGAAAATGCTAATGGTGGTGGTGATGATGACGATGATGAATTTGTTACAAAGTTAAGCTGCGCCCATCACATCTCTTTTTACATATTTCACACCTATTTATGATTATTCATAAGTTTTCACACTTTAATCTTAGACCGTCTTTTTATATTTTGGGCGTTGGTGTGTGGAAATTACTTTATAGTCTAGAAAAAGTTATATGGAAATATTGTCCCATGATAAATTAAGGGAAAAAAGTAAAAAAAAAAAAAAAAAACAAAATACAGTGCACACAAAATGTAGACGAAAATTGCGGCTATGGCGGTATTTTGGTGGATGTAACCAGAGATGTCTTGTGATATATAGATCATACATTTCCTACATAGAAACGTAGTTTTCCTAGTGAAAAATAGGATTTTGACATGATTTTCTACTCAATGTGCATGCTCAGTCAACATTCTCTTTTTCCGAAATCCAAGATGAATTTTAACCTACAATCATCTGACAATAGTTCATGGAAATGTCCCACTGACTACATAATGAGTCACCCAGCTGCAGTTTTATGGGCCGCGTTCTGATAGGTTTTAATATTGTTCCATCAGGTTGCACTTATGTTCGAGAAATATACTTGGCGCTGCATAGCTCGGAATTCCGCTACCATGTACCAGGAAATTCATGTCTGTGTTTATCACTTCAGTCCATGTGGTGAACAGAGTGGGCATAGATGTAGAAGCGGATATTGACATATTACTCGCACGGAGAAAGGTGGTAATACCGGTTAGTCCCGGTCCAAACTAGAGTAAAAAAAATATTTTGGTAGACACCACTTCATTGACCGTGCGAACCGTAGGTTTATCAATCGTGTATCGAATGCCACTAATCATGATTACCTTCCAACAGCGGGCTAATGTTGGGCTTATAACTATTTATCGGCGGGATGTATACGTAAGCCAACCCTACCTCGGTATTTGCACTCATGACTACTACCATACAATCCAGGTACGAGTCACAAGGTCCATTCTCAAGCTAGATAGCGATCAGACTGGTCCCGCACGTGCACCTCAGTATGTTTTAATCTCCACAACATTTTAACCTGCAGCTGTTGTGGAGCTTGGTTTTCCTGCACTGCCGCGATCATGATTTTCTTCCAACTCATGATGTCGGCTATTATTTCAATCTTACCTCGGATTCCATTGCCATTAAATTGCAAAAATTATGCGTTTTCAGGGATTGAAATAGCAACGCCTTGTGCTAAGTGCTGCTTGTGGGGTTGCTTTTGAGTGGAAAGCGGAGAGTCTAGTTTCTGAGGACGACGTTGACTCATTGGGAGCTGTGTTCCCGACACCAATGGTATCTTACAGAAGTGATAAGCCGAGCACATCCCATTTGTATGTGTACTTTCCTCCGTATCGGCACGGACCAAGGGAATGCGGAGCAGGCATTCCAGGACATTTTGCTCCCAATATAGAAAAAATTATACAATACAAACATATTTACGTAGAGCTGGAAGCCGCTGGCCGGAACTCTGATGCATGAATGAACCGGTCTTCATATATTGTGGTGGGTTTATTAAGTAAAACAAAACCTTGTCTGTAAACGAGGGAGTTTATCAAACTATTTTTCACCTATTACTGCCAAAAAGGGTCTCTTTTTGTTTTGTAGTTCGTTTGTAAACCACCGAACTCGATCAAATAAAAAAAAAAAAAAATAGGTGATGACAGGCCAGGACCGAAATCTTCCAGTCTTGAACAAAAAAAAAATCGACAACGCATATAACACCCTATTTGTCATACCGAAATAACGGTCGTAAAGAGCTCCAACGTTTTCGGGAGAGTAGGTACTCACCTGAGTAAAAATCAGTATTCTCTATTTTTCTATGCAACTCGAATAAGAGTGCATATGATTTGCTCGTTTTCGAGTGTGAGTAAAACTTCGCAAGCAGATTTCACTCTTAAAATGAGCAATTTGTCATTGGGGTCGAAGTTTTTCGGCAATTCACACACACGACCCTAACGCGAAGAAAGAGCGTTGAAGAGAGAGCAAATGTTTTGATTTGTTTTTGTTTTATAGCTTGTGTGCCTCTTAAAATATAGGAGTGGAGAGTTCTTCGAGTTCTCGAGCGCATCGGATGTTCGTCATAGACAGGGATGCCAACTTGGTGGTTTTCCCGCTACTTGTGGTGATTTTTGACGTACAAAAACCACTGTTTAAGCAGGAATGTCAAGTGTTTTAAGGTAAAAATCGCTACAGACCTATGGTGCGTATGTGGCTGTAACGATTTTTACCTCTGAACAGTTGGCATCCCTGGTCATAGACGTATTTTTATGTATAGCAAAATGAATGTCTCAATGTGTCCGTCCGTCTATTCATCTAAAGCTTGCAATTATTTTTATAGTTACGAAGTTTTCGGTAGGGATGGAGGTTGCAGAGAGAGGAAGCCTATTCAGTTTTGTAACGGTCAGATAGCGGTGGTGATGGAAGTAGTTAACTTTTTATACCTATACAAATTTCTCCGCTACTAGTATTTCACCTGACAATGGAAGTAGAAAGTCTGACCCTTTCAATGATACAAAGTCGGTTTGATAAAGTTAAACAGATTGCGTTGATATGGTTTAACCCAGTTCGTCGAGTTTTCTCCAGGACATAGTTTTGAAGTAGTCGGCGTACATTTATGTTAAGAATGTTATTATTGTTATTGTTGTTATTATTTTGGTTCAGTTTCAGTCGTCTGCTATTAAAAGTCAAAGTAATGATAAACAGCAATGAACATATAAAAAATGTATTCAAAAGATCCCCAATTATTCGCAACATGCATACCACTGTTTCCGGTGTACTGGGGAATCTTTGGCAAACTTTTACTTTATCATTTTCAACATAAACTCAAATCATTGAATTACAACTTCATTTCCGTTCCCATTGCCTTTGTCGTTGAGTTTTACCTATCAAAAAGAAATCCTTTACCTCCGTAGTCAGGTTTAATAAAAAAAATCAAAAGTTGACTTATTTGATATCAACCATTCAACATTTGTCGTTTGCCGTCGTTACTTGGTTGCCATGAAGGAGCTTTCCTCCCTGGTAACTATGTGTAACTTGTGATGTTGTCGTGACATATTTTTTCGTAATTCCTTAAGTTTTCGCTGTTGTTTTTTTTTCATGTTCTTCATTGTAGACTTTACTTGATTTTATTTTTTTTATAAACTTTTTTGTGCTTGATTTGATTTACTTGAATTTTTTTCTTCAAAAGAACAAGAAATGAACAGGCCAGGCAGGAACTCAACTGAACCACGTACACAACCAGGACAAATGGAAATTTATGTTACGTAAAAGAAGTGGAGTTTTTCTGATGTTTTTTTACGCTGGCATGCAAATCATACCTGGTGATTGACTTATTTTACGCTACATCACCCAGCGGAGGTGACGATAAACGGAAGAATATGAGGTTGGGTGTGGAGTAGGAAATCTCATTAGGAACAGTTATTTGCTTCGCGTATAGCTTTCCTTTTTAGCCATTTAGCATTCCCGTATTCTGCTGCATATGTTACCATTAGTTAAGATTTTCATTTTTTTGCTATCCTTCCTGTCACTACGGCTCCAGTTGCATTACCTTTTACGCTCTCTCCAGCTGTGTTTAATTACACTTTTTCCCGGTAAGTTTGCATGAGTGTGTGTGAGGGCGTTTTTTGCTTCATTATTGAATAAGGAAAAACATTTTTCGGATTATTTCTCTTTTGTTTATTTTGTATGCGTGGTTGGTTGGGTTGGCGAGTTGGCGGGTTGGCTGACTGGTTGATGAAGAAAAACAGGGAAATGTTCATTAACATTGTAGAACAGTTATGTTGTTCTCATTGCTTGTACGCCTGAGGGAATCATGCAAAACATATTTTAAATATGCAACTAATTCCCCCCTCCCTGTCCCTTTAAATCTCCCTTCATATATTATTAGAGGGGAAAGCTGTGATGACTCACTTAATGTTCTTGTGCAAATTATGAACAATAAATGAACCTCATAATCAACCCCACCACCACACTGCAGTCCTATCATGGTGGTCCTTGTGTAATATGTATTTAAACTAGCTTTCCTGTTTGTTCATGCATCAGCTATGTGTCAAAAATAGTTTCCATCAGATTTCCAGTTAAACTCTGTTGGCAAATTAGTTGTTGTTGTTAACCATGACAGATCCATTAAAATTTCGTCAATTTTTCATGCATGTCATGCAAAAGTTGTTCTTTTCTGCTATTCTTGAGACCACAAATTTTTTAGCTTGAAGAGCATTTTTTATATTAGCAAACTTTTAAGGCAAATATGACAAAAATTCTCTGAAACTTGTTATTGAAAAATGTAGTTACAGTTTTGAAAATTCATTAAATATTAGAAATATTGGATTTTAGAATTTTTTTACAATTGAAAAGTTAATTCGATGCATCAAAATCAGAGACACCATTAAATGTTATACCCCCAGTCTAAGGCTAAGATTATACGAGAGGAACTAGAAACATTTCTGGCCTAAGCAACACGCCGTGTTGCCAGACGCCATTTGAAAACATTTTTTGGAAAGTTTGACAATTTTTGCCTAAACGTACAAAGGACAGTTTGATATACGACTATGTGTTGTGTTGTTTACAGTGAAAAAAATCACTTGCAAAAAAAAATTGAATTTACTTGTGAACCTTTTCGTCCGAACACTTTTCACAACCCTCGACGTGGATAATCACGTCAAGAGTGCATCGATCAAATGTAGTCGTTATGTCGATAAAGGACCATCCTGTAGCTCTATGAAAAAATGGTTTAATGAACACAATCGTGGCCGACACTCGCCAAAAAACGAAGGTCGTTAGGGTCGTCCAAAAACGGCCGTTGTGCCAGAAAAAAATCAAGCCCTGCGTGAAGGCGTAATGCAAGATCGCCATGTTAAATACCGTTAGATAGAGGCAACCTTGGGCAGTTAATCCACCAAGTAACATTTGTTATTGCACGATCACTTGCCGGCAAAAACCGGGTTTTCTCGTTGGATTCCGTGTTGATCGGTGCAAGAAATTTCGATAAAATACGATCGCGGTGCTTCAAAAGACGTTTATAAGATGCATCCAAGTGCCAAATCATGGAACTATGCATATGAGCCCGAAAAATAGTTTTGGAGCTGTCTCAATCGGAGTGGAAAAAGTACTTCGACAATTGGTTTGAGCGCATGAAAAAGTGTGTAAATCATGCTGGAGACTACTTAGGAAAACAATAAAACTATTTTTGAACTTTTGTAGTTCCCCTAGTATAAACTTTGATGTGATCAAAAATGTGCCTCATCGAAATAATGGTTTTAGAAACCAAATATGTTTTGTACAAAATTTGTTTCCGTTCGTCTGTCGCCTAACATTCCATTGTTTTGCCAATTCCGTCATATAACGGAACCTGTTCTTTTCACGAATATTACAAAATATATATAATATTGCATTTCGGGTTCTCTATAGACAGAATCGATAGGACTGACCCGTAACGTCAGTACATCAGCGTTCCGGTCAGCGGCTGCCATCTCAGTGTACAGATTTTAATTCGTGCCTGGCCGTAGGAAAATCCAGGATAAATTGAGTTGTCACATCCCCATCCACCACACTAAAACTTCAGTGAAATGCAATATATGTCGGGAAAACGTGCCGTACACTCATCCATGTGAGACACTATGTTCCTGAGTCGAAAGAATACCATGAACGCGAAGTTTAAGAACTCAAGTTCAACAACAATTGCAGCTTACAGCGTTGTCATGGTAAGAACGTACTAAAAAGGATCGCACCAGAAGAGAAGGTTGAAGCTTTCATGTTACACCAGTCTGTTCAATACAGACATATCTCGCATGAACCTGGCTCTAATGACCGTACAAGATCCAGAGTCAGATAGTTAAGACTAGATTTTAACACTCTGTGAGTACAATCGGAATAAGTGGATGCAGCTTTATCATTGGAGTCGGAATAATTGAATTCTGGGCAACAGTTAAGTCAACCTCGAACCCTAGGATGAAAGAAGATGGGATGCCAGTCACGTTTGGTGATGTTACGATGTACCCCAGTTATTATACCCTCAGCATTTATGCTAACGAGGGTCAATACACTTGCATACGGACAAAATGTGCCTTATCGAAATAATGGTGTTAGACCCTCGTTTCTGACAATTTGGAGTCGATTTAGCAATGTCCGTCAGTCTGCCTTTCTGGCTGGAACTCACGATAACTCTTGAAAGTATTAACCGATTTGGTCCCAAATTGGCTTTGGTAATACTTTGTCCAAACTTAGTTTAAGTTTGAAGGTGGGCCATATATGTATATGTCCACTACCTAGGGTACCTCCCCCACAAAAGTTCAAATTTTTTCGCAAAAAATATGGCCAAGATATCTCTCGAAGGGATTATCCGATTTGGTCCATGCTTTGCACATTGTTATATTTTTGGCAGATATATTTCGAATATGGACTACATCTGTCCACTGCTTGCGATATCTCTCGGAAAAGTGCAGTTTCAGACCTCCTCTCGAATCATATTCGCTGCATCCATTATGACGGTGCAAGTTTTTTCAGGGACAAGTCCATACTTCCTGAGAAAATGACCCGCCAACTGTAAAAACTCGCTAAGGCCACCATGTGTAATGGATGGAGAGCACGACAACTCTCCAACGGATAAGCAATTCGATCCAAAAGTTGGCACTTGTAATGTTTTGCCCAAACTTAGATTATGTCCTAAGATGGGCCATGTCGGTCCACTCCTTTCCGCTAAAATCGTGATATTTCTACGTGACATAGATTAGGTTATAATATGGCCTATATATGTCCGCCCTTTCGTGTTCCTCTCATACAAAATTTCGGAAAAGTGGAGTTTAGGACCTCCTCTCGAATCATTTTGATTTTTGTTGCAACAGGTTGTACTCAAGGTCCCTATTACGATGTACAGGTTTTTTTATTGGCAAGACCATACATCTTGCGAAAATGCCCCAAAAGCTGTAAAAACCTCTACGGCCAGCAAGTGTAGTGGGTGGTGCGCACGACAACTCTCGAACTGGCAAGTCCAAACTTCTTGGGAAAATTATCAGAAAGCAGTAAAAACCCCCTACGGCCACCAAGTGTGGCTGGTGCGCACAACACTCAAACCGAATACTGCGTTAGTCATCACCATTTTCAACATTTTGTTTGTGTTCGAGGATTTTTTGAACATTTTTACCGAGCGTACTCCTAGTGTCGCTGTTTACAGCCGTAACATGTTATTCGTGGACAAGTCCATGTTTCCTGATATAATGGCCCAAAGGTATAAATTGTATGATGACCAACTGAAATAACTGTTGGGCGCGATATATATCTATACGAATGACTCCCAAAATAAGACTCACTTAAAAAATGGACTATGTTGGTCCATTCCTTTAGGAAAACTCCATAAATAAACCAGTTTTTTTTTGGTAAAGAAATGTTTCACTTCACACAGGCTTAGAGTACATCTCTGTCGGCAAAGCCGACTGATACTTTTTACTAGTTTTCATTGAAAATTTGTCGAGCACCCCGGGAGTAAATGGGCGAAGAGAAGACTACTACGTCACATTAGATCTCTTCCTCCCGAGGAGGAACCACCGCAATTTACAAAATTTTCGTGCAATGCGTTGGGCACTGATGGAATCTCCATGATAATGCTTAATGAAAATGGATGAGTCGATAGTTTAGTATCCCACCAAAGTAATCTACCTGTCGCTGGCCACAGTATGGAATAATTAAAGCAGTGGTCCAGCTACTGAAGCCCGATTTCACTTTTGTTTCCCGTACCAAAAACTCTTGAGACTTTAGCCTCAGAAATAGCTACCGCGTCTCCAAAACATGTCAGTCGAGGACTCAACTAGAACGATACGTTTGATTGGACTGTGTTGATGGCGATCGACTTATCAAAAGTCACTGCTTGAGCACATCGAGCAGACTTTCCTCCGTCAAAATTTGAAACGTTGGATAATATGTGTGTGCGGACGAAATCGTATGTGGAATTCAGGAACCAGGGGGGTTACTCTGTATTGCTATGCGTTTGCGTTTGGTATTTTGTTAGAGCAAGATATTTGCGTTAATGCACAGATTTTGCTGATGCCAGAAAGGAAAATGGAACAAAAATAGTTGCGAAAGGAGATGCAAAAACGCATTGGAGACGCATTTAGTTTCCTTACGCATCGCATTTTGCTTACGCACCGTAATAGAAAGTAACCCCCCAGGAGTCGAAGCCGAGAAGAGTGAAACAAGTTGTTCCCCAAGGTGAGTTGATATCTCAGGAACATTTTAAACTGCACCTTTTCTGTATTCGACTGATTGTACGATCATGGCGTCGGGTACCTTCCGTAATGTAATTTGTGATAGGCTGAACTCCAATTGAACCGATCCTACCAACTTTATCCGCGTGAAAAATATTTTCGTATACCTCCACTAAGTCTATGTTCATTCTGTTCACCACCCGAACTGCGGAAAACATAAATGAATGCCATGGTCCATGGTAGCCGAATTCCTACTACTAACTCCAGCCGGGGTCACATATTACTGCATATGCACATCGTCGGCGCACACTATAGATATCAGCGACAAGCTGAGATGTAGGAACAAGATCCTCAAGTCATTAGCGAGTATTACTTTGATGTGCAGATAAAGAAACTTTATGGTAAGCTATGTGGTGACGGCAAATGGATGGCGCAGTCTTGATAATACCGTGCAACATCTCTAAGTAGCATGCGGTAAAGGACCACACTTTTCCCCTGCCCTGTCAAACCTAATCAACTAACTCCAATAGCTTAAGGGTTGCAACTCATCGAGACAGCCACATTCCGTGTTACAACATCAATAGGGGTAACATCATGCTATTTGTGTCCTAGTTTAGTTCCGCATCTCGTGTAACCTTATGCATGATTATGTTAAAAATGTGACAGGAATGAAGGCATTCTCTTCTAAATCCTCCTTTGGTACTCTACTGTTCGGAGAGGTGCTTTCCCATTCAGGAATACATATTCATAACTCAGACATGGCTTAGAAAGCAGGTTATTCCATTTTTCGAAATGGGAGCTGTATCCAATTTGTCGCAAAAGTTGAGTTTGATTATATCCCAGGTGGGAAAGGTGACTGATACCTTTTGCTTGTTCTTGAAGGAATTTTGTTCCATAAAAAGCTGATGAAGGCCATAGTCTGGCTCGTCCCTATGTTAGCCTTTTTTATACCCTCAGCAAATGTGTCTTTTATACCCTCAAAATGTGCCTCATCGAAATAATGGTTTTAGACCGCAAGTATGTTTGGACGAAATCCGCTTCAGGCAATTTGGAGTTGATTTAGTCATGTCCGTCTGTCTGGCTGACTGGAGCGCACGAAAACTCTCGAACCAATTCGGTCCAAAATTTGGCTTTCGTAATATTTTGTCCAAACTTAGTTGAAGCTCGAAGATGGGTTACACATCGTGAAATTTCTACCAAACTTATATGTGGTTCCAATATGGACTCAATCGGTCCACTCCTTCGGTTACCTCCCACACAAAATTTCGGAGAAGTTCAGTTTAGAACCTGCTCTCGAATCGCTTTGATTTTTGTTGTAGCAACTTGTATTTACTGTTCCCTGTACGAAGGAACAAGAAAATGGCCTGAAAGATGCAAAAAACCCTTTGACACCGTGTGTAGTGGTTGGAGCGCAAGATGATTCTTGAACGGATCTGCGGTTTCGATCTAAAATTTGGCCTTCGTAATATTTTGACCAAACTTATTTTAAGTTCGAAGATAAGCCATATCGGTCCACTCCTTCAGGTACCTCCCCCACAAAAGTTAAACAATGTTCGGAAAAATTGTGCGCACGATAACTCTTGAAGGGAGCGATCGATTTGGTCTATACTTTACACATCCTACTATATCTTCCAGACATAGATCAGGTTTGAATATGGACTATATTTGTCCACTCCTTCGGTTACCTCTAACACAAAATTTTGGATAAGTTCACTTTAAGGCCTGCTATCGAATCACTTTGATTTTGGTTGAACCAACTTGCATTCGCTGCATCCTTTACGACGGTAAAAGTTTTTCAGGGCAAATCCATACTTCTTGAGGAAACAGCCCGAAAGGTGTTAAAACCCCTAGTCATATGTAGTGGCTGGAGATAACTCTCGAACTGATCAACTGATTTGGTCTTCGTCATATTTTGTCCAAATTTAGTTTCCGTTCGAACTTCCGGTAGTTTCAATTCGAAGATGGGCAATACCGGTCCACAAGTTCCGGTACTTCCCCCCGTTACTTAAAAAATGTCACTAAAATGGTATGCACGATATCTCTTGAACTGGCCAACCAATTTGACTTGGGATCTCCTAATATTTAGTCCAAATTTAGTTTAACTTCTAAGTTCAAAGGCCAGTTCAAATGTCCAAAAAGGGCCACAAAATTCTGAAAAGACCGTAAATACATCCGATCTGTCCTATGGTCTGAAATTGTTTAGCTCGCACCTATTGACTCTTATAGCTTTATTATACTTCAGTCCTTTGTTACATTGATTGTGACTTTCTCTTTGCTGTTTCGACTGGATACCAATAGTTCCATAGTCACAACTCACTTTTGTATCTTTAATCGGCTTTGAATATTTTAAAGTATACATTAATAGCATGGCCTACATATTACAAGAGTAACAACAACAACAGACACATCATCTACTTAATTCCTCAGTTCAATAATTATTATCTTTGTTAAACGTAATGACTAAATCCGGTTATACATTTCGCTAAATGCATCCCATGTTGTTGTCGTCCATCAATTCACTCAGGAAAATTACAAATAATGAAAATTACATGGCGTCTATCCAAAGGATAATGGCCTAGCCGACAACAGAAACAACAACAAAAACATCAGCAGCAGATGATGATGATGACGACGACGATGACAATGATGAAAGGATATCGATTTAGTTTGGCAGTAGAGGCATGTGTTACAATAACATACAAACAGCTTGTCGTAACCCAAATCACCCAATGCTGCTGGTGCTGCAAAAGACGACAACAACGACACCGACGACTGATTGCTGGGTCAGTTGCCTGTTGTGGCGTTAATGAACGAATTGTCGTCGTTATTCAATTGTAATTAATGACCATAGTGGCTGCTTAAATGAATGGCTAGTTATTTGACTGGCCAAATGGAGCCAATGAGGCGGCAATCAGTCCGGATGTTTGGTGGGTACACCTGTGTGTATAAGTGTTCTACTTTTCGACGCCACGGATACCACAAATGTAACATTAATCATACGCTCACGTTGTCAATATGCAATGTGGTGCTGCTGGCACAGCTTGCTTTGAGATAAAATATTGGTGAACAAATCAGGGGTGTCATATTTGTTTAACTTTACACAAACCTTCAGGGGATGTGGCAAAAACTGGTATTTGCCATCTTTTGAATAAATTAAATATTAAAACGGAAATGAAATTAAACGTGAGTGAGTGTGTGTAATTTATAATTCAATAATCATGTTCAGGCAACCTGCCTTCAAGCTATAGCACAGTAAAGTAATAATTTAATTTAATAATTCTTTTTTTATTGATAATTTAAACATGACATTAATGTGAAATGCCATTTGGGGGGCCATGATGGCCTGTGGCGTATTTTATGTTCCATTTATTTTAATGGCCCCTCTCTGATAGATGTTTGTGATTTAATGTGCCTTTGTAGACGTGGCCTCAATCCTTACTATCTGCTGACATTACGTGCCTTTGATATGTTGTCCTTTATTTTGTTCTATTGAAAATCGCACGTCCTCAGCAGACTGTGGGACAAAGTGCACTTACTCGTCGTCAAAATAGGAAAGCTAAACAAAAAATTATATCAAAAAAGGAGAACATCAATCGTTTACAACATCAGGACAGCAATGACATCGTCAGTTATAGACTATGTAGAAAATGTATTTGGTATAGAACATACTTACATGCGAGGGGAACTAGAAAAGTTTCTGGCCTAGGGAACAAGTAGTAATGTCAGATGACATTTAATTTTTTTTTTTGGAAAGTTTAACAGTTTTTGGCTTAAACGTCAGTAGATATATGGGGAGGATTCAAAATCCATTAAAAAACTCAAATTACAAGTCATATAGTAATTAAAAGTATCAAATTACATATCTTAAGTAAACAAATGGGGTAAAAAGTGTCGCAGACTCATTTATAAAGTAAACAAACAGCATACCATGAGATGGGGTGACCGTGGGAAATTCTTGGAATTCCTTATGCTGGGGGGAAGTATGTCCACTATCAACGTGGGTGGCTTCGTTTGTCCGTCCGTCTGTCCGTAAGCATGCTGGATCGTGTCCATGATCAATGTGGGTGGTCTCGTTTGTCCGTCTGTCTGTTGATTGATCTAATTATGAAGCATTGACCATTGTTGAGGCATTGTGTTTATTGTATGTTTGTGTGTATGTCGTTTGGTTCCTTTTGCTTAGCATTGGATCAGCAGCCACGATAGCTTTATTGTATGTTTGTGTGTATGTCGTTTGGTTCTTTTGCTTTACTTTAAGTCAGAGGACAAGTGTACTGAGTATTTGCTGTGTGTTTGAATATGAATTCGATCGATCTTTTCGATTTGTTTATTATTATTATTCGATGAAGGCGACAAAATCTTTAATATTGAATTGAAGGGTGGATTGAATTTTTGGTTGCTTCAAATTGATCTTTGCAATGGATTTGGATATGTATGCAAATATGATTGAGAGAGTTAAGGGGGAAAGGGAACCAATGTGTACAAATGAGAAATCGATGACCATTGTTGAGGCATAGCGTTTGTGGTGGTACACTGGAAAAATATGTATGCATGTGTGACCGTGGGAAATTCTTGGAATTCAGTCTGTCTGTCCGTAATGCAACAAATAACACGTGTTACCATGGGGCAATTCTTGGAATTCCGTCCGTCCATCCGTCCGCGGGAATTTTTGGAATTCCGTCTGTCCGTAAGCATGCTAAATCGTATCCATGATCAACGTGGGTGGTCCTGTTTGTCCGTCCGTTTGCCAGTTCATTGATATATTTTCCTAATGTTATGAAATAAATGACGTCATCATCAGTTGGGTTTAAATAATTTTGATTGAAACTGTACGAAACAAGAATTTCTTTGAGTGCATAAAATCGAAACGATCCAAATGAATTCATTTGGATCTTTTCGATTTGTTTATTTCAGAAGTTAAGCAAAGAATTGGCAAAGACTTGAATATTGGATTGAAGGGATGGTTTGGGATATTAAAGCATATGTGGGTGCGTGTGTATGTTTGATTCTTTGCAGTTATGAGGAATGTATTGGCATTATGTTGTAGCAATTTTTGTGAGTAAGAGGTTGAAAGGGGAAAGCAAGCATCGAATGCTTTAAGATTAGCTAGAGCATTAACCATATATTTGTATGAATGTTGCCCTTCGATTGAAGCAGTGACCATTGTTGAAGCAATGAGTTTATATGTACATATGTTTGTGTGTATGCCGTATGATTCCTTTGCTTTGCATTGGATCAGCAGCCACGATCGCTTTATTTTATGTTTGTGTGTATGTCGTTTGGTTCTTTTTCCATTCCTTTAAATCAGCAGGCGTAATTGTCGCCTTTAACGAAAGCAAAATGCGACAAGTGCCTGTGATTAGGGAAGTTAAGGGGGATGGGGGAACCAATGTGTACAAATAAGAAATCGATGACCATTGTTGAGGCATAGCGTTTATATGTACGTCAGTCCAGCTTCCTTTAAATTTATGCTGTGTATGTTTGCATTAAACCAAAAGAAGGAATCATTGAACTTTCATTCAGTATTACACAATATCGGATTTGTTTTGATTAAATGTTATGAAACTAGGTTATTGGACTTTTTTAAAGACGACACCACGTTTGGTTCTTTAAACCCTGTATGTATGTATAAATGTATGTATATTTGTGGTTATATTGACCTTGAAAATGAATATGTTTAGATTATGACGTTGATTTCCTTACCTCTGTGTATGGAAAAGTGAAGATATGTTTATTTTAGGAGAGTGAAGGGGGAAAAGGGAATAGCAAAAAAAAAAAGAAATCAATCTTTACAAATAAGAAATCGACAAGAACTTTTAGTTGGCTTAACATATGTATGCTTAATGAATTCCACAATATTGTGAAATTCATGTTCTTTTCGATTTGTTTATTTCAAAAGTCAAACTAGGAATCGTCAAAGACTTGAATATGGAATTGTAGGGGTGATTTGGATATAAGTGGATCTTTGCAGTTGTGAAGAATGTATGACATTAATGCTCCACATGAATTCGTTAGATTTTTTAGATATGTTTGTTTTGGAAGTCAAATTAAGATTCGGGTTATTGGAATATACAAATGTGGGTGCGTGTGTATGTTTTATTCTTTACAGTTATAAGGAAAGTATGGAATTATGCTGCAACACTGGTTTACATTATGATTAAGAGATTTGAAGGGGGAATGCAGGGAAAGAATAGAATTTGCCTTAAGCTCTGTTTAAGCATTGTTCTGCGACTATTCGATTGAAGCAATGATCATTGTTGAGGCATTATTATGTATGACCATCAACTTTTTGTTGTTATATGTTTACATTAAAACAAAAGAAGGAATCATTGATTTTTCATTCAGTATTACTCAATATCCAATTTTGTTATTATTATGGATTATTGGACCTTTTTCAAAGATAAGAAATGTGGCTGGAACATCAAATAGAGGCAAAAGTATGCTTCAACTTGACCTTGAAATAAAATTTGAAAATATGCTTATGTTGCTTTTTTTATCACAACATCTAAATATCACCCCATTTCTCCGCAATTTAATACACAAATTATGAAAAACAAAAATCTCACTCTTCATTAACATTTAAGATCTATAAATGCATACATATATTGTAATAATTTTATTAGTCAGAAACATACTTTCAAACTGGTACAATATGGATTCTCAATATATTCTTCCTGAAATCTTCAAGGAAAGCACATTAAGGGAGTCGAAGGATATCGAAGCAGACAAATATTTGTTAAGAATAACGGATGAAATTCAGGCGGAATTCTATATAACACATGGTTTGAAAACGGACAGAAACAGAATCCTTAAGCTTTTAAAAAGGATGGAGAAAATCACAAATGTCAATAATAATTGAATTTAAATGATTATTAATAAATAAGAAATAAACAAATATTTTTGTTGCATATTTTTTGGGGGAAGAGAATGCAATGGTTTATGTATAATTGTCATCTTCTAATCTAAAATTTTGTCGCTGTGTTTAGCAAAAATATGGCAACACTATACACAGTCACTATTTCGTGCTACAGCTCGATTTTCGTTTCAACAACTTATTATTATAGCTCACCCTATCCCTAATTTGGTTCAACAGCACTCTCTTAGAGTTAAACAGCTTCATATTATAACTTAAGAGCTCCCTAATCTTATTCAACAGTTTCGTACTCAACCCTCTTCACTTAAGATCGAACCTCTTCATACAAGGAACACATTTTGATAGTTATCAAACATACCATTTGCTTCAAATTTATGAAAGTTAAAAAAGCAAGCAAATATATATTAGTGTACCTCACTCAAATTGAAAATTCAAAGGAAAAGAAACTTAAACAATGCCATCTAGTGGTTGAGCTATCGATACCTAAATTATTACGAAGATATTATAAATGCTGACTTGCGTACATAACTGTACCATATTACTCATTAAAACAAAAAATGAAATAAAAAACAATGATATTCAGAAGACCATAGATTGCATTTATTTCGTAATCGCAGTGTACACATTTGAATAATTAATATATAATATCTGCCTCTCGTAGTTCTTCAATTATAGAAACCATCTCATTTGTGTGGTCATATTTTCCATTTTGATTTGATTCCACCAACCGCTTTAGTCGTTCAACAAGAACATTGGGATCGTTCCAATATACATATTGAGGTTTTTCGGAATTTACTCTCATTAGGCCTTTACCAGTGTGAGTACCATCGATTATCTTCTTTATTATATTGGTGTATTTATATCCTTTGTTAGATTTCACTCGTTCATTATGGCTGTAGTTTACTTTATGTGCATTGGATCCCAGTAAAATTTTCTTATATATCTCCAACTCTGATTCATCGTAGTTTTTGGGTTTTTGATGAAAGAGAAGTTCAAATAAGCCTGGTGTGAGCGCCCAATTCTGGTTTCCTACGATAATTTTTTCATTATTTATTTCTAAAGGTTTATCTCCAAATTTCCATTCCCCATTAACATCTTTATGTGGACCGTATACAGTGTCCAGATTATTATTGATTTTCAATTGAAGAAGATTGTTTTCATAATCATAATCATCATGATCAGAATAAAAAGATTCTTCTCCACCCTCATCGTTGCTTGACTCATCTTGATTATTATCTTCTTCGTACTCTTCATCGTTTGCAGTGATTTCGTTTTTAAAATCTTCCTTATGTTTCCTGATACTGGAAAACGGTGTTTTCTCATATTCATGCATATTTTCTGTCTTGGATATCATGTATTTGGATGCATTTTCACTTGTGGTTTTAACTAATTTGTTTAGTTCATCTGTTATTGGTTTGAAGGTATTTTCCAATTGGGTTGTTCTTGCTTGTTCTCCCTTTTTAATGTTTTGAAATTTTCTTTTCAAAACATTGCGGGATTGAACCAATCGTTTCAACATTTCTTCTTCCATAGTTAGAGTTCTACTGTTAAATGTGGGATATTGTCACAAAATAAATAGTGTATCCCTTGATCTTAACCCAACCTATCTTGAACCCAACCTGAATCCAACCTAACCCGAACCTAACGCGAACCCAACGTAACCTGAACCCAACCTAACGCGAACCCAACCTAACCCGAATCCAACCTAACCCGAACCCCACCTAACCCGAACCCAACCTAACCCGAACCCAACCTAACGCGAACCCAACCTAACCCGAACCCGAACCCAAGTCAAACTAACCTGAAACCAACCTCAACACCATATGCATCTTTAATATGCTTAAATGTTCATAATTACATGATTAACAGTAGTAGATTACTAAAACTTAGTCCCACAGATGTGTATTCACCTTTTCTATTGTTTATTATCCTACTGGGATTGCTACTTTAATCCAACTTTTGCTGGTGGAAGGCAACACAGCTGGAGTGTTAAATTGTCTGCCAATCACGAAAGACCTCGATACGTTGCTTTGATATTTGAAAGAGACAACAAGCTACAACACTGTGAACTTCAAAATATTAAAGTTCACTTGAACTCTGAAACTTATCCGTATGATGATTTGAATCTAAAGTTTGAAGAAAATCGTTATGCAGTACTCTATGACATGTATGCCAAGTTTCAACAATCTTATTATATGAGGGAACCAAAACCACTTCTCACATATGCAAGTTTATTGACATCAGCAATCAAAACGAAACTGTGAAGAATGGACCCATCGATTTAAAAATTCAATTTGAAACCAATACACCAATTCCTCAAAATACCTCAGCATACTGCTTAATTATCCATGATCGTCTGGTAGAGTATGTTCCATTGACTGGAATTGTCAGAAAAATAGTATAAGTTTGTATGTATTTGTATACTTACCTTTGCATCATGCAAATTCAATAATGAAATAAAACACATGTTTATTATATAACAATATACAAGTTTTGTTTTATTTAGATGTTCTTTTTCATAATGTAAGTATTTTCTTAGGTATTACAATAAGAATATACCTTAAAATGGGGGTAAGTTATTAAAATCTTCGGTACTGAGTGATGTATCTAAATCAATATCCATATCGGTTACAAATTCAGGTAAATTTATTAAATCATTCAATTCAGGCACGTTATTTAAATAACTTAATTCTATACTATAATGGTCCCAAGCTAAAGTATGTACTTTATCTGGCATAATCTTTCTCTTAGTATCTTTAGAACTTAAGACAACTTTATGCATTATATTTGTATATATTTGATGCATCTTAGATCTAAA
Organism: Musca autumnalis; assembly: GCF_047663935.1. NCBI lineage: Eukaryota > Metazoa > Arthropoda > Insecta > Diptera > Muscidae > Musca > Musca autumnalis. The sequence continues at coordinate 9,482,799 of NW_027411977.1, read as the reverse complement.
ATTAAGTGTTATGTCACTAGTAGTGCTTTCATTAAATAAACAATCTTTATAATCATATATGGAATATTTTGATATGACGCTCTTCTTTACACCTTTAGCCTTTTTTACCTCTTCATCCTCTTCAGTTCTAAAAGAATACATTTTTGCTCCTAAACCCACGAAAAGACTCATTATTTTGCCACAATTCTCGTCTTTCATCATTCCGATTACTTTTTTGTTTTTCCGTGGTATGTTGTAAATATTATTTTCAGGATAATCGGAAGTGTCAAAGTATAAATCTATATCAGGTTTAATTTCTTCGTAAACATCTTCTGATAAAATATCATAAATGAAAGAATCTGTATCCATATAGCATAAAGTGGCCCGATTTCCGAATTTTTTCTTAATATAATTATAGTGGAAATCGTACATTTTCCACTTTGCTAATTCTAAAATACAAAATCCTAGATAGATTGGTTTATCATATAATACATTTACTCTATTCATTTGTATTGCCCAAAGATCATTATCAAATTGCGACATACTATGAAAATTTGGCTTTGCAATTAATTTTCTGGCATCTAATTTGCATCGACTTTCACTTTCCCACTCAGTTACTAATTTCACAATTTTTCGTTTGTCAACATTTTCCATCGTTTTACCAAATACTGCATTATTATATAATTTATATAGATCTTTAAGAAACGAATTGGTTGCTTCTTTTCTTTTAGCTGTGTTTTTATCTATATATGGCTCAAGCCATTGAGCTTGTTTGAAGGAAATAACGCTATGAACTTTTTTCAATTTAAGTCCATTTTCAAGACATTGCTTTAAAACCATATAATGAATTGGATACTCCCTCTTTGGAGCAAAATCAGCAATAAGCTTCTCATATTTAGAACCCCCTACCTTTTTATTTTGTGCACAAAAGGGTAAATCATTATGACTATCATGAAGTTCTTTTGGATAGTCCAAGTCAACTATATATATGTATCCAATGTCAGAATCTGGTTGAAGCTTCTTTATTTCTTCTTCATCTATAATCATTTCTTCTGGCTCCAGAAATTTAAAATTTGAAATTGGAAGAAATTGTTTCATTGCCCAACCGTATAAATTATTTGCATCTAGGTATAATAAAAAGTTTGACGGTAAATCCTTATCGAAATTCTTCATGTATTTATTGTTAGCTTTGACATATCTTTTTGAGCATTGGGTTAGACCACCCCGTATACCCTTTTTAATTAAATTAAACATGTCTAAATCCCTAATCAGCTCAAGCGATACATTTGTATGTCTCAGCATCGCATCAAAAGCTAACCCTGGCGCAGTATAATACTGACAAGGATCGAGCTGGTGATCCTTTTTGCAAGACTTGCGAAAATTTTCAAAAACGTCAGTCAGTAGGAGCACGTCTGTTTTTAAATATAATTCCATATAATCTTTCAATGATCGACAATTAAAGTTTTCCCACACTTTCTTAGCATGCTCATAATCGTCTTTATCACAATGTTTATTATTTAGGTTGCTATAGAAATCCTCTATGGGAGGAAGAGTTGATTCATTGAGCTTTTGAAATGAATCTAAATACTCATAACAAAATATGCCCTTCCTCCTCATTAACGAGAATTCATTATTGTTAGGAAAGTGTGATCTTACCGATAACATGTCGTCATCTTTCAAATTTTTGGCTAGAGTGTCTAAACTTGCCGCCATGAATCTATAACTATCCAAAAATCTGTATTCTAGTGTTTCATTATTTCCCATATCAATGATATGAGATAAGGAGATGTATAGCTCTTTATTTTGAGGAATTAAATTGGTTTTCTTCCTAGGTATATACTTAATGAGTTCTTTTATAAACAGATGGCAGTCATACGATGAAAAATTGTGAAATAAAATTGGGATAAATTTTGGAACTGTATAGTTGAGGTTGCACTCATTATGTGCAGCCCCTCTATATTCGCCAGTAATGTGACAATGATCTCTAACTTTATCATTGTCTAATTTCTTTTCACATATATGGCAATTTACTGCTGCATCAAAATCTTCTAATTGTGATTGAGTTAAAGGTGACATAGGTTTATTGACGCTTAAATAGTTTGTATAGATTTCTTTACATTCCTTATCTAACATTTCAACAAATTTTTTGGCTGCGTCCTCACCAGTGTATATAAAAAACTTATCTAAGCTACTGTCAAAACTACATTTTATATAAAAGCTAAAAGCACAGGGAATGTGCTTATTAACAATATTGTCATTATTACCTGATTTTTCTAAAATACATTCAAAGTCTGCATATATAACAAAAGGTACATACATTTGTTTTTTGAAATTCTTAAATGCTAAGGTCGATTTACCTTCTACAGGCATTCTGGTCACAATCCTGCTGCATATATTCTTATGTCTATCCATTAAATCTTTATTAAACGTATAATGTAAGCATTGGTTGCAGATGTATACACGTCTTTTTTTCTTAGATATCTGTGGACGTATTAACCTAAGGGAAAATAAAAAATTAGTATAACGATGTTAAAATAATACTTGAACTATTATAACTCACCTAGATATATGCTTCACTAGAATATAGTGAGCTTTATCCTCCTTTTCTAGAAGTAGCAGCGTTATATGCGTATCTTTTTCCTTTTGAGTGATGTAATATGGACCTATAATATCTTTTGTTTTATAATCATATCCAAACACATTTATACTTATGTTTGGATTATTTTCCTCAAATATTTTTATTTGTTTGACATCTGCTGGAAACTCCATCCCTTTAAAATTGAGGACTATGCCATTCCGCAAACTGACTAAATCTGATTCAATATTAATCCTCCCGTATGATGACGTTTTTGAGGGGTTTTTGGGGTTTAACAACGCTGCAATTATACTCCACTTTAAGCAATATATATCTTTATTGTATACATTTATGCATGCACGTCTATCAAGCAGTTCTCCGGGGGTTGGTATGTAGTGCGAACCTCTTATAGGACAACACTTATTAATGTGAATTTTCAGGCTCATTATGTTTGAAAGAGCCCAACCAGATCCCCGTTCTTGAAATTCAGACATTTTAACTTTAATGCAGTCAAAATGATCATTTATTTGACTCTCTATATTATCAGATCTAGAGAGTTGTTTCATTTTTGTGTTGTGGTAAATATTTTTTTCTATCACCTTTTCTTGAGAAATTTTGACATATTTTCCTCCAAGCTCCAAATAGAATTTTATTAAATCATGGCGGATTAAGGCATCATCAAGCTGATTCATTAGAGCTGTTTTCGATTCACGAAATATGTAGTCGACATCAATTGTATCCCTTTTTATATTATATTGGAAAGTTTGCACCCTATTGCTGAAGCCACTTTTGACCAATGTCATATCATCATTAATTCGTCCACCTACTTTCTGTCTGTGGCTTTTTGTTTCACAGTGCTGAATCCAATTTGTGCTTATTACAAAAAGTTTGCAATATTCGCAATATTTAAATATAGGAGTGCTTTGATCAACTTGTTGTTCCTGTTGTTGCGGTAATTGTTGAGGATGTTGATTCATAGTATATGGATGTTGAAATTCTGCTTGTTGTTGTTGTAATAACCGATGACCTTGGTGCCATATACCTGTATATTGTTGGGGTACCTGCTGTTGTTGATTGTTTTGTTGCCATAATCCGAAATCTTGATTGACTTGTTGTTGTGGTGTATGTTGCAGTTGATTATATTGCTGCCATAATCCAGGATAGTGATTCCATAAGTCTTGATATTGTTGGGGTGCTTGAGTCTGTTGATTGTACGGCTGCCAAAATCCAGGAGAGTTATTCCATAAGTCTTGATATTGTTGGAGTGCTTGAGGCTGTTGATTATATCGCTGCCATAATCGATTATCTTGATTCCAAAATCCATTATTTTGCCATATTCCATGATTCTGAAGAGGTTGTTGTGGTTGATAATGAGGCACCTGTCTTAATCTCGGCTGCTGATGATTAACCTGACGTTGTAGTCCTTGCGGATACTCCGGATGATAAACAGCATAGTGTGTTCTAAGCGCTTGCGAATGTAGCAGTATTCTATTGCATATATTGCAAATTTTGTGGGACTGCAAATGCTTCCTTAATGCAGCGTTAGACACGCACTTTTTGGAGCAAACGTTACACTCGAATCTTTCCATTTTTTTTTTTCAAAAGCACTTTAAATCTTAAACTTTTTTTGCACTTGTTCCTTTTATACTATAGTATGAGTTCACTATTTAGAAATCTTTGGATTTGTTGAAATCGTTAAGGAACTTTAACTTAAGCTGATGTTGAATGGGATATGTTATTCCTTCAAACTCTCAATTGAAAGTGAGGAACTGATTCCTACAGTAGCTTTATAAATCTTTCTTCACTCTTCCATACACAGATGTAAGGAAATCAAAGTCATAATCTAAACATATTCCTTTTCAAGGTCAATATCACCACAAACATACATACATCTATACATACATACATTGGGTTTAAAGAACAAGACGTGGTGTCGTCTTTAAACAAAAAAAAAATCAATAACCCAGAATCATAACACTTAATCAAAACAAATTGAATATTTAGTAATATTGAATGTAGGTTTAATGCAAACATACACAGTATAAATTTAAAGGAAGCTCAATAACATACATACAAACGCTATGCCTCAACAATGGTAATCGATTTTTCATTTGTACACATTGGTTCCCCTTTCCCCCTTAACTCCCCTAATCATATTTGCATACATATCCAAATCCATTGCAAAGATCAATTTGAAGCAACCAAAAATTCAATCCACCCTTCAATTAAATATTAAAGACTTTGTCGCCTTCATCGAATAATAATAATAAACAAATCGAAAAGATCGATCGAATTCATATTCAAACACACAGTAAATACTCAGTACACTTGTCCTCTGACTTAAAGTAAAGCAAAAGAACCAAACGACATACACACAAACATACAATAAAGCTATCGTGGCTGCTGATCCAATGCTAAACAAAAGGAACCAAACGACATACACACAAACATACAATAAAGCTATCGTGGCTGCTGATCCAATGCAAAGCAAAAGGAACCAAACGACATACACACAAACATACAATAAACACAATGCCTCAACAATGGTCAATGCTTCATAATTAGATCAATCAACAGACAGACGGACAAACGAGACCACCCACATTGATCATGGACACGATCCAGCATGCTTACGGACAGACGGACGGACAAACGAAGCCACCCACGTTGATAGTGGACATGCTTCCCCCCAGCATAAGGAATTCCAAGAATTTCCCACGGTCACCCCATCTCATGGTATGCTGTTTGTTTACTTTATAAATGAGTCTGCGACCCTTTTTACCCCATTTGTTTACTTAAGATATGTAATTTGATACTTTTAATTACTATATGACTTGTAATTTGAGTTTTTTAATGGATTTTGAATCCTCCCCATATATCTACTAACGTCCTCAGAACAGTTTGATATACGATCATGTGCTACGTAGTTTACAGTGAATTGTAAATAATTACTCTGCAAAAAAAAAGCAATTTACTTGTGAACATTTTCATCCGATCATTTTTCACAACTTTCGACGTGAATAATTACGGCCAGATAATGCCGATAAAGGACCATCCTTTAGCACTGTGAAAAACTGGCTTAATAAATTCAATCGTGGTCGACACTCGCTAAAAACGAAGGTCGTGAGGGCAGTCCAAAAACGGCCGTTGTGCCAGAAAAAAATTAAGCCAAGCGAGAACGGATAATGAATGCGAGATCGCCATGTTAAAGCTTTTTTTAGCCTATGCATCTCCACACAATTGGCCTAAAACGCAAGCAATTAAAAAAATCGATTTTTTTTTTGTAATTTTCGACTTTTCATGAAAAATTTAAATATGCGATAAAAATTTAATCATAAATGTTACATTCATATAAAGTCAGGAATTTGTTAGGAGTATAGTAAGAGTATTTTCTCAATCAAAAACCAAGGGATAGACATTACCCTTCAAAGTTTTCGGGACTTTAAAAAGAAGGTCCGATATAGGTTTTAGAGAAAAAAAATTATTTCTTAAAATGTCTCAAAATTATCATTTTCATATAAAATTTTAAGTTTTCACGCAACAAAAATTCTCGGCGCTAAGTGGGTTAAAAGAATGGGCCGATATACTCTATTATGGAAGTGGATTTTATTTTAAGAGTCATATCTTGTCGATTGATGTCGCACCCACTAGTCATTTCTGTGGGTCATCGTATAACTTTTGGACCAATATGCCAGGAAGCATGGACTTGTCCACGGAAAACATAATATCGCTGTAGACAGGACCACAAAGAAGGTATACCGACATTTCCAAAGGATCTTCGAATAGACTCTAAACTGCACTTAGACACAAATGTTTATCTTTTGTGGGAGAGGTACCCTATGTAGAGGGTCGATATTGGCCATTTTAGAAGTTAAACTAAATTTGGACGAAATATTAGGTTGCCCCGTTCAAGAGATATCGTGCATACCATTTTTGTGAAAATTTTTTTAATTTTGGGGTGGGGGGATTACCGGAAGTTGTGGACCGGTATTAGCCCATCTTCAAAGTTAAATTATGATTGAACAAAATATGACAAAGGCCAAATTTTGGACCAAATCGGTTGATCAGTTCGAGAGTTATCGTGCTCTCTATCCACTACATAAGGCGCCATATAGGTTTTTACACCTTTCGGGCTGTTTTCTCAAGAAGTATGGACGGGTCCCTGAAAAACTTTTACCGTTGTAATTGAGGCAGCGAAAGAAAGTGGCTTTAACAAAAATCAAAGTTATTCGTGAGCAGGCACGGTGCTCTGAAACAATTTTAAATGGAAGGTGCTTACCCCTCGGAAGTTTTTGCGGATTCTGAAACTAAAGGGTGTTTTTTTAAGCCCGATAGAACTTAAAATTGTAAAAAATAACACAAAAAATTAAATTGTAATCAAATTTTTTTTATTCGAAAGATCAATACGTGACATTAACATTTAAAAATGATTTCGGGCATATGGGCACCGCGGCTGTTCTTGACGAATTGCATTCTGGACGTCCAATTTTTGGCCACTTTTTCGAGCACTGCTGGCCGTATGTCACGAATAACACGAACAATGCTGGCCTCCAAGGCATCAATTGTTGCTGGTTTATCAGCATAAACCAGTGACTTCACGTAGCCCCACAGGAAATAATCGAGAGGTGTCAAATTGCACGACCTTGGAGGCCAATTGCCGGTCCACTTCTCGAAATCAACTTATCGCCAAATTTTGATTTCAATAAGTCGATGGTTGCGTTCGCCATATGGCACGTAGCGCCGTCCTGTTGAAACCACATCTCCTCCGGATCAATGTCATCCATATTTTCAAACAAAAAATCATTGATCATGGTGCGGTAACGATCTCCATTGACCGTAACGTGAGCTCCGGCCTCATTTTTGAAGAAATAAGGTCCGATGATGCCACCAGCGTGAAAACCGCACCATACGGTGCATTTTTCTGGATGTAATGGAGTCTGTAGGGTCTCTTGTGGATTGGTCTCACTCCATATGCGGCAATTTTGCTTATTAACAAACCCGTTAAGCCAAAAATGCGCCTCATCGCTGAACGCCATACAAATGACGAAGTCGTCTATAAGTTGCGCGAATCGACGACTGATTTTCAAAGTAAATTTGGATAATTTCGTAGCGTTGTTCAAGCGTGAGTCTATTCATGATGATTTGTCAGAGTATACTGAAAAAAATAAAAAAAGTTTCATCAAAGTTTAATTTTTTGTGTTACTTTTTACAATTTAAAGTTCTATCTAGCTTAAAAAAACACCCTTTACAATGTTAATAGATAAGAAAAAAAAGCAAAAAAATCGCCCGAACGCTTTTTAAATAAATCGCGATTTAAGTTGACATGTTTAGAATTGTTTAGGTTTTCACGATTTTGCTTAGAAACCGCAAGTCCTATCAAAATGGGCCTAAAAAATTGTTGTAGCTATGAAAGTTCTCTACAAGATTGACCTTTATGGTACTCTCGTCGATTTTACCGTTTTTGAGATATAGAAGTTTAAATTGGGACAATTCAAATTCAATTCAATTCTGTATCGCCCCCTTATAAAACAGTGTCATGACTGCAAATTCCCAACTTAAACTTATATATCTAAAAAAATGTTACAACTAAGGATAAGTTACTTAAGCCAGTCTTGTAGAGAATTTTCACAACTTTAAAGTTTTCTCAGGTCCCATGTCGATAAGACTTACCGTATTCAAGCAAAATCGCGATACTCTAACAAAAAAAAAAAAACCTAAAAATGTAAACTGAGCTTCTTTATCTCAAAAATGGTACATCCTGCGAACAAATCATAAACGTCAATCCTCTAAAGAATTTTCACAGCTACAACATTTTTTTAGCTCCATTTCGATTGGACTTGCGGCTTTCAAGCAAAATCGTGAAAACCCTAAAAAAACACATAAAAATGTGAATTTTGACCGCCATTTTTTCTTGTTTTTGGATTTTTCTCATCTATGAACATTGCTGTTTCAGAATTCACAAAAACTTTCCCTGTGTAAGCGGATTTCATCAAAAGTTAGTTAAGGCGCACCCTTCATGACATTGTTTTATAAGGGGGTGATACCGTCAGTGCATTGTCCCAATTTGAACTTCTATATCTCAAAAATGGTAAAACCTACGAAAATACCATAAAGGGCATTATTGTAGAGAATTTGCATAGCTACAATATTTTCTCTAGTCCCATTTTGATTGGACTTCCGGTTTCTAAGCAAAATCGTGAAAATCTAAACAACCCCTACAAATGTTAACTTAAATCGCGATTTATTTAAAAAGCGCTCCGGCGATTTTTTTGTTTTCTGATTTTTCTCATCTATGAACATTGTAGTTTCAGAATCCGCAAAAACTTCCAAGGTATAAGCACCTTCCATTTAAAATTGTTTCAACAGCACCGTGCAGGTCTTAAAGTGAACATATCCCAAATTTTGTGTAGGAGGTTCCCGAAGGAGTGGACAAATATAGTCCATATTCGAACCTGATCTATATCTGGAAGATGTATTAGGATGTGTAAAGTATGGACCAAATCGGCCACTCCCTCCAAGAGTTATCGTCGCACACGATTTGAACTTTTGTTGTGTAGGTATCGGAAGGAGTGAACCGATATAACCCATCTTCGAACCTTAACTAAGTTTGGACAAAATATTACGAAAGCCAAATTTTCGACCGAATTAGTTGATCGGTTCGAGAGTTATCGTGCGCTCCAGCCAGACAGACAGACGGACATTACTAAATCGACTCCAAATTGTCTGAAAGAAATTTCATCAAAACATACTTGGAGTCTGAAAGAAACCATTGTTTCGATGAGGCATATTTTGCCGGTTTGAAATTGTATATACTATCGTTAGCATAAATGCTTATATCCTCAGCATCAATCGTTAACAAATCAGAGCAACACTGACATCAGTCTGTTGTAGACCACATAGTACATACATAGGTCGCTCCTATCAAAATATTTCAACAATGAGTCGAACTTATTGCAGACTACAAAATAACAATAAGCAAACCAACAAAATTGTAGTTCGTTTTCAGGAATTTGGGAATCTTATTTCATATTTGTCTAAAATTGTGCATATAACGATAATCGTTTCCCTTCTATTGCAGTCATCAAATGACATCCCTTAAAATGACATGTGATTGATACGTATAGAAAACTAGCTACAGTATAAGCGTGTCGTCAAGTCTTCTTAACGAGTCTAATAGTTTCAGCAGCATTGAATGACAAGACAAACTTAATTTGAGTGTAACAAGTCTATTGACATCAACAGCAGCGCAACAGTATTGATAGAGTTGGACACATGGAGAATGAGATAAAAAAACGACAACAACAGACAATGATGCTATCCGCATGTTTCATACACAAAGTTCGTTCCCTACAATAAGTAGTATGTATACAAAAAACACATCAACACACACATACACTTTTCGCCATTCTAAAGCTATCAGACTAGACTGGAGCAACAACGACAACAACAGGTCGGTCACTGAAACTCACTTGACATGTTAAACGGAAATATTCACATTAACTGACAGCTTCTCTCGCACAGACACACACCGTCACACTCATTCCTCTATTTTGCAGGACAATCCTCTTGCCTTATTAAATATTAAATGAAATGACACAAATAATATGTTTGACCCAACAACAATTTTATTGACCCAAAGAAAAAAAAAGAAAGAAAAGATAATGGCCAACCAATATCATTTACCTCCCGGGGGATGAATGCAGTGGGAAAAGTTATGGTTTTAATGGTTGTTTTGTGTGGCCAAATTGAAATGACTTGTTAAGTCATTCTCTATTATGAACTGTTTGATGATTTTCAGAATTTCTTTCTGTTTTTGATATTTTGGGAATAAATTTGCTTGTCATCTGAATTTTACTAATGGTTTCCTATTTCCATTTTCTGTTTTTCAGGTAATGCTCTCAAGGAATATTTTAATATTTAAATTGGTAAGGTAATCGCATTATAAGTATATATGTAGTTGGTCATTTTCCTTTTAATTTTATTTGTCTACACTTTTGTAAGTCACGCAAATGATTTACAAAAAGCTTACAGTCTCTAGGGAAGTTGTTTGTATTACTGCAAATTTCCATAGTTTTTATGATGAAATTTAATTCAATTTTGAACGCGATACATAAAAGAGTGTTCTAACAGGGCAACGTTTTTTAACATCTCGAAATAAACAAAGTAAAAAAGGCTATAGTTCAACGGACGGCTACAGTTTTGGCCATTATCACAGGAAGTAGGACACGCCCTCAAAAAAAAAAAAAAAAAAAAATTGTTCCGTTGTAATAATATGTAACCTGATGCAAAGACTGTTTAAAACTTCGGCCCTTTTTATTTATTAAGTCTATAGGATATATGTAATCCTTACAGACTAACATAATCTACATATTTACAATATTTGAAGCTTTTATAAATATATGGAAATTATTATTTTTCTTTTCCAAGTATTTTTATTTTCAGATAAGTCTAAAGCATTTTTAAAGCATTTTCGTGAAAATTCATAGAGTTGTGCCAAATGAACTATATGGAACTATCTAGTTCACTTCGCAGTTCCAATGGTCCACACCATTTGTAACTGGTGTCCCAACTAGAACGCAAATTTTAAATTTTAAATAAAGCTATTGAATTGTTTCTCTGGCTGTATGACATGTGGCGCCGTCTTGTTCAAACTACACGCCCACCATATTCATTTCTTCAACTCTAGTCAAGAAAAAACTGGTTATGATTTCACGATACCGAATACCATTGACTGTCCAATGATTCCTACAGCCCAAACACCACAACACACAGGGACACGTTGAGGATGCATTTGCTTCTCGTGAATCACTCGAGGATTTTCCTCCTTCCTTCTAACCCCTCGTACATTCTATTAGCAAACAATAACAATTGTTCAAATGTCAAACAATGGCACTTCGAATGGAGCCAAATTTAAAAATTGCGTTCTAGTTCGGACACCCTGAGCAAACTGCGTATAATTAATATCACATGTTAGATTTTATGGCGTTACTCATACGTCTTGAAACTAGTGCAGTGGGCTATTAACTAGATTACCCAACTCTAAAAATTCACCTTTGGTTCCAAACAAATTACTATGGAAACAAAGACCACTCAGGCATGGGTAAATGTTAATCGATTGCCATAAAATTTCATGTATACGATTTTTGACTCAAATGGAAAATAAAATAAAATAAAATAAATAACACTGTGAACACAAATTTTGGGGCAGAAATAATTCCTTTTGGGGATGAAAGGCCTTGGTGAGTATATAAAGATTCCCGAAGGACAGATCTGCCGTGCGTCGAACTTACGCGTTATGGCGTGATGAAGTTTTTGCTACAGACCCTGTAAACCATCAGGAATTAGCGTTATATCTTTCTTAACTTTTATTTTTGCGTATTTATGAGATGACATATCTTCAGTCAATTCGAATGAGGATTATTTTCGTAGAGCACGTCGACCTTCTAACTCGCTTCCTTCAATGTCTTTTTCTTCCTTTATTTTAAGAGCTGCTATAAAAGTACCACAAGATGACGTTTTTCAGCTTCGAAATATTCTGCAAAAATGTCGCTCAGAAAATTTTAGGTACGGCTCTCATTGACAACTAATCGATTTTGTCGCGTTTTCATAGTCATTTTTTTACATTTACCCCTGTTTTCTCAGAAAAAAAACTGTGTTTTGTTTTTTGTATGTTCTGTAACGAATGCACAAAAAACAAAATATAGTCTTTTTCGGAACAAAAACAGGGTAAATGCACAAAACGACCACGAAAATGTGACAAAATCGATTAGTTGTCAATGAGAGCCGTACCTAAAATTTTCTGAGCGACATTTTTGCAAAAATAACAGTTAACAATGATATAACGCTAATTCCTGATGGCTTACAGGGTCTCTAGCAAAAACTGAATCACGCCATAACGCGAAAGTTCGACTCACGGCGGATCTGTCCTTCGAGGTTCTTAATATACTCACCAAGGCCTTTCTTCCCCAATAGGAATTGTCCGTGCCCCAGACTTTCACCTCGATTTTGTTGCACAGTGTAATAAGTAAATAAATAATAAATAAATACACTTTTATTTGGAAAGGATTCCTTTTTGGGCTCAAGAATCAACTGGATCGATCGGACCATAACCGTGAAAATTCACCGTTGGTCCCACTTTACAAATTACTATGGAAACGCAGACTGCCTGACCGGTTAAAGTTAGCCTATTGCAAAAAAATATATATATATATATATACGAGGGGCACTAACAACCTTAGCATCATCTCAGATGCTTCGTCCTGGAGGGAGAATGGTTTCCTTGTCAATGAGGACATTCGGTTCGCCTTAACAAAGCGACCCTCCAAAAAGTCCAGGGGCTTAGATAACATCCCTGATGTTGCGGTAAAGAAGGCAGGCAGTGTACTTTTCACATTTTTAGTGATACTGTTCAACCACTGTCTAAACAATGGATATTTCCCAAAAATGTGGAAAAGTGCGATGATGGTCCCTATTCTTAAACCTAGTTCGGACCCAAAACTTTGTGGCAGCTATCGACCGATATCTCTACTATAGGCCTTTGGTAAACTCTTTGAGTTTTTTATTCTAGCCAGATTAAAGAGATATGCTGAAGATAATGGGATCCTTAAGGACTTCCAATTCGGTTTTAGGCCGCAACACTCGACCTCACATGCCCTGTCTGCTCTAGCAGACTATGTATGTGATGGTCTTAATAGGCGGAAGGGTACCATCGCCGTTGCCTTAGATTTTTCTAAGGCATTTGACACGGTGTGGCACGATGGTATCTTGCATAAACTACTGTCGTTTGGCTTTGACAGACAAACGTGCAGGTTAGTTGCAAGCTTCCTAAAAGAGCGTTCTGTTAGAGTCAGAGTGGGGGAAAATCTCTCTAACCCACGCCCTATTAAAGCTGGTGTACCGCAGGGTTCATTAATAGGACCCATGCTGTACAATATTTATGTCTGTGACATACCCTGTCCACCTCCAGAAGGACTTTTATTAACATACGCCGATGACGTTTTGGTGGCATTACGTGGCCCCAAGGCAAGTCTCATCAACAACCTACTCAACACCTATTTAGAGGAGTTGAACAATTATTTTTCTAAGTGGGCCCTTAGATTAAACATTAGTAAGTGTACTGCAATTATGTTCAAAGGAAAGCCTAAGGTGGCATACCCAAACTTCAAATCTTTCGCGCCGAAATTGAAGATTGGAGGCGAACAAATTGGCAACTCTAAAAGCATTAAATACCTTGGTGTGGTATTTAACGATACTTTTGATTTTTGTAGGCACATCGACTATACCTTGCGTAAGGCAAACGGTCTTTTTCATGCCTACCAAGGCCTTCTAAAAATGAGAGATGGCTTATCTCTTCAAATAAAATTCCTCATCTATCGCCAAATAGTGAGACCAACATTGGCTTACGCATTCCCCGCGTGGTTTGGGATCTCGTCTGCCCAAATGGACAGACTTCGTATATGGGAAAGAAAAGTCCTAAGGTCATGCCTTGGCCTTCACCCCACTATAACATCTGATGGTACCATCAAAAGCCCTTCTTGTAGAAGGATATACGATGGTTATAACTTTGACAGAATAGACAGATTTCTGGTAAACGGGGCCCGTTTTCTAGAAAAAAGTAAAGATATTGATAACGAACTTATCACAGAAATGGTACGCTGTGATGATGATTTTGAGCAAATCCGTACGTGGAAACACCTACCGCCATCAACACTGACAAAACTTGAAGAGGAAGAATTGATATACAAAGATGGAAAACTTCTATTTTATCATAGAAGATTTAATAGTTTTAATATTAACGATTTAGTTTATATAACAACTCAATAAAAAGCTGGTTTAGGGATTCGTTTGCTACCACGGCCCAAAAACTTTGTAAATATGTAAATATTAGATTTAGTTTGTAAATAGTAGTTTTAAGTTAATTTAGTTTGTATCCACTTAGTATTAAGAAAAAATAGATTCCATTTTTTAATTATTCTAATTTTTTTGGGAAATATAAAAGAAGACATTAATTAATGTATATATGAGGCTTAATGTATAATGAGGCTAAAAAGTCCGACATTTTAAACCGATTTTATAAGCCTGAATAATATTAGGCAATATCATAAGATATTTTAGATTTTAGGAGTAAGTCACATCTCCTGTTAATTATAAGTTTTTTGAATAAATAAATGTGGCTAAGCCAAAATGCAAAATGCACTAAAAACCTTCTAGTCAGACAACACGCATGGTTGCCAAGAATCATTTTACAGTTTGACAGTTTTTAGCCTAAGTGTACTTAGGACAGTTTGACATGCGACCATGTGTTGGCTTGTTTACGGTGGCTTGATTGAGACAACTCCAAAACATGGGTTTTGAACGCTTTTACAGCATCTACTGGCGACGAAAATCGTTGACCACGCCTTTTTTTTCTTAAAGTGCTGGAATCAGATGAAGTCATTGAATCCCCACTCAGGGCTGTACGACGCATGACCCATAAATTCCACGTTTTGTCCGGTCAAACAGGCGCTGGTTTGAATCAATGTGTGAGAGCTCGCGTTGTCATGATGCAGAACGATTCGTGTTCTCTTGTTCGTTTT
This sequence comes from Musca autumnalis, assembly GCF_047663935.1. Classification (NCBI taxonomy): domain Eukaryota; kingdom Metazoa; phylum Arthropoda; class Insecta; order Diptera; family Muscidae; genus Musca; species Musca autumnalis. The sequence goes on along the minus strand of NW_027411977.1, from coordinate 9,467,670 downwards.
TCGAATTTCAGAATTAACAGTCCTACATTTCCCAAGCCGTATAGTCGCCACACGATCGGTTTGCTTCGAAAATCTTCTTCCATGAACAGCTTTCGTTGGATTTGGCTCGCTTTCGAAGACCCAAACGGTCGATTCCAGTCTTGTTTCGAGCACCTTAAGCATAGATCCAAGATTCGTCGTCTGTGACGATCTTATAAATATCGATTGCACCAATCGACAAGAGACTTTTTTTGAGTGATTGGCCAATTTTGCTGGATCTAGCGAGAAAAATCCATTTTTGCGGCCAGGTGTTAATGCAATATCAAATGTTAGTTGTGGAAGAAATTCCCAAGGATGCCTCTATCAAACTGTGTATAACATAGCGATCCTGCATTATCCGTTCACGAACGGCTTAATTTTTTTCTGGCACAACGGCCGATTCTGGTCGACCCTCACGATCTTCGTTTTCTGCGAGTTTCGTCCACGATTGAATTCATTTAAATTTTGAACCAAACTGATTAATTCGTACTAGAGTTGTCGTGCGTACGATTTTAACAAGAAACTTTAAATTTTTGCATGGGAGGTACCGGAAGGAGCTGACCGATATTGCCCATTTTCGAACTTGCTCGAAGTTTGGACAAATATTACGATCTGTTCGAGAGTCATTTTGCTCTTCAGCCAGCCAAACAGACAAATGGACAGACATGGCTAAATCGACTCCAAATTGTCTGAAATGAAATTCGTTCGAATATATCTGTAGTGGACCGACAAAAATCGGTAAAATTAAAACGCAAACTTATAAATGACATGCTGACTGTTGTTATCAGTAGAACTTACCGACCAATTTACTTCAATCGCTAAATTACCGACAAATTTCTACAATTACCGGAATTAGCAACAATTAAATTTTACAGATTTTTGTCGGTACATTTATATCATATCAAAGTGTATTTATCCTCGTTAGGCTGAGGGTATAACAAGACCTATACACGAAAATCGTGAAGCCGAACAATTACAGAAATATTTACCAATAGAAGATAAATAGAGTTAGGGTTAGATTTAATAGAAGTATTGAAATGGGTGCCAACGTGGTGCAATGGTATGCACACCCGCCTTGCACGCTGAAGGTCGTGGGTTCGATTCCCCGGCCAGGCAAACATCAAAATTTTCAACGTTGGCAAAATACCCCTCAGTAATGTTGGCGACATTTTCTGAGTATTTCAGCCATGTAAAACTTCTCTACAAGTGGTGTCTTAGGACACGCCGTTCGGACTCGGCGATAAACTGTAGGTCCCATATCATTGAGCTAATATGAATCGGGGTGCACTCATTGATATGAGAGAAGTCTCGCTTGTCCCGTATGGGATGTTTGTGGAACAATTATATATATTATATTAAAATCGGCAGAATTAGGGAAAACTAGAGGTAGACTGAAAGAAAGAGATTCAGACAACAAGAAACCGATGAATGTAGGAAACAAAAAGGGTCTGCTTAGTCATATTTTCGAGACCTGCTAGGCTAAATCAAAGTTGGTGGTGTCGGATGTTCTCGTAGGGAAAGATCAGCATCCAACACGCGCGACAAAGCCCAAATAAAAAAGTATCAGCCAGCTTTGCTGACAGATATCCACCCTCCGCCTGTCATTAAAAAAGGAGTGGATGACTCAAATGTTCTAACAGATGCGAAATTTTAATAATAAATGGCAGGACAAATAAAGCTTTAGTGCGATAACTGTATGAACGAATGGATCTCAACTTTGGATCATTTCAATTTCACTTGAACCGAGATCAGAAATGCGAAATAATCCAAGGCGTTGGACCCACACGCAAAATCAATGTTATTGCTTAGGCTACTAGATGATCCCGGAGTTGAGGTTTTAACAAGTGTTCTCAACCTATCATTAGCCACACATATTGGATCAGAAGCCTAGAAAGTTGGCAGGGTGCTACCGCTACTGCAGCCTGGCAAGGATGCCAGCAGAGATGAATCGTACAGGTCGATTTCCCTCCTGTCGCCAGTAGCAAAGATTCTAGAGGCACTACTCCTCTCCACGAAGAGAAGCTGTTTTCCCAGTTGCACAACATCAACATGGATTCCGCAAAATGCCCAGTACTACAACAGCATTGCACGCCAAATCCACGCATATTAATGAGGACTGAACCAGACTGGCCGTGCGACCGAACAGTCATGTTGGTATTTCACCTATCGAAGGCCTTCGATACCGTCAACCATGCCAAGCTGTTCGAGGATATAGAGAAGACCACTCTTCAGCCTTGTTTGAAATGTAGGATAATCAACAACATTTGTTGTTTGTGCAGTTCAGAAACAAGAAGTCCAAACCGGTAGAGTGAAACAGGGAGTTCGCCAAGGCGAGATGTTATCTTCGGATCTGTTTTACCTCTATCTGTCTGAAATTCCACACCCTCCAGACGGCACTGAGATCGTTATGTTTGTGGATGACATATGTGTTAGTTTAAATGTCTACATAGCTGACCTAGGACAGTTCTTCAATCTGATATATCATATAATATAATTTTTCCACAAACATCCCAAAAGGGAGACTTCTCTCATATCAATGAGTGCACCTACTGTTTAACGCCGAGTCCGAACGGCGTGTCTAAGACACCACTTGTTTTACATGACTGAAATGCTCAGGAAATGTCGCCAACATTACTGAGGGGTATTTTGCTATAATTTAAGAGTGTCCATTAGTTTTCTCCCGCATACATAAAATAACATTTAGTTTTTCATTAATTTTCTTTTGTTTTGAGTATCATGAAAACTCGGTAACGTATTTTTTTTTTAATGAGATACAGATAAATTTAAACGAGAGAGTTGTTATGGCCTAAGAGGTAAATTGTAAAGATAACAGTCTTACGAGTCTATGTACCCATGACAGCTCAACTCGAAAAATAATATTTTTTTCAGAGTAAAAGTCGAAAAATCATCAACCTAATGTAGCATGTAGGTACTACCACCAGCCAATATTATTTTCATTTGTTTTTAATATCAAATTAACAAAACACTGTAAAAACAAATTAATCATTTACAATAATTTATCCAACACAAGAACACAATAAAATATGTTCAGAATATTTGATTTAACAACTCAATTTGTTAGCTAATTCTCTAAGGTAGAGCAAGCACAAACAATAAAGGAAATCATAATATATTGGCTGCCTGTCTGTGGTTTGTGGGTGCGTATGATTAATGACATGCAATGCATCATACGTACCAATGGTGTCAATGGAAGCTGAGTAGCAATGCTCCTGCTATTGGTTGGATGATTGTAAACAACAATGTCTAACACACGAAGAAGAAAAATAACAAAATGTAACATAATTTTGTAATTTATCATTTCACAAAAAAGAGAAAAAAAAACTTAAATAACATAATGGAGACATTTTGTGAGCGATGAGTTTATATTGTGCCATTTGTTGCTACATTCACTTGTCATTTCAAAATTTTCTATTACAAATGTAGCTTTAAACTTAATGTTCAAATCAAATATAACATTTCGCCTGTAAATGTTTCCTTTACTCTGTATTATTTTTTTTTGTTGTCTGTCCACCATCAATGCTACGTGTTTCCAGAGATTACATGAATGAATCAGTAACGACCTCACACAACAACAAGGGAAAAAAGTAACACAACAAAATTAAGCTGCTTGTAAAGAATGAATACAATTTGCTCAAAGAAAACTCACACACACACACACACCGACGACAATGTAGCCACTGAATAGCTTCAACAGGAAGAATGTTTTAGAAAAACAAGGCACGCACACGTACATACATACACACAAACATATGTACATACGTATTCATTCAAGTTGTATTATGGAGGTGGAGTTGTAATGGGTTTTGTTTTGTTAGAGTAAGCAGTACATGTACTTTGTACACTTCTTGCTTTGTAGAAACTAAAATCTTTTGCTCTTCAATGTTCAGGAATATCATTTTGTTGCAATTGCTATTTTCTTCATGTTGAAAAAAATGATTGTTCCCCACACTTACCATAATTTAAATTCGTTTGTACATATTCCCTTTACATTTTTGGGCTTTTGGTAGGCGTTTCAGATATGTTGTCGTGTTTAAATGTATGTGTGTCTGTGGGTCTGAAAGATAACATGTCTAGAGTTAGAAGAGAGGATAAAAGCTAGAGTTGTGCCAAAGGAACTATTTGGAACTATCTCGTTCACTTCGCAGTTCCAATGGCCCACATATTTTCTTTGAACAAACTGCGTATACTTAACAGCACACGTTACATTTTATGATGTTACTCATACGTTTTGGAACTAGTACAAGGAACTAGGAACTAGATTACCCAACTCTAATAAAAGCTAAAGTTTGCTTATAAATTTTAAGATATGCAAAAATTGTTATGTTTAAACATCACCTTACACCAAAGATAAACTAACATTTTCACTCAACCATTTGCAAAAGTTCTTTTTTTGTACAATAGGGTGTATGTAAGCGAGATTTTTGTTTTTCCATGTTATAGGAACATACCATATACCTATCTCGCTCAATCGCGTCTATAGCGACGCACATTTTGAATGATGGGGTAACTGCAAAGTGTGTAATTGTGGGGGGGGGGGGGGGGGGGGGGGGTTCTGAAGGCCCTTAATGTTTATATACCATCGAAGAATAACAGTGCCTTTCGTTATATATTTACAATGGTTCTGTTTTGTCCGGTAGCAGCTCCGCAGATATCTCTAAGTCGTATAAATGTCTTGTCAATCCGTCATTCTACCCTCCTATCATCCGTTAACGAAACATAGACCTCACAACCTCTGAAAGTTGTACTTTTCCGAACAATCGGAAAACTGATTCGTATAATTTCATTGGCCATTTTTGACGCCTGTACCGTCCTTCAGACCATCAGGAAACTGAGAAAATTTTGCGGATATCGACGATGATATAGCTGCCAGAGAGATAAGACCAAATCTCTCAGAAGAGGCGGTGGACCTCTTCCTAACCTGAATACCCAAGAAGCTCTTGAAGCCAACATGCTGGATCTGACGAGGGTTGAGCATTTTTTCCCACCAGATAAACTGCTCTTACTGATAGTGACCGATCTGAGCAGGGCTGATTTAGATGCACAATTCCTTTTATTATTTTTTCGTTGGCTATTCACCACCCTAATATTTTTATTCGTCTTTAGAATTACATGCTCATGTTTGTTATTTTTTCAGACATGAATAGAAGAGCCGATGCTGTGTGTTTGCGTTGTTGTTTTTTTTTTTGTTTTCAGAAAACAAGGTACTTTTGCAACATTTGTTGCTACATTTCAAATGCATATTTACGTTACATAGTAATGCTACTATAGTTGAAAAAACATCTATCTCTGAATGCGTGACTACGTCTATGAACGAAGGCGGTTAAAAAAATGTAGGATACATTTTAGTGAATAAAGCACAATAGGCATTCTTAGGCAAATTGTCATTAAATATTCTGGGCACTGAAAAACATTTTTAAAAAATCCACGGGCCCTGAAAAATATTCTTAAAGAAACCACGGGCCTTGAAAATTATTCTTAAAGAAACCACGGGCCTTGAAAATTATTCTTAAAAAATCCACGACCCCTAAAAAATATTCTTAAAAAATCCACGGGCCTGAAAAATATTCTTACAGAATCCACGGGCCCAGAAAAATATTCTTAAAGAATCCACGGGCCTTGAAAATTATTCTTAAAAAATCCACGACCCCTAAAAAATATTCTTAAAAAATCCACGGGCCTGAAAAATATTCTTACAGAATCCACGGGCCCTGCAAAATATTCTTAAAAAGTTCACGGTCCCTGAAAAATATTCTTAAAGAATCCACGGGCCTTGAAAATTATTCTTAAAAAATCCACGACCCCTAAAAAATATTCTTAAAAAATCCACGGGCCTGAAAAAAATTCTTAAAGAATCCACGGGCCCTTGAAAATATTCTTAAAAAGTTCACGGTCCCTAAAAAATATTCTTAAAAAACCCATGAGCCCTGAACAATATTCTTAAAAAATTCATGAGCACGTAAAAATATTCTTAAAAACACCACGGTTCCTGAAAAATATTCTTAAAAAACCCATGAGCCCTGAACAATATTCTTAAAAAATCCATGAGCCCGTAAACATATTCTTTAAAAATCCAGGTGTCCTAAAAAAAATCTAAAAATTTCACGAGCCGTGCAAAAAAAAATTCTTAAAAATACACGATCCCTGAAAATATTCTTAAAAAAATCCACGGGCCTTAAAAAATATTCTTAAAAAATCCATGTGCCCTGAAAAATATTCTTAAAGAATACACGAGCCCTGAAAAATATGCTTAAAAATCCACGAGCCCTGAAAAATATGCTTAAAAATCCACGAGCCCTGAAAAATATGCTTAAAAATTCACGAGCCCTGATAAATATACTTAAAAAATCCGTGGGCCCTAAAAAAATCTTATAAAATCCACGGTCCCTGAAAAATATTCTTAAAAAATTTACGAGCCCTAAAAATATTCTTAAAAAATCCACGGCCCTGAAAAAAATTCTTAAAAAATCCATGGGCCCTGAAAAATATTCTTAAAGAATCTACGGTCCCTGACAAATATTCTTAAAAATCCACGGGCCCTGAAAAGTATTCTTAAAAACAATGAGCCCTGAAAAATATTCTTAAAAAATCCAGGAGCACTGAAAAATATTCTTAAAAAAATCCACGAGCCCTGATAAATATTCTTAAAAAATCCGTGGGCCCTGAAAAATATTCTTAAAAAATTCACGGGTCCGGAAAAATATTCTTAAAAAATCCAAGAGTCCTGAAATATTTTCTTAAAAAATCCAGGAGCCCTTAAAATATTCCTTAAAAACCACGGGCCCTGAAAAATATTCCTAAAGAATTCACGGGCTCTGAAAATATTCTTAAAAAATCCAAGGGCCCTGAAAAATATTCTAAAAAAATCCATGAGCCCTGAAAAATATTCTTTAAAAATCGGGAAGCTCTTAGAAATAATCTTAAAAAATCCGCGGGCCCTGAAAAATATTCTTAAAGAATCCACGGGCCCTAAAAAATATTCTTAAAAAATCTACTGGCCCTGAAAAATATTCTTAAAAAAACTCGAGCCCTGAAAAATATTCTTAAAAAATCCACGGTCCCTGAAAAATATTCTTTAAAAATCTACGAGCCCTAAAAATATTCTCAAAAATCCACAGCCCTAAAAAATATTCTTAAAAAATCCAGGAGCCCTGAAAAATATTCTTAAAAAATCCAGGAGCCATGAAAAATATTCTTAAAAAAACTCGAGCCCTGAAAAATATTCTTAAAAAAATCCATGAGCCCTGAAAAATATTCTTAAAAAATCCACGGTCCCTGAAAAATATTCTTTAAAAATCTGCGAGCCCTAAAAATATTCTTAAAAAATCCACGGCCCTGAAAAGTATTCTTAAAAAAATCCAGGATCCCTGAAAAATATTTTTATAAAATCCAGGAGCCCTGAAAAATATTCTTAAAAAACACGAGCCCTGAAAAATATTCTTAAAAAAATCGATGAGCCCGTAAAAATATTCTTAAAAAAAACCATGAGCCCTGAAAAATATTCTTAAAAAATCCACGATCCCTGAAAATTTATTTATTTATTTATTTATTTACAAATATTTTATAAATTAATTTATAAAATATAGATTTAAAGGCGCCGGGTGACTGAGACCATGTGCGCGCGATCCCTGAAAATTTTCCAAAAAATCCACGGGCCCTTAAAAATATTCTTAAAAAAATCCATGTGTCCTGAAAAATATTCTTAAAAAATCCACGAGCCCTGAAAAATATTCTTTAATAATCGGAGAGCCCTGAAAAACATTATTAAAAAATCCACAAGCCCTGAAAAATATGCTTAAAAATCCACGGTCCCTGAAAAATATTCTTAAAAAACACGACCCCTGGAAAATATTCTTTAAAAAAATCGATGAGCCCGTAAAAATATTCTTAAAAAAACCATGGGTCTTGAAAAATATTCTCAAAAAATCTATTGGCTTTGAAAAATATTCCTAAAAAATTCACAAGCCCTAAAAAATATTCTTAAAAAACCAAGGGCCCTAAAAATATTCTTAAAAATTCATGAGCCCTGAAAATTATTCTTAAAAAATCTACGAGCCCTGAAAAATATTCTTTAAAAATCGGGGAGCCCTTAGAAATATTCTTAAAAAAATCCACGGGCCCTGAAAAATATTCTTAAAGAATCCACGGGCACTGACAAATATTTTTAGAAAAATCCACGGGCCCTGAAAAATATTCTTAAAAAAATCCATGAGCCCTGAAAAATATTCTTAAAAAAATCCATGAGCCCTTAAAAATATTCCTTAAAAACCACGGGCCCTGAAAAATATTCTTAAAAAATTCACGAGCCCTGAAAAATATTCTTAAAAAATTCACGAGACCTGAAAATATTCTTAAAGAAATCCAAGGGCCCTGAAAAATATTCTTAAAAAATCCATGAGCCCTGAAAATTATTCTTAAAAAATCCACGAGCCCTGAAAAATATTCTTTAAAAATCGAGGAGCCCTTAGAAATATTCTTAAAAAATCCACGAGCCCTGAAAAATATTCTTCGAAAATTCAGCCCTGAAAAATATTCTTAAAACAATCAGGAGCCCTGAAAAATATGCTTAAAAAATCCACGAGCCGTGAAAAATATTCTTAAAAAATCCACGAACTCTGAAAAATATTCGCAAAAACCCCACGAGCCCCTAAAAATATTAAAAAAAAATGCAGAAGCCTTGAAAAATATTCTTAAAATATCCACGAGCCCTTAAAGAAATATTCTTAAAAGATCTTGGAGCCCTTAAAAAATATACTTAAAAAAATCCAGGACCCCTAAAAATATTCGTAAAAAACCAAGACCCCTGAAAAATATTCTCCTTACAAATCTAGAAGCCTTGAAATATATTCCTAAAAATCCAGGAGCCTTCAAAAATATTCTTAAAAAAATCCAGAAACCTTGAAAAATATTCTTAAAAAATCCATGAGCCCCGAAAAATATTTGTTATAAAAATCCACGGGCCCTGAAATATATTATTAAAAAATCCACCATTAACCACCATTAACATTATGTTGGTAGGGCTTAAAAAGATGTAAAATGTCTAGCAGATTCTTGAATCAATATCATATACTGGAACACAAATCCTGCCATTTCCTATGAGGTTTCAATCATCCCTCGTATCTATCATTCTTTCTTTTGGAATAACATTTGTGTTCGTCTTCTATTAAACGTGTGATTATGTTGTTGTATTCAGGTGCATTAACATGTTTAGAATATTTACCTTTTGCCATTCCAAATGGGAACACGCACACCATCGGGATGGATTTAGAGAAGAAAAAGGCAGAGAAATAGATTGAAACTGACATTATCATCAGTGGCAGCAAATGTAACGAAGAAGAAAAAGAGCAGAATTTCTTCATCGTCTTTTTTCGATTCACTTCTATTTCAATATCTTGCTATCGTTGTTTTTTTATTCTTCTCAAAGGAATTTCAATGGCTCGGTTGACTGGTTCGTTGCTTATTATAGGAGCATCAATATTTGTTGTTTGTTGGGATTAGCTTTTTTCTGCGAAGAGAAGTATTTGGGTATTTATGTATATGCGAGTATATGTGTATTTAAGTGAGATGTTGTTGAAATGCATCTGAAGGAATTCTGTTGAAGAATTGCGAAAAAATAGGATGAAGATATAAATAGCTTACCTTGAGGAATTTTTAAAATATTTTCTTGAAATTCTTTAAATGTTTCAAGGAAAAGGAAAAAGCATGTAGTCAAATGAATGATAGTTATGGGACAAATTCTTGAAGTTTTTGGCCAAGGAATTCTTTCCAAACATTAATATTATTCCGAAAGGCAAAGGATTAACATATTCTTGTAAATGGAACATTGGAAAAATGTTCTCTGTTATTGTAATTTTGTGTGACACATTGAGTATTAATTTTGGAGGATTAATTGGAATTCTAACCCTACCAATTATTTAAAGCCCAGCCCATTGAATTTTTTGATTGCCTAATCCCATTGTATTTAATCTAATTGAATACACACTCATTACTTATTCTTATCTTTCCAAACACCCACATTTATTTATTCATAAAGTTATTAATTGTCAATGTATTTATCTTCCCCTCCCTTCGCCCTTCAACAAAGTTTTACACCCATACCACCAACCACAATCTAATTGTATGCATCATTTGTGTTATATATTCATATCATTGTTATCCTGTCACATGTTTCCCTTTTTCATTTAAAACAACTTCAAGATGTCTGTTGCTGACATTTTAGATTGATTTCTTGTTTGAGTCTCATATGTAAAAATAATAATAATAAAAAAATAACGCTCTCTCATCATAATTTGTCAAGATGGGTGTGTGAACGTATACGATTCTATAGTGAGGGCGGTAGGGGCGTGATGAATTTCATTTGCATAGCATCGCCATCTTCATTATGTTATGAATCTCGTTTGTTTGGTGTTCACTCGATATGTCTTGTGTCTTTTTTATTTACTTATCAAACAACCGCCAAGTTTTATTTCCATGCAATTAACTTCAATTGCTCGTCATTTATTCTGAGCATATTATGAGGGGAATATTTTCATTGGTATGTGTTGCTTCACAAATGAACCATGGGTGGTGATGTGTAAAGCGGGTGTTTATATACCCTACACCAATAGGTGAAAAGGGGAAATTAAGTTATTTGGTTCAAAGGGCTGGAGAGGAAGATATTTTTCTATTGTTAGAAGACCGTGGATAGATCTTCTACTGTAGGAATTGAAACCTAGGAGGAATGTCCTTCATATACAATAATATTTATTTGTGTTACTAACAAAATAGGGTCAATCAACTAAATCGAAATTTTTGAAGTATTGTGACTTACCATAATACCATGTCATACACTAATACATACTTAGTTATTCCAGTGAAAACAATAAATTGAATGAAAATGAGGCAAACCAACAATAACTGCTGCCCAGCGGCGATCCCCGCTTTACGGTCTCCACAGTGGGAGTTATAGAGGAGATGCCAGTGTGCCATTCAGCACCCTTGATTGATGGAGCAGGGGAGATGAGGGACAAAGTATGTAACTTATATATTGACCATACCTGGCAGCAATGAAACTGATGCCCTGAACGTCCCTCGGAGAAAATATGGAAAAATTTACAGCGCACTACAATGTCTACTAAATAAGGCCCCATGATATAACACCCCAAACGGAAATGAAAGTGGACCCCAATTATTGGGGTGTTCTTTCAATGAAAAATGACCCCAATACAAAAAGGCCCCAAACTAGGAAATTTGGCACCAAAAAATATTACATTTATGCCCCAAACTGTCATCGCGCGATTTTTTACAAAAATATTTTTTTACTATTGAAAACATACAGAGTTTTTGTAAAGAAATGCAAATACTTAAAAAATTTTCCGATTTAAATTGTTTTTCAAATTAAATAATTAATATTCTCGTATGTACGACTGTGTCTTCGTCGAATACCGTAGTCTGGAAAATTTCTCCGAACTGCTACTGACAAATTCCGATATAATTTAATTTTTAAATAATATTATGAAATCTAGAAGATTTTGTTGAGACTTCGCTATTGTTTGGCACTTAAGCCTTCCCAAATGTACAATTCCGTTTGTATTCTAACTTTTTCTCTAAATTTATAACAGTTTTTTGATCAATAATAAATAATGAAAAATTTCGAAAAGCAAACAAATCTTTGAAATTAAGAACGGGCATAACACCCAACGAATTTTGGGAGTTATGTCCGTGCAAGTTACGTCCGGGCACAGTTTTTTTGTTCTTAATAAAATTTATGAAATTACACCCTATTTTTCTCGTTTTTTTAATAACAACTTTCGTTGTTTCTGTTAAACACTGGATTGCATTTGGGCCCTAAACACGTGCCAAAAGGCCCCAAAATGCAATTAGACCCCAATATTATTTAGATCCCAATTTGATTTTCAAATTTTCGATTTACTTGTTGTGAAGACAAATTGACCCCAACAGCTGATGAAAAAAGGTCCCAAAAAGACGAAAATAGGCCCCAAAAGCTTTGTTGTTGTTGTTGGGGTCTATTTTCATTTTCAATTGGGGGTGTTATTTCATGGGGCCTTACTTCTGTACGCCGCACAGTGGTTCAGAATCGTTTTTTCCTGGTCAAAATTCTGTAACTTTTGAACGGATAGAGATATTTTCACAATTCTTTTTTTGTTAGACAGAAAACACTATCAGCTTTTCGGTGAATTATAAGCTGTCAAATTCGGTCTGGTAGTTGCAGAGGAATTCCATGTCAAAGTTGAACTTTTGATTTTTTTTTACTATTTTTCATCAAAATATCAGTGTTTTTGTGTTTTTATATGTTCTTATATATTAATGATGGTCAAACGCCAATAAATAAACTATAAAAATACAAAAAAAAACTAAAAAAAAAAAATTTCGAAAAAAAAATTAAAAATTTTTTTCACAAATTTTTCACATAAAAAAATACAAAAAATTTAAATTTTTTCAAAAATAAAAATAAAATGCTCCTTGGTTTTTCATAAAACTTATATAACTCATATGAAAACTCATATACTCCAAAAAATGTTAATTTGTGTAAAAAGCTGTAATTCATATGGGAATTGGTATGGAAAAACACACATTTTTACCCATATAATTTCAATAAATTTAAAAAAGTGTTAAACGGACGGAACGGGACGGGGACAAAAGTATATATGGGCATATTTCTGTGGAAACAGAAAATTTTTCCATGTTGTTCCACAAAAGTTCTAGTCCACTAAATTTGGAATTTCATAAAATTTAGTACAGTGGGAAAAATAAAATAGCTCATGTTGTGTAAACGCCACGCTAATTTTTTAATTTATTTTTAAAGCCATAATCCTACCTGCCTACCAAAAAAAAAAAAAAAAAGAAAACATCGAGTTTCCGAGAAATAGCTATTTCTTTCTCCAGAAGTTTTCAAAAATTATGTATTTCTAAAACATGGGAAAAATGTTCGGCTTCAGAGGCACCCCACGCCCGCACCTTCCAATAATATTTTGACCTAATTTTTTGGTTTCCTTAGTTTCAATATGTTTACTATCGAATCCCATATAGAAATTAAATATCTGTTACAAAACTAAATTTTGATTTTTGGCCAGGAAAATCGTTTCTTGAACCATTGTGCGTCGATCTTTGGTGCGAAAGGTATATGACGTAGTGATCCTAAATATTTCCACATTACGGTCTTTCATACCTCAGGAAGTAATGACTTCTCCTAGCGTAAAAATGTTATAGTCGTAACCACAACGTGTACCCGCTTTTAACTTTCAACATAATCCGGAAAGTGGCGTTAGGCTGGATTAAAGCACAGACATTTTGATCTTTTGCGGAATTGAGTTGGTCACGTAGAAAAAGTTGCCGGATGTGCAAAAATTAGACCAATGTCAGACACGCCCTTTGACAGTTATCGAGCCCAATTGCCATTGCCAAAAGAAAACATCGAGTTTCCGAGAAATAGCTATTTCTTTCTCCAGAAGTTTTCAAAAATTATGTATTTCTAAAACATGGGAAAAATGTTCGGCTTCAGAGGCACCCCACGCCCGCACCTTCCAATAATATTTTGACCTAATTTTTTGGTTTCCTTAGTTTCAATATGTTTACTATCGAATCCCATATAGAAATTAAATATCTGTTACAAAACTAAATTTTGATTTTTGGCCAGGAAAATCGTTTCTTGAACCATTGTGCGTCGATCTTTGGTGCGAAAGGTATATGACGTAGTGATCCTAAATATTGCCACATTACGGTCTTTCATACCTCAGGAAGTAATGACTTCTCCTAGCGTAAAAATGTTATAGTCGTAACCACAACGTGTACCCGCTTTTAACTTTCAACATAATCCGGAAAGTGGCGTTAGGCTGGATTAAAGCACAGACATTTTGATCTTTTGCGGAGGACATAGGAACCTAGGGATTAGCCGACATGTAGTCTATTTCGGAATTGAGTTGGTCACGTAGAAAAAGTTGCCGGATGTGCAAAAATTAGACCAATGTCAGACACGCCCTTTGACAGTTATCGAGCCCAATTGCCATTTTAGTTGGTGATTTAAACAGGATCATAAAGAGTATCTTCAGTAAAAATTGCAAAACGATCTTCAAACAGCGATTAAAATACTCTAAAGTGAAAATGTTGATGTTCATATTTGAATGTGCACGGAGGGTGCAACCAAATTTATATTTAGGTGTAAACAGATAATTGTTTAGCTATAATATAAATACAAACCCGAAAGCCACAAAAACAAATACATGTACCAGTGGGCCCTTGCTGAGAGCAAGGTAGCGTAATTATACCCTCAGCATTTATGCTAACGAGGGTATATACACTTTCATACGGGCAAAATGTGCCTCATCGAAATAATGGTTCTAGAGTCGATTTAGCAATGTCCGTCCGTCTGTCTGGCTGGTGCGCACGATAACTCTCGAACGGATGACCCGATTTGGTCCAAAAGTTGGCTATCGTAATATTTTGTCCAAACTTAGTTTAAGTTAGAAGATGGGTTATATCGGTCCACTCCTTCCGGTACCTCCCCCACAAAAGTTCGAAAATGTTGGGAAATTTTGTGCGCACGATAACTTTTGAAGGGACCGACTAGGTCCATACTTAGCACATCGTGATATTTCTACCAAACTTAGATGAGGTTCCAATATGGACTCAATCGGTCCACGCCTTCGGGTACTTCCCACGCAAAATTTTGGAAAGTTCAGTTTAGGACCTGCTCTCGAATCGCTTTGATTTTTGTTGCAACAACTTGTATTCACTACCCCCCATACGACGGTACAAGTTTTATCAGGGGCAAGTCCATACTTCCTGAAAAAATAACCTAAAAGTTGCAAAGATCCCCTATGACACCGTGTGTAGTGGTTGGAGCGCAAGATAACTCTCGAACGGATCTGCAGATTCGGCCCAAACTTTGACCTTCGTAATATTTTGTCCAAATATAGTTTAAATTCTCAGATAAGCCGTATCGGTCCACTCCTTCAGGTACCTCCCCCACAAAAGTTGAAAAATGTTCGGAAAAATTGTACGCACGATAACCTTTGAAGGGAGTGACCGATGTATTCCATACTTTGCACATCCTAATATATCTACCAGATATAGATCAGGTTCGAATATGGACTATATTTGTCTCCTACTTCTGGTACCTCTCACACAAAATTTCGGATAAGTTCACAGCGATTTACATTCGCTACCTCCATTAGAAGGTAAACGTTTTTCAGGGGCGAGTCTAAATTTCTTGGGAAAACAGCCCGAAAGGTGTAAAAACCCCCTATGTCACCATATGTGGCTGTCGGAGAGAACGATAACTCTCGAACTGTTCCACCGCTTTGGTCCAACATTTGGTCTTCGTCATATTATATCCAAACTTAGATTCATTGGGCAATAGCGGTCCACAACTTCCGGTACTTCTCCCCAATATTTAAAAAATGTCACTAAAATCACTTGTATGGGGCAACCAATTTGGTCCAAACTTTGGATCTCCTAATATTTTGTCAAAATTTAGTTTATCTTCTAAAATGGGCCATATCGGTCCTCCCTAAGGGTACCTCCCCCACATAAGGCTCAACATTTGTATCTTAGTGCAGTTAATTCCTAATTCACATTTTTGTCGGCAAGTTCAAATGTCCAAAAAGGGCCACAAAATTCAGAAGAGACCTTAAATATATTCGATCTGTCCGTAGGTGAAAGTTTCACTTCACATTGGCTGAGGGTATATATCTGTCGGCAAAGCCGACTGACACTTTTTTACTTGTTTTCAATGTAAAACACATTGAAATGTATGCTCACTTGCTCTCAGTAAGCCCTCACTGGCTATCTCTAACATATACACACATTTATAAATGGTGCTGGTTTATTGAAAGGCATAGAAATACAAAAGCAACAACAGACACAGCATTCCGCAGCCGCGAGAGCCCTGCTGTTACTCTCTTTGACAAAACTCATCTCTCCACCCATATACAATTGAGATATGTTATAAAATGTTGCAAACATATATTTGTTTGGACACAAACAAATTATGTTTGGATCCAAACATATATTTTTCTGCGTGTGATATACATTTGAAAAAAAAAAAAAAATATATCAATGTGCACAGGCTAGACTATGGCAATAACTCCTTTCAATATGTTGAACTTTTGGTCCATTATGTCAGGACTCTAGGGCTGCCCAAGAAAAAAATTATAAAATTGTAATCAAGAAATACTATCGGTGGGAATTTCAAAACAATTCACGAAGAACCCCCAGTATAATGGGTCACATATCATTGAGCTAGTGTGAATAGAGATTGCACTACAATATTTGTGGGCGCAAATATTATTATTATTATCCAAAGGAATGGACCGTCTCCATAACTTAACGTAAGTATGAAACTTATCGTATGACGTGCGAGGTTTGGACCCAATAAGTTACTACGTTGGAGGTTTCGGAGACACCAGAAAACTGTCCAGCCTCTTTAGATTTAATACCTCTTAAGATTTAGGACTGTAGTCGAACATAGTATAGTCTTTGTGATGGTTCTAAATTGGAGAAAATTCACACATCGGTAATTTGTTCTTCTAGGCGATCGTAAAACATTTGTTTGATCATTATAGTCTTCCAATCGTCGTGACCGCGGATAAGACTGATTCTGAGCTTTTGTTGCTTGTCTTTCATCCTCAAGGATAAAATATCAACCAGCTGAAAGTGTGTCAAACTTTGGGTGCTGATGTGACGACTTTCCGTGTCATCGAAAATCCGCCAGTATATACACTTCACCTTCTCTATAAGAGTATGGACATTTTGCTCTGTTTTTTTTTTCGCAAAACTCCGAATTTGTACAAGTATAATAAACTAATTGAAAATACATGTAACTTGATATTCTTTAAACAATTTCTCAAAGTATAATTGCAATATATGTATGTCTATGCACATTCCCAACTATGTGGAAGATTGCATATAACTGTGATAATGGAAAAAGTAGGTCGTTGTAGGTAAATGAGTCACCAGGAAAATCCATACAAAACTTAAAGATACTTTAATGCCGCAAGACCAAGCACACATATTATAGCAAAGAAAAAACAACAAGGGCATAACTTTCACCTTTGTTACCATGAGTGTGTGTGACTATCTACTGTATATGTGTGTGTGCTCACTGCGTACAAAGAAAGTTTACTAGGATTTACCGCCAAACTCATTCAAAGTTTTTTCTCTTACATTTAACAAGCCTCGTTGGCAGTTTCATTCTTGCTAGAACTTCACTTCGTGCACAACCAAACAGCAGAAACTAAAAAAGTTTTAAGCTCATATTGAGGAAGCAAGTAAAAAACAATAAACCGCTACTTTGTTTGTAAACCCCACAATAGCTTCTGCTACCTATCCCTATTTGTGTTTGTGGCTATGAACTCTTAACCATTGTTGTTGGTGTTGTTGATATTTCTTTCACTTCAGCTGCTCCTATGTGTGCTGTGTTTCTTCCCTATTTATGTTTTAGGGGTACATTTAAAGCGTGAACTTCCAAAGATTTATAAACATTGTAATAAGCTTTGTTTTTTCTCTCTTTCAGTTTGTATTTTTTACTTGGCACTCCTTTGTGTTAAAATATTTTTATAAGTTTGCTTGAAGTGAAGGAAAAAGAAAGAAAAAAAAAAAACATTTATTATTATTACCAAAGGTGTTGATAAGCTAATAAAAATTGTTCTTTTCTTTTACCTATGCTTGCCTTTTGGCCAACTAGAAGCAAGTTTTGCGGTATGTACAAAAGACCCCTCCCTTCACACGTCCTATGGGGAATTAGGGTAACTATTGTGTTTCGAAACCAAGTAACGTAACTTTTTACTGTTACTGGTATTCATATTTTACTTAAGTTTGATATTTTTATCCCATTGAATAATTGCTGGAATTATGTTGTGATTCCTGTATCCATTGGGAAGGACGACTAGGAGGTAGGCCTTTGAATTTGAATTATGATTATTTGCAATACACTTTATAGTCCTGACCCAAATAATATGCCACTGCCAAAAGAAAAAAACCAAAACCATTTTTTCTACTTCATTTTTTCTTTGTTGTCAACAATTATAAAATACTATTTCCTCATTTATCCTCCTTCTTGGTTTATTTCCCCCCTTAAGGAATATATTTGGGTTTTTGTGTAGAAATAAAGTGTTCTTCCTTTTTTGGAAGTCTTTTGGTTTTGTTGGAAGACAACCTGAATGAGGCGAAACCAATGATACTTGTCCGTATCGTATCTCTGAATGAAATCAGAAAATATTGCAGCACATTAAGTAGCAATTCGAAGTAGGCACTTCAAGTGGTTTCTTCTTTCGCTTTCGTTCGTTTTTCTTCCATTTTCGTAATGAAGAAATGTGGTTCTTGTTGTGTGCTATTTACTTTGCGCCCAATTTTGGGTTAAAGATGAGGCAAATTCAAATGAGATTATTAGCGTATTCCAAAAGGATGATAAAACGATTTACGCCAATTTTGTAACGTTTCAATGGAATAAAGAAAATGGGTAAAGCAGACACTTGTGTTTTCAGTGTTTCGTTCCTTGAAGTGTTCAATGGGCATTTTCATAAATTTAATACATAAGTCGTTTAAAAGATC